>NC_051182.1:18382501-18982501 GCF_013339695.2 Rhipicephalus sanguineus | reverse complement strand
GTTCTTAGCCATTTGTTGGGCTATTTCTTGCGATGAGACGTCGATTGGAAAGTGTTTGTAGGCCAGATTCTGCTTTCAAAGATGTTACGCTGATATCATATGAAAAGGCGGAATGGATGAAACGAGTGGCACGATTCTGAAAGGCCTCAAGGGCATTTGTGAGGAAAATCTGGCGAGGATTCCAAATGGCTGATGCGTACTCTAGTTTCGGCCGTATTAGTGTCTTGTATGCTAGGAGTTTGACATGCTGTGGAGTGCTTTGTAAGTGACGTCGTAAAAACCCAAACGTTTTGTTAGCTGATGCGATTACTTTTGTCACATGCGCACACCAGTCAAGTTGCCTTCTTCATTTTTAGGGGACCAGTGGTAAGTAGTGGGATTTACCCAATTTCTGTGGCACATACCCATTTATGATGATGGTAGTTTTCTGGATCGACTCACAAGGAATGGTTCGCTAAAGAGGTTCGCTGTTAAAAATTGGCCGCCATCCCGGCATGCGAACGTGAATGTTCAGCGAAGCTATATCAAACACCACACATGCTGTTAGGGGGGGGGGTATCTTTTATTATTACTTTAGAGTAATGGTAGTGATAATCACTGTGTGGTCGGTCGCTGTAGTAGACCGTGATTTGTTCCGCGACCATTTTAAGCAAGACGAATTTGTTTTGTCCCTTTAGTCGACCATTGTATTGACGCTGTTCTTCGCGTGTCTTTAATTTCCGTGGTCTAACTGTGGCGGTCTTAGAATAGACTGCATGACTTGCTAGCCGGGTCTCCCTTTTATATGTGAAAGGGGGAAACGCACGCGGGTGACGACATTCAAAGCCCTCGTGTGAAGAGCAGAGCAGCTGCAACCCAATCTTTACCGAGAACGCGTTGGAGGGTGTTCGCATTGTTCACAGGTGCCTCATCATCCATCGTGAGGTTTTGATGCTTGTTTTTGTGGTTTTAATTATTGAAACGAGTACGGATCTCTATGCTGTATGTCTGATTGCAAAAAAAAAAAAAAAGACCTGCTGTTTGCCTTCAGTTGTTAAACTGCCTGGATAGCCGAGTGCTTAAGACCCTTACCTTCGGATCGTGGGTACGCGGGTTCGAATCCCGCCACCTCGCCAAGCATTTTTTTTTTCATTTTCTTTCTTTCTGTATCTTTCCATATTTTTCTTCCTTTCACCCTTTCTTTCTTTCTCTCTTTCTGTCACCCCCTTGCCGCCCGTCTGTTGCCCAATTTTTGTGCCACATACCCGTTCGTGATGATGATAGTTTAGTGTTTACGCCACGAAATTTTCCGATCAACAAGAGGTACGACCAATAAGAGGCTTTGCTGCGAAATGGCGGAGGCGTGCAGTGCGCTACACTGCCGCTGCGTACTGCGCGCGCGCGCCGTATATACTACGCCGCCATACTTGCACATGTAGCGTTCTTCCTAAGTGAACCTTTCCGAAGTAGATCTGTCTTTTTTTTTTTTTTTTAACGTGATGTGCTTTTTAACACCGAGCCTTTCTAAGGTGTCGATAAATTGTGCTCCTTCGTAAAGCACTACCATCACCATGAGCCGGCACGCGCTCTTCTCATCCTCTTTACGTGAAGCTGTCAGAGCAATCGGTAACTTGTGCTCCGTCGTGCAAAACTCCTCAGGTGATTATGCGCCACAGGAATTGGTCAAGCGCGATACCGAGTACAGCAGGTGTGAGCGTTAACGAAAGCATTCCTCGGCGAAGGGGAGCACGTGAAACATGTGAAGGAGAGACACAGAAAGAAAGAGAAAGATAAAATGGAAAGTGAGAGAAAAGAAAAGCGATAGAAAGAAAGAGAAATAGAGAGAAATAAAGGGAATAAAGACATAAAGAGAGAGAAAGTCAAAGAAACAGAGAGAGAAAGAGATGTGAAGAAACAGACACGAAAAGGAGGAAGAAAACACAGAGAGGAACACAGAACGGTAAAGAGAGATATAAAGAAAGAGACAGACAAAAAAATAAAGAAATCAAGGGAATATAGACATAAAAAGGTGGAAAGACATAAAAGGACATAGAAATATAGAGAAAGAAAGAGGCACTCAAAAGAGATAGAAAATAATTACGGCAGCTTCGCACTAGCAGTGCCAGGCCTGAAGGTAGCAAGAAGCTTGGTGGCCTTCCTGGTTTATCTCTGTTTTGCTCATTCTCCTCTTTCTCTTTCTCTCCGTTTCTTGTCTCTTTTTTCTTGCATCTGCTTCTTACTATTTCTTTCTCTCTCTCGCTCTTTCTACATTTCTTTCTTTCTTTCTTTCTTTCTTTCTTTCTTTCTTTCTTTCTTTCTTTCTTTCTTTCTTTCTTTCTTTCTGTCTTGCTCTCTGTTCTTCCTATCTCTTTTTCGTGCCTGTTTCTATCTCTTTCTCTTCTATGTCTTTTTTATGTCCTTATTTCCTTTATTTCTTAGTATATTTCTCTTTATCTTCCTTTCTGTCGCTTTCTTTCTCTCTATCTTTGCTTTCTTTATTTCTCTCTTTTTCTGCGTCGCTCTCTGTTCTTTATATGTCTTTTTTTGTGTTCGTTTCTTTCTATCTCTTTCTCTGTATTTCTATATTTTTATATCTTTATTCCCCTTACTTCTCTGTATTTTTCTTTCTCTCTCCCTCTATCTTTCTCTCTATCTTCTCTATATCTTTCCTTCTCTTTCTCTTTGTTTCTTTCTCTATTTCTCTTTCAAGCGTTTCACGTCCCAGGCAGCACGCCGGCATTGGACCAATCTCGGAACAATGTTGGTAAACATTGGCAGAAATATTGGTCCTGCGTTGGCTTTTGGGGGTTTGCTACACCTAAATGTGCATTGGTCCAATATTGGATGCCAATTATTTTCCAATAATGGCAAGGATGGCTGTAGCCAACATTGTTCGTCGTACGTATCGCCAACATTGTATAAATATTGGCAGCTCCAATATTTTTTGCCAGCCTTTATCGTTGGCTGCACCATCGTTCTTTTATTTCCAGCGTTTAACGCTGGAAATGAAAACATTTTCCACTGAATGTGTAGTTTAACGTGAGGTAGATTTTTGTGCACGTAAACAAATGCATGTTGCCCACGCTTTTGCTTTTAGGCAAGCAGCAGGGATAATCAACGTACAAAAGCTGAGAGTACACACAAGTTTATTCTGCATGTATACATATGGCAAAGATACTGCAAGTTTTGAAAATAATTTCGCATTTCGCGCTTTGTTCTGCTGACCGCTTGCTGGCAGATAACAGCTGCACAGAACCTACACTAATTACCTTCAATAACGTCCTTATATTAGAAATCGGGGAAACGGGACCACTCACAAACACACACAGCCTCCCTAGGTGTTAGCGCTTATTTGATTTGTCAGTTCACCGAAGGTTCAAAAGGAAGTCAGTGAAAAGCGAAGCGTGATAGAAAATGAAATAAATGAACATGTACACGTGAACAGACATTCGATACAGCCGAGATCCATAACCACCTTAAACTACCAGAAAGTTCATCGCCTATTTATTAATTAAAAGCTGACTGCAGCAAGAGCTTGAAAGTCTGCGACAACTTCACAACTAATAAAAATTTGTGTGTTACAAATCCATCATTTCTTTGCGCGAATCCAGCGGCGAAGGGCAAATGAAAAAAGGGTGTTAAGCTCACGCACTACAACGCGAGAAAAGAACAAAATAGCACACGCAAATGCTGACAACATCGCTGAGGGCGAGAACTTAACCAACCTACTTCGAAGCGCACAATAAAGCCCCCCACATCGGTATTCACCAACTAGCAAATTTAAAAAAACTTACGCGGTAATGTAGACAATAATAAACGCAGCACACATTTCACTTACGAACAACACGGGAAGTAACATGCGACGAAGGAGAAAAACGACTTACTGAACGCGATACGAACACAAAAATCCGGCGGAAAGTTTGCGAGTTGTCAGAACACATCGGCGCTCATCTGCGGATCGCTCTTCAAAAGTCAAAACAGTCAGGTCCGATGAAGAACAGGGCAGCTGCCTTCTCACTGTGGCATCGCCGTCGAATCTCGGTATCCGTAGAATCGTGGCATCCTGTCTCGGTATCCGACTCCGTTTTTTCCCGATGACTCTCGACTGAATACTGAGGGGTGCGCGCCCGCCGATGCTGGGAGCCCGAACGAGGGAAAGTAACCGCCACTGACTGACGAAGAATAGCCGCCGGCCAGAAGGGGCCGAAACGCGTACGCATCTTCCGAGGCGCCGTCGTCTCCCGCCATCTCCCCCCCCCCCCTCTTGTCAAAGGCATTGAAAGCGAACCGTCGTGGGCGGAGCAGCCGTCAAGTGACAAGTGTTTTTATGACCAGCGACCACCGCGCTGCCCCACTGCCGCGAGGAGAGGACGTCGTGAAATTCCGGAGCAAAACATGGCGCCGCGCTGCTTCTCCGGCCTCCCGATCACCGAGAACATTTATTCAAAGTGAACACGTCTGGTTGTGTGAAGCGTTGAAAGTGCAAACATAACTCATCGATCATTTAAAGATTCCGCGGGCGATACCGTAGTCTTGGACAGCACGTCGCTGTAGCGCGCACACAAAGAAGTTATAATCCTGTAATCCAACCAGTCGTGTAGCAAACACGAAAATACACAGCGTGGTTGAAGTCACATGAAATGTTTTGATTGTTTGCCGCTAATAAAGCCGTGAGAATAATTTCGGTGCGTGTGCGGTGCGCAGAAGGCGCACCAACGCAGAGGACCATTGCGAAGCAGACGACTTCTATTCTACTCCATTAACTCGTCAACGCTATGTACAGCTTCAATCAATGTAAAAGTAGGGTTTTTTGGTTGTTTTTATACAGTTGCTATGTATACGCTGGCTGTATCACACAATTAACGTTAACTTTCAACAAGCATTGCAAAGTGAGATTTTGTTTTGTGTTTCCTTTCTCATAGATGTACTTCCAACAGCGCGCAAAACTCAGTTGAGAACTTGGTACTTATTTTACATTGCTCAACATCTGTAAAACGAATTTTGTCCAACTATTTAGCATATATTTTGTGTCATACTAAATGCCAACCTAAAAATCAAGACCCTGTGTGCGCCATTGTTCCCTTTCTTATAGACTGGAATTTGCAGTTTTGTTTGTTGGCTGACAACGATGGACTGTTTTTGCCATCTTTATATAGTAAAAGCTCGTTAATTCCACACTTATTAATTCGTAAAGTCGGATAATTAGGACGCGTTCTCTGGTCCCTGCAAGCATGTTTATTGTTTAACGGCATCACACTCTCGTTAATTCGGCCATACCTGTCCGCAACCCGGTTAATTCGGACGAACCTCTTAGTAGGGTGGGGGGCGCTGCGATGAAACTTTGCCCCCCCCTAATGGGGAACCCTGCGCACGCCTATGGTGATAAGTAACCAGAAATCTTCTTTGAGGTGCGCTGGATGCCGGACAAAGTGATTTTCATAATAGCGTGCATGCAGGTGGTGGCTCGATTCGGGCTAACCTTCCCTCAGTGATGGTAAAAGGGGAAAAAAACATTCTTGCCGATTAATCATGCATATGCTTGCCAGTGTTTAAGACATTGGAGCGACAACGTGTAAGTCTGGACAATATTGTCCGGCGCGTAGCATTGGCCGTCCAATATTGTTTAACCAGTCAGATTGACTGGACAATATATCCGATCTACTGCCATTACTTAACCAACATTGTTTTACCAACGGATAAGCTGGCCCAATATTGCCATCCATACGGCCTGGTTCTGCCAATATCGTATTTACATCGGGAACCATGGGCCATTGTTGCCAACCTCAAAGAATAGCACGACCAATATTGTATGTTGGCTGGCAAAGATGTACCATTATTGGCATCCTTGTAGGCTGGCTTGCCAACATTGGTTTTATAGTGGTTTGTATGGGCCATCATTGGGCCATCGTTTGCCAACGTATAAACAATATTGGACCAATGTGCTGTGCTGCCTGGGGTGCTGCATTTCGCCGAGCAGAGTTCTCGTTTAACGCTCACACCTGCTTTACTCGGTATTGGGGCTTGCCCAATTCATGTGGCGCATACCCGCGTGTGGAGTTTTGCACGACGGTGCACAAGTTACCTTTAGCTTAAACAGCTTCACTGTAAAGAGAATGAACAGAGCACGTGCCGGTTTATGATAGCTTAAAAAGACCATGACACGGCCACCCACCAATTTGCGGTTTTCAGCGAAAAATAGAGGTAGAAGGTCTATTGTGCCCATGCCCATGTGAAATATGAATTGTACAAAGCTCGAACGTGCGCAAGCGATAGCCTTTCGCATGCTACAAACGAGATCGTACCTATCACGGGGCCGACTGAGCCATTACAACACAGAGATCACTCCCCAATGCCCAGATTTCACAGAACTATATTGTTCACTCTCGCACATGCTATGGCAATGTCCCGCGTAACCTCAGGGACCTCTCACCAGTGAGTCCAACTGGGAAGATGCGCTCAGGAGCTCCGAGCTCCACCACCAACTCAACGTAGTCCAGAGGGCCCAAGAACTGGCGGAATGCCACCACGTTCCCGCCCCGACGCGGGTGTCGCCTACGGTAGCCGCTGCTAGGCTGCGGCTGCGGATCCAGGGGGGGGGGGGGGGGCTGGATCCCCCGGAGGCTTAAAGGGACACTAAAGAGAAACAATGAATCGGTTTAGATCGATAAACTGTGCTGCGAGAACTCTAATGTCGTTAATGCCGCCATCATAGGTTTATTAACAGAGGAGAAAATCAAGTTCAAAGTCTTATTTTTAAATTTCACGCCGAAATCTCCCCGCGTGACGTCACGGATTCCAAAGTGCATTTATCGTATTTTGGCGCCATTGGCTCAAAAAAATTGCCCCAAACTCGGTACGTTAAGTCTATGGCCCCCTCAGAGGACAATGTACTTCATTTTTACAAATTAGAAACTACGCAGCCCCTAGTAGGCGCCGTCAAAACATGTGACGTTACGGCGAATGGTGCGGAAAATTCGAGGTGGCGTCGCCACCCACATTTTGTTTTTGCGCGTTTTCTCGCTTCTTAAGCGTCTTCTCGCAGCAAGCGCGGTGTTTTTGGTATCGTGGAAGACTACTTTACTAATGCGAGAAAAATCGTTTCGCTCTTTAGTGTTCCTTTAAGCTCCTTAGGACTTATGAATAAAGTTTTTGACTGA
Organism: Rhipicephalus sanguineus; assembly: GCF_013339695.2. Classification (NCBI taxonomy): domain Eukaryota; kingdom Metazoa; phylum Arthropoda; class Arachnida; order Ixodida; family Ixodidae; genus Rhipicephalus; species Rhipicephalus sanguineus. Next base: position 18,975,365 of record NC_051182.1, on the reverse strand, counting down.
CTGACTGACTGACTGACTGACTGACTGACTGACTGACTGACTGACTGACTGACTGACTGACTGACTGACTGACTGACTGGACTGACTGACTGCTGACTGACTGACTGACTGACTGACTGACTGATGACTGACTGACTGAACTGACTGACTGAACTGACTGACTGATGACTGACTGACTGACTGACTGACTGACTGACTGGGACTGACTGACTGACTGATGACTGACTGACTGACTGACTGACTGACTGACGACTGACTGACTGACTGACTGCTGACTGGACTGAGCTGACTGGACTGACTGACTGACTGACTGACTGATGACGACTGACTGACTGACTGACTGACTGACTGACTGACTGACTGACTGACTGACTGACTGACTGACTGACTGACTGACTGACTGACTGACTGACTGACTGACTGACTGACTGACTGACTGACTGACTGACTGACTGACTGACTGACTGACTGACTGACTGACTGACTGACTGACTGACTGACTGACTGACTGACTGACTGACTGACTGACTGACTGACTGACTGACTGACTGACTGACTGACTGACTGACTGACTGACTGACTGACTGACTGACTGACTGACTGACTGACTGACTGGACTGACTGACTGACTGACTGACTGACTGACTGACTGACTGACTGACTGACTGACTGACTGACTGACTGACTGACTGACTGACTGACTGACTGACTGACTGACTGACTGACTGACTGACTGACTGACTGACTGACTGACTGACTGACTACTGACTGACTGACTGACTGACGGACTGACTGACTGACTGACTGACTGACTGACTGACTGACTGACTGACTGACTGACGACTGACTGACTGACTGACTACTGACTACGGATGACTGACTGACTGACTCTGACTGACTGACTGACTGACTGACTGACTGACGACTGACTGCTGACTGACTGACTGACTGACTGACTGACTGACTGACTGACTGACTGACTGACTGACTGACTGACTGACTGACTGACTGACTGACTGACTGACTGACTGACTGACTGACTGACTGACTGACAAAACTATTCAAGTGCAAAATAAGCCCTAGAAGTCGCCGGCTAATAACCCCGCCCACCGCTGCTGACCGCCATCTTGCCATGACGTATGTGACGTCATGTGCTGCATAGAGCAGAGCCGTCGTCTTCTACCTAAGTTTAAGCGGCTGCAAATGGTTCAATTTCAATGCCAAACTGAAGAAAACTGAAATAGCTCGACTGCACGCGCAGCTGACCACGGAACAAAATCGCCGAAATGCAGACGCTCGCGCAGCATGCAGCTCGTTATGTCACGGCTCGCGGGTGCGCCAGTGTTGCCCAACTCTCAGGCCGCTCGCGTGTTTATAAAGTATTCAAATATAAATTAAGTGCTCGATCAAATGCGCTAAAATTTCGCTAGCTTGTTTGTGAACGGGCAAGGATTAACTCACATAACACAGGTTGTGATCGAAGACTGGGTGTAAAAAAATGGAAGCGCGCGTGCCGGTTCATGACGATGAGATTTTTTTTACGACGGAGCACAAGTTACCAACACCTTAAACAGTTTCGCTTTTAAAAACAGAGAGCACGGCAGAGAGAGAGAATTAGAGCGAAACAAAGAAAGGGAAAGAAAGAAAGAAGCAGGACATAGAGAAAGAAATTGAAAGAAAGAGGAAGCGATCAATAGAGAGAGAGAAAGAGGAGAAGTATAAAGAAAGACAGAAAGAGAAAGTAACAGAGAGAGAGGAAAAGAAAAATAATCAAACATATACAAAAAATCACAGCATATCCACGGAGTGAATGATGATGAGTGGGCGAAGCTGCGGAGGTTCATCGGTAAACCGTGAATCTTCCGTGAATTCTGCCCAGTACATCATCACCGACGTGAGATCGGGCGCGTTTATACTAAAGGTTCGATGAGTTATGACGACTTGCAGCGCACTTTAATTTTACATGTACGCTGTGAATTTTCATTGTTTAGAAAACCATTGCTTAGAAAACATCTGGCGTCTTTCGTTAAGCAGCTGGCGTCTTTTCGTTTTGCTTTAGAAACATCTGGCGTTCTTTCGTTTTGCTTTTACAAAACATCTGGCGTCTTTTGTTGGTTTATTTCATCAATCAACGGCGTTTTGAACAAAATTTTTATTGTTTAATCACGCACAGGAGAAATCTCACCAGGCACTACCTTGGAGGTAAAGAATGGCTGCTAATGGGAATGAGAGACAGAAGAAGTCGGCTTTTAGCTAACGCTGCGAATTTTTTATTGTTCAACAGCGCACAGGAAAAATCTCCCACCGGCACCACCTTGCAGGTCAAAGCGTAAGACTGGTTACATACTACGCTACGAGGGACGAACGGGTGCCGCTATAAGGAGCTTCGCCCCTAAAAAGAGTTACAAGAAACAAGGAAAGCCACCCAGCTTCGGTCTTCCTTTAGGCTTGGCACCACTACTGCTTGGACCACACGCTTGGACTTAACGTCCGAGCGTGTAACGTTACGCTAAAATAGCGACGGCTGCTTTGAAGCTTCACACCTGATCGGTCTTGACCACCGCGCTCGAAGAGAATGTTCATTTACGATGAATGTGTTAGGTCAAATAACGTCCACATATCCATGCTAGTTTTCCGTAAACAAGCTTGGCGTCTGCTTTATTGCATTGACTAATTGATTTCAATGTAGAACACTGGAGTAATATATAGATCAAGTATAGAAGACTGTTCAATAATACTATATACGCAAGCTTGCATCCTAGAACAATGTAAACGCTTCATCAACTGGCTTTTCGCTCGCGTTACCTTAAACCAGACCATGCAGACTAAGGCATGTTGGCATGGCTGTCCTGTTCAGAAGGAAACACTGACAAATTTACTTCGCTCTGCCCATAAATTACACAGACAGCTTCGGGAATTTAGAATGGATCGCGACGTTGTTTATATACACGTATACAAAGAGAAGTGCATGTACGACGGCGTAAGGCAGAACGCTGTCGAAATCACACGAAGGAAAAAAGTGTATTCGTCTTCGTTCGTGTCGCTGTCGGCGCCAACGTCTGCAGTTTGTCTTGTGAGCCAAGCCCGAATCGGCAGCTGAGTACGGAAGTACGACGCGCTGACGCTTCTGAACACATCACGCATTAATAATTCATGACATCCATGTTCTTATGCCAACACGTCGCTCATACATCCCCTCTGCTGTTGCATGCAGTCACTGGCATACAAGGTGATGAAACAGCATTTGCTGCTTCGTAATACAACACAAGTAGCCTTCTATAGTAGTGTCACTTGTCCGTCTTATCACCTCGATAAGATATACAGTTTCATAGTAGACTGAGTTCATGGCGCTTCTCTTTAACATTCATGCGGTTAGTTTTCACACCTAACTTATTATACGGCACTGTTTTGTATAAAATTGAACTTGAGGCTACGTCTCGTCTGACCGGATAGTAGCGTCACGGCAAAGAACCAAAGAAGCACTCCTACCAAAAAGTGTCGCGAAGATGTACTTCACGCTTAGCAATGATTGAAAAAACCATCATTGTTCCATTGTCCTCCGTTTTCGGCGAAATAACTCAAGGAGGCTATAAGATACTGTGAAAACAATTTCATACCGACAAAAATTAAACGAAATAAGTGGAAAACGCCATGGATAACGCGGAGCATAATTCATATAAAACGAAAATTAAAACGTCGACGAAGAAAAAAAATGAATTCAGCAGAAACAACAGAACTTGCTTGCAAATTAAAGTTAGAAATTAAAGCTGCAAAAGACTACTTCTTCTCGAATACGTTATCAAATTTCATAAAAAACCAACCGCAAAAGTTTTGGCGCTACTTATCGAAGCCAGATGGTGGGATCAGTAAAATAGAAGTGGCTGGCTCAGTCATAGCGGACATGCGCATTGTGACCAATACATTTAATGCCTATTTCCAATCCGTGTTCACGCGCTCAGCTATCGCGCCGGTGCGCATGCCAGTAACTGAAAACGGGAAAAGTGACCTCGAGATAACAGAACCAGGTATTTTGAACTTGCTTTTGCAGATAGACACGAAGAAATCACCCGGGCCAGATAATATATGAAATATGTTTTTGAAAAGATACGCGCAGCAACTGTCTCCCTTTTTGCAGATTATATTTTCAAAATCGATGAGTACAGCTTCTCTTCCCAAGGATTGGCTATGCGCTAAAGTAATAACGATTCATAAAGAAGGCAATAAGTTACATGTGCAAACATATAGACCAATATCATTGACAAGTTGCTGCTGTAAATTAATGGAACACATAGTAAGTAAAGCTGTCATGACGTATCTAGAACAAAATAACCTATTATACTCTATGCAACATGGTTTCAGGAAAGGATTATCAACGATTACTCAATTATTAGAGATAACACACGACCTTGCCTCAATAATTAACTGCAATTTTCAAGCTGATACCATATTTGTCGACTTTTCGAAGGCTTTTGATCGTGTCACGCACCATAAATTAATTGAAAAGATCAGGTTCATTGGATTAGCAGACAATATTGTGGAATGGATAGCAGCATATCTATCAAGCCCAGCACAGTATGTTTCTATAGGTAATTATGACTCTGATGAACTCGAAGTTTATTCAGGAGTGCCGCAGGGATCTCTGCTGGGACCATTTTTATTTCTCATTTACGTTAATGACATCGCTGATTGCGCAGAAGAAGGAGTAAAATTACGGCTCTTCGCCGATGACTTGGTTATTTACACTTGCATGCAAGGAATCGATGATCAGCTCAAATTAAATAATACACTCAACAAGATTGCTCATTGGTGTGACAAGTGGGGGATGGAAATTAATGTTAAGAAAACTAAATGCATGATAATAACTCATAGAAAGACGATTTTTAGTTTCAATTATAGACTAATGGGAAATGATTTAGTACAGACAGACTCGGTTAAATATCTGGGCGTGACCTTTACAAGAGCTATGAAATGGAATGCTCACATAGAAAACACGTGCACAAAGGCCTTCCGAACACTAGGTTTCTTGCGAAGAAAATTATGTACGGCTCCGTCGCATGTGAAATTAATAGCATATAAAATATTAGTGAGACCGATTCTGGAGTACGATAGCATTGTGTGGAACCCGTACCAAAAAGAACTTGTACAGAAACTAGAAAGTGTACAAAATAAAGCATTAAGATTTATATATTCCAAATCCTCTCGACACCAGAGCGTAACAGCACTTAGAAATCAAGCAGCACTGCCTACCCTTGCGTGTCGGCGTGTTGTGGCTGCCATGAAGTTTCTTTTTATGCTTTATCACAACCACATAAAGATAAACAAAGAAGATAACGTGCAGCCACCGCACCGCCACTCTTTCAGAACATGTCGCAGTAAACACATCAGGCCGCATCAGACCAAGTGCGACACGTTTAAATATTCATTTTTTCCATGGGCTATTGAAATTTGGAACGCATTACCAAATGAAATTGTTGAGTGTCGATCTGTGGAAGAATTTATCGCGAAACTGGAACCCTTTTTTGATTGTACATAGGCATTTACTTTGAAATATAAATGTTTGCAGGAACTTGTGTAATTGTATGGTGCTTCTCGAGATGTGATGATTTTTTCGCAATATTCTGTAGACTGATATTTATTGACTATATTATGTTAGAACCCTAATTACATTTTATGACAAATGCAGCAACGTTTCTTATGTTGATTGCTAGAATGGTTGCTTGCTAAGCTTCGTTTTATTTTTGCTTTGTTATCCAACTTTCTCGTTCATACAGTTTTACTATTCCCATGCTCAAGTGTCCATATTCTAACGACTTCCTGTATGGGCCTGTACAAAGGCCTACAGTATTGTTAAATAAAAAATAAATAAATAAAGTTACATAGCCCATTCAGGTCCCATAACACTCATATACATCCACCAAACAAATTAACGTTTTTTACAAGCCTTTTCTGCAAAATTAAGGTAACATGCTTATTGTTAACGGCTGGCTTTTATTTGTATTTTGAGGGGAACAAGCGAGTGAGAGTGACCGCAGACTTTCTATAACGCAGTTGATGCTAGTCATGACTAACATATAGGCAGTTCGCTTCTGTCAGGAGACCTAGGCACGCAGAAATATTAGTCATTATAAAAAGTACAACTGACACCATCAAACCTCTCTTTCTGTCACAGGCCATCAAGTGGTGTCGTTCTCTGCCATGACGTCTCTATATCAGTCTATGTCGGATATTTCACGTCACAGAGTACACATTTCGAGTGATAATGGAATGTGCTAAAGGTATTTCCCAACATACAAACCTTTAAGTTTTAGTTGCTTTATATGCGATAACCACACAGCGGACAGCCTGCATTCAACGTGGAGAAATACTCGACGTCACTCTTTTCAAGCTTGCGGCTTGCCTGAAAAAATCGCGCGCCATGCGCTGAGAGTGTCCCTACTCAGTATGCGTTCTTTTGTTATGGCTTACAAGAAGAGACAACATTAGGTACTCACATTAGAAAGGAGTTTTCTGTCGTGTGCGTAACGTGGAAGAAACACAGGGACATAAGAAGCGTAATAACAAAAAAATAAATAAAACACATTCAATTAGAACATTTCATGATTGAAATAGCTTGATAAGAAAGTTCTGAAATGTTCACGTGGAGGACATGTTTGTGTCTAGAGCTATTATACATGTTAATAGTTGCAGTGCTCGATATTTCTTTCTATCATTATTTTACGTTCACCAGAGCATATGCCTCTCCATCTCAGAAAGCAAAATCGCAACAACAGCGACCGTGAGACGAGTGAAATACGCTTATTCTGGAAAGCAAAAAAAACAGCAAAGAACTTTCGCAAAAATATCTGTCACAACATATAGATAAAATAAACCTATTTATTTATTGAAATCTGTCGCGCACGCATTGTGTATTCCTGGATGTGTATTCCCCGTACATCCTTGTGCTTCGTAACCTGCCCTGCAGAGGGCGGTAGGGGAGTTGGGTGGAGCGGCCTCTAGCGGGCGCATCGCGGCGTTGCGTGGAGAATCAAAGCGTGACCATTAAAATTCATCTTCCGGCTCGGTGGTGTGTACGTACCGACAGATGTCGCTGCACCGCTCTGTCCGTTACGCTCCAACAGGCGCCCTCCCAAAACTCCCGCGCCGTAAGTTACGTCACCGGCGTCCCGATCCGCCTCCCCCATTTCTCTTCGACGAAGTGAAATCTGACACCAATGTCGCGCGTGGCACTTTCCGAACGACAGTGTGACACATTCGATGGCTTTCTGGGGAGGGGTGCTGCCGACCATGTTGCCGCTGGTTAGTTCGATCGCACCCCTCGGGTAGTTTCGGCGTGTCACGTGGCATGGGCATGTGATGCGACTCGAAGCTCAGTGTCGCTTCTGATTTTACGGGACCTTCGGCCCACAGGATATCGAAAACCGTTGCTCACGAATGTTTAGGGTGCGCAGAAAGTGACTCCCGATTGAAATTTGTTTATATCTCTTACAGTACCTAACAAGTTTTAGTAAAACGAAATGCATTCTTTTTTCTCACAACCGGAGAACTCATTGCGCGCTATCTCGTCAGAGGTATCATAGACATGGCCTCAACAAACGTTGTGGGTCCATACGTAATTCTATATACATTTTTCAGGAAGCTCGCTGAGGCGTCGTGGCCCTATAAATGGCCTGCAAGGAGTCCTGACGCCCAGCGACTTATCCTCTTGGGGTGGGCTACAGAAGTTTGTCTCACAGCATGAAAAGTGTATTGAAAAATTCAGCAGTTTTTTTGCAAGCGCACCACATGCATATATATGCAGAAGTGTGTCAAAAACACCTCGAATCTTTAACAAAAAAAATTGTGAATAAAGGTAGGGTTTTGCACGGCATTGTAGCCAAGCATAATAATTCTCCTGCTGCAATATTATTCTTGTCACGGGAAAAACGGTTAATTATTACAAAAGTTATAAAAAATTCCTAATAGGCAGCTACTTTCCGCCCGCTCTTTCTACTGGGCTTTCTTAACGTTCTTAACGGTGGCAGGATAAACAACTGGGAGCTCGGGCATCGCATGCTGGAATTGTAAATATGTGTGAAACTGCGCTGTTTTCGAAATCAATTGTCAATTTTAGAAGATTTTCAGAAAACACCACAGCAAGGAGTTATCGCATATTTATAAGAAAGCACAGCCGAAGTTATACGAAAAAAACTGCGCTGTGGATGTACCTCTTACCGCTGCCCGTTTTATTTTTTTCAGCGGCAGATTTGGGCCAATGTACAAATATTTTTAGAAGTGTGTTAAACTTGAATGAAATAACTGCAAAAGGGAATAGATATTACTAGAGCATTATTATGGGCCTTTGTAATTTAGAGAACCCACATTTTACCACGATTATTTATTTTTATATATGGAGACACGCAAAATTTAATACTTGCCATGACCAGGTACACTATTATTCACACGGACAAAATGGCTTCTGGTTTTATGCAAGCATAATAAAAATGATAGACGGTCGCGAGCCAATACCCTTTACACACCTCGTATAGGACATATATCCGCCTTCCGAGCGCACGATTAGGCGCCAGTAACGGTCATTGCCATGTGATATATATACCACATCCAGCTTGATTCAAGTGCAACCTAAAGCGTCCTTGCCTTTGTTAGCGGAAAGCCGAAGCGAATCCGTAACTATTGATCACCACGCCACATTAAACCCGACGCGCACAACTCTTCTGAGTGGTCAAGAGAGATAAGGGGCGGAACAAAACATGACCGCATCCCGTTGTGGGCAATCTGGCCGGTGAAAACCCAACCCTACACCCGTCACTAAATCACGCTTCTTCCGTGACCGAGTCCAATCTGCGAATCACCTCTTCTCCTCCGTTATGTTCTAGTACTCCCGAAAATAGCGGCGCTTGGCATGTTCGGGTCAGCAGTCGAGTGCCATAACCACTAGACCAGCGTGGCGGGGCAGTTTCGTTTATTTCGCCTACCTGTACTTCTATTTGCACGGTCGAACAGAGCACGTGCTACCTAAGACATGCTGCTTGAGAAAACACAGCCCGAAACGAAAAAAATTACCGAGTGTCCAATATTAAACTCGGACGTCTAATACTCGCGTAGCAGCTCGTGGAGCTCCATATGCGCAGATCGTTAACCTTAGAAGCTCCTGTGGTAGGTGCCATGCTTCTGCGCTTCAGGCACCACGACGGCAGTGCGACGGGGTTGTTCCCTAGGGATTGCCTCCCGTTCCTCTTTTCACGGGGACAAACTAAGCGGCAAATGGTGTGCCTTGGGGTGGGGAGGTACCATTGTGTGTGCGTGTCCGTGTCCAACCTTGTTACGGGATGGCCGTTGCGGAACGGATTCCCTCACCTTCCCTCCTGTGCAACTACTGAGGCTAAAGAGGGAAATGTGCAGGCAGCCATCGCAGGCGTCGTGCAGCACAAAGCAGCCTGTCCTGAATCAGCGCTCCGTATTTGTACTCCACCTTTTGTTGCCGTGTTTCTTTCAGATTTGAGTCCAAGATAAAATTTTCGTTAAGAGAAATTGTGTTTATTGACGGAAGAGCCTACGCAACAGCCATAGAAGCTCAACTAGTAGGAGTCAACAAAAAACAATTATGTGTTTCATGCACACGCCATGGGAGAAAATTTGCTCCAGATCCAATGGATCTGTCATGAAATCAGATGTATGACAGTTGGAGTAAAATCATTCCTGTGAAACCGCCGCACTATTTTCTGCGAATATTGTAATTACGTACTTCCTATAATCGTCCCTAAGTGTTCATAAAGTTTTACCCCCTTTCCAAAATTTTGAAATGTCAACATGGAGCATTCATGAAGAGAGCTGTCACTATATGGAACATCCATGCAAATTGGTAATTGCGAAGGAGGAGGAGGAGAAAAACAAAAACGCAAGGACAGGGAGGTTAGCCAGTTCTCTAACCGGCTGGCTAGCCTGTGTTGGGGTAAAAGTTAAGGGGAATAAAAGATGATAGAAAAGAGATGTTATGAAAAGAGAATAGAGAAAAAAAGAACAATAATACGATAAACGACACTGCCTTAAGTCTGTCTCTGAGAATAGTTGTCCGCTAGAGGCAAAACAACTCTCTCATAGCTTTCCGTGCCAAGAATTGTTTCAGCCTGTTTCCTAAGACCTTCCACCGACAATGGCCAATTGTCAACTCTAACACATTCGACAGTTCTTTTATTGGTGCACTGAAGCCAGGACACTAGCACAGAGAAGATGTGTGATTGTCTCCTCGCAGCTACAGTTATCACATGTCGGCTGCTGGCCATTCCGATTCGAAATGAGTAAGCATTCGTAAAGGCCGCCCTGAGCCACATGCGCACAGGAGCGTCTCCTGAGCTCCCGACGGAAGACGGAACTGCAGATTCAGGTCCACGTTGTGAAGACGGGCGTTGGTCAATTCCGTCGAGTTCCACTGTGCGAGGGTCAATTCCCGTGCAAGTGAACGAAGCCTTGTAGCGGCGTCCGTTCTTGATAACGGTATAGCTGCACCATGAAGAGAATTATGAGCAGATCGGGCGGCTTCATCTGCATGGCCATTTCCATAGATTTCCGCAATGGCCTGGTAACTATGATAGGTTATGTTGTGCTGCTTGTCTACAGCGCGGTGGTGGAGCAGTCTTATGTCGGCCACTAACTGTTCATTTTGGTCCATGATGATATGGCGAACTAACGCACTGGAGAACTGCTTTGGAGTCGGAGAAAACTCACCCTCCCTGTGGTGGTTCTTCAACTACGAACTCTAGAGAAGCTCTGTTGGCGGTGAGTTCTGCAGCCGTCGATGATGTCAAATGCGATGTCTTGAATTTTATGGTGACGGATTTCTCGGGTATGACCACTGCCCCTGCTGAGCCTGCACAAGAAACTGAACCGTCCATGTGAATGTGAAGGCGTCCACTGTGTTTTTCATGCAGGAACAGTAGTGTGGCTTGTTGTAGGCCCAAATATGACGACTGTTTTTTCTTTTGTATTCCTGGAACGGCTTTCAGGGCATTACCCAAGTAGGAAAGGCGGGCGCCTGATTTCGGAGCGAACGAACGCTGCGACATATCGAAGATGTGTTTCCGGAGAGTGTGCGAATGATTCGCAAAGAATTGGCTGCTATTCTGTTACGTTTTCTGCGAGAGCCAGGATTAAGTGACATATGGTGAGACATACTACATGGAAAGAATCACTCACACTTGGTATTTGCAGGCCAGGTCTACCAGGCAAAACCCCGCCTTTGCAACATCACCACCACCACCGAAAGCACATGACGAGCGTAATTTTAGTGTCCTTACATAAGGATTCGCAAATAATTCTATACCAGTAGGATTTCATAGCTGAATGTTGATAAAGGCGTACAGTAATGCCGGAAAATTGAAGAAAGTATGCCTGATGACATGGTTACAGTTCATTTCCTGAGGATGTAAGGGTTTCTCCATGTATGGAATTGTACAAAGCATCGCTGAGAGACGCCAAGACACATGCCGACACCATTCTCTGCATGCAAAGGGCATACATGCTGTGTGCAAACGATGCTGTTAGCGGACGAAAATGCAGTCGTTAAAGCGCCGACAAGGAATGTATAGTAACCTAGAAGGAGGAGCCATGCATGCGAAGCATAAGTGCGCGTCACGTTCCGTCCGTCGATGTAGCGAATGATATGGAGTTAATCTCTCGCGTCTGGCAGCTCTCTCATCGTCGTCATTATGGATCGCCGCGTACATTTCTGCTTGCCTGCTTTTTCGCCTGTGATACTGCAGCATTTTATTGCATTTCATGCGGGTACGCCCCCAGAGACGCTTCTGTCTTGGTATATACGTACGGTTCTACTCATAGACTGCGCTGGTGAGGTCTCTCGGTAATCGAGAAGACGGATACGCTCTCATGAGGCACGAGCCATTATGACGTGACACGGGTTGTCGCTTAGCGAGAGAGTGCGCGAGCGATCGCCTAATTTAATTTGCTTTGATGTGAGTGGAATACCAGAGGCGTCGTAGGTAGTACGAGCTGCGTTGGGAGCTTCATTACATCGCCTACGAACCAGGAATCGCGATAGAAGTTGGTTCTCGTTGGTGATCATGGGGCGCTATAAATACATCATACATAAATAAAAAAGACAACAGGATGGGTGATTACTTGCCATTGATTTTAGGCCCCACAAAATATCGATATCTGTCGGTTGGTTAATTTGGTTTAACGGTCCAAAGCGACTCATGCTATGAGAGACGCCGTAGTGGAGGTCTCCACATGATTTCCACCCCCTGGGGACGTCCTTAATGTGCAGTGAAATCGCACAGCACTCCGCATTAAGCGTCCATCGAACAACGACGGATGAGGCCGGGATCGAACGCGCGTCTTCCGAGTCAGCGGTCGAGCACAGTTGAATGTATGTCATCCAGTTACGAAATGTAACTGAAAACAAGTGAAGCACGTTTGTTGACCCGTTAATTGACTCATCCAAGGTGCGTATTAATGGGGGCGTGCCGATACGTCATCATCATTTGGCTTGAAGCGGCGTAGAGTGGGCAATAAGGACACTGGATGACATGACAAAAAGGCCAAAGAAACAAAACCTTTAATTTCAGGATCGGTAATGCTTTACGAATTTGGAGCATGTGCGATCGAGTTAACGGTTGTGTCCACTTGCCTTGTGTTTTCGTCTCCTTGTTATCTTCTGCGCTGCGCCAAGCCATTACATGAATAGCTAGCTGTCTATTTTGACAAAGGGTACATTAAGCATTCTTGCGTTTTTTTTTTTGCATGAAACAATATGGCTCGACCGCTCAACGCGCAGGCACAATGAACTCCATCATAGAGAGGAAGGAGTAAGTGAATAAACTTTAACCCTTTCAGCCCTAGATTTGTTATTTCGGCCGGGCACATTTTTTGTGCCCGTTTTCCTAATAGTTAGGATCTCAGAAGACCAAATACGAAAAATTGAGCCAGTGGTGCAAGTATTTATGGATTAATCAGCATGGAATCAAATTAGGTCATCAGGGCTCAGTGGTTGTGAAATTAGGAAAATGACTTCTTTATTTCTGCTACTCACTAGAGCACAGAAAATGTGAACCACGTCTCATTTTTCCGTATGGTACTCCTTGAAACAGCTTCTATACGACATCCCGAAAACGGAGCTTAGCCGCCTCACCTGACGTGCCTCGGCGTCACCCATGACTTCGGTCAAGCTTTTTCATCTTTGTGGCTCCCAGCTCCGCAGATATGTCGCACGTTTGCTGTCAATCACAGTGGAGATCATTGAAGAAGTATTTCCCCAAGAATGAGCAGTTTTGCTTTTATTTTCGAGGTGCTAGAGGAACCTTTGTGCGGTGTCGTCAATTGACGACGCCAGGGCCGAAAGGGTTAATTACAACTGGTCCGGCAGTCTTCCTATTGGTGAGACTGTGGCAAGAGGGTATCAACCACTCTCCCCTCCCACCCTACATCGTTGATGATGGCGGTGGAGGTGCCTCAGGTGATGGCATGAATTCCTTTGACCCAGGTGGTATCTTCGGCTTACCGGACTGCCCAAAGCTTGTCGGCAAAGTTAGTTCTCGTCATTACTGTCTCCAGACGACTTTATGGGCACATCTCTTCAAATAGGCTTGTTCCTTCTCTCAGAAATTATTCCTTATGTACGGATATGTTTAAGGCACCGAAGTGTAAATCCGAGCACACTTAGTAAACGTCACCTTATCACGGGGTGTCTGTTGTTTCTTTCTTTGTCATTTGTGAAAAGAATTTCAAATATATAAGCCAAGTCCAAAATTTAACAGTGGCTGAACAGAAGGCGCCGCGCAGAACTCAGGAGCACAACGAAACTAAATCGCGATGTCTATGGTTGGCGGGTAACTTAGTCTTCATCAGGAACGGTAAGCAATTGCTTACGGAAAAATTCACATGGTTCCTCAGGTGATTAAGTACGCATCTACAGCAGTACACGTCTACAACAGTGCGACGGAGGATGAGTTACGAAAGGTTAGCTCTTCAGCTGCGATAGGCATGCGACTCCAACAACATGTTTTTTTAGAGCAGAGATGTAAATGGCACACCTCTTAGATTGTCTGGCGTCCGTCTGCGTCCTCCACATCCGTCCACGAACCGAAAAAAGAACCCATGCGACCTCCTACGACTGGCCGATGACGTCACATAATGACGGCATCATGTGACCTCATCTGACTGCACAGATTACCAAATTTTGTGCAGTCATCATGACGCCATTGCGACGTTACATGGTGACGTTGCAGTATGGTGAAAAAGGAAAACGTCATCAAATGAAGGTGGCAATTCGGGTTTGTTGGTATAGCATGATAATTGACGTTAGCGCATGCTAAAGACAAGGACAGAAGAAAGACACATTCGACACAACACAGCACTGTGTTGTGTCGAATGTGCTTTTGTTTTGTCCTGGACCTTAGCCTGTGCTACCAACAATTGTAATCAAATGACATCGTCGATTGGTCAAAGGTGGGCGGATACCCGAGGTAGTGCAGCACTACGTGAGGAGCAGAAAATTTCACTGGAGCGCTGCACATTTCGTACGTGTTTCGGGTCTAGGCGCTGCGTTGGCGCGACCGTGTGTAGCAAGTACGGGTCGACTGTGCATTGTGATAAAGCCCGAGCAGCAGGGCACTTATGAAGAACGCCAATGATAGCAGAGACGGGAGTGCGCCCGTCGTCTCCGCTGCTTCGGCTCCGCTGCTCAACCAGAGTGTAATGGCTGCAATTTATTTTCGCTGGTCTTTAGAAGTATGTACCTGTTTTAGTAAGACATATGCACTTTTGTTTTCCTTTTTTTATCGATATTTCGCCTTCCTAAAGCCCATAACAACAAATCGAAAGTGCTTCTTTTATCTTATACGTCTGTCTCCTGGACAGACTGAGCATTCATGTCGACTGAGATGGCAAGTAGCCGGTTGAAATGTGGACGAGTGAATGCGGCTTCGTATTTGAACAAACTGCGCTCGCCTGTTTCGCTTTTTGCTTGCTGTCTCGTCCTGAGGCGCAATTTGACCGATGATGAACTCAGATGGCAAATTAACTGGAGGTTAGTGCTTTCGCTAGTTTACACATGGCATATTTGTTTGATTCTGAAGAACAGCGCCTGATGCATACCTTATGCAGCGTGTGCAGAAGCCGTACGAGAAAGATTGTTTAAAATTTATGCGACTTATAAATTATTCATCTATTTTATTTGGTTCAGTTTAGACACGTAATACCTAAGGAAAACAGGGCCCTCCTTACATCACAAAGAAAGAAGGTGAAAGAAGTAGCATGTAGTCTTTTAACAGGTAACGAAACCTGTTCGCACAAATAACATGCAATTAGTCCCCGTTGTAATGTTTCTCGATAAGGAGACACGAACCCGTGACCTCCTACTCAACAAGAAAGCCACAGCATACGTCTGTTGGGCTCGTATTGAAATATCGGATGTGGGACTACGATGTCGAGCATCAAAAAACGTCGATGCCGTTGAAACAAATGAGTCCGCGCTTCCTGATAGAAAAGCCAACTAGATCGGATTTCTCGCGATATGAGCAACTTGGATTCAATCGCTTAAAGTATCTTTTATTCAACGTAATACGTATTGAAAGCCCCCCTTATATAAACACCAAGCGACGCCCTTTCGCACGAGCGCATCCGATTCGCTTCCTTCGATCTCGTTTCCCGACGCAGACGAGCGCGAAAACAATCTTTTCGCTCAGGGATGACACAGAAGGCTAAAAGAACGACAAAAGCAAACAGCATCGAGAACCCTAACGTGGCGGCGCGCGAGCGAGAAAACGAAAAAAAGAAAGCAGACGACGTCCTTCGCGAACGATGTCGTCTGCTTCGCCCGGACGGCTCGCGATCGCGCCTGACATTTTTCTATTTTGCTCCCTTTGAAGAGAACCGCGCCACTCTGCGACCGGAACTGTAATTATTTCCGCCGGCCATATTCCCTAGGGAGGAAGGACGCCGAGAAAAGATATTCGGAAGGGACATATTTCCGCCCACGCGCCCTGTATCCTGCTTCTAGTCTCCCGTGTGTACTCGTGCATCACACCCATTGGCTGTCCCTCTTACGCGTCAGCTCTTACAGCAGGATCGTTGAGTAGTGCCAATACCTTGTATTCAAATATTATTCTATATAATATATTACCTATCGTGTGACAAGTCGCAAAGTTGCCTTTTCACGCTCCTTATCTCATTTGTATCTTTATTGTCACTAATGTCTTCTATAGCTCTTGTCGAGACCTCCACAATGTGGTGTTTAGATTTAGGCTTAGCATCCTTCGATGTCGGCTTCAATTTGGTCGTCTCTTAGCGCTTACCTTCAAGTCATTCAAATTGAGGGCTAGGAATAAAATGATCGTGTTAGTTAGTTTGCATGGTGATAACGCGCCGCTTACATTGGTGTATAGTTGCGCCAATCACACCAGTATGGTAATAATCGCAGAAAAATATTCGGTAGTATACAAAGTGTAAGAGAAAGACGTGGAAAAGGGAAAGAGACGTTTTTGCTGTATTGTAGTTGGTAGTGCGCATTTAAGCGCCGACCGAAAAAGCAAAAAAAAAAAAAGGCGCGTCTATCTGCGAAGTATATTCATCGCATTTCCGTAACAATTAACCACGCTTGGGATGGCGTTTCGGCCCGTGGCTGCATATACAAAAAGTTGGGTGGGCAACTGAGATTAAGAATTTTGCGCGTATAACGTGGCATCAGAAAGCACAGACCGGGTTGATTGGCGGAACATGGGAGAGGCCTTCGCCTTGCCGTGGGCGCAGTCAGGCTGATGATGAAGAAGAAAAAGAAGAAGAAGATGATGATGATGGTGTCTCTAGTATAATCTGCCATCCCTTCTACATGAAACAGTACCGCTTCCTGTGACAAGGACAACAGCCGGGGTCGCATTCGCAGGCCAATATATCTGCGTTATCACCTGATATAATGAAACACAAATAGCCAGATAACACTAAAGGGCTAAAATTTGTTTCAACCCAATTATTCTTTGATACTTGTGCACATATGACGCTAAAGTGTAGCCGTTAATCAGGTCAGCGTTATAGCACGGTGAATTATGAAGTTTTTCCCCGTCACGTTTCACTTACATCTCGAAAATGAGTGCTACTGCTCTCAGTCGTCGATCGTTCTGTAACTCCGTGTTCATTTTCAAGCCGCTTGCCTCAAGCTAATTTCAATTGTTGAGCTGAAATTATTACAGATTACGCAAGTATTCCATAAAAATGGTGTCGTTCAAGCGATCCGCAAGGCAAACAAAATTGTTCAGGAAAAGAGAAAAGATAACGCGACAGTGAAGATGGTGAAGATGCCTCTTCTCCCTTTTACTTATCATAAATCGAAATAGCGCAATTTTCCGTCACAAGCTGAACGATAGCTCTTATATCGCGTTAGCTTTATTTAACTCGAAGCACGAGTGACACGTAGAATAGATGACTCCATTCAGAGTAGGTGTCAGCTGTAATGTTAACATTGCGAAGTACAGGCGGGCTATAGCTTGTGTCAGGCTAAGTAGACATACGTTGTCGTCCACTCCAGGAGACCTCGTCGATAACGCACCGCACATATTTACCCGTCGCAAAGGGGCGTGCTCTATCTGTCTTCCACCCGGGGGTCCTCGCGTCTCGGCCCTGCAGGCTCGCCTGATAGAGTTTCGTGACCTCCATGCCACTGTTATGCGCAAAATAAAGGAAAAAAAGAAAAAAAAAACAAGTACGCAGAGCTCACTTATAGTCCTACGCTTAGCTTTTTTGCAGTTGTTGTTTCCACAGGAATTCATCATCGCCTTTTTGCAGTGTCGTCATTTATTGAGCGGATATGCAGCAGCGTTCATCATTTCACATAGATGACGTCGAAAGCTGCGATCCTTGTCTCTTCCAAGTGAGCCTCCTTTGTTTCTAACCATTTTGATGACGTTGATTCTCTTATTCTTTCACAAAGACATCATTTCGTGAGCTTTCTCGCAGATGACAAAGTAAGTGAAGCCGAACGGAGAAGCCTCTGGCGCTCAGGCTTTTTTCGCGACGCTGCTCGAGAAAACCCGTCTGGGATTTCCGGGCCGTAATAGAATTTCCGGAGAGAGATTCTTCGAACGGATTGGCTCCGACGAAGTCGTAGCGATGGTTACTGGGTGAAAATTACTTTCGCTGCCGTTGTCCATCTTTTATCTTTATCCCATTGGGATGTGACCAGCAATAAAAGAAAGAAAGAAGCTATTATTAACATGGCTCCCTCACACATCATCCCATGATTGATTTTGTTAGGTCCAACGCCTTCGATGCCTCATAAAACGCGAAATGTGACCTTCGGTGTTGGCGTGCCGCGGCGTCAGGGTCGAGTGATCCAAAAATCATCATCACGTGATGACGCCATCATATGAGGTCACGATGACGTCACAAACCGCCATAAGTTGTGGCGTGACTATTACGTCATCATGATGTCACGTGACATAACGTCACATGATGACGTCATCACAAGACATCGTAGCTTGGTCAAAGGTGATCCGGTCACGGAGGCAATGCAAAACTAGGTCAGATGCTTACGATCTGATCTTGGAGGCAGTGCAAAACCACGTTAGGTGCAGAAAGCTTTCGGAGGTTCGCGTGGCAGGATCAGTACATTGACTGAGAAGAAACAGAAGATAGCTTTCGCCTATAAGTCGCCTTAAGTGAATACACAAGGGACCCTGTGAGTTTGCTGATGCGTTTTGTTATTTAGGTTAGTCAGGCAGCTATCTACGAGATTGCAGACTGTTTCGTGCAGTTTTTCTTGTTACGTAAATGTATGCCATCTTTCAGTGCTTTTATTTACAGGTCTGCGGGTCTTTGTGAATTGCTCTTCCACAGTCCCCCGTGCATGGCTATATACTCACTTTTTTAGGGGCGAAGCACCTCAGGGTCTTGGCATGTCGGCGTGCATCGTCGTCTGCTGTCGTGACAGTCTATTTGCTTGAGCGCAAGAGAGGGCGCCACCGCCTCAGCGCCTGCCGCGTGGTGAGAGAGAGCGAACGGTGCGCGTTGACTATGGAAACGCTCTTTCTGCGATGAACGCTGGACTACCAGCTTGCAAGGAACGAGAACGTGATCTCGCCCGTGAGAGACAACGCCGACGCAGGCAACGTTTGCTAGCGAGTTCCTTGACTGAAAAACCGACTCCTCGCGCTGCACAACCGTTCGCCAGCCACCCGTATATATAGGCACTGGATCTTGACCTGCAATGTAGTGCCGGTAGAAGATTCCTCTTGTGCGTAGTTGAACAATAAAAATAAACTATAATAAAGAGAACAATAAAATCACGCGAAGAATGGCAGCAGCTTGCCGAAGAACGACAAGCACAAGGGACGTACGAAAGAACGCACACAGGACGAGCGCGAACTAACAACTGTCACAGTTTTACTTCTTTGTGTTTGCGCAGCGCGTTCCTTTAGCAAACGCAGCCGCTGTAGCGAACGAAGTGACCTTCGTGCACTCTGTCTCTTGAACGAAAACTTGCGGTGAAAGCATAAGACGTACAAACCACCACGCGCGCACGGGCGACCACGCCCTGCAGGGCAGAGTACAGGCGGGGGCGTGCGCGCCCATCGCTACTAGCGGGCCAATGATCCTTAAGCGCGCCCTTCGCACCCATTCGAGGGAACGCAGAGGGAAGCAGTAATGCTTTCTGAAGACGACCCAACGGTGCTTCAAACGATAAGCGATATGGATGATGTTGTCATATGTACACACGGCATTGAATCGTTGCTTCGAAGGCTCGACTCTTCTAGAGCCTGCAGTCCTGATGACTTACCCAATTTCCGGCTTAAATCAAATGCTGAATCAATAGCAAAGTACTTTAAAATTATATTTGATAAGTCACTACTCGAAGCTTTTCTTCCTGATGATTGGAAAGCAGGTATTGTGGTCCCTATTCACAATCCCGCCCTAGAAGCGACGTTTCAAACTACCGCCCGATATCGCTGACATCCGTTGCATGTAAAATAATGGAACACATTCTATTCACGAGTATTGTAGCTCACTTGAATATTCATTCTGCGATTACGTCACCCCAACATGGATTTCGTAAAGGGTTTTCCTGTGTTACGCAAATATTGGAAGTCACCAATAATATTGCTTCTGCATTAATAAACGACTTGAGGTTGAATGTATCTTCCTTGATTTCAGGAAAGCTTTCGACACAGTACCCCCTTCATTACTCATGGAAAAGATGCTCAAATATAAGATTAACCCGGCAGTTATCTCATGGGTTAAAGAATATCTCACGTTACGCCAGCAATTCGTGGTTGTAAATGGGGTTCGGTCGCGCGCACAAAACGTTTCATCCGGTATACCCCGAGGCCAGGCCCCGGAAAGTCTCAAGTTCTAGCGATCGACGCAGAGGGCGAAAAAATCGACCGCGGCGAGTTCCATCGATATGCGCGCAGAGTGGAGCTACTAACTCCTCTTTTAGCGGTCGGCTATCTTAGTTTGCATTTTCCCTGCTAGGGGCGCTAAACCACCCATATTTTCAACTTTAAGAAATTGTTTTGCGCAAGCGAATGAATCATTCAAACATGTTATTTTGCTTTGGATAGCTAGAGAGTTACTTATCTTTATACTTAATATGTATAGCTGCTTTTTAATTGAAGTGTCAACGTTTTAAGACTTCAGTGATGACTAACTGGACCAAAATCCAATTTGTATCCATCTTTTCCGTGGCCGTTGGCGTTCAAATTGTTCGGCGGCAACGTAAATGCGGAAGCACCTTTCGCTTCAGTTCGCAGACGCCCTTTTATCTTTACAGCAATAGTAGCTGACTCAGTTTACCGGCGAATTTAGGAATGCCGCAGCGATCGAGATTGAGGGGTACGTTTGACGCTTTCATGGAGTCGATCTGTTGATTCCGCACCGCAAACAGGTAAGCCGGAGCGTCAGTTATGCTCTTGTTCAATTGTCCGTCGTCGTTTCTTTGACATTTGTTACATCATTAATGTATTACTATAATGACGAATACATAAACCACATATTGTTCAGTGTCAGCTTTGCATTGCCGTGTAACTTGCACACGCGACACGTCTGGTTTGTGATTTCGGTGTACTGTACCTAAAGGGATTGCGCGTGATTTTTCAATAGGACGCCTAGGCAACTTGAAGTGGCTATGCGTGCAGCGTTTCTAATAATCGAGCACAGGTTTTTTAAAAGAGATTTTATATCCGCGAGGGGCGCGAACAGCGGTGATTATTGAACGTAATGGTAATCGCATTAGGTGAAAGAGAACGTTTAAGTGCTTTGGGGTTCTTCATGAATGATTAGATTGTGTGAAACATTTAGATTATTATCAGCAGTCCTTAACGTCAAGGGAGCTTAAAGTTTATGCGGTGTCTAGGGGTCTCATACCCCTCCACCGATATTGAGACCTAAGACCCATCTCGCCAGAATGTAGGGGTGTGTGTCTGTGTGTTGGGACTGTCGAGATTGTTCAGAAACTCTTATCATTTTCCTTGGTTTCACGATTACTATAAAATCTAAATTTTTAACGAATTTTGCCTGATGAGTATTTTGTACCTTCCACCCTGTAACGGCAGTAGTTTCGCGAATAATATTTCTTAGGTCACAAGTGTCGAAGCTTCGTTTCGCTGCTTCCATAGATGGTAATTTTCATTGTTTACTTGATTGAAAGTGTGTATTTCATCTGATGTGCTTTTTTCTAAAGCGGATATAGAATTAATGTAATGATGTGTGCTTTCAGAATACCAAGATTTCCCCGACTTCTCTCCAGAACTCTCAGCATCAAGGTGTGAGACCAGTAAGTGGGAGCTTTCCAAAAATAAAGCACAATGCCACTGCTCCTGCTTAAATTTATATAGTGATATACAGCATTCTTTTCCAGTGCCCCTCAATATCTCTCCACCAATACAAGAGCCAGCATCCTAGGGGGCACAGGAGCCATTGCCAACAGCACCAACTACACAGAGTAGGTATTGTTCCTCTTATTAAAGCAAGATTAATACAAGATTACATAGTAATTCCAGTAAGTGTGTCTTCATTCTACAAACAAAAAGGAATTATTCCCACATGCGCCCCAATATATAAATATTGGCACTACAACTGGTTAATGATACAGCTCATTACATTAAGTAGATGCTTTCATTAAATAAATGCACTTTTGTTTTAATGTTTTACTATCTGCCACTGGGTGTGTGCCTACATTTGGCCAGTCATATACGTGGCTGTGTGACAAAAAATACATTTTGCCTGTGTTTATTTTGTTCTCATAACATGCAAAAATACCAAATTAGCCTTTTACACTAGCCTGACCTGGTATTTCAATTTGGGCATAGCTTGCAAATTTTGTAAAGGATGCACACAAAATTCCAGGTAATAATACGTTGCATTAAAATACAAATGTACGTGTTTCTAGTGTACCAAACTTAGCAAACCATTTAACCAAGGTGTAAGTTTTAAAGCCTCTTGCTTAGACTTAACATTAGTGATGTGGCTTTTTGATTTTCCAGGAACCCCAAGAGCCAGGACCAGGACTCGGAAAGTGCTCACTCCACGTGATATGAAGAGGCTTCAGCACTACTGCGATGAGAACTCCCACCTCCATCAAATTGTTGCAAGACTTAAAAAGTCCAAGAAACCAATTGCATCTCATGCGCAGCTTCTTCTTGAAGCAGGCAGGTACCTAAAGAAGGACTTTTTGGAAATTCTAAGAGTGCAAATGCATCTGCAACCACTGAAAAACATGGGAGACGATGGCTGATGCAACTTAGACAGTTTGCCCTCAGTCTTTACTTTACAAGCCCTGAGGCATATAAATATCTATCAAAGGTACTAAGTAGGGGTGTGCGAATAGTGAAATTTCATCTCGAATCGAATAGTGCCGCATAGTGGCCGAAAATATCGAATAGTATCG
Organism: Rhipicephalus sanguineus; assembly: GCF_013339695.2. Taxonomy (NCBI): domain Eukaryota; kingdom Metazoa; phylum Arthropoda; class Arachnida; order Ixodida; family Ixodidae; genus Rhipicephalus; species Rhipicephalus sanguineus. Next base: position 18,952,477 of record NC_051182.1, on the reverse strand, counting down.
AAGCGTGCACTGTCAGTAACGGCAAGAGAAAGGAAAAATCAAGAAAGCTACGGCGTGGTGACAGGTTTCTTACGTGCTTGTTCGGGAGTTTTTTTTTTTTCTTCAGGTTTTATGGGCGCGCAACCATGTTGATAGAAGAGCTGCCATTCCAGTTAGCCGTGCCACTCTTAACCTCTTGGGCAACAGAGGGTGGTGGTACGGTAGCTAGTTTTTTTTTTCGTATAATTGTACAATACGGCTCATCTGGCAACGGTCACGTTATTGTGCTCCATGGCCATGCTCTGGGCCCAAAAATCTTCAGGCGCCCGTTCACAGCAGCGTTTTGTTTGAGCACCGGAATGATGGGAGTTTCTGAACGAGTGGTGCAGTACGGCAGTGGTGAATGTGCAGCGTGGTCAAATTTTTACATGTGAAGCCAATCCTCAAGGGTTTCGCATGCCAAATTCGGGACGTTCTACGGCACTTGCGGCATACGCGACCGAACTATTCAAAAGTCCGTACCTTCGTTTCGGAAGTGAAGTTGAGAAGGGCTTGCCACTTTTCTTGTCTTTCTTTTTTTTTTACGTGCTGAAATAACATAACCTCCTCTAAAGTAAACACGCGCTCATTTTCGAACCAGGAAATCGGTGAAAGTTTTAACAAAGGCCTATTGTAACGATGTTAGCGTTAGTTTTAGCCACCCCACCTTCACCAAGTTGCACCAGTGGCCTTTGTCGCGTTTTAGATATTCGTACTGTCGAATTATTCGAAAGTTTGAATACTAGCTATTCGAAAGTTGAATCGAATTATTCGATTAGTTAGTATTCGATTCGAATTCGAAACTCGAATATTCGCACATCCCTAGTACTGAGCCTTCCCACAGTAAAGTCCTGAAGGACGTGGCTGTCAGCCGTAAACATAAAGACAGGAGTTCTGCCAGAGAAAGAACAAATGGCACAGCGCACACTGCAGCACTTGTGTTCTCTGGGATAGCGAAGAAATGGATACAGCCAGTAGCCTTTTTGAGAAGAGAGGGGACAGTTCACGCAGGGCCCCTTTTAATGTCATTGAAAAAGCTAATCATTGAGCTAAAGGCATGTGGCCCCTTCGTCAAAGCATTGGTTTGTGACCAGGGTAGCAGCAATTGCGTTATTGCAAGGACACTGGGTGTGAGCCCTGACAGGCCTTTCTTTATTGCTGATAAATAGAAGATTTCCTTCATTTTTGACATCCCCCACCTGTTGAAATGTATGAGGAATAATCTGAGGAAGCATGATATTCCTGTTGGTGATTAAGGTTGCTTCCTGGGGGCATATTAAGATTTGTATGAATCAAACATCACCTGAAACTAAAATGCCTACCTAAACTCACTGAGGGCACATCTATGAAAGTGCATTTGGTACATGAAAGTAAAGTGGGTGCTCAGCAACAGTGTCTATCTGGCAATAGAAGCATTCATAGCATTTAATGTTCTCCACCAGAAGCCACAAGCACAGCTGAGTTTGTTGTGAAAATAGATCACTTGTTTGATTCATTTAACAATTCTTGTGTAAGATCGCTGAGAGAAAAATGAGGTATACAATTAATACTTCTACAGGGCACATTGAATTCTTGCATTCTTGGATTGCATGGATTAAATCTTGGAAATTCAAAGAGCCTAGGCAACCAAGAACCATTTAGGGCTGGCAGGTCACAATTAAAGCGGTTTGTATGCTGTGGGCAGATCTGCAGGAATCCTATAACTTCAAGTTTTTGCTCGCTCGTCGTCTGAATCAGGATCCCTTGGAGAACTTGTTTGGGATCATTCGGCAGCAGCACAGCTGTAACGAGACTGCAAACACATTTCAGTTCACTGCCGGTCTCAGGCATATCATTGTCGGGAAGCTCTTCAAGCTTTCAGATGGCAGCAACTGCCAAGCAGATAAGGCTGTTCTTCTAACTGAGCTAAAGAAATTAAGACTCGATCAAGAAAGTCCTACTGTGGCCGACACCTTCAGCTCAAACCTTTCAGACACCGAAGAACCAGCAGATGTACTTGAATCAAACATAGTTTGTTACGTGTCAGGATACCTAGTACAAGCATTTCTAAAAAAAGCACCATGCTTACAGTGCAAGGATCTCTTGAAAGACAAAAGCCAAGGTTTGTCTTCACCAAACCAAATCTCCATGATGTTCAAAGCAGTGGAGATGCAGGACAAGACTCTAGGTAATTTAACAGTGCCCACAGAAGCAGCTTTCAATTTTGTCAGAAAATTGGAAGAAGCATTCTCTGTTCAAATAGGTGCTGTAGCACACTTGAGAGGGGTGTCAGAGAAACTGCTTCGTATTATGATGGAAGTGACTAATGGCCCATTTTGCAGTGCTCACTGTCGCAAATTGTTTCTGCAAATGTTTGTACTAGGGGTGTGCAAATTGTCAAATTTCACCTCAAATCGAATCGAATAGTGGCCAAAAATATCGAATATCGAATAGTATACTTACACAAAATGTGTACCGCCAGTTACGGCAAGACAATGGACAAATCAGGGGCGCTACGGCGTGCCGACAGTTTCATTACGCACTTGTTCGAGAGCGGCTTTTGTTTCAGTTTCTATGGGCGCGCAAGCATGTTGATAGAAGAGCCGCCATTCCAGTCAGCAGCGCCACTCCAAACCTCCTAAAGACTAACAGAGGGGGGTACGGTGGCTAGTTTTTTCCCCATGGTCGTGCAATACGGCTCATCTGACAACGGTAACGTTGTGCTTCATCGCCATGGGTGCTCCGTGCCCAAAAATCTTCGGGCGCCCATTCACAGCAGTGTTTCAACTGCGTGCCGCAACGATGGAAGTTTCTGAACGAGTGGTTCGGTGTGGCAGTGGCGACTGCCCAGCGTGAACAAACTTTTACAAGCAAAGCCAATGACAGAGGGTTTCGCAGGTCAAAGTCGGGACGTTTCACGGCGCTTGCAGCATATGCGACCGAACTGCGCAAGAAGTCCGTGCCTGCGTTTTGGGAACAAAGTTGTGAAGGGCTTGACAGTATTCTCATGTGTTTTCCTACGTGCGGAAATGACAATCTCTTTTAAGATGAGCGTGCGCTCGCTTTTGAACCAGAATGTCAGTGAAAGTTTTAACGGAAGGCCTAGTGTAACGACGTTAGCGTTAGTTTTTGCCACCCCACCCTAACCAAGTTGCACCATCGGCCTTTGTTGCGCTTTAGATATTTGTCCTGTCGAATTATTCGAAACTTCGAATACTACCTATTCGAAAGTCAAATCGAATTATTCGAAACTTCGAATACTAGCTATTCGAAAGTCGAATCGAATTATTCGATTAGGTACTATTTGATTCGAATTCAACACTCGAATATTCGCACACCCCTATTTTGTACATATTAGAATTCTTTGGAATTCAAAAACAGAGAATTAAGCCAGGCAAAGACTTGGAAGTCTGCTGCAAAAATTGACTTAGCAGTTCAAGACTATTGTTTTTGTGCTCATACACTGCTGTGTTATAATTGTTCTAAGCAAAAAGGATAAGCAATCCAAGGAGCTCATGACTTGGTTGTACAATTTTACTTGTTGTCCATGTGTTTACAAGCAATGTACTGATATTTCCTACAGTATTGTTGTGACCATGAAGTGTTTGTTATGTATCTGTGTTGTGAATTAAGCTGGTTACTTACAATGTGGGAACGCACAGAATGATTACACCATACCTATTACTTTCTGGACACTTGCCGTGCTGTCAAGTGGGCTCTTTACCAAGAAAGGTTGGAATTTTCCCAGCCCGCTTGTCTGCGGTCAGCTGCAAGCTGAAACAAATTTTGTGCTACTCCGAGCCATTACTTGCCTCTTTGGACAAAACTTAGCCGATTGCCTCTGCGGAGAGAAACTAGACGTTTGGATAATTTTTCTTCCAGGGCGAATTTATTATAGGTTCGCTCCACCAGTTAAAATAGTTTTGAATCCATAGAAATTTAATATATGAATTGTTTTTGGAGAATTACGCGCTGAAACCACGATGCGATTATGACGCGCATCATAGTGGGCACTCCGCATCAGTTTTGACCACCTGGGGCTCTTTCGAAATGCCTGTCACGGCGGCCGCATCCATTTTGTCGCCTAGTTTTCCTAGGCGATAAAACAAAACAAATGCGGCCGTCGTGGAGGGAATTCACACCCACGTCCTCGCATTTACCAGCGCGGCACCTTACCTGCTATGCTAAACTTGTCAAGAAACAAGCCAGTAGTAAGGAAAATACGGATTCGGGTGGTTTGAAGTCAAGAGGTCGAGAGAAGCGAGTTTTGCCAGCCACTGAGTTTTGCGCTGCAAGCTATCGTATTCTCTCCGCAAGGCTACCAGCCAGGTGATGTCCCAAAGAGGCTGCATAAAATTGGCACGAGGAAATAGGGAAATAATTATAGTGTACACGAACGTATACATACGTTTCGTAGCTCTTCTTGCTCGTGCGTTCGCGCTTTATGAGCCACTACTTCACGATGTAACCGCGTTGTTTGCTTGTGTGAACGCTCAGTGGTGTACTTTGTCTTGTAATGATTTATGAATATGTAATAAAACATTATCAGGTTTACACATCGCCGGTGTTGTGTGCGTTAATGCCAGTTGAGGCATTGGCGTCTCCTGGCACCTTCGTAGCATTTCACACCGTTGGGGCACGGAATACACACGAAAGACAGTTCAGAAGATTCATTACGACACTCGCAGGGCTCGGTAAGTGAACAAAACGTGGCATATACATTTATTTCTTTTGTACGAGCACGGGCGACCGGAGCGCACTGCACAGCAACCAAACACGAGCGACGGCAGCCATATTGCATAAAACTCATTTCCGTTTCCTGTTGTACAACGGCATCTCTTGGTCGGCTACTTTAGTTCACAACGCCACCGCTACCCTTATTTCCGTTGCACTGTCAAAGGTACAGTTTCCCATCTCTAAGTGTATGGGTGTTCTCTGCCGAGGCTCCGTCCTGGGGCCTTTGCTGTTCTTATTGTACATTAATGATATCGCCGACGGTTTGACATCGCAGTTGAGGCTGTTTGCAGGTGACTGTGTGGTTTATAGTCTCACTAACGGTAAGGAAGACCTTAGCCCGATTCAGCAAGACCTCGATCGAATCGGCACATGGTGCACTAGGTGGTGCACAGAGCTAAACCTCACGAAAACTGTCAATATGACATTCACTCAGAAAAAGAAGCCTTTAAATTACTGCTACACATTGAATAACATTGTAATTGATAAAGTAACCGAATTTAAATACTTAGGTGTTTGGTATACCTCAGAACTATGCTACGTAACCAGAAAGGCAGGAAAAATGCTGGGCTTCATTCGCAGGAACTCTGGGGCATTCAGTCAGTCCACACGTGAGCTACTCTACAAGACGTACGTGAGGTCCCTCTTCGAGTACGCTTGTATACTATGGGACCCTCTGGCAACGCGCGACGTTAATAAACTTGAAAGGGTTCAGAATCTAGGTGTGAGGTACGTGTCCCGTCAATACACTGTTAATTTCAGCGCAACAAGAACCAAGGAAGAATTTTAATAGGATACCCTGGTAGAACGACACCGAAAGCTGCGCCTGAGGCGTTTTCATTCCATATACCATGGTCCATGGTACGTTTAATATACAGATAGACATGTATATAATGCCGCCTCACTATAGGTCACAACGCGTGGACCATGAGCGAAAAGTACGAAAGGTTCTATGCCGGACAGAACTCTTTAAGAAATCATTCTTTCCAAAAACTATCCAAGACTGAAAAAGGTTACCTTCTGACGTCGTCAACGTAGTTTCAAATGAAATGTTTTTTGCCCTGCTGAAATTATTGTTTCTTTGATCCTTTTTAGACGTAGTGTATCTGTTATTGTTCTTGTCTTTTTTTTTCTTTCCGTCACAAGGTATGCGGAAGAAAACTGTAGCTATACTCCGGTATCAAATGATTTATCTTAATTCCTATTGAACTGACTCAACCTTGTAGTGTTTTTTGGCAAATTTAATGTATATGCTTTGAATACCTTTTGTTGTCAATCTGCTGTAGTTATTGTTGGTTTTGTTAACGTTTTCCACGTTTTGTCTATGACAAAATATTGAACTGTCCAAACTGACTGTAAGCCCCTCCCCCACTGCAATTCTGGCACTGTAGGTACCGAATAAATAATAAAATAATAATAATAATATTCGCGAACGGGCTTCGTGCAGGAGGCGCCTGCTTTCACTCCAAGCATGAGTGGTGTGCGTGCTCGCGATTTGACTCTTGTGTGCATTCCAAATAATTACTGCTACTGCCACAGTGTGCTCAAGGAAACCGCACCTTAAAATAGTGGACATGCGTCTGGTTTCGCAGCTTTATGGGATGACATTGTCACCACACGCCCCAATTTACAAACACTTATTCGCCCAAAATTAGAATATGCTGCCTCAGTCTGGGACCCAAAAGATGCAAACTTCATTCATTCACCAGAAATGGTTCAGAATAACTCAACGCGTTCCATTCTTTCCAACTATAACACAACAGCAAGCATGTCTTCCATGAAATCAAGCCTCGGTCTATCACCTCTTGCACCTCGTCATCAGATAATTCGCTTAAGCATCATTCATGCCGTATTTTATCATCCACAGCTACGTGACTGATTTATATTTCCACCTCAGTATGTTTCATCTCGCTTAGATGGCGCCCAAAAAGTACGCATTCCCTTTTGCAGAACTGACGCCTTTTTTCAGTTTTTTCTACCAAGGACATCAGAAGAGTGTAATCACCTTCCTCCGCATCTAACCTCTATCACGAATCAGCAAGTTTTCAAGAATGCCTTAGCTAACGTTGTATAATTATAGTTTTAAGTATTTGCTCTTTTTGTTATTTAGATATTGTTCTTTTTTTGTAACCACACCCCTCTCTAATGGCTCTGGCCCGGAGGGTATGTAAATAAATGAATAAATAAAAAGTGTTTGCCACAAATCACGGCCTCCGAGATCAGGCGCGCAATCTCAGAGGCCATGCTCAGACGAGCATCAACAAGCTTCCCTACGAAGTGGCGCTCTTCGTAAATACGCCGCTAATCTATTCTTTATAACGCCGGGACCGCTAATGGCTTCATTTGTGGACACACTAGCTTCGTTTACGTGCTGCGTCTTTTATAGTAGAGTCAAACTCTAATATAGCATAGTGGCTCCGCGAATGGTTTGTACATGTTAAAGAGACAGGGCGTGCAAACACGGACACACGAAAGAAGTGAAGACACCACAAACACCGCGGAGAAGTCAAGACAACACAAACAGCCCGGACACTTCTCTCTTGTGTCTGTGTTTGCCACGCCCTGTCCCTTTACCATGGATACCAGGGGCGTAACCAGAAATTTTTTTCGGGGGGGGTGGGGGTTCAACCATACTTTATGTATGTTCGTGCGTGCGTTTGTACGTGTGTGTGTATATATACGCAAGCAAAACTGAAAAATTTCAGGGGGGGTGGGAGGTTTGAACTCCCCCAACCCCCACCCCCCTGCCTAGGCCCCTGATGGATACTTACCAACTAGCTCAGCTCTCTGTTATTTTATGGTTTCTGCAGGTGCAGCCACGTGAAATGTCAGCATTGGTAAAACTTCCAAAGAAGCATTACAATTTTGAGAAAAATAGCACGTGTAGGACTCCGGAGATAATTACGCCAGTTGGGTTTATTGGATAATGTGTTATTTCACCGTTCAGAAAACGCTGGCGGCAGATCCTGGAGTGTTTCGTAGGCTCCCAGAGGCTCTCATCCTCTCTAAAAGTTCCATAAGGTTACAAAGAAGTGGAAGAAGCAAGCAATTAGTTAAAAGTACATATTTGCAATATTCACAGTTTGAAAGCGAATGCGAAGAGTGGTCATAAATATTGCTTCTGTACTATGTGCTTCATTGCGATTTTTCAAAGGAGATACAAAACTATAACGAAGCAACGTGAACGTATATTGACCAGTAACATGCAAAGAGAAAAAAGAACAGCAGTAGCGAAAACTAGAAGCAGCGCGAAAAAAAAACGACGACAAAAATAGGAACACACACAAGAGGACTAGCGCTGTACTGCCAACTGAATGTTTATTGAAGAATCACCCCTTATAGCTATGTTGTTCGGGCAAACTAGTTTTTTGACGTTTGGAAAATCCAAAAAAGAAAGAGAAATCGTGGAAGCTTATTTTATCAATAAAGCTGGAGATAAGTGTGTCAGCGCGGCGTCACTTAGTTTAACTACTCATGAGAGATCTTTTCTCGATAAACACCTGTTAGTTTAGCAATACGCATGTCCGCAATCGTTGGTTTTTTGTGGCGTTTTTTGTGTGACAAGGCGTTTTTGGTGGCATAGCTATAAGTGGTGATTCTTCAATAAACATTCAGTTGGCAGTACAGCGCTAGTCCTGTTGTGTGTGTTCCTATTTTACAGCGAAAGCTGTTATGAGATCATTTCACCGGCCGTTTTTGGCGCCGTAGTTGTCCGCCGCCGCCGCCGCCGCCGCCGCCGCTGCCGCCGCCACCGCCGCCGCCGCCGGTGTCCGTAACCAGTATCGCTCGAAATAAGAAAAAAAACGTGTAAAGGCGTTTATTGACGGCGGGATCGACGGCGACGATGCGCAGCGACGACAGTAACGACAGAGCGCACTCGCAGACTCACGAGCAAGAGCACGAGGGGCGTGCTCTCCGAGAAGAGGCAAAGAGGGCGACCCACTAGAAGGCGCTCAAGAGGACGGCCCATTACAGCGTTCTAATGCTTCTGTACAATTACCCCGGGTACGCAAAGGGAGCCGCCCGGCGACCTAACAGCTGGTCACTATGAGCGGGTCATGGTAGGGCTTGAGGCGCTCCACGTTCACAATGTCGCGCCCTCGACGGCGCATGTCCGAAGATGGCTCAATGGGTTCAATCAGGTAGTTGACCGGGGACGTGCGTTCGACGACACGGTAGGGGCCTTCGTATTTGGGCAGTAGTTTGGAAGAGAGGCCAGTTGCAGCGGTCGGGACCGAGAGCCACACGAGCGCTCCAGGGAGGAACGTGGACTCAGAAGTGGTGGTGCCACCGCGAATACTCTTCTGCCGCTCTTGTTCGTGCGTCGTAAAGGTCTTCGCAAGCTCGCGACATTCTTCAGCAAGCCTGGCTGTGTCCGAAATAGGCGCACATTCAGATCGATCCGGCCTGTAGGGCCCTGCTCCAGCAAACCGATGGCGCACACCTGACAACCGCCCCATATGCTTCGCATGCGGTTACGCCGGCCACGTGGCGCGTTATTGCAATCGCGTCCAGCCGCCTCAAGTCGTGCCGCCCGCCACCAGCCAGTCAAACCGCACATTTTACGCCCCCACCTACGCCTCTGTCACCGACGTCACGCCAAGCTCCATCTACTCGGCGCTCTCCGTCTCCCCGACGTCGCTCACTGTCGCCGATGCGCCCGCGTCCGGTCGCACGCGACCAGGAAAACTAGTCGTCGCAGTCCACGAGGCAAGGGCTGCGACGCTATCGAACTGCGAAAGCCCTCAGCGAAGCCCATCGAACGTAATAGACGTTTTTGTGGACGGTGTTCGCGCATCTGCCCTTATCGACACTGGAGCCGCCGTATCCGTTATGGACGCTAAACTAAGCCGCCTGCTACGAAAAGTGACGACGCCACTTTCCGGTCTTTCCCTCCGTACAGCCAGCGCCCAATGTATTCACCCGACGGCGGTATGCACAGCCCGTGTCATCATTCAGGACGCTCTGTACGCCGTCGAATTCATCATAATTTCCTCATGCTCTCACGACGTCATCCTGGGATGGGATTTTCTCTCCCGCCACGACGCCGTCATTCATTGCGCGCCAGCCGAAATAGAGCTTTCACCATTCTCAGATTTGACGCCGGCAGACAGTTCATCGGCTGCGACCAAGGTATTCGTCAAAGACGACATCGCAGTTCCTGCAAATTCGTCAACGGCTGTGTCAGTCTATTGCACCGGTTTCTGCGACGTCGTTGCACTCCTTTCTCCATGTGACCGCGTTTTCACTAGGAAAGGCTTGCTGGTGCCATTTGCGACCGTGGAAATCACTCAGGGCAACACGGATATTTTTGTGACCAACCCATCCCCGTTCACTGTTACGTTGGTGCGAGGGGAATGTCTCGGCAGAGCGGAACCCCTCGAAGACGCACAAGTTATAGACGCACCGGGTGACACGCACTGCGCCAGCTCCCGTACGCTCTGGCAGAGCGTGATGACCTCGGCCACTGTGCTGGGGTTTTTCGCGAGCAGCATCGTGAAGGCATCGTCGTCGATGCCTTTCATAATGTGCCTCATCTTGTCAGATTCCGACATGGTGGCGTCGGCTTTCTTACACAAATCGAGGACGTCTTCAATGTAGCTGGTAAAGGTTTCGCCGGCCTGCTGAGCTCGTTCTCGCAAACGCTGTTCGGCCTGCAGCTTACGAACGGCAGGGCGGCCAAACACGTCGACGATGGCGGTCTTGAAAGCGGACCACGTCGGGAAATCGGATGCATGGTTGTTGTACCACATGCCTGCCACACCCGCGAGGTAGAAAACCAGGTTGCTCAGCTTGCCTGCTTCGTCCCATTTATTGGGGACACTCACCCGTTCGTAAATCGTGAGCCAGTCTTCCACGTCGGTGCCATCCGCGCCGGTGAAGATAGGAGGGTCGCGGATACGGGGGACACCGGGACAAGCGTTCGGGGCAGGAGGCGGCGTTTGCTGAGCGGCGTCTTGCGGCATGGTAGATGGCACGGTACGGGATCGAAGCTCCAGGGGCATCAGATGGTGACCGAAGTTGTGGGGACGGTACAGCACTCTCCACCACTTTGTAAAGGCGTTTATTGACGGCGGGATCGACGGCGACGATGCGCAGCGACGACAGTAACGACAGAGCGCACTCGCAGACTCACGAGCAAGAGCACGAGGGGCGTGCTCTCCGAGAAGAGGCAAAGAGGGCGACCCACTAGAAGGCGCTCAAGAGGACGGCCCATTACAGCGTTCTAATGCTTCTGTACAAACGAAATAAGAAAAAATTCCAGGATGGAACGAGGTTCCAACCTGGGCCCTCTGCGTGTGAGCCCAGTATTCAACCTCTGAGCCATGCCGGTGGTTGAAACTGCTTTGCAAAAAGGTCCTATACAGGCTTCGTGTAGGGAACGAACCACATTAGCATATGCAATATAGCGTGGTAGAAGAATAAAATAAGCACCAAGCGTCGCACAACGCGAATTCTATAACCAGGCGTCACACAATGCGAATTGCGCAACGAGTAGATTGTTGATTGCTTCCAACCCATTACAAAGGTCTCTGCCATAATTCTTCGTCGTCATCAGGCACAGCATCAACAAAGTGCGCATAATGCCTTGCATGCGTTTAGCAGATAGCACGGCTCTCCGTAGAATGACGAAAAATGGCACAGTGCCTGCTGCCCTACTTCTCAAAAATTACAATGACTTATAGCGTAGTGGGTTCCTCGCAAGTGCACTTGTATTGGTTGCCAAGGAAGCCCATAAGCGCATGATCCATTTCCTCGGGGTCTCAGTAAAGTTCTTCGCACCCCTCCCCCGTCTCTCTCCCACGTCAGCGTATCTTATACAGCATGACGGCAGAGGGAAATAGCGACCGGGCGTCACCCAGTGCAAATTACATAACTGGTGGGCCGTTTAAAGCTTCCAACCCATCACAAATGGCTGAGCCGTAATTCTTCATCGTCATCAGTCGTCGCGTCAACAAAAGTGCACATAATCCCTTACAGACGTGTAGCTGGTGCCTCGCTTCTCCGCAGAATGACGAATAATGGCTTAGTAGGCGCTTCCCAACTTCACGAAAATTTGATTTATGGCGTAGTGGGTACCTTTCTAGTGTACTTGTATTGTAGCCCCAAGAGAGCTTACAACGGGCTCTTGAAACGCCGCTCTTCCAGCTTTCGCTGTGACTGTGCTGCGGTTTCAGCGCAGGCCTGGCGTTTTTTGTCGTCGTTTTTTTCGCGCTGCTTCTAGTTTTCGCATCATGAACCGACTCGCCCAAACCTACAAGTTGTTGCTAACAGCAGTAGCTAGCACCACGAGCAAGAATAAAGAAAAAGGACCTGAAGGTTTCAGAATCGACCCCACGCATTACACAATTTTTGTAAATACCATGCAGTCATGTTAAGAGGCATTCAAAACTAGGTTTATTGTCCTGTCGAAATCCTTCAATGCTCACAGGTGCCAGATTGTACAACCAATATGCAGATAGCTGAGGCGAGCGCACAGCGAACATTCTGCATCGAAGAAAGCATGCCAGTGCGATCGATAGGTAGAGCATGCAGCTGATTCCGTGCATGTGTAATTCAATCGGCGCTTTTCTGAAGGCTCTGCAACCTGCTTTTTAACACGGAATCCTTTCTTTAAAGCATCTATTCGCAATTAATTCTTCATAGATTTACTGCGCATGGTCTAGCTTTGTACTTTGCATCATTCTTTTTTTTTTCAAAGAGAGGCATCGCGTCTCATGAGTAACAACAACCTCATGTGGATTGGAGCTTCCCGAATTTACACGAGGCGACCAACTGTAAACATGGTAGCGTTCACTAAAGGCGTAGCGACATAAATGGAGAAATAAAAACACGGTAATCATTGTAGCATTGCCGTAAACAAAGCGCGATTGCTTGCCTTCTGTGTCATACAGCGGCAATCCACCGCCACCGTCACCCTTGCTCGTGAAGCAGCACCGGAAACTTGCGAAGTGTGTTCCTAGCGAGCATTTGTACGTGTTAGAGCCGACAACTACGCAGCAGTTGTTTCTGGGCATCGTTGCAGGCTGACAGAAGCGTTAAATTGCGATGGAAGACGCCACTATCGCAGCAATTACAGCGCTCGCTTTGGCGCTCACGGGAACACTGCTCGCCCGAGCCCGCCTACGCTTCCAAGCCGTGGCGACAGGCGTCGTTGTCGGCGCTTTGCGCCGCGCCCATACAGCCCCTAATAAAACGCGGACGTGTTATAAAAACCAACTCATTCAATTGAGTTTGTTTATATCGCCATACCTTTGATTTTTCATGTGTATTCCGATTCAGATTAAATATTCGGTTAGTATAAGCGGTCTATACATCTTCCTGGCTTCGTGTTTTGCGGTTATTTTGCTCTGTTTGCAAAAAAAAAAAATAAAATTGTAAGGAAGCTTCAGCCAGCAAAGCATACTTCTAAAGTAACGGTCGCACTCAGCCAACTTTGGCGGCGTCTGGTTGAGTACAGTGTTCAAACATATAGAGCAGGCGAATGAATGAAGAATTCGAGCGGCATCATCTAAAAAATTCTGCTGTAACAAAGCAACAGCTGCAGCTAAACGTAGTAAAAACAGTTTCTACGTAGACGACGGCGATCACCGGACATGACGTCACGAAGGACAACAAGGCAGCGACACAGTTGCGGAAACATTGCGAAATTGGGATTGATAATACAGGAAGAAAAGAAATTCCAACTTCTCTCGCGAGCGTCTTTTGTGCTAGCAAGCCATGATCGACTTAATGGCGAAACCTTTGAAAGACGCTGTGGAAGCCCAAAACAGCACGCCGAAAATTGTACTGCTGAAAAATATAAACAATACCAAAACAGATATGGTGTAGAAAAAAGAACCAATCCAACGAATACATAACCTTTGCTTGGTAACCGAAAATACGTAAACACAACTCATCCATTACGTTTCAGGAAGCTTATTTCGCACAGATCTGAGGGGTCGATGGGCAGATAATCCGACATCGATCGACACACTAAACACGCATAATCCCATCCACCCTATAAGGCGGCTGTTTTCCCACGCGCACCGAGGCGGATTCTTCCATTGAAGCAGCCGAAAGATGCCCGCATTGAAGGCACACATAGAGGGAAGTTGAACCCGACCAACGACAGCACGTCGCTCCATTGTCCTCGCCGCCGTCCACCGCGTGAATAGACTGCGATGTCACACACCTTTAGCCCAATTTCCTCGGTATACAGTGTTCGCTGTACACCGGAATAAAATTTGATTTGATTTGATTTGATGTGTCTGAGATAACAGATCAGAGGCAGCCGAGACGAGCAGCAGGATAAGAGAAATTTGTGCGGCCATTTACGGCCTAAGCGATAAATGCTTCCTAATAAAACGGAAGCTGTCAACGCCCCCCATCATTACTCCGCGTTGTGTGACACGTACTATCATGAACAATATGAGCTGGAACACCGAATTCATGTTTATTTACGGATTACTTGTAATGTACTGATATGATGTGTTGAATTGCAAGAGATAACTTTCCGCTCGAGCATTTAGTGTTACGAACACTTTTGTGCCTGCCACCTACGCTTTGCCGCTATGACCTTTAAAAGGTAATTTCACTGTTCCAGCTCACAATGCTCACGACTATACTTATATAGAGCGCATTTGAGGCATTAACTGTCAAGAGCCTTGCTGTTTTTGTACAGCTATAGAACTACGATTTCTATACGCAAGGACACTAAGCACCAGTGATCAATAGCAGTAAGTGTCGCGTCACATTGTCATGTCAGCGGTGCTGGTGAAGCCGGCCGCCATGGCTTTTGGCTAGAGAGACGTAAGGCCAGCCGAGGCGGCAAACTCAAGCAGAGGCTACAGGGCCGGGACTGGCGACTTTTTGGCGAATATCATCACCTATAAGGTTGCAGTTGGGAGACGGAGCTTACGGTAGACACGAGAGCTCGCAAATCACCCGATACGGCGGTTTCATCTCTCCATGGTTGCTCTATAAGCGGAACTGTTGGTCTTTGCGCTGTTTCGCGCGCACTTAGTGCACAAACCTCCGCGCAACTGAAGCCGCTCAGGGGTGGGTGAAGCGCCAACTCTAAAGTATTACTACAAATAGCTCGCCGTGTGATTGCAGGAGGAAGTATGCGAATGTGGATGAATTGTAACGCGTCGCGGCGCGGAGAGAAGGGTCGGTGATTTGAATACGCAGTACGAAATATTTCCTTCCGGACTATTTTTCTTGATATGTTTATAATACAGCGTGTCCCAACTCTAACGCCGCAAGATTTTTTTTTAAAGGAACGGCGTTACGCGAAGCAAACCTAGTACAGTGTTGCCAGTACGCTGGCGTAACCACTACTATTTTTTTCGTTAATAAGATTACATTAAATACATGTAATTTTATTTGTAACTCGGCAAACACTCACCTAGTTATCAGAATGTCAGTGAGGTATATGTGAGGATGTTCAAATGACATCTAACTTAGCTATTTTCAACGACGTACTAAATGCGTACTCACTTTTTTTTTCTGTTGACGAAGAAAGCCCGCGAAATCTAAAAAATCCTCTCAGTGGGCGGGATAAATCTTCAGATTTTTCTATAATGCTTGCGGCCATGGCCCCGAGCTACGATCGTGCGGTCATTTGCAGAGATACACAAAAAGCACAAGCTATTTAACGTTATACAAAACATAATTTTAGCATTTTCGATGGAGGCGAAAATGCTTGAGGCCCTTGTGCTTAGATGGAGGTATACGTTAAAGAACCCCAGGTGGCCGAAAATTCCAAAGCTCTTCACTACGGCCCACTAAAGCGTTCCTCATAATCATATCGTGGTTTTGGGATGTTATACCCCAACAATTATTATTACAAACATAATTTTACTCGATGAACGAAACACAAAGCCTACCAAGAAAAAGCCAGAAAAACAGAAAGGATTATTTTCAAACAAACGAACTTCATCGGCTTTTAGGTATACATAGCTGCGAATAGCTAGAATATCTCTCGTCTGTGTGCCCGGATGGTCTCGTTTGAGCCCCCAGATGACCTTGTCAGGGGCGTAACCAGGGGGGGGGGGGCGGTTCAACCCTCCCACCCCGAAATTTTTCAGTTTTGCTTGCGTATATATACACGCGCACATACAAACACACGCACGAACATACATAAAGTATAGTTGAACCGCCCCCCGAAAAAAATTTATGGCTACGCCCCTGGACCTTCTATAAGTACCTGGGAAACAGCTGTAGATGAATTTCTTCTCAATGTACGGGAGGGAGCTAAAGGCATTTCAATGCTTAACATGAATAAAAATGCTGGAGTGGGAAATATACTCCGAAAATGAAGCCACACCTCCACCATCTTACTCCAGGCGCTATAAAACGTTAGAGAAGAAAGCACGGTACACGAATGAGGAAGCAGCGTTTTCCCAGCACGCCCTAGCAGTAAATATCCCTGACAGATACGAATCAACGGGTGCCTCTCTCTTACTGCTTTCCCTAAAAAGCCGCAGAGGCATGACAATTTTTATTGCAGACCATGACATCGATTCTATGCGGGATGTATTACTTCTATAGGCAACATTGATCTCTTATTTTATATTTATGTAGCCTTGCGTTTACGTGAGCGGAACACAAGCACTTTATGTCTAATCGTGCATCCCATTGAGAAGGCTATGTTTTATAGGTAAACTAAAGGCAAATGCTGGCTTCACATCTGCTGCTCAGAAGTTGCGAGAACTTGCACTCCAGAATTTTCAAAGTGAAGACCTTGGATGTGTCATCAAACGCGAGGGGTGACCGTCAGCATCGGCCGCGTCGTCGTCAGCACGAGTGAGGTAAACAGTCACCGTGTGATGGCGTCACTGGACGACGTCAACGACGGAAAATTGGTGCCGTCATTATGTCGCAATTATGACGTCACATAGCGTGACGTCACATGATGATGACATCACATGAAATCACCCTCCTGTAGTGCACATAAAACATTCACCGACGATTACGATACTTCCTAATGCCAATTCTGAACGCAGCTTCGTGCTGGGGCAACGCCAGCTGTGTTCGAAATTATGGCTATCCGTAGTTGTAGCAATGTAACATTCGTTACATATTGCCACAGAAACTGCCAGCGTTGTTGTGCTACGCACACCATTCTGTGCATTTCAGGCGTCGCGAACCAAGCGAAACGCCGACAGCCCCGTTACGACAAGCGAAGCTAGCCGCAGTGCACGTGCCAGCCCTGCATGCGCACGAGCTCAGACCGATGGGCCAGCGCGCGTCACGGAGGAAGAAAGCGAGGTTAGAGGCCGGTGGCACGTGATATTGACAGACTCCGCCTTCGCTCTCTTTCGTCCTCGTTCGCTCTGTTTCGTACTCGTTCGCTCTATCGGTTACGCCGACATCGCCAACGCCAAGGGCGACGCCTCTCAACGCAGAAACGGGTGCCTAAGAGCTGCGCTTTAAAGCAGGCTGAAAATTATGATGAAATGATGACAAATCTTTGTCACTAATTTAGCGAAAAGGCTCAGAGCGCCAATCGAAATATACAACTTAGTATTGCAGACCACGTAAAAGTAGCTGCATAAGCATGTCCTCACTGTTTGGACCTATCATGGACGGACCAGAACGGGACCTTCAGGGCCGCTGACGTTTCCAGAAGCAAACTTAGACGTGTCCCTGAACGGACATCCAGGTTCCTCACTTCAGTTGTTGCGCATCATCGCACATGTCCTGGTCTGCCATATATATATATATATATATATATATATATATATTAAGCTTTCCGATATTATATCGAAAGAATTGTGGTGTACCACGATACTAAGGGAGTAGAAGCTTCCAGGTCAAGTTCAAGTTCAATCACGTGGTAGCGAGATAACGCGTGGCCGAAGCCGTGATGCGCTGCAGCATTTGCATAAGCCCCTATTATGAAACCATCGTTGCTTTCACATTTTTTATGTATTTTCGTTTTAAGTTACTTAGCTAGTGTGGCAACGTAGATATAACCGTTGCGTAAAAAATGGCCACAGTAGAAAGAAAATCAATACATATATATTCTTTGCTTACAAGTGGCGGTCATTTCTTGCTCTACAGTTGTCTTTAAATAAACGATCCCTTACCCTGCAGCATATCATTCTGCAGCTGTTTCGGCTTGCTTCATGAGCGATACGGGCGCCACTTGAAGTGTAACAAGTCTGAAATTCTTCGGTTATTTCAAGTCTAGTGGAACAAGACTTACAATGCGCGAATTGAATCTGGAACCTCGTGTTCAGTATCCTAAAGACGTGGTCACTCAGCAGTAGCACTTGTCCAAACAATTAAAGCATTCCATTTCAACGTTGACGTGAATTTTGATTCAGGTATACATGGTCAGGTACGAAGCGATGAAAGTGACTCGCTGCGACTCTCCATTTGACCGTACAACGCTGTCTTCCAACCACAGCTACGTAAGCAGTTCACTTCTGACAGGTGCTACTTCTGACTGCACAGGTGCAAGTGGGCCGCATGCAGCTCAGTTGCAGTTCCTCTGTACGAACACCCTTGAGAACACTGCTACGAAGAGTTGTCTAGCTAGAAGCGTCCCAGCGAACATTACCCGAACCTAAAGAAGAAAGGCAAGTGTTTTGGGCACCACTAACGGAGACCATTCATTTGACCAACTCGATTAGCTCGTGGTGGGGGCTGCCATTAATCGGGCTTAGAATTCAACAGGGAAAGGGAGTGAGGAGAGAGAGTGAACGCTGGGTGTACGTGTATAAGGTGTGCTGGGAACGGGCGCCGAGGGTTCAGTCGGCAGTGTCGTGTAGAACGCCTTATATATTGCTCTAGCAGTGGCGACTCAGGAGAACCGCGAAAGGTCCGCTGAGATGCGGCAGCCCATTAACGGCTGGCACTTCATTAGCACGCGTTCTCTGGGACACGGTGGCAATTAATCGTTACCTGTGTCACCCTCACAAAGAGTGCGGCCTGGCCACGGGTTCCCGTTTACTATAGGACTTTCTCGCGGTGTTCTTTGGCTGACCACGGATGCTAGTTTCGATTCAAGCACCTGTTGAATACCAGACTGAAAGTGCACTTGCATGAAGCTGGCAGTGAATTTCAAGAAATATCTTGTAATGTGGCACTGCCGATGTTTGGTCATTTAGTTCGCATACAACGGTCTAGCAGCCACATATGAACCAATGTGCTCCACTCAGAGCGGAGTCATTCTTATCTAAAATATCCTCGTAAGAACATTCATGAATTTCCTTACTATATAGTGGGGAAAGTTGTCGAAAAAGATTTTTATCACTTCGTCATTAGCTTCTTTACACCGGTGTATGTGGGTCAACTCCACTGATTGAGCAATACGTGAATGCCTCTCACCTTTAAGACGTCACTAGAGACCGGATTTTAGGCAAATATCTATTTTCTTCCTCGCGGTCCTGTCACGCCACTTTGAAATATGAGCATGAATTAGAGGTTAAGAAGGGCTTCTATAGTGTTTTTATAGTGCCTTTAAATGCTTACTTTTGCGTTCGTGCATATCGCCTATAAGTGCCTATAAATCGCCAAAGTGCGTTGGCGGGCTAGTTGGTTTATCATGCTAAGTTTGAAGAGCGCTAGTGAACGCGAACAGAGTAGAACATGCACACACACGCAGCGCTGTGTGTGTGTGTGTGCGTGCGTGTTCTACTCTGTCCGTGTTCAGGCGCGCTGTTTAAACGTAGCCTATGAATGCCTATTTTCAAAACTGGCGCCCATACGAACAGTATTTAACATCGTGTTTCTCTTGCCGGTGCAGTTTGAGCCCGTTATTCATGTTACTGCGTAACATTCACTATTCGGAACACTATGGGTTTCACCCTAGTCCTCTAGTTGAACTAACTCCCGAAAACAACCGCCAGCAGCAGTGAAGTGGGACGCGCCGGCGAGCATACGCCGCAGCGCTAACATGGCGCGAGCGGTTGGCGAATGCGAAATTGCGGAAAGCCGTCAGGGGAGAGCGAAGACCAAAAGAAAAATTGAAATATCATGTGCACGCGGCTTTTGTTTAGCTTATGTTAACTTTTTAAGGTGTTCACCGGCCGGTGAGAAACTGGTTCTACGCGATTCTACCCGGCCAATATGAACAATCCCCCCCCCCCTTCTGGTCTTCTAGCGATATGAATGTGTGCTCCAGCTCCACCCTTCGCAGTCATGCCGAAAAGAAAGACACAAAAGTGTGCGTTGATTCGATAGGTCCGAACAGTCAATGTCACGCGGTAACAGTGGACACTTGACTCACCATGCCACAGAATAAGCGGAGAAACCGTGTTCTGCAAAGCGTGCGTAACAAAGGACAATTCACCGCTACGTTCAACTGTTGGTGTCTGTGTACCCGCTTAAACAACGTTTTTTTTTTTTTTTTACTGCCGGAAATAGAGGTCACGCACGTCTTCCTTTGAAATATTTTGCATTTCTGTCAAAAATTTATTGTGTATATTTACGATATTGAAGGCCTAAAACGTTGTTTTTCCTGTCTATTTTCGGCACCTAAAAGGCGCTTTTTTAACGCCTAAAAATCCGGCCTCTAGTCATCACCATGTCATAGTGTTTAAGTACACTTTACAGTGACTGCATTTTGTATGCAAACTCGTATTAGCTGTATCCAGCACTAGCCTTATAGTTTCGACGCCTCCTAAATTTCTCATGCTATCGCTTAATTTATTAACAGATTTACTGTTCTGAAGCGCACTCGCATTTTCTTTGTATGAATTCTGTTAGTCTCACAGACTTATCGGTATGTGTTCTGCCTATCACGTCTGCCTATCTGCTGCAGTGCGTAAGAGCACCTAATCCTACTCCTTACAACGTCACCTTCTTTTACTTGCTATCTGATTCGCACGATTCTGCTTTTACGATAATCCTCCGTTCTGTCGCTTCTTTTTTTTTTTCACTGTTCACTCTTTCGTTTGTGCCCCGTGCCCGACGTCTTTACTCAAGAGTCTCCGCCACGTTGCCCTAATAATACCTCTCACATATGCATTGTGCTTAATTAAAATTCTTAACCCCACAAACGCGCAGCTAAACTATATGACACCTCTCTCCCAGTCAACGCCAGGACCATTTTGAAGTTTGAGTGAAGCAACTCTGAATCGGAAATAAATGCAAGAATAAGGTGTGCGAAGGCGTGGATACAAAGCTGTATAACGTCTTACCACGCGATGAGGCCACACCGAGGCTAGTTTACATTTCTCCACGCAGACCAAAGCCACATTCCCGAAGTACCACGTGATCCACAGTGAAAACACACCAGCAAGAAAGCTATCTCCATTTTTGGCGGCCAAGTGCCGCAAAGAAAACATTGGACCTTACAAAGCGTCAAAAATGTGAAGTGGTGATCTGCTCCTTCAAGTTGCTAGATAGATAGATAGATAGATAGATAGATAGATAGATAGATAGATAGATAGATAGATAGATAGATAGATAGATAGATAGATAGATAGATAGATAGATAGATAGATAGATAGATAGATAGATAGATAGATAGATAGATAGATAGATAGATAGATAGATAGATAGATAGATAGATAGATAGATAGATAGATAGATAGATAGATAGATAGATAGATAGATAGATAGATAGATAGATAGATAGATAGATAGATAGATAGATAGATAAAAACGTTCAGATAGCATTTCATTCGCTCAGAAATTATTTCATCGCATATATTGTTACGCCCACAGTCTTCTTCTTCCAACCTCCACACACTTCTTCCTCTTCTCAGTCCGGCACATACACGGCGTAATATTTCCCCCTTTGCAGACGAAGCGCACCGCGCGTTTTAGGCATCGTCCCGCTGACTAAAAGGTTTCAGGCGAGCCACATGGGTGACCTCAGTCTTTGTAGATCGTCTCCCACTAGCTGTCAGGCGTGCTATTCTATAGTCCACTGCACTGAGGCGCTCGAGGACAACGAATGGGCCGGCGTAGTTGGCGAGAAGTTTTTGGCACAAGCCACGCTTGCGCAGAGGTTTCCATACGAGCACAAGGTCTCCCGGTTCATAAGTGACATGCCGGTGCTTGCTGTCGTAGCGGAGCTTCGATCGGTCTTGTGATGCTATGGTACGCAGACGGGCAAGACGGCGGGCTTCTTCAGCGAGACAGAGAGTTTCGGCTAAAGAAGGATCGTCATTATCAGAGAACGAAAAGATAGTATCGAGGGTATAACGAGGGGGTCGAACATAAAGAAGAAAGAAAGGGCTGTGGCCGGTGGTCTCGTGTTGGGAAGTATTGAAGGCATACGTGATGAACGGTAAAACATCGTCCCAGTTCTTATGGTTGGACGCCACGTACATTGACAACATATTCACCAGTGTCCGGTTTGTTCGTTCGGTAAGGCCATTCGTCTGTGGATGGTAAGGCGTCGAATGTCGAAGTTCTGAGCCACACATATGGAGGAGTTCCTCGACAACGTCTGCCGTAAACTGACGTCCGCGGTCAGTTATTATGACGCGAGGAGGTCCGTGGCGCAGTATAATCGAGTGCAGAAGGAAGGAGGAGACTTGCCCAGCAGTTGCAGATGGCAGGGCGGCCGTCTCGCAGTAGCGGGTAAGATAATCGGCGCACACTATAATCCATCTGTTGCCTTTCGATGAGCGTGGAAAAGGGCCCACGAGGTCAATGCCAACTTGCTCAAATGGAGCCCTGGGAGGCGTCACAGGCTGGAGGAGACCGGCTGGAGCTGTCGTGACTGATTTGTGCGCCTGGCATTGGGTACAACTGGCCACGTACTGCTCAACTGACTGGCGCATGCGTGGCCAGTAAAAGCGCTCCTGTGTACGACGGAGTGTTCGCGTCATTCCCAGGTGACCCGAAGTTGCGTCGTCGTGCATGGCGCGCAGAACGGAGGAACGTAGCTTATCCGGAACCACCAGCAGGAAGCGGGAACCCGTGGCCGAGAAGGTCTTCTTGTAAAGCAGTCCTCCACGAACGCAGAAGCGGCCTCCCGAAGTGGATGCGCGTGCGTCAGCAAATAACGGCTCCAAGCTGACGTCTTTCCGCTGCTCAATTTCAAAGGTGGCCTTGTCCGGGAACATTGGTGTCACTGACGCAATGAGGTGATCGAAATTGTCGGCATCGCAAGCTGTCGTATCAAGCGGCATCCGCGAAAGGCAATCAGCGTCAGCGTGTTTCCTGCCGCTCTTGTACAATACCGTAAAGTCGTACTCTTGCAAGCGTAGGGCCCAGCGTGCAAGACGGCCGGATGGATCGCGAAGGCTAACAAGCCAGCACAAGGAATGATGATCCGTGACCACTTGGAAGGGACGACCGTACAGGTAAGAGCGGAATCGCTGTAAAGCGAAGACGAGTGCCAGACATTCCTGCTCAGTCACTGTGTAATTGCGTTCCGGCTCACTTAAAGTTCTACTGGCATATGCAATGACGTGTTCCTTTCCATTGCAGCGCTGTACTAGAACTGCACCTATGCCAATTCCGCTGGCGTCAGTATGAACTTCAGTTGCCGCAGAAGGATCAAAGTGCCGGAGAATAGGCTGCGACGTGAGTAGGAACTTCAGTTGGTTGAAGGAAGTCTCGCAGTCAGGTGTCCATTCAAAACTAGCACCTTGACGAAGCAGGCTGGTCAAGGGGAAGGCAACGTCAGCAAAGGCAGGAATAAAGCGGCGAAAATACGAGCACAGGCCTAAGAAGCTACGAAGCTCCTTCGTTGAGCGAGGCGGTTTAAACGCTTTCACGGCCGCTGTCTTGTTGGGGTCAGGCCTGATGCCATCTTTGTTGACGAGGTGTCCAAGCACCAATGTTTGTCGCGCGCCGAAACGACACTTCTTCGCATTAAGAACCAGGCCAGCGTTTCTAATGCATTCCAGAACAACGTCCACTCGTTCATTATGTTCACTAAATGTGCGCCCGAAAATCACAATGTCATCGAGATAACACATACAGATGTTCCATTTTAGGCCGCGCAGAATAGTATCCATGAACCTTTCGAATGTGGCGGGAGCGTTACATAACCCAAACGGCATCACGTTAAATTCATACAGTCCGTCCGGGGTTATGAAAGCAGTTTTTTCCTTGTCCTTTGGATGCATAGGAATCTGCCAGTAGCCTGAGCGTAAATCTATAGACGAAAAGTAGGACGCCGAATGTAGACAGTCCAAGGCGTCATCAATTCGTGGGAGAGGGTAAACATCTTTCTTGGTGACGGTATTCAAACGGCGATAGTCGACACAGAATCTCCAGGTACCGTCCTTCTTTTTCACAAGAATCACTGGAGCTGCCCAAGGACTCGATGATTCTTGGATGACGCCCTTCTGTAGCACTTCACGCACTTGATCGTTTATTATCTTGCGCTCGGACGGCGATACTCGGTACGGTTTTTGTCGAATTGGCTGTGCTGTTCCTGTATTTATCCTGTGGCGTGTGCGAGACGCGGGAATCGAAGGCGCATGGTCACTCTGTGAAAAATCAAAAACCGGCAAGTACTTTAGCAGAACGTCTAGAAGTATGCGGCGCTTGTCAGGAGGCAGTGCCTTGTCGACCATAGGTGAAATTTTCGAATCGTCTGAGCAAGCGTTCACTTGGGCATCAGGTCGAACGTTACTGAGGACAGCTACTGTTGTCGGCGAGTATTCTTTGAATGAAGCGAGCTTAAGTCCCCCTGGTAGTAGCACCGGTTCATTTGAACAATTTATGGTCCAAAGTTCCGTACACCCTTTCCTCACTGAGACTATGCAATGGGGTACCAACGTGTTCTTCTTAATGCAACTCAAATGGAAAGGTTCCACCATCGCGTCGAAGCTGGTATCGTTGTCGTAAATAGGCGAAGGAACTACGGGAACGCATACAGCACAGAATGCCGGGACAACGGTATCTTCGTAGACTCGAAGCGCACCGTGTTCCCTGCCCGAATTCTCCATAAGTCCATCAGGAACAGTGTCACTTATGAACACCTCGCCATTTCTACAATCAACAGTGGCCCCACACATTCGCAGGAAATCAATACCCAGAATTATGTCGTGCGTGCTCCGTGGAAGAATCGTGAATTCTGTCGCAAACACTTGATCACTCAGCGACACTGTCGCAGTACAAACACCAATCGGACACAGCGAGTTGCCACCCACGCCACAGAATGTTGTCGCTTTCTCCCACAAAAACATCACTTTGCGTCCCAAACGACCTTTGAAAGCAGCACTCATGATCGACACGGTCGCACCAGTGTCCACCAAGGCCATCGTATCTACACCATCAACAAAAACTTGCACTTTGTTCTTAAACATAAACACCGGTGGAGGTATCTCTTCTTGCAGCAAGTCACCAGCGACCTCACCCCCATCGGCCGCGCTGTCTAGTTTTCCTGATGTGGTGACGAGGAGCGGCGACGGGGCGACGGAGACCGGCGCAGTCGAGGTGCTGGAGGTGGTGTCACACTTCGGTCGGAGGCAGGAGAACGGTTGCGAAAGGGTCCCTGCCAAAAGCTGCTCTTGGGTCGTGGTTGGGTGGTCCAGCGTTCCTCAAAAGGTGGGAAATCAGGCTGCTGCGTCCAGGGTGGCGGCCGTTCATAGCGTAGTATTCGCGAGCGATCGCAGTACCTTGATATGTGACCGGTCACACCACAGTTGTAGCACACGGGAGCTGGGCGCAGTCGTCGCTGCCCTTCGACGTGTTCCGGCACGTTGGCATGCTCATTTGCGTAAGTGCGACGCTCAGCAATATTGACTTGACTGGCATAAATGAATAGATGCTATTTCAGTCACTTCTTAAGCGGGTACTCAACCACATTTCCATGTCATCATCGAATGAGCTTCGTATCCAAGTTTTTTGCATGACAAATCCATCGCGGGGAAAACTTTTCGAATCCTGCAGCAACGAGAGGAGTTACAGGGATTTGTCGCACGCTTCAAGCGCTTTTTACCGTCTTCCGTCTCGAGAAGCGCGCTGGAAACTACACAGCGAAGGAGGACACAGAAGAAAGAAGCTACGTCGCGCACGCGTCATGACCTTGACTGCACGTCATCAAACGCAATCGCTCTCTGCCCGTGTTATCACGGTGCGCGCAAATGTTGCTACTGGGAAATTGTAGTACACTCAAGAGCGCGGCACCCGGCACTTGTCAGCACCCCGTGGCAATCTGATCCAAACGCCGCTCTTCGCTTATGTGAGGCACCGGCCAATAGCAGGAAGCTGTTGTATGACGCAAGATATGTATGCGACAGCCCAACGATGAGGGTGTGTGGTGTAGGGGCACTTGAGAAAGTGAAAATTTCGCACTCTGCTTGAAACTTCGCTATGATTGCAAGATTTGGATGAGCTGTTCACAGCAGGCTCCACTCTCCACTGTATGTGTCTTAACACAATAGTATTCAACAGCTCGTTTCGCAGAAATGCCGGTGTTCTGCGCGAAAAATGAGCGTTGTCCGTGACCAAAAAACGAGAAAGATCCAAATAACATAAATAATAACGTTCGGTTCGAGTGAGAATTGAACCCATGCCTTCTGCCTGGCAATCAGGTGTTCTACCACAGAGCCATGCCATTCCTTCAAACAGCTTCGAAAAAAACACCATGTGAATGTCTTGTAGTGGGAGGAGTCTCCTAAACGTATGTCATATTTCGTGGCAGAAGCGTAGAATCGTGCCAGGCGTCAAAACATGTGAACTGCACAACGAGTTGGTATTTTGAAAGCCCGCCCATTACAAAGCGCTGACATTTATTTATTCATCATCATCGGCAAAACTATCAACAATGTGAGCAGCTGCGTAGGTTCTCGTGTTGACTTACGGACGCGTAGTGGGCCCTTCGCTGATTCGCAACAGCACGAATTATGGCGTAGTGCGCGCTGCGCAGCTGTGCTTGCAGTAGGCATTGTAGGATAGTTTCAAACGGGCAATGTTACGCGCACATACGTTCGTTTCCTCACGGCGCGGTTGAGGCATGCATCGAGAACAGAAGCCAGGCTAGCAGTATAGAAGGCGATGCGCACGGGGCACGATTACGCTATCGCGTTCTACTCTTGAAAGCAAAGCTTAAGCGTCCTCCAAGTTGTTTTCACCATGCGCGAGGAGCGGTTTAGGACCCATTAAAGGTGGGTCAGCGCAGTAGAGCACTTAATACCGTACACTCTAGGTCGCTGACATTTTTGTGGCTGCTATGCTCTGCCTACACTGGAACTCAACTGCATATGTCGTGTGGCAATGCACATATTGAATGTGGACGTCATAACCTCTCTGCCCATGGGTTACCTCGTCCATGACTGTGTCCATACCTCGTCCGTAGATCGAAATTACGCTTTCGTGAAGCTGCATATGATCTGCGTTAAGGTAATTTAAGTTTAGCCGTTTAGGCTTTAAAATGAATATGATTGACGAGTTACAGTTTCACTGCATAGTCTTGCACACCTTTTGAGAATCAGAGAGTTGGGACATAAAGACGCGTGTTTCGGAAGTCTCATCAAGACTGTATTCCTCTACATGTGGTGAAGACGATGCTGTGTGCATTGCATACAAGTTCTTCAGATTCCTGCTGTGTCTTTCTGTGAAACACTGCTGCTGTCTTTGTAAAGAAGCTCCAAGACGCAATATCTGTCGGTGTCTGGGGATTTGCTTTTAGTCTAGCGGCTCAGTCCGACGAAGCTGTAAAACTTGTGAATGCTCACTTTTGCAACTAATAAACAAACTGTAAGTAGCAAATGCTACCCCTTCTTAATGGCAGTACAGAAGACACATACTAGGAAATATGCAAATCGCGAGATACCAGCACTATTTCAAGGAATAGAAATTGAGTTTATTCGAAGATAAGTAAATTTCGTTCTAACCATGGAGGCCCTTAGTACAGGGCTTCTGTGGCCTTGGACACTGCGTGAGCCTGGTTTCCTGGTTTTCTCTGGAGTTCCAGGCTATATAGACCAATTTCACAAGGAGGCTGCCATTTTTAAAGCACTCCACCGCCGCAGCGCCGTCTATCGTCTGCGACGTTTCGCCGCCCTTCCGGTGTGTGGGGTTCCGCGGCGGTGTATGCAGAGTATGCGCTCGGTTCACAAGGTATTGCTGTTCTTCGCGATACACGGGGAAAACAGGGCAACGCTTTTCGAATGTAAAGGCGCTGATAAATAATCCCTGAGCTTTCAGCTTCAAAATGGCTGAAACAGCAAGCAGCGGCGGCCCACGAGAGGTTCCCGCAGCAGCGCCGACGATGAGTAGAATGCCAATGCAGTTCTTAAGCAGCATGTGTAAATTGGTACTTGCTTTGTATGTTTTGTTACAGCTGGCCGGGTGAGGTTCTTGGAATAATCACTATAAGAGAGCGTTAACATTTGGGACAACTGTGCAAGTATAATCGGAGAAACGTCAATGGAGACGAGCGAACACGTAGGCCATTGTCCGGCTGCGCGCTAGGTGCGCGCATTAGTGTTTAAGATGGCTCCCGGGTGTCCGTGCCGTGATTATTCAAGTTCAACGTAACTCTAATCCCTAACAGACCCTTTTGGTTCCTCTTGGCACGTTGCAATACAATGTTGACGGAACGACAGGAGCACAAACACCGATACCTGTGTTTATTCGTGTCGCCGTCGTAGCTTGTGGCCTCTCATCCTTGCACAGGATAAGGAACAGAAGTACGACGTGTGAGCTCAAAATTCGGCGTAGAAACAACACCGATGATAAAATAAAAATAAGCCTGTTGCACATCTGGAAGCGTGGCATGGCGTAAGTTCGCTTCGGCGCGAGCCGCCGCCACTAGCGATACGCCGAAAGGGCGCTCGTTTTATTGCGATAGCAATTATATGGACAGTCTCGGCTGGATTTTGCCGTCGCCGTCGCCGTCGCCGCCGTCATGCACCGTATATGTATAAGTACATATATATATATATATGAAGGCCCCAAAGAAAAATAACTCAGAAAAATGATTCCGAAGCGCGGAATCGAACCAGGGACCTCTTGCACCGCAGCGAGCGGCGCTATCCACTACGCCACGCAACGCAGATCCTCCACGTAGCTAACGGCGAGCGTTATATACACACCATTTAGCGCTGGACGGACTCAGAGACAGCAGGCGATAATAAGCGTTTCTTCATTACCAGCGAGGTGGCGCTAGGAGCCCGACGGGCGCATTTAAAAGTCGTCGGCGAGCTCGCTCGCTTCTTCTTATATTTGCGCATGGGAGAAGCTTGCCCTTCCGCTGTCTGCTCGCGCGGTTTTCTCGTGGCGAGGGGTAGAGGAATGTTTCACGCTTTCACCGTGATGTCCGCGCTCATGTTACGGCGCGTACGAATGTCACTCGAGCTCAGGGACGCCGCCAAACGAGCAAAGAGAAGATGAGCGCGAACTATCAAGTGTCACAGCTCGACACTTGAAGCACGCTAGTTTCCTTCGCTGCTTCGGCCGCCTTTGCAACAGAAGCGCTGTTCAAACTGAGAGTATCCATTGGCGAGCCTCACTTCGTATAGCATTAGTTCATTGCTATCGCATTCATTGCTTCGCCCTTGCGGCGAAACTGTGACTTTTTTTGGTAACATTATTGCCAATTTGTTTCCTGGCGAGTATTTCAGAAGCATTACGACGAGCTCACGTGTCCAGGTAACGACCTGGTTTTAACGAACGTGGGCCGATTATTCACGACACCCAGGCTGCCGCGCGAAAAAAAAAGTGCGGTTGTCATAACGCTACCCCAGTTATCCTCACAAAATTGACAAGTCGAGAAAGAACGTGCTCTCGACGAAACGTTAGAAACGCGTACCTACGCCAAAGAACACATGTCATGCGGGCCTTTCTGTCATGTAGATTGAAAAATCACAGTTTCGCCGCAGGGGCGAAGCAATGAATGCGATAGCAAGAAAATAATGCTATACGAAGTGAGGCTCGCCAATGGATACTCTCAGTTTAACAGCGTTCCTGTTACAAAGGCGGCCGAAGCAGCGAAGGAAACTAGCGTGCTTCAAGTGTCGAGCTGTGACACTTGATAGTTCGCGCTCATCTTCTGTTTGTTCGTTTAGCGGCGTCGTTTAGCGGCGCTCCGTAACATGAGCGCGGACATCACGGTTAAAGCTTAAAACATCCCTCTTGCCCTCACCACGAGAAAACCGCGCGAGCAGACAGCGGAAGGCCAAGGTTCTCCTTGCGCAAATATAAGAAGAAGCGAGCGAACTCGCCGACGACTTTTAAATGCGCTCGTCGCGCTCCTAGCGCCATCTCGCTGGTAATGAAGAAACGCTTATGAACGTCGGCCATCTCTGAGTCCGTCCAGCGGCAAAGGGTGTGTATATAACGCTCGCCGTTAGCTATGCGGAGGACCTGCGTTCCGTGGCGTAGTGGCTAGCGCCACTCGCTGCGGAGCAAGAGGTCCTTGGTTCTATTCCGCGCTTCGGAAGCATTTTTCTGAATTATTTTTCTTTGGGGCTTATATATAGATATATATATATATATATATATATATATATATATATATATATATATATATATATATATACACTTATACATATACGGTGCATGACGGCGACGGGGGCGGACATTTTCCAGCCGAGACTGTCCATATAATTGCTATCGCAATAAAAGTGCTCATTCAATAATCTCGAAATTGCACGCACTAAGATGGAACATTTTCTAGCCGCAGGCATTGTACATCATGAGCTGTAGCATAGAAACCAGAAAGGTTCATGAGAACAACTCTTGGCCAAACATTTTGTGTATTAATCGTCAGCCTTGATATTGGTTCTCTTTGGTGCAGATGATAAAGTGTACCAGCACCCAAGCACAATCACAAGCTGGCGTGATGACTCGGAGAAATGGCCATAAGTGCAGACACCCCATATAATAATATTGGCCTCGAGGCCCACCACTGGAAACGCCGGCGCCACCGTCGGCGTGACGTGCTTGGCAGGATCACGTGGTCTCAGCGGCCGCGTCGGCTGCTTGTGGCGCACTGCCGCGTGCTTTGAAAACGAGTTTCAAGTCCCACGTGCGCTGCAGTCTGTTCAAATTCGGAAGTTTTCTCTCATTTTCTACTCAATTGAAACCATTGTAATAGAGTGGCTGCCTCCGAAGGCGACGAACATGGGGCTCTACCGCTCGGTGCCGCAGTGCCGCGCTTACGCAAAGGAGCCCAGTGTCAGCCTGCACTGGTAACCGCGGGACAAGAAACAGCGTGAAGCATTGGTTGTAAAGCTAAGAACCGGCAAGTAGCCATCCGCTACGAGTCTTGTGTGCAACAAGCACTTCCGCGACGAAGACTTTTGTTACTGCGTCGGGCCTGCGATGTTCGGTGAGTAGCAGACAGCGCGCACTGAGACGAAGGCTCGCGCGTGCTTCCCGCCGGCAAATGATGCTTATCTGCCACAGGATGGTAAAAGCGCTACCTTTTACCACGTGCGATGCCATCTCAGAACCCTCCAATGCGACCTCTTGATCGTCGGCCCAGTGCTCAGCGTCCACAAAATCGGCTGCAGATGCGCAAGTCACTGTTTAGATGCGTTGAAAAAACGCACAGGGTCCCTTATGCATTCGTTAAAGATGACTAGAAGGCGAAAGCCAGCTTCTTCTTTTCAGTCGATGTACTGATTCTCCCGCGCCCCCCTCCAAAAGCGTTCTGCACCTAACGCGGTTTTGCACGGCCTCCGTGACCGATCACGGAGGCAATGCAAAGCGACCATGACGTGTGAATACGTCATCATGTGACGTCATAATGACGCTATATATTTTGGCGATCTGTGACGTCATATGGTGACACCATCACGTGACGATTATTTTTTGTATCACTCGTGTTGACGCCGCCGACGCGGGACGCCGACGGGCGACCTTCCCATTTGATGAGGCATGCGTTGCTTCATAAGCTACATAAATTTTGCATTGCCTCCGTGATCGGCCCACCGGCCAACCCCACGTATTTTCTTGGAGCCTCATTTATTTACGTGGGAAAGATGCCACCCTGTTGGCGTTAGACACGACACTGCTGCCAAAATTGCTGGGGTACTCGTCAAACATTTACTATCCTGTTTTGCGGCTGTTGGTTGCTGCAATACCTTCTATTTTATTCACCGCTATTTCCAGTTCATGTGGGTCCTAGTTCACAGCCGACGTTTGCAGAACAAGTCCGGCAAACGTTACTGTATTTTCTTTCTTTTCCTAGGCGTCGCATGCTACTACATGCTCGGTCTCGTAGACTGGTTCTCCTTCCACCAGCAATCTCGAAGTGGTGGAGTTTGGTCTATGAATTTGTTGATGACAGAGAGCGGCAAGTTCACTGGAATGCAAACGGAACGATAATTAAGAAGCATTAAAAAAAGGCGTCGCATTTGCTCGCGTTTTGTGTGAGCACCAAACGAAACGAATGCGCTGAATAAAGAAACAGAAGCAACGGCATTTGCCCGCTGAGCAGACCGATCAATACGCAGTGCGAGACAACTTGTCAAATGACATTGAAACGTACCCGAATTTAGACCGAAAAAAAAAAAAAACACTGAATCGTCGGGACGGCAGATCACAAAGTTGCCATGCGCACCGAAGCCGCAGTTATAAGGAAATTGTTTTTGAACTGCTCTGATAGCGTCCGCGCAGTAGTAGTTGTTTGTTTACTCACAAATTCTCATATTTTGCGGCCTAAAGTTCACAGCGCGGTGCCAAAACGCGCTCGTAGCAAAAGCGAAACCATCAGTACGAACATACATGCATACGCTCATACATGTAGAGACACCATCAGTCGTCGCGAACCCGTGCGATCGCTGGCTTGAGGCTTCTTTCTGTTGTGCTCCGTTTGGTTATACAGGCAGTCTACTCTAACGAGATATCTCACATAGTTTGCACTCAACGAGTGACTACCTTTCAAGCAAGAAGCCGGTTCAGGGGTCTCCAACGCGGTGACAGCGTGAAGCGGGTGCTCGGTTTTCTGCAAAGAGACAGCGACTGTAGACTATTTTGTGCTTTCAGTTCGTCGAAAATGATTATTTTGACAGTAAAGAACACAGTTCATTTCGAAAGTACTTACAGAAATGCCCTGGAGGGCTTCTGCGAGATGTTTTTGTAGAGCGCCGACAGCAAAACCTATGGGGAGCATGCCGGCGGTATCCTGCCTAGCACGCAATCGAGGCGCGTCCGACAGAGGGCGACTCCGTAACTCCTCGAGGCCAATGCTATTTGTCGGAGAAGAAGGCGTGCGACCTGAGAGAAGCGAAGTCATTTAAAAACATTGCGCACTTCGCATGCCTTGGATGCCAGTCTTTCAGGCTTTCGTAGCTGTTGCCGCAGCCAAACACGGCGCAGTGGTAGCTTGTCGACGTCCGACATTTCGATTTGCGGCAACACAATTGTTTCCGCGCGTCGAAAAATGGAAACACGCTGACCTCTCATGCACCACGCAGTGCAAAACTCGGGAATCCGCACACACCAGCGGCAGCGGTCGGCCGAGGTGGAGAGAGAGAAAGCGGTGAAAATACACCGGTTCGAGGCTACGCTCCTCCTCTCCGTGAAAACGGTCTATAGAGCTGAGCAGCGCAGCCTGCCATGGTGAGTGAGTAGAGTTTGTGGTTAAGTGGGACCACCAAACTAAACCGGGTACCGCAGGCAGTACGATGTAAAGTGGCGTGTTCGCCAGAATAAAGGGGGCTTGAAATTATATTGTGCTGTATACTGCTCCTTCAGGAGGCTCAAATACGCGCTTGCCTGCAATCGTCACTAGACGAAAACCCCGTCACTGGCTTGCTTATTGAGGGAGCGATGCAGCGTTCTTCTCTCTAGTCGGTAATATTGAAATACGTCAGCGGGTAGCAGGTCTCTGTGCCCGGTGCCCGTATGCCAGCTCGTGTACTCTCAAGGCACTCGTCCCAACAACAGCGTGGGCCCATTGATTTCCGGTAACAGACTCACTGATAAGGGCCCAGGGTACATCGACGCGGTACAGCTTGTCTTGGTGTGTTGTCAGTAGCCGATGGGACGGCGGGGGCGGATGGCTCCCGTTGTCAAGGCAACCGAAAGAATATCCATCTCGGTAGAAGCGGAAGAGGATGCACCAGTCTTATCTCATCAACAAACTCGAAGGAATTCAAAATAAAGCAACCCGCTTCATTACCAAAGATTATTCACGAACATCAAGCATAACTAACCTAAAAAAATCTCTGAATCTAAGCACCCTAGAAAATAGAAGAATCATAGCACTTCTATCTCATTTCCACAAACATTATCACTCATCATCGTCGTTCCGCGCACGCCCCATCACGGCCGCCCATCGTATCTTTCCGCGCCTGGATCACCCCTTTAAAGTACAACCCGTTTTTGCTCGAACAAACTTCTTAAGTAAATCCCCCCTCTTTCTCGCAATATATCACTGGAACAAGCTACCTGCCGACGTCGTTTCTTCTCAAAATCATGAAGATTTCGTGAATAAACTTAAAAGTTATTTTAATGAAAGTTAATATTGTTCTTGTGCATATCTGTTTTGTTGTACTTGTTGTCGTTGTTCTTTGTACGCGGAATTTCAATGAACGGGAATTATCCTTTCTTTGCATCCTTTTCTTGTTTTGAACACTGCGAAAATTTTCCTTAGAGTTTTTGTTGTCCTGTCCTTTTCTTTTCTTTCTTTTTAGTAGTACTTTCTTTATTTTCTCCGCGTAGCATCCCTGTTCTGTTAAGTAATAGTATCTCTACATATGTATAGCGTATGTGCATATTTATATTTATTTGTATCAATCGTTTGTATTTGTTATTCAATTTGTACACTGTAATTGTAACAGCTTTATTGTGTTATAACTCCCCTATGTAATGCCTACCCAGGCCTTTAGGGTTCTTGAATAAAAAAAAACACAGAAAACACGACACGTGTGATCGTGAAGGCTGTTTAATAAAGTGTCATTTCTTTCTCGCTACAAAAAAAAAAATTGCCGTCGTGAAAAAAAAAAAGAAACATATTATCTCTTACTCTATACAGTCACAACGGACAATGGGAAGGACGTGAAAGAGCATCGCAAGCGAGATTGTGATTAGATAGCGAAAGCAACACCTCATAAACGTAACTTTTCTCTGTGTATGAGGACACAAAACACAGGCACAAGCTCGTAGGGATGTGCAAATATTCCAAATTCGGAATATTGAATCGAACAGTTCCCTACTCAATTCAGCCATCTAATTGAATAGTGAGCATTTGTAAATACGAATATTCTTTGAACAGTTTTCGAACATCTCACAGTGCCTGTAGCATTCAGGAAAACGCTCTAAAGTGTTTTGTATTTTCAAGCAATTGTAATATTTGTTCCTCGCGCTCCATTCGTTCGCCTGTTGTTATAATTAGGAATAATAGGACGTGAGCATAGCCCTGATATGAAGTCTAGTATAATTGCTCGATATTCAAAAATTATATGAGAATTTAAAGTGGGTTCGCTTATAGCATTTGGTGTGGAAAATCATAATCTGCAAATCCCTCAGAACGATGTTTTGTCATGCTCGTCAAGGGCACATCAAGTATGTTAGTTTTCTAAATTCGCAATAGCACTCGCTCTTCCTTTAGAGGTGTTTAGAGCCGTAATTTTAAAGAAAATAAAACACTTTCAACAATCTCACATTTTCCAATATTACAAACTGACTCTATTCTAAGGAGCCTCAGTTCCCGCTTAATGAGCAAAAGCAACGAGTAGTTGCACTGAAAAGAAAAAAAAATATTTTTGAGCACTGAAACAAATCTGTGTACTTGTCCTGCTTAATGTATGGCGAATGTTACAACATTGACAGTAGAGCAGTACAAGGAAAACATTGCAGCAATAAAAGCCTGTGGTACTAAACAGTAGACAACAAAAGCTTTGTTCATTCCGCTGGCTGCTCCCTAATCGTCAGTCCATCAAGCTAAACTTACCCGAAAAATTACGTTCACCCTAATTATGTCATGCAGTGCACGAGAACACATACCATGGGGCCAATAGGACCGCTATACAAGTGATTTGCTGTAATCATTCCGCACAAATGTTAATTCATCAATGGTGCGTCTCCGAAAACGCCTTTAGAGTTGTGTCTAAAGCGAGCACAATAGTTTCCAGCTATAATTCTGGTTGAAGATTTCGTCACGGGATGTCGCCGTAAGCGCTAAGGTATTTACAGATGCGACATCGTTAATACCGTATGACGGAAAAAGGTTAATGCGTATATGTCACCATTATCATCATCAGCCTCTTCTGTCCACTGCAAGAAGAGGGCATTTAGCCGTGATCTCCAACCCATCCTGTGCTGATTCCATTTGATGCCTCCAAATTTCTTGATTTTGTCGCTTCTCTGAACCTTCCGAGGACCACGGCCACGCCTCCCATCTCTTGGTGTCCATTCAGACGTCCAAAGTGATCAGCTGTCATGTGTCCATCTCGTAACGTGACCTTCCCAGGCCCATTTTCGCCTCTCAATATTTACTCGAATAGCGTCTACGCTTGTTTCCTCTCTAGTGGACTCTGCTGTCTATCTGTTACAATTTCGCCTGTCACTTCTCCTTTCATCGCACACTGGGTGGTCCTCAGCTTCACCTAGAGTTTCTTTGTTAATCATCAGGTGTCTGCCCCATATGCTAGAACTGGCAAAATACGATGGTTGTACACATTCCGCTTTAGTGAGATTGGCATGCTACCGGTCATAATTTGAGGATGTCCACCTTATGCGCATCAACCGATCTTTATTTTCCAGCGAATTTCCTTTACCTCGATATGCTACCCCGCTAATATTTGGCATCGACAAATGTACCCTTCTGTTGCTTCAAGGGTGCGGTTGTCTAGCACGAATTCTCGCTTGTTCACCAGACCCAATAGCACTGTCTTTGTCTGTTGCACATTTATCTTCAACCATAGTTCGAAGCTTTCTCAGTTTATTTATTCAATCATCTTTTGCAATTCCTCACTGTCATTTCTCAAGCGTATTGCTCCGTCATTGCTCAAGTCGTCTAAATATTCCTAGCCAGGAAGCGAATAACGGTGAAGAGGTTGTATCCCCATGACGGACTGTTTTCCCGAACGGAATTTTCCTGCCTTTATTGAAAAGGAGCGGAGTATCTGTGGACTCTCTGTATTAATATTCTATGGTATTTACATATGTTTCAAGTAATCGTTTGCCGAGAAACCTCCAGAACACATGGTATCTCTACCGATTCCAGTGCATTTTCAGTGTATGAACGCACATAGAGGTTTTTTTGTGTTCATCTGCTTTCTCAATGATTTGATCATTAGCGTGAAGGTCTTCCATGGTGGAATACCCTTTCCTCAAGCCAACCTTGTTCTCTAGATTGATTAAAGTCAAGTGCGGCTCTTATCCTATTCGAAATTATTTTCGTGAATACTTTGTACCATGCTGCGAGAAGGCTGATCGACCTGTAGTTCTTGGAGTACTTCACGTCTCCCTTTTTGTGTATGAGTAAAATACTCTCGTTTTTCCAACTGGCTGGTACAGTCAGTGTTTTAAGGCATTGTGTGCAGAGTTTTGCGAGCTTTTTAAATATCAAATGTCTTCTATCTTTCATCAAATCGGTTGTTATAACGTTTTCTCCGGGCGCTTTTCCGCGCGACATGCCTTGTAGGGCTTTTCTAACCTCATCGATAGTTACGCTTGGGACTCCGGTGTCATGAGCAGTTTTGGTATCACTCGAGGCAAGCAGATATACATTCGATCTGTGCAGTTTTGAGCAAATGACCTCAACCGCCTTCAATATGTCATCAGAACTGTCAACGATATTGCTTTTCTTCCCATTGACGGCATGCAATATGGTCTTTACGATGCAGTTTTTCTTTAGCTGCCTAGATGTTGTCACCCTCTTTTACTCCTGCCTAAACCTATTTGACGTTGTAGTTTCGTATGTCACGAAGTTTTCTTTTGTTGATCCCTTACGAAAGCTCAATATATTCTACTTTGTCTCTTGACGTGGTTAATTTCATCTGTTGTTCATTTTTATTAGGTCTTCAGTTGTTTGAGAGATGTTGCTTAATTCGTGTGTTAGTACTTTACCACGACATAGAAGTGCTACTTAGGGAATTACATTAGTTACGGTTTCACTCATATCCTCCATGTCATTCTTTTCTTCTTTTTCTAAAGCATTCGACTAGTTCTCCACTGCAATCCAGAATTCCTCGGCTTTTAGCCTGTTAATAGGACTCAAAGCTGCCTACGATCACACTATCATCCTGCCACTTGAATAATGAATGCGCTTGCAGTATTAGAGAACTGATTTTTCTTTCTTCAATATTGTGGTGGCTTACAGGACGCAGGTCAGAGATGAAAAAAGGTCAACATATCGGTAAGGATGGCATAACGTCGCTTCAGATCACACAACCATCTCCAGTGACTCTCTTTCTCGACTAAGTCACAACGCTGGCCTCCCTTGTCGCAGTAAAAAATTAAAAAAAAAAGAAAAAACAGACACTGGTCATCTAATGTTCAAGCACGCACATGCACACAAGTAAACAAGCACACACTGGCGCATCATTTCATGTTATCAACAGCTAATTACCAAGTAATGGCGGCCTTCCTAACCCCAAAGATACCCGCACCTACATTTGCACTTGGAGAGGAGTCGGAACGGAGGCGTATGCATAATAAATAAAGAACAAGAAACCGCTCCGTCCCTCACAAAGTCCTGGTAAAGTCAATTTCACACAACATATAGTGCGACACCAGAGAATCCACGACGCACGAGTGCAAAGGCCCGTTGGGCAGCAGACACAACCACTACTACACTGTTCATTTCAAAGATGTGCGAGTGTGACATCAACAAAGACCAAGAGCAGTTGCACCAAAATCTGGGAGGTGCTTTCGGTGGAAAATGAAGTACAGCTTTATGATCAAACGCTTCTCTGAGGAAGGTGGCATGCAAGCCGTACTACCCACGATATATACTGCCCGAAAATGCTTGTCTGCGTGCAATTTTTCATTGTGAAGGTCACAACCAATGCCCAATTCCCATAAATTGATTTTTTGACGGCCTGCAGAAACCACGCGTTGAATTGACTGCTTCACAATCTAATATGTGCGTCACACTGTACAATTTCGATCGCGACCGGGCCCGTCCTCTATTAGATTGTTCCACCCCGATTGGATCCTTTCTGCAGTTTATGCGCTCAAGGCAATCACGACCGAGCAATTTCATTCGCATTGGTCTCAATCGCGATCAAACATGTATCGCATGTCACCATCGCATAAGTTAGGTCTGCGCTGCTCATGAAACCAGTGCACCGTCGTTGTGTGTCACTTCGTGGTTCCGGCACCGTGGTTACCACGCATCTGTTTCGTCGTCTCCGTCCACACCGTCGTCGTCGACTGCTACGTGGACGGACACCGATTCGTCGTCAGACGCCACATCCCTGTTCCGTTTCTCGCGCAACGACACGTCACCGTCGTCGTCAACGCGAACGTCATCCCCACCGACACTGACGTCATCGCCGACGTCCGCCCGCTCTCTTCTAGAGGTCCGTCTACAGTCCATTTGCGAGGCGGAATCCTCGTCGTCGCAACACGTAACGTCTGGATCGCTGGAGTCCTCGGCTGAGCTGCAGCAGTCCCGCTGCTGTTGGTGATGATGACGTTGCAGTTGGACTCGTTCCGCGCTGACGTCACCATCATCATCGAGGCCACGTTCTTGGAGTTCAGGGTGCACCAGAAAGCCCATGGGTTGCTGGACGACCAGAGGAAAGCCGCTTGCCATCGTTGTTGCCAGTGGTAACCGCAGTGGCGTCACGTGTTTCGCCTGTTCCCGTGGGGCTCCGCGAGACGCCAGGAGACTCTCGATGCTGAAGGCGGATGACTTGCCTCCGCCGTTGCTGCCGCTGGCGACGACGCCTCCGCCAGGTGGAGTGGTGGTCGTGAGCAGCGTCATGAAGCGGTGCGCTGGCGCGTCAGAGGAGCTGTCGTCCGCAGAAGATCTGAATAAAGAGATAAAACGATAGTGAAGACGCTGACGTGCATACTCCAATAATCAATTTCAAATAAATAAATTAGTCTGGAAGGTCATCAATACTACCATTTCCGAAGCCAGAGATCCAATCATTGACCTCTTTCCTTACTTAGGAAACCATTGCCTATGTCAAACTTGTAAGATATTGTCTGAGTTCAGCTTAAATGACGCTGAAAGTGAAGTAGAGTTCTAACGAACCTTTTAAACACATCTCACGAATTGCCAGTAGCCCATCACGTACGTATAGGGGTCAGCATTTAGACGTAACTTGAAATTATTGAGCATTTCGGCTGTACTTCCAGTCAATTTATTCACGATATTGTTATGCGAAGGTAAATTCTTGAGCCACTGGGAACTTCGCATACGAGTCCTTCGACAGGCATCGTTATCTTAAAAATTAAATGGTTATTCGAGAAAAAAAGACGTTTTCCTTCATTTTTCTTTCGTCTCTAGACAATGCATGCCTGCGGTACAAGGATCTACATTCACGAAACTTGCTGCCAGATAATTTGGCAGCGGATTCCATATCGCTCACAATACACTGAACTAACAACTTAAATGAGTCATAACTGACCAATATACGAGTAGTTAGGAGCGCTGCAGCTTTTTAAAAAAAAACTTGTAAGGGAACTGCTAGGGGCATTCTAGAATTGTATACGGAAACATTTTAGCCGCAACTCTGGAACTGTGGCCTAATGCTCCTGTAGGCTAATGCTTAAAGCACTGGGTTTGTATACTCAAGGGCCCTAGCCCAGCTCTATTAACATATTTATTTAATTTGTAGTCGTTGACTTCATCACACACTATACATCGCTGCTCCACGCCCATGTATGGTGACG
Source organism: Rhipicephalus sanguineus (assembly GCF_013339695.2). Lineage (NCBI taxonomy): Eukaryota > Metazoa > Arthropoda > Arachnida > Ixodida > Ixodidae > Rhipicephalus > Rhipicephalus sanguineus. The sequence continues at coordinate 18,912,085 of NC_051182.1, read as the reverse complement.
TCACTCCTATCATGGGCGTAGAGATAGGGGCCGCTGGCGCAACACGTTACCTTGGGGACGAAGGGAGAACGCACAAATCTGAATGCGAGGTAGCCCTACATTTTTTTTTACGGTTTAAAGTAAAGCGTTCGCTTCCCCAATCACTTTTCTTTTCCGCCCATTGCGTGCTGAAGAATTCAAGTTTGCCGTCCACCTGAGACCCCTCTCCCATGCATCGCTTTTACTTCAATGTCCTAAAAACTGGGCACCGTGCTGCCATTTTTCAGGGTTAGCTGTGCCTGCAATTTACCTGGATGGTGGAGCCACGTCTTGTCGCCGGGGTGGTTCGAAGCGAGCCCTGGACAGCAATTCGATGACGTTGAAACCGAGCGTCTCCAATAGCCGGAACGTTTCCGGGCCAACCAGGGCCCGTGGTTCCTTGGTCGGGTTAGTGTTCCATAGTTCCGTTAGCGATTGCTGGATCGTTTCGCGTAGGCTCGCGAGGTTTACGCCAGGCTTGAGGCGGGCCTGAGAAAATGCACGAGTAATCATTAGATGAACGGTTAATATCGTGAAGGAGAAGTGAAATGCGGTGGCAAGGAATGCGCAGCGATTAACAACAGCAGAATACCTGCTTTGCTACCCTGAAGGCAAGACAGGGACGAAAGGACCAAGAAACGACGGTTAACATCCCACTCACGTTTCCTTACTTGTGCTTTTACCTAATATGAATCTTAACCAACTTGCCCAAAAGTCGGTTCTGCTGCCCTACTGGGGGTTCAGACAAGAAAGTAATATTTTTTAATGAGGGCGGAAGAGAATGCGCATGTACACTTGTGTAAATGATCGAGTGGTATCGTTAATTAATTTCTTGGGTTTTATTAACGAAAACCACAATGTGATTCTGGGGTACGCCATAATAGCGGTCTCGTGATTATTTTAGCCGCGTAGGGTTGTTTTAAATTGGACTTAACTAGACAGGTGTCCTTGCATTTCGCCCCATCGAAATACGGTCACTATTCCGTTAATCAAACTAGCTAAGTTTGCATAGTGGCTTCGTATTGCTAATAAGCACTGCCAATGCAATGAAATTGACGAAACGTTTTGCCATTAGAAACCGCATTAGGCCTTGATCACGCAGTAGTTCTGGCAAGTGAAAATCCGCAAATTTGTTTTACACACTTGGCCATTTCTAATTGTTGCTAGCGAAAAAAATGAGCAAACGTTTTCGAATGTTGAATAGCATTCCGTGGGTGCCGTTGGACGTGTTACGAAAATGTGTTGCGACTCCTGCGTGTGAAATGATATTCACAGAACAATATTGACATCCAGCATGACATTCGTATAATATACTTGAAGATCGCTTCCCTATTGAAAATTTTTTCATTATCCATTACTATGATCCACCATAAGGATGAAATGTCTTCCATGAGATTGGTGGATACAGTAGTCGATATGGTGGAGGCAGGATGAGTGGTGTTGTGTCCCTCTCCGAGCAAGTGAGAAGCCTGTGCCTCTGCGTCTTGTAGACCAGCCTGAATCAGGAATGAAAAAGGTCATTTATTCGCATCAACAGATGCACACGGCAGGCGTCTACTCCGGCCCGGTGAATACGCTAAACTTGCCCAGATGTAGCTATGATTTACAGCTGTCTTTCATGCCCCGTTCAGAGTTGTCAACGGCACGCAGACGCACAGCTTTCGCATTTGCTCAGGCGCGGGAGGGAGGGGGATGCTTAAGCGGGATTAATTGTTTATTCAGTCAGGCGCACAAGAACACCAACCTTGTATCCGCTATGGCCGCTACAATATCCACCATTATGATGGTAAACATTCCATGATAATGGTGGATTATGGTAACGGATGACGGACGAAATTGCGATAGGGCCATTAAAAAAATAACGCCGCGATAGTGACACAACACAGGCGCACCTGCTGCAGCCTCTTGGCCTGCCTCTCGAGCTGCTTGCGTAGTTTCTTTTCCCGCCGGTCCCTCTCTCGTCGCTCGATTTCCTCGGGAGGGATGGGTTCGCCCGAGCAGGTCTGAGGGTGCGCATTGTGGGCTGGTCGACCAGGTCCCTTCTTGGTGTTCTCCTTCTTGCGCCACTTGGCCCGACGATTCTGGAACCACACCTGGAGGACACAGTAGACAGGTGCGGTGAGTTTAGAAACCGCGGAGACTGACACGACCGAATTCTCTCGTTTAATGGGCATAATCAACAATTTCTGCTCATTGTAATGGAGCTGAGGCACAACGGAAGCGCTGAAATTGCTGGCACTGCCAATGAACATCTGCCTCCTTCATCTATAAATTGCACTTTTTATCCATTTAATGGAGCGCTATAAACAGTTATGTTAGGTTGTACTAAGAAATGACGCTTCTAATACCACCTTTACTTTGACAAGGCAACACGGAAAAGAAGGAAGGCGCAGGAAAGAAAAACAGATGCCATCATTAAGTACCCAGCCCAACTAACTCCTATAGGAGTTAGTTGTTATACAGCGCTTGCGAAACGGATTTTGACGGCCCATATTCAATGCCTCGTTAATGGTGCATTATTGAAAGGAAGGGCGGGGGTAATAAAATGAGCCAAGAACTTAATGAACTCGGCATATTTCCACTAAGTTAGCTGAGTCACGGCTGTCAAAATACGAAAAATGATTACGTAGACAAGAAAGTGTGCAAAAGAAAATAATATAAAAGAAAATCATCGACGATTACGACACTGGCTAATGCGAATTGTGAGCGCAGCTTCGTGTTGGGGCAAGGCCAATTGTGTTTGAAGGTATCGACTCTGTCATAAATAATAATATTTGTGAAGGAGGACAGCACCCACTACGTCCTTACTCGTATTTATGCGGATAAGCGAAGTACCCGCTCCATCTCTGTAAGGCATTATGTGGACTTTATTGGTTCTGTAGCTGACGACGATGAATAATTGTGACTGAACCCTTTGTAATGGGTTGGAAGTATTAAACGACCCACTCCTTACGCTATTCGCATTGTGTGACGCCTGGTTGTTATTTTACTCTTCTACCACGCTGTATTACATATGTTAACGCGATTCCTTGCCCGAGATGACGCCTCTATAGGGTCGTTTTGCGAAGCAGTTTCAGGCACCTGCGTAGCTCTGTTGTAGAATACTCGACTCGACCACGCAGAGGGCCCGGGCATAAATTTCATCCGATCCTGGATATTATTGCGATAGCAATGGTATGGCCACTCTCGGCACGTTTTTGCTGTCGCCGTCATGTCCCCTATACGTATATATATATATATATATATATATATATATATATATATATATATATATAGATAGATAGATAGATAGATAGATAGATAGATAGATAGATAGATAGATAGATAGATAGATAGATAGATAGATAGATAGATAGATAGATAGATAGATAGATAGATAGATAGATAGATAGATATAAGCGCACCACGGGGACTCGAACCTGCGACTCCTCGCTCTGCGCCGTGCCGCTTTCAAAACTCGGCCACGCGCCACTCGTTTAGGATACTAACGGCTAGCCATTTATATACACCATTTACTGCTTGCGGTACGCAGAGCTCGGCATGTCAGCTACCTCTGCCATTTCAAACAAGGCCTTTCCCATATCATATATCGGTCATTTTTTTAGGGGGTTTGACGTCAAAATTCGAGAACCTTATCGATACCGATCTCGAGAAGCACTAAAATCTGAACACGCTCATTTTGAAACATACATTCTCGTTCACGTATGTGTTTCAGCATGTGGTGACCACGTGGGGTGCCCCATGAAAAAAGTGCTTCGGACCAGGCACATCCCTTTATCTTACCCGAATAAGTTAAGCGTTATCAATCGCAATAGGCGAGAGAATCATGCCGGTGCCATTTAGCAAAGACATACAACTTTATTCCTTGTGAAGAGCAAACTAACGGCTAAAATTCTAAACACGCTGTCTTGATGCCTGGCATCACTTAGCTGCGACGAGAGCAGAAATTCCCACAGAAACGTCTTGTGCGGAGGTGATCCTCGTGGTAGAACGCAGCTGTAGATCCTTGACCAGACTTGTTAATATTCAGCAAGGATTACCGTTGTTCCCACAAGTAGGTACCTCCTAACATGTAACATGGCGATGAGCCTAGGAGCCTGACGACGTAGCGCCGGGCCGTGGCGGGCCGCGTGTTTGATACCACTGGCCTAGCATATGGACCGTGCGGTTACCTGTGAAGTGCTTTGTACCCTCTTCATTCCCTATAACGTTGCATGCAGAGAACACCACAAAAATCATTCCAGGAAAACAAACGATTTTGTCAGCTTTTTTGCCGCAGAAAACCGTTTCATACTTGCTTCTACGACTTTTTTTCCTTCCACCTCTCACTGATGTACATTTAGATTTTCTGAATTTTTCCCTATTAATTATGAACACTATGTCTATCTTCACGGGTGTATTAAGAAAGAAGTCACTCATGAAATTCCGCAACAGTATGTGTCGCTTGTCAAATCAACGGGAACGCTCGTATTAGGGTGCGTCTGTTGTAGCGGTATTTACGAGATCTGTAGGGTCGAAGTTTCTCGTTCTTGAAATACATTTGCTTGTAAGATCAGCATCATTTTGTGTTCACCTGCCAAGTCCAATAAATGCCCAGCGATACCTACATGCAGGTAACATCGGTATTTATTTACCTCTGATAACGAAAAGCTGGAATATCTAAATTCAGAAATGGGTTTTCGATAAGTTATTTCCAGTCCAATATCAATTTGTGCCACTTGACTGAATCACTGATAGTGTCTTCCTGGATCTAAACGGACAAAGAAAGACAGGAAGGCCGAAATAGACAACACACGGAAATGAAAAAGTCCTGATTTTCGGGATCACGACGCGAAATGCCAGAAGTGAGCACGCATTGAACACACCCATAGAGAGAGAGGGGGGGGGGGATCCTCGAAAGCAACCAAAGGATGCAGTGGCGGTTGGGGCTGCAAACGATCGGTGGTTGACGAAGAGTGCGCATGCGTGGCTCTGTTTTGGGGCGTGCTCGGACGTGCGTGAACGCGAAGGGCTTCCGCGTGGCGACAGCCCCCATCATTCAGCCGACAAAGCAGCCGCAGCCCCGGTAGGCGACCGCGATGTTCGCTCGCGCTGCGGAGCTAGACTCGTCCTCTAGAGAGCACCCACGTACCGAACATAGGGAGAGCTTGTATGCTGCTTGTGGCGCTTGTCCATATGTGTGTCTGCGTGTGCTCTTGTTAGTGAATCTTGTTAGCGTAGAATCGTTAACAAGATATTATAAAATCACAATAAGATGGTTTCTATGATCCATTTGAGTGCTAGTGGGTGAAGACTAAGAAGCGGGCCATTCTAGTAAGGTGCTTTGCTCAGAAAAAATCCGGCAGAAGCGAAACGGTAAGAAGGAAACGGTATTACCGGTAGGCTATGAAGTCTATTCGTTGGAACAGTTGGGGCGGAGTACTCCAAATAGTTTTTGCTCCAGAACACTGTGTAAGATCTCGCAAAAACCATAGGAGTCATAGTATTCGGCACATTTCTGCGAAGGTGGTGGAGAAAAGTGAACTCCAACGAACACACAAACATGTGAGCAGAGCCGATGCAGACGTTCGAATGAACAAATTGAAAGGGAAGGTTTTCGGAAGACGTTAAATAATGCTTTCTGGCAATTCAAAATCTGCACTGTGTTTCACAGTACAACTGGTCAGTGAGACTCTATTTTCAAATATGAATCCAGCAAAGTAGGCTAATCAATTGTTTTGTCGCGTAGAGATAACCACCCCATGACACCCCGTGACCAATATGTTTGCACGTATGTGTGAAGGATCGGCCCTCCTTGCTGAGGCACCCATCGAATGCTCTCCACGGCCAGAAATAGACGTGAGACAGGCGCTTCTATCACTCTTAATGTCGAAACTTGTGCATAAAAGGGTTAAAATGTCTATGTCCTACATATTTGCTTGAATAAAATATTCAGTAACCTAATAAAATGCTCTTTTGGGCGTGTTGGTTCATTATGTAATAGATTTAGCGCAAATGGACGGGACAACAGAAGACAAGAAAGAAGACAAGCGCTCGTCTAGTCGTCTTGTCTTCTTTTGGCCCGTCCATTTGCGCTCAATCTATTACATAAATATTCAGTGTCTGACGCTGAAGCTGGGTATTTCTGACTAGCATGACAATTGTCCATGAGTTACGCAGAATGCGCGATTGGGATGCAGCAATAAAAGGGTGTTTCGCCTATGCGGCCTGGAGGAGCTTTGGCAGACATTAACGCTTGCGTCGTGAACATGCGGGACTCCTCAGGATATCAGTATAGCTGATATTTTATATATACAGACACTTTATATATACAGCCACCAGCTACCCGAAACGACGCATTTAAATACAGCTTCTTTCCGAGGGCAATTAAAGAATGGAATGAACTACCAAACACAGCCGCGATGTCTTCCTCTATCGCAGCGTTTTCTGCAGCTTTAGAATCGCTTATTTTCTCCGAAACAGATGCGTCATAGTATTTTTTTTGTTATTTTTTTTTTATTCCTGTAATTCACGATGTCAATGTATATTGCCTCTCTCTTTGTTAATTGTTGTTTTCAATGCCCAGAATGCAAGTGCACAAGCCTGTGTTTAATTTCGTCTTTTAGTGTATTTTGTAACGTATTTCATGACCATTTCTTCTTTTTTATTTCTTTTTTCGCTTGAGTTTGTTGTGTATGCTATTTCATTGTATGTGTTTTCCACTCCTGTAAAAACCACAGCTTGGGGTTGACAGTATTAATAAACAAACAAACAAACAATAAGTGTTGGCCAAGTTTAGGGACAAGTTTCAGGACTTCAGGTTATTTGTATACGGATTCGCCAATGTACGAGTCACCAGTTAGATACGAAAATGCAATGACAGGGGGACCTAGTTCGCAACAACAGCCAGCCAGTGGCTGGCCATCCATCGTCGCCCAGGGTGCGTGGCTGGACAAGCCAACATGTGCGGTCGCGTGCGTTGGACGGAGGTACAGGCGAGCTGTGCACACTTCGTTGAAAGATTGAGCGAGGGACTCTTCTGGCAAGGAGACAAATTGTGCCCGCGCAAACAGATCACGCCCAGTTGTTCTGCACGCTTTGCTGTGACCGAGGGGATAAAAAAGAAACCATTTGCGGCGATTACATTTCACGCGTCCCCTTTTTGCCTTTTCTTCCCATCCCTATACGCATTTGATGATGATTGCCCTCGACTGGTCCGTTTCTCAGAATTTTCGCACGCTTTAATGAATTAATAACGAAAACTTCAAGTGTCCTCAACAAATTAAATTCATGAAATATAACCATAGATTCCTTACTAGTCAGATACTAGACCACCTGTGGAACGAAATAAAAAAAGTAATGCAGCAGTCTAAAGACGACCCCTCGTTTCGGTTATGACAACGTAATATACGTACCCCTGTCCCCGTCGAATGTATTGATGAATGTCCACGAATGATAACGTGTGTCGACGAGAGATTAACAGTTCTTGAGGTTGAGGATTAGATATCTCAGGCCAGAGCCTGCCTTAGGCCCTTCTACAAAATACGTCTCCATTTTTATGTGAAGCTTTTTTTTTTGCTGAATATCTGCATGTTTGCTTCGTTTGTATAAGCCCAACTGAGTTTCATCCTACGTGAATAAAATTACGTTTTGGCATTTTACTTCCCATACAACGATCATGAGGCACACCGTAATAGGGCACTCCGGATTAATGTTCAAGTGGCGTTCTTTACTGTGCACCTAAAGCAAGCAAACTGGCGTTTTGCATGTTGCCCACAAGTAAATTTGGTTGCTTTGGCATATAATCAAATCCGCACCCCTGCTGCTGAGCATCGGAAAACCTTTGCTGCTGAACATGCACAGCGGGTAATCGTGAATATAATACTCGGGCTTGTCTCAAGGCCTTATCTTTACGACGAACAAACTGATGCTCAGCTCAACAGAGTCATACCGCCAGAGGTCTCGGTCGATGCGGTGGATTTCTCAAGAGTTCAGGTTCAGACCCAACCAGATGCACGCGTCGGAACGCGCCAGCACGCGCGCCTCGTATACACGGCGTCGCGTGACCCCGGCGTAGAAAGAGGGCGCGGTTGGCGCGCGTCTTGTCGTGGCGGCGCAGTGTTGCTGGTTAGCCACGTTTAAGTTTGGCCAACGGCAACGTCAGAAAACGAGCATAGCGTACGATCCTGCGTTCGACCCGACCTGAAATAACTCTTGACATTGCTTTATTCAGTTAGGAACTGTTCGTCACACTTTCTGCGCCCTGTCTTTAGCTGTGGCTGGACAACGGCGACGTCAACGCGCCTGTCCGACGACAAAAGTCTGCCGAGTTCGCTCATACGATAACTGCAATTCTTGTTAAAACGGCGAGTGCTACAGCCGTACGGACGCTGCTTCACCCGTGCCATTGATGTGACTGCCTGGCCGACTGCAGTGCATGCGGGCCATCTGCAATGGTGCACGACTTTCCATAGCGACGATCAGTGATACGCAGTTTATGAAGCCGCAACGGGCTGACATTGCCCTGGGTGCCGTGGTTTATCGCAAACACTCGTGCGGCAACACGATCACAGCAGTCGCTTCTGAAGCAAAAACGTGAGTCGCCGGAAACGATGTCCACTTGCCGTGATAACGTGGGGTCGTTCACTTGCGCGATGCCCGCATCAGCTTATGGCGCGGCCCGTGAAAGGCTAGTAGTTCAAGCCCCCGGCGTCGACGAGCGCCAACACCCGATCGGGGCTCCGCGCCTGACACTGAACGTGTCCTTACCGCGTTCGGAAGCGTACGTCTGGTTGGCACCTTAGATAGTCCAAAGGTGTTATGTCATTATTCTCTGCGGTGTGACTTCTTACGCGGCAACTCCTGGCGCCTTGAAACTGATAATAAGTTACGCCTCGAATGCAAACATCCGATTCAACATAAGCTTCTTCCCAGTGTGCAACACTGAAAACACGGTACGAATCCTCTATCTCTTACCACGAATCCTCCATCCGCGAATCCTCTATCTCCCAACAATACACGGTGACGCACACTGTTATCCGCTATATCACCTCGGTAGTTATCCCCTAAGCCTATAATCCCAATCGAATAGAAGCAGCATCGACTCCGTTGTTCTGGCCAAAGCACGACAGCCGCCTGTTTCGGTCAACAAGAGTTGTTCCTGCGTGAATAAAGGATGGCCAACTCTCCTGAAACGTGCAAGCATGGGTAGCCCGCGTGGACCGGCGCGTCATTAGGCATTTACAAGTGGGCCTGGCGACGGTTAAATCCCGAGTCCAGTCCCGTATGCAAGTGGATACGGCTCTGGTAGAAGTTAACCAATCCGGGAGTTTGCGCGAGTGAAGCGTGTAAGCTCAGCGATGCCAACACCGACGCTGTAGGAAGACTCGGCTCTGCTCGGAACGAGGATCTCAATCATTCAGAGGGGGATCCGAAGGCTGCGAGGATGCGGCGAGGCGAAGTACGAAGTCCAAAGAGGGCTACTTAGCGCAAGCTCCCTCGCGAACTTATATGCCAAGGAATCAGGCACAGCCGGCCGCTTGAGTTCGATAAGCCAGGTAATGCTATAAATGCGATTATCTGTCTCAGCTTGTGGTCACTGATTCACAGCCTACAGCAGTGCATTAATTATTTATGTAGTTTGGCAGATTTAGTAGATGGTTGTACGCAGTGATATTACTACGGGGCATGAAAGATGGAGAGCGTTCGCAAAGCCAGAATGGTTTTTAATGTAATGAAGTACATTATGTAATCAGATAATCGCTACACAGACAACAAAAAAAGCAAGTACAATAAGCAATGGCAAAACCAACACAGACTCGAGATACATATAAGGTGACTCGTCACAAGCGCAAGCACAAAAAAAAAAGCACAAGCAAAAGGAAAAAGACACATCTTGCGCTCTTGTGAACGTCTTGGCTTTGAGAAGCGAATCATTTGTGGCCTAATTTGATATTTAATTTTATAGCCTCGTAGTATTCTCGCTAGTATGACGCGTGTCTGTACAGTCCGGCTTATGAGCGACATGAACTATCCGCTATAAAATAAGAACAATAGGTGAACACGGGTCATGATTCACTTGTATTATACGCGGCCACTTGATATTTGATCATAAAGCTTGAGTTTGCGCGTCGAGCGGAATAGACTTGCCGAGAGGCAGTCAGGTTGCTATACGTTTAAATATTTTGATTAAAATCATTAAAATGACTGGATGCCCTTGATCTGTGGATGTGTGCAAACTTTCTTCGTCTTCGAGATGGACAGTGGTGTGTACACAGCAATTTCCTTGTGTTTTCGACGATTTTTGAGAGCAACAGACACCAAATGGGTGCTTAAAGAAAGCATTTTTAACACAGAACCAAAGCGATGTGCTTTCAATCGACGTAATAGAGCGGTAATTTTTAAGCGGCGAGGATATGTCACAAACGAGCGCTTATAATTGGGCGCACGTCACCAATTTAGAACGAATACAAAATCCCGGCGCCGGCGGTTACCCGTCACCGCGCGCGCAGCGCCCCCCGCCCCCGCCATAACGGCCACCGACAACCAGCAGTCTCGGATCAAACGCCCGACCATGTTTGGGAACATCACGAAAGGAGAGGTGATGCAACGCCGAGCGACGCCGCCGCGAGTGGAACCGGCGAGAAGAATTGCACTTTCCCTAGCTTTGCCTGTGCTGCACGCTGAAAAAGACACTAGAAGCTTCTGGAACCCGGGAGCGAGGAGATATAAACGTGCAGTTACGGAGAATCTTGAGTGCGGTTCCGTCAGCCAAAGAAAACGTGCTTTATGACGTGTGCGGTCAGTCGATCTGGAAGAATCGCGTGATGATTTCGTGTGAGCAGTGAAAAGTTGCGTGAGTGTTTTCTGGAAGAGAAACATTCGGTGGCGACGATGCAAGGGAACAACGACGATCGGCGCTAGAGTTTGCGTGAGTGTTTCCTGGAAGAGCAACATTCAAGTTACGTTCCAAGAACTGAGGACTGGACACGTTTGAATATTGGACACGTGATGGACACTTGATGAATATTGGACACGTGATGAATATTTAAGATTTTTAGTTTTCTTGAATAGGTTGTAATGCATGAGACTGCATTTGTAGCGTGTGATTTGTTTGTTTTGTTCCCGCTGTTTAAACACTGTCTAAGTTATATTGTGAGTTGTAATTGATACCAGCCGAGTATGCATGTTTGTGCGATGCTTGTACTGCCTTATCTGAGAATACATTTTGTTTGTGTTATCAACTATTGGCTCTGACTCGGTCTTTGGACCACAACCGGCGTTCGCTGGCGCACTAAAAGGGTCTACTCTGAATTGTGCGCGCTTTCGTGGTGCGTTTGGGGGGGCCGATACGTGAGCCCTTGGAATCTGCCCGGCGATGCCTCCCAATTAACGGGAAAAGTGACAATGTGACTAAGCTGTCCTCAGTACGTAAACTTGAGCGTGTGTTTTTAGCGGTAGCCGAGGACATCTAATAGCCATGCTTTGCAATCATTCCTTCAGTTCTTTTTTCATCGATCGTGCCCTTGCAAAGTTCAATTTTACGCTGATTAATTCTTTTTTTTTTGGCAGCACTGCTGAACGCATGAAACGAGCCGTTCAAAGAAGGCGGAGTCCAGGAAAATTAATGAAAAGGCGGCGAACACATGAAAGGCGCGACGAAGGCGCTGCCAGCAATGGACCTGGAGGTGGGGCTGTGGGGAGGGATGGCGCTATAGAGTGAGGGGAGGAGGGGGCTCTTTACTAAGACTGCACGAAGCGATAAATAGACACGTGCACGCGTGCCCGGACAGCCGTGCGAGCCTCATCCATAGTCTGGTAGAAGAAGCCGCCTTTGAGCTTCACCAGAGGCGTTAATGGAAGCCCTTCGCTCCTGCTCATGAAGGTGCCCCGATTCGCTGCCAAGTTGCTGTCTTGGCGTCTTAATTAAACCCTGCTCGCTGCAAGTGAGGAGAACGTAGTCTTCCGGTCATCCGGGGTCGCACGCGGATCGCCTCTCGATGAGCACGGCCCGCAGCTGGTTCCCAGAGCCGCCACTGAGGGCTCTACAAGCGCTGGTTCCTACGGGGACGGACCAGCGCTTGGTCCGTCTCTTTCACTGTCCCGTGTGTCGCGCTGTTTCTCGTATCGTTCCTACGGGGACTCGCACAATAGGCAGTTTGAGTCTAACCGTAAGGTTCGAAATAGACATATGTAATTCGACTGCAAACATCTTACCATATATGTTATGCCTGGTTACTAGACAATTATAGGACAGCAATGACGCTGATGAGGAAATCTGATATTGCAGACTTGAACGAGAAACGCGCTGATAAATCTGAAATGAGTTGTATACTCTGCTTTACTGCTCGTGTAAATCTCGGAGGTAAGGTGATTGTTAGTTGGAGTACTCTTATGGCTGTGTTTCTCAGAGGAAGACCGGTGCGACACAGAGAAGTTTCCAACGTGCTGTAGTTGGTCAAGACGGCTACAAGATGCCCCTACAAGCCTTCTTATCGCCGTACACTGTTTCAGTGACCCAGTAATCTGCGAACTGCCATAAGCTTATGGAGAAAAGCAAAGCGCTAATGTTTGCGGATATCAGGTTGGCGGAGCTGTTGGCGAGATTAGAAATGCTTGTGACGGCGCAATAAACGGTTGCCGCTGGCTAGATAAGAAAAGGAGGAAAAACACAGGCTTAATCCAGCCATATAGCATGCCATTTGACTTTATCGCCAGATTTGTAGCGAAACAGAAGAGAAGTGGAATTATGACTAGCGTTTATTACTGAACAACAAATAATGTCCTAAGTCAGTAGAAAAGTATAAATATAAGAGCACAATCTTTTCCCTATTGCTTGAGCTGCAAGCCACAAGTAAGTTGCAAATAAATGAATCAATTATAACAAGTTCAGTGCACCTGCATAGTTTTTGTACAATGGATATAGTTCTTGCCAGATACAGAGTAATTTTGGAACATTCCAGCCAACAAGTCAATTGGAACAACAATAAACGGAGTTTGCATATATGCTGACTCCGGCCTACGCTCAGTCCGGCAATGCATTACCTGGACACCTCGTTGTTCATGCTTGCTTACTGCGCTAGAATTTTAATGATAGGACTAGAAGAGCGTTGAGCAAGAAACATGAACAAATGTAGAACAAGCAAATATGTAAGACGCAAAAACCAGCATAATTTATAGTCAAACAATGGGCAGCACATATCCCTCTCTCTGCCTTCACTGCGGCCTCCTCTCTCGAAATCAAATTAACCTTTCTGGACATGCGGTGCTTGTCCAGAAAGGTCCCGCATTCGCACCCAGACTCAGGGTGCGTTTATTTTGCGTTTATTTTACTTTTCCGAGAGCTCCCTCTCTTGCGTGAACACTATTAGCATTCAACTTCATCTCACCACGCTGTCAGACGCTTTTCAAGTCAACCGCAATCCCCCCCCTTTTTTTTTTCGTGCTGCAGCAGAATTACATTGTACTAAGCTTTTCTCCTCGGCCCCCTCTTTCCGTAACACCTCCACTGTTTCCTCCCCTCTTTAACCTATGTGGCCTTCGTGAGGAACGTAGGCACTCTATTTCGGCGGCCATTTACCAGCGACCACGAGCGGCCACGCCCCTCCTAGCACCTCTCACGATTGTGTGCATACGAACGCGCGCGGCTGTGATGCGCCCGCAAGGGCGCACGCCTCTTGGCGCCTCACCGCAAAGAGAGACGAGTGATAACGCGCGGGGCTTACACGCTGTGCTGTCCGAACAAGCAGTCGCCTCCGCATTCACGAAGCTTCGCCTTGCACGCACGTGAAATGATCCGGTTAGAATGAACCAATCTTAAAGAAAAGAATTCTCTAAAAAACTCGGTGATCACGTAAAGACTCGGAGAATACAACCTCGCTGTTGCAGCACCGAGTCCAGACCGCGGCACGGATTCAAACCCGCAACATTATGCTCAATAGCGCAGCGCCATAATTGAAGGCCCGCGTCCTGAAGCTGCGAGCCATCAAAATAAGCGGGTTTAAAGCGACCCCTTATGAACAAAGAGAGGGGAGGGAAAGCTCTTCATTTTAATCACGGCCCCGCAATTAACGTGACGTTTTAATCACCTAGCTTTAGTCCCGCCTAATCATGACGCTCCCCTCTTTTAGAGGCAATTATTTGGCTCCGTCACAAAGCAGCCGCCACCGTTGAGGCTCGTGCCAGATGCTCGAAGGGCAGCAGTCGCCGCGGCGGCACATTGAAAAGGCAGGCACGCCAAAAGTGTTCGACTGGCCCGAGCCGCAGCGCTGTGCGTACTGAGACAACAGATTTAGGCTAGGTGCGAGGAAGATGGAAGCCGCCGGGCACGCTCCACGCAATTAATATCTTTTTTCTTCGAACGAGCTCGACAGTTGCTGCCCCTTTCGCAGGTAGAAAGGCAGCGCGCATGCGCGGTCTTCTTTCTCCTCAGCTATATCTCGAAACGAACGAGCTCGCACGTGAGCTCCCCGCTGTGAAGTATGCGGCTTCGTTAAACTGCTGGGCTCGGCAATGTGCACTGTGAGAATAACAAAGGCACCGCGCAGTCCGGATAGAAAAAATATGCAACGCAAAAACATTACCGCAGTGCTTGCAAGAGATGTATAACAGTGTTTTAAGTAGACACGATAATATTTTCAGCCGTGTTATAGGAGTTCATCAACCTCCAGTATAGAGTCTACATGCAAGTTTGCACGTAGGCTCACGTGTACTAAATCTGATGACGATGGTGTTCAGGATTATGACGATTTGTATTTGCTGTGCAAATGGTTGTCGATACATATTTACCTAAACTATGTTGTTTTAATCAGAGTTCAATACATTTCTTGTAGTACAGGATTTTCGGCTCTTTTAAGCGTTATGTGCCTTTTTGCTCCCGTTGTCAGAGACCTTCAAAGGACTTACAGCCAAAAGCCAGCGCCGTTATGCGGACCTTCAAACGAAACCACCCGGACATCGTTGAGAAAACAAACCAAGAACATCCGTGCAACCGCCCAAAAGATTTTTTAAAAACGCCGTCTCTGGCTCTCAAGCCTTTGCTCAGGACTGCATTACATGCGCTAGCTACTGCTAAAACATGTCACAAAAAATATTACAAATAACATTAGTTCTTCCTAATGTTCGTCTACCATATCGCTGAAACTGTGTGTTCTATTACGCTGATGTTTTATTCCTCATTTCCAATAGCGACGTTCCAAGCGCCGATACAGAACGCCATGAAGTTTTCCTGTGCTCTTTTAAACACCAGCGGCTTGCGGGTTTCGCGGCGCGGGTTGCCATCTCCTTCGAGAGATGCCGCCACGCAGCGTGCGGCGCAATAGCGTAGCGTCACGGCCGCATACACAATGCAAAGCACAATAGTATGCGACACAATGGCGTTCTATAGGTCAGTGCATAGTTTGGTGTGGTTTGGTGTGGTGTAGTGTGATGTGATGTGGTGTGGTGTTTCCTTGCGAACATGCACTATACCCATTGTGGCTAGCATCATCTCCAACCGATATGCTTTGCCGGTAGCCATTTTATGCTTACTTCTAGTGTAGATTACCGGAGAGCCAGCCGTTTTTAAATGCGAAGCATTTCTTAGTGAACTTCTGCGACTTTGAGCGTATCTATCTATCTATCTATCTATCTATCTATCTATCTATCTATCTATCTATCTATCTATCTATCTATCTATCTATCTATCTATCTATCTATCTATCTATCTATCTATCTATCTATCTATCTATCCGCTTACGATTTTGTGCCCTCCTGGCCGCTTGGTTAATCTAATGTACACCAAAACTGGTATGGCGTAACATGACTCTATGACGAACATTAACGACAAGTCATAAAATGAAAATCATGACACGCATGTCATGTGCAGCATGATTTACATGCCACGCTCACGGTGCGCTGGTGGCTGTTTCGCTAGCTTGATATACACCAAAATTGGTATCTTGCGACGTGACTGTGACGAACACAAATTACACTAGTTAACATGAAAATCATGACACGCATGTCATGTACAGCATGACTTATGTGCCACCCTCATGCGGCGCTGGCGGCCATTTCGCTAGCTTGATCTACCCCGAAATTGGTATTCCGTGACGTGACTGTGTGACGAACATAAATAATACACGAGTTAACATGAAAATCATGACACGCATGTCATGTACAGCATGACTTACGTGCCACGCTCATGGTGCGCTGGCGGCCGTTTCGCTAGCTTGATCTACCCCGAAATTGGTATTGCGTGACGTGACTGCGTGACGAACATAAATAACACACGAGTTAACATGAAAATCATGACACGCATGTAATTGTACAGCATGACTTACGTGCCACGCTTATGGGGCGCTGGCGGCCGTTTCGCTAGCTTGATCTACCCCGAAATTGGTATTGTGCGGCGTGACTGTGTGACGGACATAAATAACACTAGTTAACATGAAAATCATGACACGCATGTCATGTACACCGTGACTTACGTGCCACGCTCATGGGGCGCTAGCGGGCGTTTCGCTAGCTTGATCTACCCTGAAATTGGTATTGTGCGACGTGACTGTGTGACGAACATAAAAACACGAGTTAACATGCAAATCATGACACGCATGTCATGTACACCATGACTTACGTGCCACGCTCATGGGGCGCTAGCGGCCGTTTCGCTAGCTTGATCTACCCTGAAATTGGTATTGTGCGACGTGACTGTGTGACGAACATAAAAACACGAGTTAACATGCAAATCATGACACGCATGTCATGTACAGCATGACTTACGTGCCACGGTCACGGTGCGCTGGCGGCCGTCTCGCCAGCGTGATATACACCAAAATTGGTATCTTGCGACGTGACCGTGTGACGAACATAAGTAATACGAGTTAACATGAAAATCATGACACGCATTTTCCTCAATGACATACAAGACGATGTATGCAGCTCTTTGCTGGCTGCTTCGCATTACATGCGTGATATCTGCCGGCTTTTTATTTATTTATTTCTATCTTTCTTTTTTGTGAACGTTTCTTGCTTCACACAGGCACCTGTTTGTTTGCTTTTTGTTCGAACTGTTACCTACCCATGTAACGATTCCGGCTGTATCGATCTCTTTATTTTTTTTACCAGTGGAGGACGTCGTTCATGATATGTGCCAGGAATGTTGTCACATGTACACACCGATACGTCTGTCGTTATAGCCAGCAAACATGTCACAAAAGTGAAGGTATCCCCGAAATTTATTGATCCAGAATATGCAAGTATTCGCTCGTGTCATCTTGTCGGAGGCCATTTTTCAGTTTCTATACATATACCACTTAAAAATGGCATTTGTGTGTGACGGACGAGAAATGAATCGAAGAAAAATATCGTAGCAGCAGCCTCTCACTGTGTGCTTACTGTAGGTTGCACCTCAGCAAATGCGCTACAGAGCAAGCACATCTCCAAGGGACGTAGTTTCTGTGCTGAAAGCCCCATCGTACATCAAAATGTACAATCTTGTACACGTAAAAAGTGAACAGTGACAACTTGCCACTGCATCACGACGAAATTGTTCACCATACATACGTCCTTCAGTAATGCTGAAACAGCTTCCGGCCTACAAAAAAAAAGCGCGCGCGCGCGCACGCACGCACGCACACACACGAAACCCAAGTGCACTCAAGCAAGTACACATTCTATGCTACACAGAGGGAGAGATGTATGTGCAGCACACACATAAATATACAAATGGCACATACATGTATGTACACAGGCTGGTGCGCATGGCTGCCTTTAAGAGAATTGCGATCAGCGTGGATGATACGTCTTCGTCACCTCCTTAGAAAAAAAAATCGAGTCTCCCACGGGACGTGGCATGGCCACGCAAGACGAAGTCGCCAAGGGCGAGAACGAATCTTTTGCCGGCTGACCGCACTGCGACGCGTGGCGGCACCTTGAAAGACTCGCCGGCTGGTCAGCAGCCAGCAAAAAAAACAAAAAAACAACGCAATCTTGAACGAGCACTGTGAAGAAACAACACACGGCGCGCGCGCCCGTGCCTCGTCAGAAGCGCGAGGACGTAGATAAAAAATTCATTACGGTCGGCGGAGAGACAGACACTCGGGGTGTATATAGATAGGCAGCAGGCGTGAAAATCCGGTTCCAACGCTGGCGCGTCTTTATTCCGGACCGTTCATTTATTCTGACACCCCCGACAACACCCCAAACACACCCTCTCACGACGGGAGTCCACTTTGCGAAGCGTCTTCGGAAAATAGTTTTTTTGCGGTTTGCAGGACGAGAGAAAAGAGAACCGAAGCGAGACTGGACGCTGCTTGGCAAAGAAACGAAGCTAAGAACAAAACAGGCGACGTCAGTATTGAGAGGCGCTTAATGAAGCCGTCCAAGGCGCGAAAGCTCGTTTGTCTTTCGGCTCCTTTTTGCGCCGTGACCGAAGATATGAGGGCGTCGAGGCAGTTTTCTAAAGGCCGTGTCCGTCTATAGAAATGCGTTTGCACAGCTTTCCTCCAGAGGTTGTCTGCCGATTCCGTTGTTATGCGTGGGTCATTAGAGAGTTCGCTTGGATAGCGTATATAAACAGGGCCCGAAAAAAAAGGTAATAGAAAAACATATAAGCGATTAACCGAAACGCCAGATAACCATAGGAATTTATTCTCCGTTTTTATGTATTTAGTTTCTCTGAATGCTACTACTACTCCGCTCGCCCGCTCGCACCACTTGCTCGCAAACCCGTCTAGGCAATACTTACTACTATTATAAACGTGAAAGCTTTATTCTGTGAGGTAGTACGTGTGTGCGTGATACTTCATAATAATAATATCTGGGGTTTAACTTCTCAAAACCACGATGTGATTATGAGAGACGCTGTAGTGGAGGGCTCCGGAAATTCTGACCACCTGGGGTTCTTTAAACCTGAACCTAAATCTATGTACACGGTCCGGAAACATTTTCGCATCCGTGGAAAACGTGGCCGCCGCGGCCGGGATTCGATCACACGACCTTCGGGTCAGCAGTCCAGCATCATAACCACTAGACCACCTTGGCGGGGCACCGTGCGTGATACGTGATACTTGCATACCCAAGCGTGCGCTTGTACCTAGGTGCGTACAGTAGAGCGCGATACCAAGGTTATCGCGTGAGCGTCAGCCAAGAAATAGGACAGCGCCACGGCCCAGAATCCCGTTTCGAAGAGAGAGAGAGGTATCAGGCAAGCGTCACTCTGTGTTTTTGCTGTTCCTTAAGCTGCGATCACTCCCGTCTCAGGAAAGCGCAGCTCTATTTCGTTTATTTTTCGTTTTTTTTTTTTGACTACACGATATATTTCGTTATGCATAGCAGCCGTTCAAACGAAGCATTGCCAAGCACCATCTTTACCAGATCTTTCCCAGCAATTTTGTTACGGTCCGCGCAGATAAGAGCCGCCGAATACCCTTGATAAGCAACGAATGGAAAGTTTAAAATACAGATAAATGTTGTATAGTTCCTCGTAGGGGCGATTGTTGTAGCATGGAACAACCAAAGAGGGCGAGAAGAATGCGTAATCTTGATTTTCACTGTCAACACACGCCGGTCAACACACGCACGATAAACTTCATATCGCACCTGACTGTATTGATACTGATCACGGTCACGCTGAATATAGCGTACACCATGCTGGTAGTAGTCTGAGAGGCCTCAAGACTATGCAGCAGTGGCGACGTACAAGAATTCATTTAATAAAGTAGGGTAACGTTTACGGCACTTAGTTAAGATTTCTTATGTTGGCGACACCGTGCGGTTTTGGAGAAAATTTTTTACCAGGGGTCATTGAAATTACGTGCAACGTATATATGTGTACGTGCGTTATACATACATACATACATACATACATACATACATACATACATACATACATACATACATACATACATACATACATACATACATACATACATACATACATACATACATACATACATACATACATACATACATACGCTTTTCTTGAGACCTACAAACAAAGTCAAGAAACGGCATTCGCCGCTTCGACAATGAAAATGTACAAACAGTCACCAATGTGCTGGCATCAGATGAGTTCCTCGCTTGCACGCACCGCAACGAGATGGGTACGGCATAATATTGTCGCAAATACGAACTCAGTCAACGAAGCAACCAGAAATAAAACAGAATAGGATATCTTCAAGTATGCTTGAAGATTCCTCACTCTGTTTTTTTTCTTTTGTTTTATTTTTTAAAGCTGGCGTCAAACGATTGACTGAAATAATTCACGCCCGCAATTTGTAAGCCAAACCGTCGTCGAACGGAGCTACAAAGCCTTCGGATCACATTTTTATTCTAAAAGTGAAGTCAAGGCTTCTGGGTGTACACATGATTCGGCAATACGTACACGGGCGCCGTGCATACAGCCGCAGATGATAAAGGCGGCGCTTGGAGCGCCTTGGATGTGGAAAAAATGAAAAGCCGCTGCAACGCCACCCCTCTTCCTCCCCCCCATCCTCCTTTTTTTGTAGCTTTTGTCGATGCTTTATTTGCAGATTACGTGCAGATGACTTCGAGTAACGGAATACGAGCAAGCGAACGTCGCCCGTACTTTGCTGCGACGCTTGCTTGAATACAGAAAAATAAAAGCTACAGGACGAATTCTAAAATGTCTGGAGCGAAGGGGGATGCACTTGTAGACGGGCGCTAGGGGTTCGGATTCGTGAACGCTAAGGGGTAAATTTATATGCAAATTCTAAAACTGCGTATATTGAGTATGCGAAGATGAAACGAATATCTTCGCGAGACTTGTTTCCTTTTTGTTTAGGTTGTTCTTTTCGCTTGTTTGTAGCACACGCGAGAAATGTTCGCAATATACCGTCTGATTTTGACGCCTTTTCAAACGTGGAACGGCTTCATAAAAATTTATGCGATACCACAGACAACGTATGCCAGGAAACTGAGTATCAGCAAGCAATCATCTTTTACAGACGCGTGAACACTCCATCTGAGCTGAATGAATAGCCCACTAGATGACGTTTGAAACAGGAAACCCATCGACGCTCTCTAATTACTTTTCACGGATATCTCGCGACGGCATATTACAGTCGGGAAATTGGACTACAACTGTACTCGGTATCGCCGGCTCACTTGCATAGAAAGCGTTTAATGACCCATATTTCCAGAACTGGGGAATAGTGCAATCCATGGAAATGACGAATTTTTATTTCTACGCTGCTTTTTTATTAAAGTGACCTCGAAGTACCAGAGTTAATACAATCGTCAAACCAGCATGCGCCGATTAACGAAGTCAATGAATGAAATAACGGAGTCATGGCTACTCACCGTCATGGCTACAAAACACTACCACATATAAATGCGCAGATATACCCAATAAAGTGGACGGGAGGCCGACCGCCGCCGTAGTTCAATTGGTAAAGCATCGGACGCGCTATTGGAAGGTTGCAGGTTCGGTCCCTACCGGCGGCAAGTTGTCATTTCGTCCACTTCAATTCCTTCACATTTATATCATAATTACTACAAAGAACGTCCCCTTTACTTTCCTTGGCTTGATTGCCTGTTGGTTGTCATTAATGCTATGTCTAACAAAGAAACCGAGCCCTTATATTCCCCTTCCTTCGTTGATAAGGTCTTAAGATATTTAACTTTTCAATTGGAGGTTCTAGCAGATGACGTGAATTTTCGTAACTTATACGGGAGAGGGGGTCGGTGGGGGGGTTCCATCTCTTGTGTAAGGGACCATTGATTGGATCCTGTTCATTTTCGCGTGCGTCGATATAATAGATCCCGCTCAGTAGTCGATGACGATTGGAACCTGTCCACCACCTCTCAAGTCTTAACCAAAAAAGGCACATTGAAATGGACAGCGCACTAGAGGTACATGGCCGTTCCTGCATTTCGTACCCATGTAGATGCGGCCGCCGTGGCCGGCAGCTGCCCCCGCACCTTCGTGCTTCTCAGTGCGACACCTTACCTACGATGTCACCAGAGTGGGTGTAATCTGTGCCTCGCTTCTAAGCACGAAAACTAAAGGTGTAGCCAGAGGCATGGACGCTGCAATACGTACTCTGCGTGAACGCCACATGTCAACAATGGAAGCAATTCCGCGAAAGTAGGCTGCGTCAATAGAAAGAAACATGTCCCCGAGGTTTGCCTTGTGGGCGTGGTCCAACCAGGCGCACATGCATTAGGAAATCATCAGGCAACGAATCATACTGCACAAACGAGGCTGAGCTTGGTTTAGTTCCGCAAGCTCTCACCGCGACAGTGGATGTTGACTCTTCGAGCCGCTCGATTTTACCTCACAGCTTCGCTGCTGAATATCAACATGACACGACTCATTAATCCTTACCGTCTATATACGTTTGTGGCAAGCAGACGAAGACGTCACGAAGATGGTACTCCCAAAATGTCTATACGAGGCACGCAATCCATTGCGGTAGATAGAGATGTCATTAATCGCAATCACAGCGCCATAATGATGGAAGAGAAATGTTGACTCTGTTGACTGCGTACGAGCAAGAGTGCTCGTACGCTTTTTCATAAGGTTATCCAGGTCATATTTGTTCATATCAAAGACACGTGGTGGGTACTGCCGCCAAGTCCCTCCACTGCGTCATGTGTCGTTTCATTCACAGTTGATTTGCGGCCAACACATTACACGATTACATCACGAAGGCTGTGATGACGTCACTTGACAACCCTCGCCCCTCAACACCCCCTCCCCCCCTATACACGCACACCCTGCTCGCGCGCGTCTAAGCCTTAAAGCAGCCGACATGTTCCTTTTGTCCTCAGAGTGACACAAGATCGCCATGTAACGTCCGCGACAACCCTCTTCCTCTTTTAGGTACACTACGAGTCTACCTTCTATGCTTTCCGTAGAGTTTCGCGATTCTTTTATCTTTATCTGTATCTATTTATATTATTCTGTAATCCTGGGACAGAGAAGCACCCTTGTGATCTTCCTTGCCATATTTGTCGGAATCATGAAAGCTAACAAAACAGGCAGTAAGATAAAAGCTTACTCCAGCGTTTAAGATGCACGCGACGCCACGGTTCTAGCGTATCGTTGAGGCTGGGAGAAATGGAGAGTTGTATGTGGGTAGCGGTGTTAAGAGAGCGTTCAGCAACACATTTAAAAGAAAAGACATCAGCAAGAAAAGAAGCGCTTGAGGAATCAGCGGGGAATAGAGCGCACTACCCCCGATCGCCTAGCTTTGTCGTTCACAAAAAGTTTGACGTAACAAAAAAAAAAAAAAATATGCCCATGAACAAACCGGCGAGGGCAAAGCCCGTGGTGTCGAGCGCGGAGACTGAAATCTCGCGGGGTGCGTGTTGAATGTTCCCGTTTACAAGCGTCCTTTCAAACGCGGCCATAGATCTCCATTGATGCCGCAGTTTTGTTAAGGCGAAGACCTCAGATGGCACATCAAACACGAAAAGTAGTCGTCGGCGTCGGCGGCGTCAACACGAGCGATGCAAAAAAGATCATAATCACATGATGACATCACACTGTGACGTCGTCATAGTGGCGTCCACGGTGGTGGCGTCACTAATTCTTGCGACATGTTAAGTCATGATGACGTCACACTATGACACCGTCATTATGTCATAGGTCGCCAAAATCTGTGACGTCACTATGACATCACATATGCCCGCCGTCCGCGGGCAAAAACGCATGTGCCACATAAATTAGGCCAACCTCACTACTCACCACTCGTCGATTAGAAATGAACAAGTGAGCACACGGGCGCCAAACACCAACGTATGTGCCACACACATTGGGTAAATCCCACCACTCACAAATGGCCCACCAAAAATGAAGAAGCAAACAGATGGGCGGCAACCACCGATAATGGACGAAAACCAATCATGGACCAGTAATGATTCAAACATCAATCCATGGACCAATCATGGACTAATCATGAAACACCAACATAGGCCGCAACCAAAAATTATGCACGAAGCGCCAAGCGCATGCCAGAGAGGACGACATGTCCCGAATCGCAGAATGCTGCAAAAACGCGCATGCTGCTAAAATGTCTCCTCAAGACTGTGCATGAGATGCCAAACGCACGCAGTACTCCAGGTAAGACATCGCCAGGAGCGGCAAAAAGACGCATGCTTATCAAATGGTAAACTTCAAAGGAGCATGCGCTGTATTCGAACAGTACTTTCTGGACAGACACTTTGTGTTTAGTTGCAGAGTGTGTGTGACCGGATATGGCTCGAAATTCTGTGTCAGCTGTGTGTCGTGTGCTAAACAGCTTCGGTGGTGGTTCATCTTCACAAGTGGAATGGCTCCTCAATTTTACAGCAGAGCTGTTACGACCGTTTTCAGCTCATCGATGCATGCGTAGACCAAAAAAAAAAATCACAGCATATCCACGGAGTGAATGATGATGAGTGGGCGAAGCTGCGGAGGTTCATCGGTAAACCGTGAATCTTCCGTGAATTCTGCCCAGTACATCATCACCGACGTGAGATCGGGCGCGCTTATACTAAAGGTTCGATTAGAGTTATGACGACTTGCAGCTCACTTTAATTTTACATGTACGCTGTGAATTTTCATTGTTTAGAAAAGCATTGCTTTAGAAAATATCTGGCGTCTTTCGTTAAGCAGCTGGCGTCTTTTCGTTTTGCTTTAGACACATCTGGCGTTCTTTCGTTTTGCTTTTAGAAAACATCTGGCATCTTTCGTTGGTTTATTTCATCAATCAACGGCATTTTGAACAAAACTTTTATTGTTTAATCACGCACAGGAGAAATCTCACCAGGCACTACCTTGGAAATAAACAATGGCTGCTAATGGGAATGAGAGACAGAAGAAGTCGGCTTTTACCTAACACTTACACTTCTACTAACGTTTCCTACTGGAACATGCCAATGGCTGATAATGGGGAATGAGAGACAGAAGAATTCGGCTTTTAGTTAACGCGCACGCTGCGAACTTTTTATTGTTCAACAACGCACAGGAAAAATCTCCCACCGGCACCACCTTGGAGGTCAAGATCTGGTACTAGCGTTACGACTGGTTACGCACTACGACTACGAGGGACGAACGGGTGCCGCTTTAAGGAGCTTCGCCCCTAAAACAACAGCGGGGTTTTCTCGCCGTTGCCCGCTGCGTTAGCGCGCTTGTGGCTGCTCCCGCCCGTTGTTATACGGTGGTCTACTGGAGGTGGCATGGAAGCCCTCTGCAGGACAACATGTAAAGTTGACATGGAGAAGTGCACAGATCAGGAAAATTGTGACTTTGCTAAAATTTCTGGCCATGCATGCGTTTCGCCGTGTGCTTTTTAAGGTGCAGCTCTAAATGGTGACGAACGCTATAAATAAGACGCAACGCCCATGCCGTCGGATGACGGGGTCAATGGAAGGCCGCACTTTACAAAAGGCCGTACGCTTACGCATCTCCTATACAATAAACAAAGGAGTTTTCGCGCCCGCCAGCTGTGCTGGTCGCACATCTCCACCAAGTGCATCGCTCCCGAGTTGTCAACACGAAAGTGCTTTATGCCACTTTCCACCAAGGCTTCTCCGACGTCATATCCCTCACGGAAGTGACGTTGTTAAAATGCACCCGAACAGATGACTAGAAAAAACAGAAGTTTGGTTGACTTGAATGACCTGGGAATTGAACCCATGACATCTCGGTCCGCGACGATGGGTGCAGGGAGCTCTACGAACTGCGCTACCGACGCAAATACGGGAGCCTTGAAAAACTCGCCGTATATTCCTCACATCTTCTAATACTCAGTTATCTTGGTAGGTGGGGGCGGTTTCACCATCTGGGAGCGGTGAAATGAAGCACAGCATCATGACAGTAACCAGCGCCGACAGCGATCGCTTCGGTGGTGTCAATGCAACGGAGGTTTTCGGTGCATCATTTGTATGTTTCTTTCATTTTATCTCTTAGCTTTCGTTTATTTGTTGTTGCTATTATTCACGCCTCTTCTGGCTTATAAACTCTTCAGCGAAGGGGATCAGTGCTATATGCTTCGCCTAATTTGTACTTCGCAAATTTCTCATTTGTGCCACGTACTTAACGTGTCCTGATGCGCATATAACTTCTTGAGCAAGCACCACGAATATGCTAGCGTTACGCGCGTGAAACACAAAATATGCCAATGACGTCAGCCAGAGAAATGTCGTCGCTCTTCTTCGGAAAATATAGGGTAAAAATAAATAAATGAAAGCAAAGCGAGCAGTGTTTCTCACGCAATCATTATTTTCTTGTCGCACTTCTAAAAAAAGCGAGTCGAAATATCTACGGCGATAAAATGGCAAACGGTTCTTTCAAGGAAATTTGAGAATGACATTGTTGCTGTAGCCAAATCAAAGAAATGTTCACACCGATCGTTATCACGAAAGTGCAGGCGCATGGAAACAGACGACACCGAAATAGCAGACGTCACATCTTATACCGACACATTAGGGTGACGCGGTGTGTGCGTGCACTCGAAAGAAAGGCAAGCCCCAAAGCTTTCGGCGTCGACAGGGAATCGACAATCAGTTCACGTGAAGCACCAATACCATTGAATGGCAATGAAAAGAGAGATCGGCCGATTTCCCAAGAGCTCCTGTTTTCTCTTCACGTCGACTGATTCCTCTATAAAATTCTCGCGAATAGAGGTACGAAATAAAGCAAGCAGCCCATTTTTTTCAATGCAAATACCAGCAAACACGACGGTATACTGGAGTTACGTTTTATACCGCCCGCTTCGCAAGGCTAATAGTATTCACAGGCGTGCTCCCAGCATCCATTCTCCGACGGCAGCGCGCCAAGTAGGCCTAACGATTATGGCGTGCCAATTGACATTGCCCGCTCTCAATAAAAGGGACAACGGTGGGTCGTAAACGACCGAAGAGGCTTCGAAAATCGGCCGTGATCTTCGAGAGCGCAGAGAACGGACAGAAATGGCGAGAAAAGCATCCGGATAAAAGAATAGGCAAAAAACGAGGGCAGGTTTTTTCCTCTCGACTGTAAACGCGGGTGACAAATAGCGGAAAATAAAGCAGACGACCCCATTTTTATGGCCGCCTGCTGCGCTTAAGCCTACTTTCATTCTTGCCGTCTGCTCCAAGGTGTCGCGCTATTGGTTTACTTATTTAGGCACGGCATCGTAAAACCGTGAAACGCGACGCCCCATTTTCGCCCACCGTGTGTGTATTAGGAAACAAAAGAGAATGCAAGCATCTAGATAGCGAATGTAACAGTGCCGCTTTAAGTTAGGGCTAAGCGCGCAGACTGCCCGTCGTCACGTCCGCGTGCGAATTCATATGAGGCGGCGAAGTGCTGTCTGCTCACCCGGACAACGTCGTCCGCTCCGCTCCCGAGGAGACGGCTGGATTGTGACCTTTACGATTGTGACACCTATCTACAGTTCGATGCCTTTTTTATGTGTGATCTTGTATTAATGGCGGCACCATTTACTACAGATGAAAAGACAATGCGTTGAAAGTGAGCTTTCTTGTAACAGTATAAGTAAAGGGCACTCGCGTAGTTTGAATGGTCTCTCCTTCGGCTGTGCCTCCATAACTTCTGGCGTAACTTCTTGTACAACGTTTGTTACTTCTAGGGTTGTTTTTCACGAATCAATGTCACTCTTCAGGGCATGGTAATATTCTTCCGGCTCTGCGAGATTACTTACAGCTACTGTATCAAGCTATTACGATTGTAAAATAGTTTAACTATAAAACTCTGGTTAAACTAGAATGTCAACCAGTCTTGGCTTCGAATGGCTGCATATATACAGTTAACCAGCGGCCAGCTATTGTATATTACGAGCTATTGTATATTGTATATTGTAGCTATTGTATATTTAAAATTTCAAATATGTCAGTAAACACTCACAGGGCCCCTTATGCATTCATCTTAGATGACTCATAGGATAAAGCGATCAATTTCTGCTTGTTTGTTTTCCCAGTCGATTCTGTCGACTGCGACTACTGAGCCGATTATAGCAGGCCGAGCCCGCTGATGAAGTGGTGTCGAAATTATACTAAACAAAAACCGCAGAGACAAGTGGGGAATCATTGCAAAATTAAGTAGAAATGTCTAAAACTGATGGCACCCAGCATTACACTGGGTTATCCCTAAATGAACTACCTGCAATGAACATCGTGGCGAACATCTGTCATTGCTTCTCGCATTTGAGAAAGCATGCTTCGAAATATGACCAGCTAAAACACATCAACACTAGTGTGCCTAGTGGGCGGCTGTTTTCGTAGTCTGGAGGAATGGTGACATTCACGACCGTGTTGCTGCTTTACGAACATACCTAGCAGCTATCTATCCTTGATGACAACACTAAATTTCTATTTAGTGTATATCTTGTAATGCCAAGTAATAGTGCTGTATAATATGTAATGTTTGCGTATATTATTTTCTGTACAACTAAAAAACTTTATTTTATGTCCGATTGGTAAAAAAAAAACTTTTTGTAGAAGTTAGTAGTTTTACTATTCGTATTCGAAAAACTATATAAGAAAAGTATTCCATACGATTTGCACATGGCTGTCACTATAAGAATTCGCTTCGAGGTTCAACATTTGATAATCACACACCCCTAATTACAATAAATAATTACATGTAATGTAATATTACATTA
Organism: Rhipicephalus sanguineus; assembly: GCF_013339695.2. Taxonomy (NCBI): domain Eukaryota; kingdom Metazoa; phylum Arthropoda; class Arachnida; order Ixodida; family Ixodidae; genus Rhipicephalus; species Rhipicephalus sanguineus. The sequence goes on along the minus strand of NC_051182.1, from coordinate 18,883,496 downwards.
CTTATAATGTTATTACATTACTTGTAATGACAAGTTACTACAAGTAATGCAATATTCATTACTTATACTGCAATGTATTACATACATTGTAGCGAAGAGAAACGCGGTAATGGGGCATCCCCTCCAGTGCTATCTAGTGGGTCTCTCTCTGCAGTGCATTGCTCGTGGATGCTGCTCGCGCTCGGAGTCCGGGAATTCAGCCGCTGCTTCACCTACTTGTCGACCCTTACGCAAGTGTTCAATAAACACCTTTACAACATTAATATTACGTTACTCGTAATGACAGGTTTTCACAAGTAACGTCATATTCAATACTTGTAGATAAGTACAAGTAATTAATTACATGAAATGCGTTACGTATATATCTGAAGGGGTATAACGATGGGCACTGAACATTCCCAAGTTTGTGTTTTTTGTACAGTCATAAAGTGTGAGCACGTCATAGCACCTAAACAGTATGGCAGAGTAGACAACTGTCAAGAGAATCAACCTAGAGCTTCGTTAGTTTAGTGAAAGCTATTATCAAAAAGTGCATTTTAGTTTTGCTAGTTATTTGATATCATTTGGCGATCCCAGGCAATGACGACCTTGAGGCAGTCTCTCCACGGCTGACATCCAAACATGTGAGTATCATCACTGATCGGCTATGCCCTCATAAAAGTGACTGCTGATTTTCCATTGTCGGAGTATGATCGAATTATTAACGATGATAGTCTTTCTTGGGGTACTTAAACGGAGAAATCTTGGTCTGTCTTTCTGTTTGTCGGCACGTCACCCGACTGAGCCGCTCGGCCAAAGTTGAACCACTTGCCCAAGGGCCAGCCATATTGAACTGGTACGGCTGTTCATACGTGTGAACGTTGTCGATCAAAAGGTAAATATCACGCATATCTGAGGTGCAACATCACTAGGTAAATATTAGGTGGTGTGTTCCTTTAATAGAAAATGCATACATACATAATTCCAAAGACCCTATTTTCATAAGCTGCGCTGAAACTTGCCTTCCTCCGTGCCCTCTGCACAAGCTCATTGTTGTGTTTCGGTTTCGGTTCTATATTGCACTGTACGAATGTCATGGGGCGCCGCTCTGGCATTCCTGTTTTACGCAGGCGACGTGTAAACAAAAGAGTGTGTGGAGAGTACTCGTTGAGTGCGGACATTTCTTCTGCTTCAGCGCATCGCGCCAAACCGCGTGTTCGGGCTGGTTGGCGTCCCCACCGGTCGCGTTGGTCACCGCCGGTCTTCGCCTGCTGCTGCGCCGGGACTACCAGCCAGCAACACAGCACTCATGTTTCCCGACGTGTTGCCAGATGGCGTCCATATCTCACGCAGCGCCTCTTCTATCGTGTTTAGACGACATTTGCAGCGAAGCACGCAGATACGCGGCCAATTTTTTACTTTATTGATTATCAGTGATTCCACAATACTCATTGACTTGCTTCAATACCTCGTCAACGACATTTATATTGAGCAGTTCGCAATAAAAATGTCATTGAATCATTTTTTATCGAAATACTATTGAGAGAATATTTCTTCAACAATATTTCTCTTGAGAAACTTCAATAAAAACTTCATTGACTAGTTGCTACTTAAATACCATTGAAGAAATATTTGGTAAGCAATATTTCTGATAAGCACATTTCAATAAAATTTCTTTGACGCAATTATTTTGAAATACCACTGAAGATACATTTAATCAGCTGTATTTCTGTTGAGTAGTTTGCAATAAAGTTTTCATTGATGCAGTTATGTCGAAATACCATTGAGGAATTATTGACTGCTGATTCTGTACTACCGTTCGTCATAAAAGTAGTTCACGCGCCACTAACCCCTTCTAAGCCGCATTTATTTTAATTAGTGCCATCAATGCCTCATACATTTTAATACTGTATGTCAGTCGAAGAAACATTCACACACACACACACACACACACACACACACACACACACACACACACACACACACACACACACACACACACACACACACACACACACACGCACGCACGCACGCACGCACGCACGCACGCACGCACACGGTTGGTGAACATTTGTGCCGTGGCCTTCGTTAGAGTTCTGACGGACGTCGTGCCACGGCGAAACGTGCATCAACCAGTGAAACATACAATTTTCGTAAGTGCGCCCTTTCATTTTCCCAACCATATGTGCACCGGACCTACAGAACTTCCTCGTACCCTTATTAACACTTTAAACGCCAGGTTTTCTTTTTTTTTTTTTGTAAACGTTGTTCGTTGTTCGTGGTTCTATCTTCTCGACCGGTCCTTTCTAGCGAAACCTCTAGGGAGAAATGAAGAAGGGCTCGGCGGGGAGGGGCGGTTTGAAACCTAGCGAGAAGTCCTGTATGGTGTGCGTGTCTTTCTTATCTATTGTAATTCACCACTGATCGAGTATTTGCTTTACGCGAACACGTGTTTTGCGTGTATGCGCGCGTTCCTTGCTTCTGACACTCCTGGGAGCGATGATGTATAAAAATGCATGGGAACGTCGTAAATATTGGCTTGTGTATAGTAAGGCTTTGAACGGACAGAGCAATTCATAAATGAAACTTAAGTATGTGCAAGGACTCTATGGTCTTTCCGCCTTCGTTACTTCAAGGACATCGTATTTCATGAAATGCTGGAAAGCGCAGCTTCGAAGCGGGAAAAGTAACGCTGAACACAGTAGCTCTTTTTCAAGACATAAATAGCAGGACCCATTGCAGTGCTTCTATATTGGTTACTAATCGGCATACAGTATTTTGGGATTCCTTTCAAATATGAACCAACTGGCCCAGACACGAATTTCATTAAAGTACATTTTGTGGTTTAGCATTCGCCCTTCACTAGCACATTTATGTTTGCTCTTTTTCACGACGTTTGCAAAACGGGATACCCTAAGATGCTCTTTCAAAACACGTACTGATCCTGCTCTTATGAGGGCGACGTACAATGCACTAATAAATAGTGTTCAGTGGGCAATTGCAAGTTGATGGTATGTATACGCACTAGCTTACATGTCCCACTTAGAATATATGAGTTAAGGTTAACAATTCAATAAAAAAGAAGTTGCAGCTGAACAGCCCTAAGAGCGCGGCATTGATGGTGGCTGTGCATGATCATAAGATATCACATTGAACTTTCGAAGAGCTGTAAAAAAAATATCACAAGCAAACAAAATAACGTGTTGATCTTATCCATGAACTCTTTATTTATGTTCTCGGGCGACTTTTGTACTTTGTTCGGGGAGAGAAACTGCGGCATTATTTCTTCTTTAGCGGTGCTTACAAAATATATGTAAATGTGTAAGAAGGAGCTAAGAAAAAACTGAATCACCGTTTAAAATTTAATCGAGACAATGTTTGAGCACAGGGAATAGCCAAACACCAGCGATCACTTAGCCAATAGGAGACAGCACTAACCGATACGAGCCATCATTCAGGTAACATCCGCTAGGGCTAACGCGTTCGCAGGTAAATACCGCAGCTTAAGTTATGCAATTTAACGATATATATATATATATATATTGCGTGACGTCACTGCCTTAGGGAATCAAAAATATTATCAGAAATTGGATGTCTTACCCAACTACATAACGTGAGTGCAAGAGGTGCAGGAAGGAATTGGCTTCAATGTCTATTCTCTAAGTATTTTCCCACTTCTCAACAACCCCTTTGCGGGTAGTCTGTCTATAGTTGTCAGTTATATTCATTGTATATTCTATAAATAGTTTCCCACCTGCCATCCACAAGGCCCTCCCCCCCTCCCCCCAATAGAAATACTGATGGAGGGGGTGTTTTAACGAAAATAAATAGTTTTTCTAAAATAGTCGAGGCCTTCATGAAGTGCCCTGCCCCTCCCCCGCTCCTCTCCTTTCCGAAAACCGTAAAAAAATTCCTGGCTACGATCCTGTCATCCACACTACAGCCGTGCACGGGCCGCTTTTCCGAGCCCGAGCCCGAGCCCGGCCCAGGCACGCAGACTGCACCGAAGGTACGCCCGAGCCCGATGCCAAACGGCTGCGAGTCCAGCCGGCCCAGCTCGACGTACAAAATGTAAAGCCCGGGCCCGGTCCTGCCCGACATTATGAAATGCAGAGACAATATATCATTTCCGACATTATGGAATTTTATTCGACATATCAAAGTAAAACATCAGCAAACGACACATGACAGTCACCATATACACAGATTACAAGTTGTCGAGTGAAAATGAGGAGAGCTGTCCTATGATTCGGACGTCAGTGAACTACGGCGCTCTAGCATCACATATTCCGCCGAACTGAAGTTCTGTTCGCTGCTCGCACTGGTAGCCGCAACTGCCACTATGTTTTTCGATATCATAGCAAGCTTGGAATTCCGGCACAACTATATTTTGGGCTTAATTCGGGCTTAGCACCTGGGCCGGCCCGCCCGATAAAAAACAATGCAGCCACAGCTCGGCCGGGTCCCGAGATCAGAAGACGTCGGCATACACGAGCCCAGCCCGCGGGCCGGGTCGGGCTCGCTGGCTTTCGGGATACCCGGATACCCGGCACACCTCTAATCCACGCTTTGGTGAGTAGCCTGTCTATCCCTTTCGACAATGTATATTCAAGGGATATTCTATATTTTCCCGCCTATCATCCACTGCGCGAATTCGACACACGGACAAAAGAAAGAAGCCAACAGACTCAGCGCTTCTTTTTTTTTTTGTCTTTGTGTCGAGTTAGTGCTGCAACCAATTCCTCTAATGAAGCATCAACAAGCCCACTTTGCTACTATCATGCACACATTCGTGCGTAGCCTGTCTACCCTTGTCAAGGCTACCCTGTATCCAACACTCCTGCTTGCAGCGTTCAACCGCCTGCGGTGTTAGCCAGAAAATTTAGATTGCTCGGCAATCAGTGCTCGGCAGTTACCTCGGCTGCAGTGACTGGCAATTTCTTCCGAACGAAAAATCGCGAGAATTGGGAAAGAAAACACTGAGCGAAAAAAAAACAGACACAGAGGCTAACTTAGGCGCAAAGGCAGCGTTACAAGCAAATGGGGAAGGCTCGTCCGGCGGCCCGCGGGAAAGCCTTCATTTGCATATGCAAATGAAAGGCCGCCGCGCCAGAGCAGCATCGAAGGGTTCATGCTAGATACCGCCTCTCCGTTACACCCAGCCCAGCTATAGCAGCAATCTGCCATCCTATGGCATGCGTTGCGCAGCAGATTTTATCCTCCTCGAAATAATTCCTCCCTGCATGGAAATTATAGCGGTATAATTTCCAACTAGGCACTGTGATTGCTTTTCTTGTTCTGCAGTCACGTGGCGCCGTGACTGTTTCGTAACCCTTCTGACCCTCGTTCCCGCATCATCAGCCTCTGCTTTTTATGCTTGTGCATCATTATTCCTTTTATAAATAAATGGTGTCCGAGAGAGTATGACAACCTTACAAGAAGCCACCCTCTTATTTTTTCACACAAAAAAAGCAAAATAATATCAAGTTAATTTCAGCGTGTCCGGTATTCGAGCATACTCGCGTGTTCTAGCAAAAGGTTGGAGTGCTGAACGATGGCAGCAACGTTTCATTTAAAAACAATTATAGACGCGCTACTCTCAGGTATGTACGGAATCACAGATCCCTGCGACCAGAAAGTTCCAGGTTGCATCATTAAACAGACCACTGTATGGGTAGGATTACACTGTCCTGCGGGCAAATGTTACTTATAGGTCAAACAGTCAGACCTTGCTACACGCTGCAGGGACTGCACACGTAAACAACATTTAGGCGCATGCTCTGTTGTAGGCTGCAACTCGGATAAGTCCGCTCGACAAAAATAATCGAAGCCATGGCAATGAGACAGTTAGACAATAGATGTGTCAGCATGCTCCCGCGGCCTTCATCTGATAGGAAAATAGATGATCTTTTGTCGAGTGCGCATTGACAGAGCGCACACTGCTTCATCTCATGTAAAAATACATATCCTTTCTTGTCAATAAAACAGTTCTATGTAGCGCCATGTGTCCTGGTCTCTTCAACTGTGTCCGTGTCGACATTTGTGCGATACTATTTCATCCAACCGCAAAAAAGAGAGAAAGAAACGGAGGTTTTCTTAAAGGACTCCTCACCACCCCGCGTTTAAAGACGAGGGATTGGTTTCCTCCTCGCCTTCGCTACCCTTCCCACAGGCCAAATCTCCCCCTCGCCATTTATATCTTAGAAGCACATGTACCACGTCAGCACTAAGCGTTGAACCTATCAAGATTTCGCGCTTGTCCGCTACACGCTATTACCTCCGTTGGCGCAGTCGGAAACACAGAAAATGAAGTGAAATCAGTTGATCGCGCATGATAGTCATGCGAGGGAAAGAAGAACGGATGGGCGGCTGCATGGCAAAGCAGTGCAGGAGACGATTCGCATCTGATATTTCGCGTATATGGACCAATCGAGAGTATGTACCGCAATGACGTCACGGGAATCAGTGTTCTGCATCACGAAATGCGCCAGAAAGGCGAGAAACACCAGGAGAGCATACTGCGCTCGTTTTTTGTATATTCAGAGGCTGGTGAGGGGCCCTTTAAGCGTAACGTAGTGATACTTTAAGTGATTGATTACTGTAGGGTGATTGTAATCTGTTACTATTCGGAGACAGTAATTGTAATTTAATCGGTAACATTTTGGAGACTGTGTTTGTAATCGCAATCGGTTAGTTTTTAAAATGAAGTAATTGCAATTTTCAGCGGTTAAAGAATTTACAGTTACGTTGAGAAGTCCGATGTTAGTGCCGAACACTGTAACCGCGAGAGCAACACAATACAGCCCTATGCGTATATACCACTTCTCAGCCTTATCCATTTTGTGTTAACGTCTGTTGCAGTGTTTGCAGGAAAGTCACCCCAGGTAGAAGCTACGTCGAGTCGCGTACCAAGAAGTTTCGTACGTATATTTGCGTGCGTCCGTATCTCGCGAAAAATCTTTCCATTATTCATCACGTATATTGTATAACAATGCATCGCTGACGTTTTGCAGTCGCTTGCGACAACACACAGTAACCAACCTCTGCATTTCAGATTTTGCTTCCACCGCATTTTCGATATAAAAGCAATATTGCGTATTTTGTTCTTTCATTTCAGTAAGAACAAGGGGGCAGGAAGATTGCTTGTCAAACATACCCTCTCGTGCCGGTAAGTATGGATTCAAATCCCTTCAATGAAAGCGCAGTGCGCATGCCCTCGCTTCTTGCCCAGCCAAATTCGCCGTGATCATTACTACACTGGAGCCGGTGTCGTCTGCATAATGCAATGCAAATCAGATGACGGGGTCACTCAGTAGCAGCGAGGAGAACACCAGCGCACAAGAAGACGGAAAAGACGGCCTGCGAGTGTGCATGCGTTGGATTGAGTCACGTGGCGTTTGGAAGCCAGGGGTCGCCAGAGCTCCGCGATGCCGCTTAATCAATTCGTTCAAACCCGAGGCCGAGCTTCGCACGCGACAAATGGGAGCATCCGGGTCCCTAGGATCCATGACCATTCGTATGTTGAGCGCGGCTGTCCTCGGAAAATTACTCGCACGCCAACACTGCGCGTGACTACGCTAAGCCTAGATTGTAAGGAGTGGCATTATTAAGCAGGAAGACGCCATGGAAATATGGAAATGTAGATGGTAAATGAAATATGGCAAAGAATGATGTGGTCGTGTTGAAATATCGAAGCTTCCATTTATAAGATGGAATCAGCTTGGTATTACAGGTGTAACGGAGATCACGTAGAGATGGCTTTCCCCCACAGGTCATATAGGATGGCTGGCAGCAGCAATAGTTATGACATAGTAATGCACTACATTCAAGAAGTGCCGAAATTTGCGTTCATCTCACAAGGCTGATGAATAAATTGGCAAATTTGTCTCAAGGGTGAGAGATTGCAAGCAATGTCTAAAGCACGTGAGTCGGACTACAAGATCGGCTTTGTAACATTACTAGGAGAGGCACGTGAGTGCGCTGAGCACCCTTGAAATGCTCCCGCGTAGGAACGATCTTTTTGGTTATCTGGAATCCCAAGCCATTCGCGTGCTGAGGAGCACCGTAATTATTGTTCATTTCTAGAACGAACACATCTGCGCGGCGATTTCAAATCCCCCGTTGTGTTCACTATATGGAGGCATCCTATGTACGACCTACCGATTTCTTAAAGTGAGCGCATGCACGCGTTGACATCATTACCGCTCACTGACTGTCATTAGCCGAAACCCCCTGCGCAATAAACGCATATGAGACGGCATCAGGCCCCATTTTCACTCGCTAGCCTCACACGAAAGTCAATTAAAATGTGCCCAACACTCAGGTGCACTTCAAAGCACACACAGGTGTAGTCTGTCCGCCTCTAACGACTTTTTCAATGATGTCCAAATAAAGAAACAATTCCTTATTTTGGGCTATTGACTCTTTTATGAACAAGCGCGACCTACGAGCGGAAAATTGCGAAAGCGCCGTCGCGTGTGGTGAAGAAAGAAACGTCCTGCCGTCCCATGTTCTTTCATTACGACAGCGTAGAGGATGATTCGTCAAAAAGAATCAACGCTCTTCGTGAAGCTACAAGAAAATGAGAGACTAACTTTCAAAAGGAAAAGCGGAGAAAGAACACCAATATCTGTAGAGTGATGTAACCGTCAGAACGTCATTAGTACAAAGGAGCACCCTGGGTAAGCGACAAGTCGGCATTATATACAGCCGCAAGATGCGGGTCAAATTATCCGCGATTCACTCGCCACTTTGAACAGTGCAAACGCAGTGGACGCTTCATAACTTTCCACACGCACTACCTGCTACGGTTGCCCATGCTCGTCCTGTGACAACGGTCACACAAGCTTCAAAGTTTGGCGCCACACGCGAAACACATTTATGGCGGCGGATCACGAAAGAGGCGCCGACGGCAGCAGATGGACGATGCTGAGAAAAATAAAAAACGCAACTGCAAGTGTTTCTAATTCACTGTCTTTCAGGATAGCGTCCTACGAAGCGAGGGAAACCGAGAGCACGCTTAGATTTCGAACTTAGGCCCTCTTGACGGGCGTACGCCACGTTAGGCTTACGTAATTGATCTCCGCGAGCGAAGGGGATCTGCTTTTGGGCAGCGATCGCGTGAGCTAGGCCAGAGAAAAAAAAACCAAACGATGAGTGGCCAAATTAACATCGGTTTTCGGGAAGACCCGAAACAGGTAGGGCGTAAGTGACAGGCGAGTAATTGCAAGACCGCGTGCGCGCACTGGCGCATGCGTGTTGCGCAGGATGCGAGGACGGCCGGCGCTTCCGCTGTCGGTGAGACCCGTGGTTAAGTGGTGGCGGGGTTTCGTCACCGCCAGAAGGCGCCTTGCGCGGCGCCCGCAGCGGCGCCTGCCGGTGTTTAGCCCCCAGCTTGCCATTTTCTCTTCCCTTCTTTTTTCCTCTTCTTCTTCCTAGATTCTTCTGCTACCGAGTGCGCCCTTCTTAGCGCCAACATCGGGACGACAACTGCTCACGCGTAGTCCTTGCACGGTCGTTTAGTCAGCCCCATTCGCGTACTTAAACGATAGTTTCCCGTTTCCTGCGTTTCGTGCCGGAAGCCACCTGTTGTCGACGAAAAGGCCTCGGGCAACGGACGATGCTCGACTTGCGAGCTCTTTGGAACGTTTTAGTCTTTTCAAGTTCTGTATCAATCGTCGATGCTTCTTCGTTGATTTTGTTTGGTAACAAGCCATAGTCGTAGTCAAGATGCTTTGTTCAGTGAGAGCAGAAAGCCGTAGGGGATGAGGGGGTATGGCGGATCGTAAGTTTCTGGTCTTCGTTACCTGTAAATGCCCGTTCGATAAATGTGTGCTGAATATTTACCGTTTAGTCCAATATAAAACTGTAACAGAGCCAGATTACCTACGCATGAGAAGAGAAGGTTTGCCTTAGGTATCGTCTTTTTTTTTTACAACAACACAAGCAACAACCGTACTCCAGGCGTTGTAATCATTGTACTCGGCGTGAACTGTTCAACGTTTAAGACCACTCATTTGAAGCAAAAGACCATTTTCTCCGGGGTTAAACAGTGGACAAAAAGATGCCCCTTTCTCAAGAGACATTTAAAACTGGGACAATTACATTAAGCTTCATTCTTTTCAAATATATAAGTTTTGCAGTTTAAATAAACAAAATTAAATAATGCTCTCATCGTGAGCCGAAATGGCGCGAGCGGAGACATGGAGGAAAAAGACGGATACTCAGCTTTCGATATGCCAAGTTCTCCATGCCCACAAGAGCACTTGTATGCGATTAAGAAGGATTTGGGCCCTGTGTCATCTTTAGTGCCTCTTCAGACACTCGGCTTTATACAGTAAGCGCATTATCATACCTTATATTAATGTTCAGTATTATTATATGCGTTCATATTACAGAGTAAGCTCTCATGACAAAAGAAAAGGTGTCGGAACATTTGATGCAAGAAAAATTACTCTGAACAAGTAAAATGAACAGTGTGATAATAGTGAAACACTAAAGTAAAATAAAGCAAATATAATTGCAGAATTTACTACACAGAACTAATATTACTTAAAATTCTATCAGCACGCACGAAAAATGCGCATGCTATGACTGCGCAAATAACCAGAAGTTCCAATAGCCTTGTTCCAACAACACTACATCTCAAGTCATTTTTATTGAGGGCAAAGCCTTAAACGGCTCACGAGAAGGGTCAGTTGGCGTAGAGTTGCGTGTGCTATGAAAACACACACGAGCATCTGCGTGCCTGGTGCATTGACGCGCGCGAACTGCGCGGTCACTTCGTCTTTACAGTAATGGCGCTAAGGAAAAAAAACAGAAAAAACGGCGTCCACGTGATGTATAGCCGAATGTAAAATATCCACAGCGGATGGCTTTCGCCTTCGAGTCGCCTTTCCACAAGGGACACTCTGCGTACACTAAAGTACCTTAAACACTCTTTTCGGGGCATTACACAAGAGGTGGGTATGCAAAAATTAGTACAGAAAGTTCTCCGCAACATTACTTTACAGAAACGGCATTATTTCTTCCATGAAGACAGATAAGGCGGTGATGGCCGCGATGTGGTGGGGAAGGCCGTGGCAGGCTTTAATTGTGTGAAACCATAACGACAGAAAAAGCAGGGAAAATCATGCTAGCAAGTTCGATAACCTGCCCTCATACTGAGGTTCCGCAAACGGATCCAACATGTTCTGCAAATACGGGCGACACATGCACCACCAAAAATAAAGGCAGTCTCATCCTCGAGGCTTTTTGCGCGAGAACACTCAGTGTAAGATCGGGAGATTGGGCATGTTCGTACTCGATATTCACCACATATTAGCGCTGTGTCCGCGTCGTACCTCTGTGTATTGTTCCTTTTGTGCGCTATGGGTGTGAATCACTATGCGCAGTAATAAACAAGAAAATTGCCTAGAAATTTCTGCAGTTGAAACGGTCACAAGTGCTAGAAATTTGAATCAGTCCTTTGTGAATTCTTCAGTTACCTTCGAGACGGTGAAGGCGGACTGTTTGTTTGCGCTTGCTTGTGCCCAACCTGAATATTTCTGTAAAATCCTCCAGCAGAACCGAAACAGCCTTAATGTACCTTAGAACGCTGAAGCTTGACTTAGTTGGTACGGATTCATGATAAGACAGGTAGGCGTCCATACACGGACACACGAGAACAGATTGCGTACGTGTTTGCGTTCTCTTGATATCTTCTAGTGCGTCAAATGGACATGTGAATACACTCAGCGACACTCCCATGACATAGAACGAAAGTACAAAACAGTATTGCATGAGTAGAAGACTATTTACTCCTCCGCACATCAAACTTAACAGGGCACAAATAGTGACGCTTAGACAATAGTAAAGAAGTTCATATTACTCACCTAGACAATACAGAGAATGGCAGAACATTCAAGACATGAATGCTATATGTAAAACATGCAAGGTGTTCTGGGAGTGTTGTTCGCTTGGCCTTGGCATTACTCGTGACAGGTTTTCAAGCATGGTTAAGTCTCAAGACCACAAGCAGGAAGTCCTATCTGCACAGCACGCCCGTGATAGGGCCAAGAGGCTTGACCTGCCAGTTTCAACGTGGGTGCAGTTAGGCGGGCTCTACAGCCCTGTACAGGACATTCAATAACGTGCATCCTCCTCCTCCTCCTCTTCCTCCTCCTCCTCCTCTGCAAATCTACCGTATTTTGACACCTCAATGTACCTGCACGCGATAATCTTCCTGGTGTATGGAGCACGGTCCGACACAATGCTGGTACCACAATATAAATAATAATAATAAAAAAGAACGTTGGGGAACTCATTTAGTGTTTGCATTATAGGCTGCGGTGTGCTGCGGAGTCGCCTTCGACTCCTGCTGATAAAATAAGTACATGGGTGCCAGTGAGATCACATCGCGAGGCATATAAGCTTACTGGCACGCTTTACTGTTGCCTGGGCAATTATATAATCTGCCCGCACACGAATCGAAACCCACACAAAGAGCTTAACGCGGCCTTGGCCCAGTGAGTCTCAGCCAACGGGGCTCAGGTCTTCTGGTTATTCCTTTCTTCCCCTCTCTCTCCAACTCTCCATTTTCCTCGCGATAAATACGGATGTTGCCGAGTAGCGCAATAAAGCTTTGAAAATGAAGCAACTGCTACTCTCCAATATATTGAGCAACTGCATCGACGAGAATGCCGCCAGATGTCAACTCTTCCCACATCATTTACTTTCATCGCTATTAGAAAAGAGGGTAGCAAACTGCTCCACCACCTCAGGCTACGTCTGTGGCGGCCATTTTGGTGCTTCATGGCATGAATGCATTCTTGCTACAATGTACTGTGCAGGCGTGCTACGCAAGATAGTGGACTTAACAGACGATGCTATTCGGCTCCTGTTTCGCATCGCATTCATATACTTTGGTCTACTGGCCTCTACGCTTATTACAACGATACATGAGACGAGTCATAAGTGCACAATACCGTGCACTACTTTTGGAAGTTAGACATGGCCTCAGAGCTCATAACTGCCAGCGTTCATCCAGCCGCAGCAAGAAGATAAACCAATGCCGTCTTCTCGCACACAATTCACTTCTGCGACGACGCGTCCATCCTTTATTTGATGCTATGATATAGGCACTGCCGAAAATTCAACGTCCTTTTCGCAGTACGCTAACGTCTTCCCGTTTCTCGGCGTGCACAACGCTGCCGTGAAGTATACTGACAAAACTAAGCACGGCCACGATGAGGCATGAAAATAACGGGACAGCGAGGCAGCAGACGCTACTACCGCATTGAAAATCTCGCCTTGCCCCAAATCACGCGAGGAGCAACGGTTCCCACCTTCTCGCAAGCTCCCTAAATAAAGCCGGTTCCTTTAGCGCAGCGCGCCCATCAAATCTCTCCTGTGTAGGCGGCGCTTAGATCGTCCATCAAACGCCTACACTCGCAAGAAAACCGTTGCGGACCCTCCTTCCCCTTTCCCCGCCCACACGAACACAACATACTCTCAGGCGCAGGGTTCAAGCATCCGGGGATGTGGGTTCATGCTCACGATGTCGTCTGCTTTCGTTTGAAATTGCACGTCGCCTGCTCTTTTTCTTTAGGGAGCGGGATCTCCGCTAGGTGGGCGTTTAAATGGGGCCTTACGGGCGGATGCACGCAGTCTGGCTGAACCTGGCCCATTGTGAATATGTACCTGAGCGTGCACTGATAGCTCAATTCTGCAAGGCATACATTTTGTGCTAAAACGATTGCTCGCTTTTTGCAGCCTGCAAGTTCTCGGGCGTATGTGTACATTGCGTGCGTGACTCTGGAAAGCTTCGCCTGCCCTATTACGCAGGAAAGATCGTTTACCGGCGACCGCGGCGGTGCCGGAAATTTCATGCAAATCACTATATGGGCTCCCGACTGAAAAAGGGGGCGTTGCGATGGAAGTTGCCGGAATAACCGGGAGCAGACGCACGAAGTTTAACTCTATTCATTCACCGTTACATCTCTTTCGTGCATGATGGACCGACGCCGCATTTGATGACCGTGTTACCGCAGCCAGGTGCTGCGGCATAACACACATCCCGCTGCAACGTTTCTCCCCGACGTTGTGCACATAATGCGAGGTTCAAGCAGTTTGCCGTCAGTTTACGCGCCAAGCTTTGTTGATGGAGGAGCTGAGATAAACCTGTCGTTACTCGGGTATAACACGCACATTCCAAAACAATATACAGTGCTACAAATAAATTAAAAGGCAAAAGTGGTGAGTTCAGGTGCTTTGCAAAGTCGAGAGATATGCAATCATTCAAGAAAAAAGAACAACAGACGTAGCCTTGCAGCGGCTCGCTAATAGACAGTTAAAGTTTAGCGGGTTTAGCGGAATAGCGAGCATAGCGGGATTGAAATGCGCATGCGCAGTATGCTAAACGGCCCATAGCGTTTACCGTACGCACGTTATTTTTCAGATTTAGCGTTACCGTGTTTGCGTGGTTAACGTAGTGTACGTAAAAGATGGCGGCGGTTTTGGACGCCCGCTTCGACTATGTAAAATGGCTTCGCTTGCCCTAGGTAGCTTCAACGACCGAGTATTACGGATAACTTAGCGTAGTTTTTGAGATCGCTTCCCATTTCGAACCCCCCTAGGCCTATCTAGAATATCGGTGTAAACACGTCTGCAACATGAAAATTTTCGCTTTTGGTGCGTAGTTGATATTGATTTACTTTTATTGTCCCTAAAGAAAAGTACTAATATTGCTGTGTTCGGGGATAGAGGCAGGCATTCTCAGTTTTTTTTTCCTTCCACTTCTTTTAACGCATTCACCCTCCGCTTGGTGGCGCCACCGTTCCAGCTTGGGCACGTAAACGCTATCCCGCTAAACTAAAACACGCTGTCCGCGATCAACGTTTGCGGCACGGTAACGCTATTCCCTTAACCCCCGCTATCACGCTAACGCTAAACTATAACTGTCTAATGTCTCAATTCACGCAACGCACGCCCGCATATATTTAGTGTTTGAGTGTTGAAGTTAAGGCGTCGTTCAATTACAAGCCACAAGAGTATGGCTGTTTTTGCGCAATCAAATAACGGGGGAAGGGGTCCAAGGGAGGCTTGTAATTGAACATGAACCGACTAGCCCAGCAACGTGTACTTCTAAGACGTGGTGTCTGTTGTGTTTCTAACAACCTTTAGGTCGAGCGCATTTGTTTTGGTGCGTGGATGCGTCCGTCTCACCCAGCAGGTGCACGAATAAGGTGTTTGTGTGTCGTCGTACTTCTAACTTTTTCGTTAGCTCCCCCCTGCTGAATGACTTACATGCAAACGCACTATATCTGCTACTGACATGCGGAAATAAAAATGCATGTGCATGAAACAGCTGCAAGCGTATGATTGTTGTTGGTTCCGTTGAGGCATGTCACACCAACTGTTTTAAACAACCACTGATTCTGCAGGCAACGCTTTAGGAATTTCGCGCGTGTTTCACAGCGGTGTCGTATTTGTGCAAGGCCTGCTAAATCAAATAGCTGACATCCAGGCGCGGCTGCTGTCGGATTTCGCCGCGCTGCGAAAGGCGTCATTTAGTAAGCTTTGATTGATTCATATTGAAGCGGCGCCCTCACTGATTGGCTCGAAAAGATACGATGTAGGAATTCGAGAACATGCGTGTTTTAGAGTGCAGCGCCCTCTGGAAGCCAGTGCAAAGTGGCTTTTTTTCTTGCCGTTAACCCTTTGAGGGCGGCGGCCACATTTTCGATGGAGGCTAAAATGCTGGAGGCCCGTGTGCTTTGATTTACGTGCACATTAATGAACCCCAGGAGGTCGAAATTTCCGGAGCCCTCCACTACGGCGTCTCTCATAGTCATATCGTGGTTTCGGGACGTATATGTATATATATATATATATATATATATATATATATATATATATATATATATATATATATATATATATATATATATATGACCCTTTCAAGGTCATTTTTTTTTCGCGGAATGCGTTCCAGAACAGAAATGCGTTGTTTTTAATGAGGTTCTTCAGATGCACTTATCTAAGAAAAAAATTCTCAAAAATATTTTGGGTGACCTTAAAGTAAAAAAAAATCTTTTGTGTTGTTACATGCCCATGGTTTTTTCATGAGTAACAGCAAGACAAATTGTAAAAAAATAATGAAAAACTCTATGACTGTTAAAATATTATGCGTTGCAAAAGGCGTTTGTGTATTTTATAGACATATAAAAATAAGTGCACGAAGTGGCGTCAAGCGGAAACACGGAGGGCGAAAATCCACTTTTTATCCATCAGCTTCGTCTCGCCGCGCACGCTTTTGAGATGTCGCTCGCTCATCAACATATGAATCTTAACTAGTAAGTAACACCTCGTATGACGGACTGACATTCACTGAATCAGATTCTGATTCGACAGTCGAGCGGGGATTTGGAGGAATCGCCGCTAGACGCACTTTTGCAGCCGAGAAACCGGAGCGCACTTCCATAGCGCAAGCAAACTGCGCGGGCGAGCGCAGTGAAGAAAATTGTGTAGTTATGAGCGTGTCCGGAAATATATTGCAGCAGGATAGAAAGTTGGGCTAGTTGGTACGTATGCATTATAGAAGCAGCGCTAAAAGACGTAGGCGAAGAATAAACAAGCAGACAGGACGAGCGCTTCTTCGTCTACGTCTTTTAGCGCTGCTTCTATAATGCTTCTATAATGTGTCCGGAAAGCAAGAACAAGTCCTAAAACCTATAATAATCATTCGTCTTATCGCCAACGAAAGGGAAGCGGTTTTTGCGAGTCCCCGAAACAGGAAACGCAACCGCAGCGGCATCGTTTGTGTATGTCAGAGCATGCACGGAAAGAGGCGTAATCGAGTACCGGGGAGCAATAAACAAGATAGAAAGAAAGCCGTCACCTTTTGAAAGATTTTAAACCAGAATCCCATCAGTTTTTCGGCGCAATATGCGGGAACCGGCCAAAGCACGAAACTGACACTAACCAGCGCACCGCTGCAGTAGAGCATAAAAAAGAAACTGAGAGGCATAGGCACTAGAAAAAAATTCCATGTATTCCAGCAATGTAGCAACACATGCCGAGCAAGAAACATTATCGAAAAAGGCGTGCGTTTTGAACATAGAGGCAATGACGTACATGTACGTCTTTGACCGTGTTGTCGCTGTTCGGGATGACTTACATGTAGGCATAGGCGTGCGCAGGGTTCCCCTTCAGAGGGGGCGAAGGTTAATCACAGTGCCCCCCTCCCTATTAGGTATGGGGCAGACTTTGTGCCCCCCCCCCCTCTTAGGGGACTAGGGGGGCCGCCCCCCTGCCCTTCCCCCCCTTCCCCGTGCGCACGCCTATGCATGTACGTCTTTGACCCTCGGTAGAAAAGCCACATCGTATACTGAAATAAGTGTTTTTATTAAGAAATGCGAACAAATGAAACAAAGTCTGAGGCATTACAGTCGTGGTAACTATCTGTAATTTAATATTGAGATCACTTTCTTTTAAGCCTGCTGCACCGAAGACGCCACAAGCCGCAATAGACGTTTCGACTTCCTCAGATGGCTCCACAGCATTTAAGGTCCTCTGTACAGCATACTTTCTCACTGCCCTCAAGCGAGCCATGGAAACAACTTTATTGTATGGATGGAAACAACTTTATTGCAAGCGAGCCATCAAAAGTGTATCTAAGATTGGCTATATTGAGCACGGTGAACTCGCGGCACTTTCATGGCATTTTTACAGGTGTACAGGCAGAAAACAAGGGGTTCAATACTGTCCCATTGTCGGTATTGAGCAATGGAAACGCTATCACAGACGATGGACCATCACGTGCTATCAGGAAGTTATAATATTTGCGTACATCATGCACTTGGTTTCCCTGAATATTGATATCATTAGAAGAGGCATTTGTTATAGAGCACACATAAACATTTAGGTGATGCTGATGGTCCGGGTGTTGTTGATGATGCTAACAACTAGACCATTAATCATTACATTAAACAATCGTCAGCTCTAAACTCAATTACGGTTCTTCGAACTGGTACCCTGACTCTTCTACCCTTGTGTCCACGCTAGAAGCCATCTGAAAACTGTTTAGCAATATTCTTTGTTACTAACCGTCATAATACCGCCAGTTCATATGCTATAAAAACTTCTAACAAATGTTAACAGGCCCGCTTGTGTCTTGTTCACAAAAGCATCTTTACGAATCCTGAGCTGAAGTGCATCTTGTTCTCCACGCCTTGTGTACAGCGCTTACAGATTGAAACATGATAATTCAGAGCTAGTAATGCACGTACTTTTGTTTCTACCGTCTTCAGTTCGTGTTATATCGGTGTAATTTTGACAAGAACATTACGTCAGAGAAACGTTATCTTCGGCGGCCAGATTCTTAAAGATGTACGTGAGGCCGTTGTCTAAATAAATTGAACATACCAGTCATAATACCAACCTGGATGCGTCAGGCAACAGAGCAGCCACTCGGTCGACGAAAGTCACGCTTCCATTTTATGCAAGTTAAGCCTACTGTTTGCCTATGGCATTCTTGGAGCTATTGTTCTGCTCTTCATGTGTGAGAACGAAACAAACGCTCGCAGTACTTGCGCATTTCACGCCCTCGTGGGTTACAGGAAATTACGCCTCCCTCAACAAAAGACAATAAGCGCTCGAATCCAAATCCCTCCACTCGGCATAGGTAACCAGTGTTCCCGCGTTTGTTCCGACTATTAACCGGCGTAAAAATAATGGGATTTGCTTGTGCACTACAAAATACAAACGAAGAGCAGACGGGAGGCGGTGCATAGATGGGGAGGGCATAGAAGAAAAAAAGAAAAGACGCTGCCAAGCCGTAAGAGCTGCTGGTTCTGCGAGAGTAGCAGGGGAGAATTCCTTTTAAAATGCTAATTACTGTTGGCGGGAAAGTGCACAAAAGGGCAGGAAAAGCTAGAGAAAACATTCGCACAGGGTAAATAAACGCAGAGATGTCGGACGGTAAAGTCAAAAGCGAACCCTTAATGACCTTTTAATTGAATGGGTGATTAAGCCGTTTCGATTCCATTACGAGTCCAACGAAAAGTTTGGGAGAGAGCTGACAATTCGGTAAGAGAAAAAGTAAAGTCAAGAGCGACGGCAAAAAGAAAAAAAGAAAGAATACGGGCAGCGTCTGAGGCACACTTTAAATAAACGAAGTCGAAATGTGACACCGGCGAATACAAATGGCTGCCGTGCGCGATATTATGGCTGTAGCGATACCATAGCAAAACAAAAGAAAGAAGAAAAGCAAAGCCTAACGGTGAAGTAACGATTTTTCGTTTGCGAAAACAAAACACGTTTTTGTACGTTCGTTTTCTCCGCTCGGTCACTGCTAATTAATTATTCATCACAGCTTCGTATCGCCCATACAAAAACAAACAGAAAGGACCAAACTGTGCATATATTTATTCTGTAGCAGGGCTCTCGAAAGCGCATTTGCCTTTCAAATTCGGGGCCGCTGCATTTCGTCTGCTGGCTTTCTAATAGCCCTAACGGGAACGGCGACTCCATCTGGCGTTCATTATTGGAAATCCGTGACGAAGTGCGTACACGGCGAACGGTGGGGGTTAACAGTATATTTATTCATATACGATTTCATTGGCACACTTGTGCGTATTCAGCCCGTAAGCTACATATCGCTCGGGGCTTGATTGATTATACGCTAGCGATTTCGTTGACAGATTGAAAACGCGAGCAACCGTTGAAAGCAGACGACGGCCCCACTTCGGGAAGCTGTGTAGAGTCTGTTTTAATTTGTGATTAGAAGGAAGGGCAATGCGTTCGAAGTACGTAGCAGACGACAAAGCCGTTTTTTTTTTTTTTTTGCTGTTTGGGCCTAAACGATCGTCCGCTTGATCGAAAGGACAGTTGCATTGTGTTTCGTGTATACGTATGGTACGCGACACAAATGTACCTACAGCATGCCGTTAATCGAATGTCGGATAGCGAACTTAGAGAAGCGCAAAACGTTTACGGTGCCTCATAACATTGTCTCTGTATCCATGCCCGAGCGATCAGAATTCAGCACCATGTCGTCGATGGTGCCTTTGTGGGAAATGGCTTGGGTGATTATTTTTCATGCGCCCGATAGATTCGGCTCCGCGCGCCGCAAATATATGCCGATTAAATGATCTAGAAGCACCAGTACCAGTAAATACAGTGCGAGTTGATTTGTGGACACGTGCTAGATTTTTTCTTTATTTTTAGCGATCTGTACTTATATTTCTAGCGTGTTGATTCATTAGAGTATCGAGCTCGGTCTCTTTCTTTCTTTTTTTTTGCAATTGTTTCACGACGGCTGTATGTGGACTGCAAACCCAGTTGAAGTGAGATAACACAAATTAAACAGATAGGCGCAGAATAAGAATAACAAGATACGCTTCCCAATAGTAACTCATCCTCAATATGCTAGTTTGTGAAGATGAGAAAAAACTTGGAGGATGCTTAGTGATAAGGATGCTTAGTGATGAATTAGTGATAAAATGCGGGAATCGCTGTGACATCGGAAATCTTTCCATTTCTGCTATTTGCGTCGGTCTATTTTTTGGCAGCACAGAGGCTTGGGTTTAGTGGCGGCACGAAG
The DNA here is from genome assembly GCF_013339695.2 of Rhipicephalus sanguineus. Lineage (NCBI taxonomy): Eukaryota > Metazoa > Arthropoda > Arachnida > Ixodida > Ixodidae > Rhipicephalus > Rhipicephalus sanguineus. Next base: position 18,862,933 of record NC_051182.1, on the reverse strand, counting down.
TGGTGAAGGCTAACACGAGTGCGAGCAGGTTGTTGCCATAAAGAAAGTGGTGACGTTCGCTGTGTAAGCCTGCTACAATGTGGCAGTATATATAAGTACAGTGCTACAGAAAGTTACTTAATCGCAAGGCCGAAGTACTGAAGCAGCAGTCCGTTATATAAAGACAAGAAAAATCAAAGCCATTTCCACCCGGAATGAAAGCTGCACGAACTGCGGAGCATTAATTCGCCCGTGTTTCCCTCGTGTTTATCTTGTTATCTGCCCTTTTATGCTCTTTCCTGTCGTTTTCTTGTGATTATGTGACGTTTTAGACCGTTTTCTGTTCTTTGATTGCGATTATCGGATTTGTTTTGCGATTATCTATTTTCTGTTCTATGGTCTCCTTTCTACTCTTAAATATACTGTTTGCTGCTCCGTGCACGGTTCGTCTAACTCCCGGCACTGGCCTTTCGCCTCCCCTTCTCTCGTCTTTAGATCTATGTCTAACTCCCGACGCTAGCGTTTCGCTGTCGCTTCGCTGGCTCTGACAGACGCATGCATTAGTAATTAGGCGACGCTGGCCTTCACGGGCAAGCGCGCCTTGGTGTTCCAAACGTGCTGCCTGCTCGGCTTACGTATATCGAACGTGGGACCTACTCGACCCCAACCCGAGACTGTGTGACAACGCGAGACATGAGACGACGATAGGGCGGCCTCTTAAACTGCTCCGCAGCTGAAACAAGGCCAACTATTGAAGACGCGTTAGGGTTAGGGTAAGATTCATAACGAAAGATTTCTTGAAATCGCTGGTTTTGGCGATGGAAAGGGCTGAAGCGGGAAAGATGATATTACAGTCGTTGTTCCTTGTAAGAGAAAAATAGTTGGAACAACGCAAGTTAATGCAGCAAAAGATCAGCATGTCAACTTTGAAGTGATTAATTGTTTCTCGAATGAATTGCGCAGATGATAGTAAAAGAACGTACGCGCGCAGACAACGCACGAGAAGCGATGAAGACAACCAAGACAAGACCAATCTCTTCTCCGGTGTCCGTATCGGCATGCAGACGTACTTTAATCATGAATCTGTACGAGCCAGCTCAACATTCTGCCATTCTAGATTCGCTGTGATAGAAAGGAAAAGGCTAAAAGACTTCGTTCTCGCTATTGTGTAGTAAGTACACATACATGACAAAAGGTAGTGTACATTAAAGCCGCATATACCAAGAATTGGTTAAAAGGTTTCAACTAAGCCCTTTCCTCAGAAATGCAAACATAGACGTTCTGCACGATCAAGCAACACACTAAGTATACAAAAAATAAAAAAAGAAGCAGACCAAACCAAGCCACAAATTACGAACATGTTGTACACGCCTGCACCCTCTGAACTCTCCCACATAAAAAGGCTATCTACAGAGGTTCGACTCTCTAAGAGGTGTCAAGCGAAAACGGAAGGAAATGCAGCTACCTAAATGAGACGCAGCTCCGGTTTTCTACCCTATTCGATGATGACATAAGGTTAAGGATTGAGGAAAAATAACACAGGAACTACGGAAACCATCTCTGATTTGACCGGAAGTTTTGATGTGCATTCTTTTACTCTTGGGCTGCCCTGGAGACACGAGAGCGGAAGAGCGCCATGCACGGTTGCGGCATTTCTCTGTGATGAGGAGTGAAAAATATAGCACTAAGTCAGAGATTACGCTGACATGAATGAATGAATGAATGAATGAATCGGTACATAGCGAATCTAAGAAATATAGCAACATGGCAATAGAGAGTTTTCTCATTACCATCCGTACTTCACAAGAAAAATTTTGTTTCGTTACGACCATCGTGTTCCTGCAAAAAGCCACGCTTCAGCACCTCTAAAAAGAGATGCGTCGTAACTACGAGCATAATCATAAATAATGAGAAATAAATCGAGCAATTCTTTTGGTGCCGCGATGCATCCTACAGGGTTTGACCGGAAGCAACAAGTACGTGAGGTGGGGACTCGACTGACTCGCCCGGTCTTACGGAGCACTCCGTCTTGTATGGTACTCACAACAGCGGGATCCATTAATAACAATCAGGTGGCTCGGCCTGGGCTTTTTTTCTGTATACATACACGAAGTCTGTTCTTTGTTCATCCTCGCAACGTCTCAATTTTCGCGAATAAGCGCGCGCTCCATGGCGGGCCTTATACACACGTTCCTACCGTAATAGCGCCTACCGCACTAAGCTACGGAGCGGGACGACACAATGCACTATGTACTACAGCAGGATGTGGAGATAAGGACGCTCGGCGGCCACGTGTACTAAAACAAGCCAGGTAGACACGGCTGAGCCCGCAGGGCGCAATACGATAGATTAGCGCGAAAGATCGATTGCATATCTTGCTCGTTCATCCTAATTTTACTCGCGATGTTTGCAGATCACCCTTGCGATTGTAAGCGCACCATCTTGGACGTGCACATTCACGATGAATCGATCGTGGTGAGAGCATCTGTAACGCTTTAGCAGGAACGCCGTTTTGGGGGTGGCCATACAAACGTTTCGTTTAAGCCTAGTAGACGCTTGCCGCATTTCTGAGGTTGGATGGGGGTCTCACTGACCGCGGTAGACCGTGCACGATAACAGCGGTGTATGAGAATCACAATGAACAAAAAAAAAACAGACCTGCGCGGATAGCGCAGTACAGTCACAGCGAAAGCTGGAAGAGCAGTATTTCTAGAGCCCGTTGTAAACTCTCTTGGGGCTGCTAATACAAGTACACTTGCAAGGTACCCACTACGCCATAAATCATACTTTTTGTCAGGGCTGGTCAAAGATACTTTGAAATTGTGTCACGATACGATAAAGGTTATTGGGCAAGAAATATTTGAGATACAGATACAAGATACTTCCGAAATTATTGTATCCGATGTGATACTTCCCAATTGTACCTTAAGATACTTCGATACATTGGCAAATTCGCTATTATAGATCCATATAATGAAGCAGCAACGACCTATGTACAAAAGGGTTTACTTCAAAATTTCTTAACTGCGACCAACTTCGTTTAATTTTAATCAAATATATTTTAATGAAATATGTTTGTATCCCGAAAGTCCTGTCTTTCTTGCTCAAATCATACTAGTCAGAAACAACCTATTGGGATTTGTTTGGCTGCTGAGCATGGCAGCATTTTGTACGCTGCTCTATCAGTGGTTTTTAATTGACACTTTTGTAATTGATAGGTGCCGCTGCTCTATTGACGACCAACTAGCGGGTTGTCAAGTCGCCATCTACTTGCAAGAAGCCTCCGCACAATGGCTCAAATGCCGCTCTGCAGTATTGCCTTGTCCGTAAGCGTATAACCGTTTTCGTGGTACTGCATCATCCGACAGGTGCACAGCAGCAACAAAGCTGGTAGCAATCTTTTTTGTGATCATCGTGTGAAGACGATAACTACAGAGTCAGCGCTCATAATTCATTGAGGACATGAAAGTGCATTGATTTTTCATGCTCTATTTATCTGACAGCGTAAAGCGTTCGTTAGCAACATATTCCCAAACGTGCAATCTTTTCACATTTCTTCTCCGAGAGGAGTTGTGCCGCCCAGAAACGTCTCAGACGCATCCTAGTGACACGAAGCGTCGCCGTATATCACTGCTATTCACGCTATTGCCACTTCTAGCTCTGCTTACCTGCCGATTTGTAGCGATAAAAAAACTTTATGGTGACCTAAAAAAGGAATATAATTTTATTTAAGTGAAACAGCAGGGCGGTTTCGTATTAAACAATCGCAGGAAATAAGTATACAGGTTGTTTCACGTAAGTAGAACCAAATAATTAAAAAAAAAAGTGCTTAGCCGCAACTCAATGAAACCAACGGCATATGGTTTACCGCCATGTGGCGCTCGTTATAGTATTTTTATTGGTTAATTAACTAAGGCCAATTATGCGACGTATTTAATATTCACATTAGTGCCAAGTGCGCTTCGTCACGTCATAGAGCGCATTTAAAAACGACTGATCCAGACTTTTTTTTTTTTTTTTTTTTTTTTTTTTCGACGTACGTGCCCCGCGGAAGGCCGTGAAATATGAAATCAAACCACGTGACGGTGCTCGTGCGCTACCTTACTGCAGCGCTCTCAAACGTTCTTCGAGCGAAACAACCGGCATGCGGACCGTCATCCTATCGCCTCTCAGGCACGGTGGCGTGTATTCGCCGTGTGCGGCAGCCAGGCTTGTAGACGCACTGTGGAGACGATGCCTAGAGCAGCGGCCGTCATTTCGCCATGGTCCATGCGCCGGTTGTTGCGGAGAGCGCTGCAGTACGGTAGCGCACGAGGGCAGTAACGGCATATTTCTGCGGCTTTCTTTAAACGCTGGAGCATAGAGTTTCCTAAAATTAACTAGAGGGGACTCTGGCGCTGCGATCGTTCAGCTACCATGGGAATGATGGGTAGTACACAAATTTGCCTAATCTTCGTGCTTGCGGCTTCAAACGTACTTGTGGCTTTGTTTATTGCTGTGTTTTGGCGTTCGTTTCGGATAAAAGAATAGGCCGTTGTGAACTTCGTGACCAGGTTTGAATCAGTGAGCCTAAAAAAGTTAAAGTGGTGAAGTGGAACTGCTGACTTTTGCTGAATTTAGTTTTGCGACAAAGCGGGTGCAGCCGACGCGGAGCCAAACGGAGCCGAAAGAACGAAGTTTAGACAAATTTGTGTACTACCCATCATTCCCATGCTGGCTGAAGCGTCATGCGTTGCACCTCCCATAGACACTAGCGCCAGAGTTCCCTCTAGTAAGTATTGTAGGAAACTCTATGCGCTGGAGGATATCACTACGCAGCATGTACGTTTCCACAAAAAACTGAATTGGTCTTTTTTTTTAATGCCTTCTACAACGTAACGAAACGCATTTGGCCCTAGATTGAATATCAGAAATGTTGCATCATTAATCTTAGCTAATTGACAAATTAAGCGATATATAAAAATATCGTAACGAGATCCATATGACGGCATACCATGTCGCTGTTTTTTTTTTAATTGAGGTTAACCATTTTTTTGTGAATATTTGGTTCCAGTTAGGTGAAACACCCTCTATAAACGCGATACAGGCGGCTCCCCTAACAGCTATGACAATATAGCATGATGTATCGTCAACTTAGATGTTAACGTTAGACAACAGAAAACTCAGCGCCTAGGAAAAATAGCATAATAGGGCTCGTGGGGACGCTCATGAGAAAAACGGAGTAGTTGGTATTACGTTTTTCAAACCCCCTTCCTAACATCTTTAAGACTTTTTCTTATAATTTCCATTTTTATAATGCAAACTCAATTTCGCTATTTTACTAAATCGTAAGCAGAATTTTTGTTACGGTATAGTCTAAGCACGCTCAGAATATTTTACTTTTGCCCTCAACACCTCCTTGACATAGCAGTAAACTCACAGCGCTTGCCCTGTGCACTGTCTTCTTCTCTTCTCAGCCAGCTCGTTCTTTTTTTTCCTGTTTGCGCTAAAAAATATGTCTGCAAAACTCACAGGGAATGTAGATATGTAAATAGTACCAATGACGCCGGCAGTTCAAAAAATAAGAATAAGCAGAGAAGAAATTTAGGAGCAGGTTACAAAAGACATATGAAAGTAAACAGACGCGCAAAACCTATACAAAATCCCAGGTAATGCGTGGGTTGCAGACGGAAGACAGGATAGAGAGCCCTTGTGCTAACAATCAAATTATAATTAAAATAACTTCTTCAATAATTTAGCAGGAACAACTAAGATACAGTATGCCAAAATATATTCAGTTACGTAAATGCTTCTTCTATTGCATCTAGCATCGGCATCGGTAGTGCGGCGGGTCTGAGAATATCATTCATATAAGTGAATCTCAGCGAACGTAAGTGAAGCTTACATGCACGAGATCTTTCAAATCGCTGATGCGTGAAGGCAGCGAGATGCAAAGCAACCCCATTCTTGCATTCTTGAAACTGCAACGAAGCACCACGCGAGACAAACTACGACAACGGCACTATAACGGCATCAGAACTTGAGCGAAAGACGCTGCACTCATTGGAGCACGCAACAAAGCGCCGTCGCTACGAACAAATGTCATCAAACCGACACAACTGAAAAAAAAAACACATCGAAAAAACAGAAGGTCGCCTGCGCGTAGACGTTCATGCGCTTACCTTTGTCGAGATGGCTCGAGAGCCTTCACGTGACTCTGCTCCACCAATATGGACGCGTATACCTAATCTCCTGTGCTCGCTAGAGGCCTCTGGCGGAAGGATAAAAGAATGTGGTAGTTGTTTTGTTGTATTCTGATGGGTAACTGGCAGCAGTATCAGCTTAAGAAGCGCAATTCAGTCAATGTTTATTATTGTTTCGAACGGTGGTGTTTGTATGCAGTATCTTGTATCTTAAGATACACGATACATTGCTGAATATATCGTAAATACAGATACAGATACTCGTTTTGCGAGACGTACCGCGATACAGATACAAGATACCCAACGAGTATCTAAAACAGTATCTAAAATACATGTATCTTCGATACTGCCCAGCACTGCTTTTTGTGAACATGGGGAGCAACCGCTACGCCACCATTCGTCAGTTTGCGGAGAAGCGAGGTACCCAGTACACATATGTAAGGCGTTATGTGCACGTTGTTGGTGCGGCGGCTAATGGATGGATGGATGGATGGATGAATAAATTTTATTTCGGTCCCTCGAAACGCGCCCTGATGACTATGGAGAATTAAGGCTGAGCCCTATGGGTTGGTAGCTTTAAACGACCCACTAGTTACGTAATTCGCATTGTCTGACGCCCGGTCGTTATTTCCCTCTCCTACCACGCTATGTAACTTATGTTAGCGTGAGAAAGGCAGAGAAATAGGGAAAGAACTCTATTGAGGCCCTGAGCAGATGGATCGGCCTTATAGATTTCCTTGATAAATAATACAAATACATTTGCGGAATACCCACTGCACTCTAAATCACAATACTTTTTGTGAAGGAGGGAGCATCGACTGTTGCATTTTTCGTCATTCTACGGAGAAGCAAGGTACCCGCTAAACATCTGGGAGGCATTATGTGCATTTTGTTGATGCTGTGACTGATGATCATGATGAATTAGTGCTGAGCCCTTTGTAATGTTGGAAGCATTTATCGACCCACTCGTTGCGCAATTCGTATTGTGTCACGCTGGGTCGTTATTTTGTTCTTCTGCCACGCTCTATTACATACGTTAAGGTGGTTCATTCCCGACATGAAGCCCGTATATGGTCTTTTTGCATAGGGGTTTGAAGCATCGGCATGGCTTTCTGGTAGAATATTGGGCCCCCACGCAGAGGTTCGAACGCCACTCCATCCTGCTTATTTTTTCTTATTTCGTTTTTTTCTTATTTCGCGCAACATAGCTTACGGACACCGGCCGCGGCGGACAACTACGGCGCCGAAAACGGTTCTTGTTGTGATTTCATAACAGCTTTCTCCGTAAAATAACACCAAAAACTGATCTATCCATATACGTCACAGTCAGTGTGTACAGGATTTCAGCGCAATAGAGATACACGCGATTGACACAAACAAAACTGCAACCTTGCACTTGTAGCCTTGCAGAAGACAAGTCCGTTTCTCGAAATGGTGGCTCCAGCGACACCCAGTGTCCCAAGCATTTTTCAGTCTCTGTACCTACGTTCGATAGAATGACGACTCGACGACACTACAGAGTTTAGAAATGTCTTAAACACCTCAAAGCACTGGCTCGCACGTGGCACCTTCTGAAAGGCATTCTATTCCGCCCGATAAGGTACGCTCTTTTACCTCCTTTGTATGGAAAGGAAAATAAACTTCAGGCGAGCGCCGAGCGAGATGAGAGTAGAGGAGGAAGGAGAGGAGGACGTGATGCGAGCGCGGTCACGGGAGCACAGCGAGAAGCGCCTGACGCTCCTAACGCGCGCATGACGCAAGCCAGCGGAGCGTACGCAGGTGCAGCAAGCCTCAGCGAGGCGGAGGGAGCGGCGCACGCTACGCGCCGGCGCAGCAAGTGACGTCACCCTTTTAACACGAAAGTGTTTTATGCCGGGGACCACCAAGACTTTCATGACCTATTGCCGCCACGGAAATACGTCAGCAAAATGCACACGATCAGATGGCAAAGAAAAGAAGTAGAAAAAAAGTTCCCTATACGGAACTCACGACCTCTCGATCCGCTACGGTAGGTGACGGACGCTCTGACTGCTGTGCCACGGTCACAGAAGCAGGACGCCTCACGAACGTGCCTTTTATCTCTCATACTTTCCTCTCACAGTGCTCTTGCTTCGCGGTGTGGTGTCGTCGTTTGGGAACGGTAGAGTGAAGTAACGCATGGCATCCGCGATTAGCTCCGGCAATGCGCCGTTGCACCGATGCTCCTGCCATCCCATTCGGCGCCTTTCCAAAAGAAGTGTAACTTTGTCAACTCTTTACACCGCGCGCGAGGTGGCGGCTTTAGCCCAAACCAAGCTCATAGCATCCATCCATATTAAAAACTAGCTCTGCGACGCTCACCTGGCTGTCACACCGCGTTCCCCGCTCGAACCGTGAGAAATCACGGCAAGGCTGGAGTGGAGACATAACGCGCGTCGCGTTTCCCGTCGCGCTTCTTGCCCGGTCGTATAGTGTTATCTTCCTGTTAACACCATAAAATTCCGCGGAATGGTAACCTTAGCCCAAGCTCTGTAAAGAAGCTCAGCGTTCATATTAGCGACGCTCTTCTGGCTGCCACACCGCTTTCTCTGATTACGCTCTCCGCATGCGAATGGAAGGGCCTGAGCGACGCTAGCAACGGTGCATTGCCGGAGCCATTCTCGGAGCCAGTCTCGCTATTATAGCCGGTGAAATGTGGCGTCCACGGTGCTGATTCGGTGACGACGCAGTTACGCGATCCGCCTTTCGCATGAGCGTGTGACGCCTTCTCGCCAGCGTAGGTCCGCTTCCAAATGTACCAACCAACGTTACTAGAACAAACTCAGTTTAAAAGCTCCGCCGGAGAGGCGGTCCGCGTGGCGGTCGTGAGAACTAGTGGCGCTGCAGTCACGTCTAGCTCCCGCGGCTGGCGCTTGTTGTGATCGGCGCCGGCGATGTACGAGCGCACGTGGGTTACAGCGTCGTCTGCGCTTTGTTAGCTCGTCATTTTTGCGACTGTTCTTGACCGGGCTTAGCGTCTTGTACGAAGTGATGTACGAAGCGTAACGAGGGCGAACAGATTCACAGTGCGGTATGCCGACTTGCTTTGCGCTGGGCTGCAAGAGCGGCTACCGCAACGACGACTCCGCTTCATGACACTTCTTCGGACCTCCAAAAGACCCTACGCCATTCAAGCTTCGCATCGCAAAGATAGAAAGCTTACTGCGAAATGCAGGGTCTGTGACGTTCATTTTGAGAGTGACGACATTGTAAAGCACTATCGTCGTGTCGTTGCGAGACAAGAGGTTTTGATCCCACGTGGAAAGTGGGAACTCGCGCCCGGTGCCGTGCCGCGCTTGTTCCCAGCACTTCCACCCCACATTTCAAAGCCAAAATGTTCGGGGTTTTGGCGCAAATCCTCCCCAAAACGCACGGCGTCCCGCGAAAGCCCCGTGCCCAGTTTGGAGGAGCCGCCAGAAATAGAACAACAAAACGAAAGGCAGGCGATTACCTATATACGCTACCGAGACTGAGAGTTGCATCACACTGACATTCGATCAGTTGTCAGCTGTCGCCATGCCTTCAAAGCAGTGGATTTTCGAGAGATTTTACGACGAGGTATCCAACAAGATGTGCGGAATATTTTACACTCGCCGGCTCGGGAACGGGCTGCTCAGCGCAAAAAATTTGACACGGTACACATAGAAAAGACGAGGACCAGCGCTGGTTCTCGTCTTTTCTAGCTGTACCGTGTCAAATCTTTTGCGCTGAGCAGTTTAATAATGTAATACCAACTAGCCCAATCCCACACTTTGCTTCGGGAACGGAGACTTACTTGTGCAAAAGATAATTGTAGTTGACGAGCAGTTTAACTGCGTAGTAAACGGCTACAGCACGAAACGCAAACGGCTGTCGTACAGTGTAACATCTGCTCGGTGAAGTTGAAAAACTGAAGTTGAATACTGACGACTGTGACAGAGTACGCGCGAATAACTGCTCGGTGCTCACATCAAGGCCGAGCTGTTCGAATTGTGTAAGGCACCGTAGAAGGATGCGACGTAGAAAGATGAGACACCGAAAATACAACTATCGCTGAAAAAATTGCTCAGAGACGACATCTATTCGATGTAATCGCACACTGAGATTTCATTTACGGAGTTCTCGTAAAATTTTCCGATTTTGGGTCAGTATCCCTTTAACCGTCGCGAAAACGTGTCTTGTAAACATTGCAGAGCATTGGCAATGTTTTCGAAAACATTTTTTTCAATAAATTGTAGAAACACGAGTACTGTTTTTCTAGAACGTTTTTGTATCTCGAGTAAGTACGCTTCTTTGTACACTATAAAGGCTTTTACAAACGTGTTGGGTTGTTCTTGGTCTAGATAAGACGGCAGCGGCTAAAATTGTGGTGGTAGTTATAAAAATTACGCTGAAAACCCTCATTCACTTAGAAACTCTTATGCCTGGAAGTTAAGCGCAATGTAGACAGCTCAAATATTGTCACAGGGTCGTGACGTCGACGAAGGCAGCAGTCAGCAGGTCCGAGTTGAAACTCTTTATTCGGCCGAACTTGTGGCCGAGAAACTCAAAGTCAAACTACAGCAATACACTGAAAGCGGCGAACAGAGCGTCGACCGTCGATCAAGTGACAAGCGGTCAAGGGCGTCGGATTTTATACAGGCGCTATCGAACTTTCCAGCGATATCGCTGGTGGCGGCGTTATCTCTCGAGAAAGCTGGAACATTCGCGTGCAGCGCGCAATCTTACCAAAACGATCTACGATCGCGAAGCTTCTCGAACACTGCTTCGCGGACAGCGTCGGGCGCTGATAACCGTCCTTGCTGGTCAAACCCGAATACATCAAAATAAAACAAGAAGTGGGCGTGGCAATATAGACCGAACATCGATTCTTAGCCAATCAATGAACAACGCACGCGGGCCAATGCATACAGACGACCTTATGCATATCCACCTAAGCATCCACCTAACTAATACAATAAGAAAGTTGCGGTGCACTTTCTTGCGGTGCACCGCAGCGTTCTTATAAGAACGCTGCGGTGCACCGCGAGCAACTGCGCGGTGCACCGCAGCGTTATGCCGTGGCAGCAGACGACGCGCCGATAGTGGAGCAAGACGGAACTGCAGCGCCGCTAGTTCTCGCGACCGCCGTTCGGACCACCCTCCTCCGCTGGCGGAGATACGGAGCTTTGAAACTGAGTTTGTTCTAGTAACGTTGGTACCAACGGTGTTTTTAACGCGATAGCGTTAGAGAGCTCGTGTCGCAGAAATTCCGTCGTCGGTGTAGGGCCCGCGGGGACCGTTGGTTGTGAGCGAAAAATCATCCGTGAGCGAAAAATCGAGAAAGGAAATGGACAACTATGTCCATCTAGCGGAAAACATATCAAGCCAATGCCGCCTTTTCCAGAGGAAGCGTTGATCAAGCAAACAGCGAACGCTAGATAATGTGCTGCCATCTGTGAGGCATTGTGAGACTCTTCATGGCCTCCGAGATGCCAAGCGCGCGGCGTGCATCTTGGAGACCATGCGACTATTGCTTTAGATCAAAAACCTGTATGTACCATTCTCGCGCGCGCGCGTGTGTGTGTCTGTGTGCGTGTGTGTGTAACAATACACATTAATAAGTATGCACTTAGTGGTTGAAGTGCGCACCAGGGGCCGGATTTCGCTATCGCGTTCAACTCTTAAAGGCGAAGCTTAAGGGTCCCCCAATTTTTCTCTGCCGCCTACAACTTCGAGTGCACTGGCACCGACGGCTAGGGAGCGCACAGCTTGTCGTTCCTCTCCTCAAATGACGACGCTCTGAAAGAGGGCATGTCAAGTTATTCTTTATTATGTGCATGTTGAAACCATCTTTGCGCGGTATTCGCCATATGGTGTGTCCAGGTGTATGTTAACTACTACAGCTACCACAAAGGTGTAATCATGTTCGTGGAAGTTTGTCGTCGGGATGGAGATGTGCCACTAGGCGTCGACGTGGGTGCGTCCACATGAAGCATTGCTATAGCTGTCAAACACCAGTAGACATTGTGCAAGCTCTCGTATATCACTGTATAATAAACATTCAACTACTTCTGCGAGGACACGTTCCAATTGTCGTGTTATACCGATTCTAATATGACGGTAAGATCAACCATGTTTTTTCTCACCTTCAAGTGAGACGAAAGGTACTGTAAACTACTGTAGTCCACTGTTGGACAAGTACCTACAGCTCCGAACCTGTCTTGCAAGCTCTATTTGCAGCGAAGCTAAAGGCATTCTATGGTCTAATAAGATTCTTAATTAACCCTAACTAAACATTGCACGTTGTAATTGTACTCCTTCCTAACGCAATACATGAGTGCTGCGCACCCACCAAACGTCACTTTCTTATGTTCAGTTACGGAGGACCTATAGGCACTCTTCTGTGTTTTCAGGGTGTAAGTGACCCTATTATTTAGGTTTTAAGCCCCGCCACGGTGGTCTAGTGGTTATGGCGCTCGACTGCTGACCCGAAGGTCGCGGGATCGAATCCCGGCCGCGGCGGCTGCATTTTCGATGGAGGCGAAAATGTTTGAGGGCCGTGTACTTAGATTTAGGTGCACGTTAAAGAACCCCAGGTGGTCGAAATTTCCGGAGCCCTCCACTACGGCGTCTCTCATAATCATATGGTGGTTTTGGGACGTTAAACCCCAGATATTATTATTTAGGTTTTAAATAATTGTCCACTGGGCTAACTAAAGTTTTGTTCACTAAAACTAATCCTCATTATCATATCTATCCTATAAAGCCATTATCTAGAACAGCTACTACATTTCTATCGTTTTTTTTTTTTCGAGTTTCGTTGCACCTTTTCTGATGTCACGAGGGGTCAACGTCTCCGCTATAGCCTTATGTTGCTAAGAGCTAGCTTCATAAAAGAGTACCGAAGTTTTCATCATCAAATCACACTTAAGGCTGTGAAACAGCCTGGAGTATAGGCATGTACAAGGCATCAAAAACTTGGTTAGGATAGAAACAGCGCCGTGCATAGAGCACCATATTTGGAACTTTCGTCACAAGTGGTGCCCACATTCATTTAGACAAATGTTGTTTCTTTACTGGTGGAAACACCAAACGTATCGTCAGATATAAGGTGATATATTTTCAATATGTGAATCTAGCCACATTACGGAGCTGTGTCTTTTGTTGAAGTTCATCTATATAAGCTGGCTGCGGCAGCACGTCAATTTGACTTCACTACTTTCAATACGCAACCAAACTCATCCAGAGCTTTTTACGTCTCTTACATGGTTCCCTCGAAATGCGATCTATATATGCGAATAATGAAGTCGACAAACAACTAACTTCTTGTGAGTAGACGCAGTCATATGCTGTGACGTCACAGCCACGTTGGTGCCGTAACTCCCGGATGGCGTCGCCACCAACAGTTTCTTTATTCTTTTTTTCGCCGTCATTAACGCGCTCACGTACATATGGTGCCCCATACAGATAACTGTAAGCGCAATGTTTCAGACATTCCCGAACAGCTATTTACCTATCTCTCTTATCTTAATACACCTCTTAAATGCTTCCCTTTTCGGCCGGGTGATTATAATGCCGCTAGGCTGCGCAACGAAATCCCCCGCATGCAGCAATGGCATCCGCACAACAGCTCGTAATCAAGCAGCCACTCTGGCCAGACGAGACAGGGTGTGTGCGAATAAGAGGGCGCGGTAGCCATCTTAATCGGAACTCATAATCGACATCGACGACGCAACGGATGAATATCGAGACCTCGTTGGTTATGTGTCCAACCCGTCGACAGAAACTTGCGCATCAGTTCCCATTACCTCGCCGCTCTTCGTATATATATATATATATATATATATATATATATATATATATATATATATATATATATATATATATATATATATATATATATATATATATATATATATATATGCGAAGAGCGGATAGGTAATGGCAACTGATGTGCAAGCTTGCACATCAATTCTGTATCACGATGCGCGAGGCAGGCCTATCAGCGAATGAACCAACGGCATGGGCGCGGCGACACGAAAAATATAGCTCGAATGCCGGGTGGGTATGTAGAGGCACTGTGTACACGACTTACTGGCATTCGAATGGTGTGCGCGGGAACACACAAAAACACACGGTTGTAGATTAATGATAGGCCCTTAGCATCTCGCTGTCAAACAGCGGGAAGACCTGAGGGCAGCCATTATGTGTGACGACACTCAGGATGTGTCACCAAGCATTGCTGTTACAGGTGACAGTCTTCTTACGAAAACTGCTTGAAAAAAGCACCAGAGAAGAGCAAGGAACACGGGACAGGCCCGTGTTCCTTCCTTGTCACCGGTGTTTGCTTTTTTTTTCGCGCACTTTTCGGTAGAATGTGATAGCAACGCGCACAGCTCTCAGTTCTAAGACAGGTGACAGCTTGGCGTATACGCGCACTCGAGCCGAGTGGGTATGTCACGTCGAACAGTGCTATCCGCGATGCGCAGCGCCTATAGGGGCGCCACTGAAAGCCGCGTAGCGGCGGCCGTTAGAACCGCTGGTGGGTCGCGTAGCAGACGCCTCATTCGCGCGCGTGCGATTCGCCGCTTGTGCGTGTCCCAAATAATTACTTTTGCGGCGTTAGTTTGCTAAAGGAGCGGCACTTTATAATAGTGGACATTTGTCCGATTTCACAGCTGTGTGGGACGACAATTTCACCATACGCGCCACGTGTTTGCCACAGACAAGCGTCAACAAGCTTCCCTACGAAGTAGAGCTCATCGTAAGTACACCGCTTTCTTTATAACGTCCCGGTCACTAATGCCTGCGTGCGCTGACACGTGAACCAACGTTTTTTCTCGATACAGTCGCTTCGTTTACATGCCATGTATTTATATAGTAGATTTTGAGGGAGCGCTGTCACCCCGGCGTGTAGATTTCAGAGGTGCGGCCACACGAAGGGCCAGCGTTGGTAAAACTTTGAAACCAGCACTATAAACTTGTGAAAAAAAAATAAACGATAAACTTGTCATCATCGGTGCAGAAGCGCACAGCGAACATTCGGCACCGATGATCGCATTCCAGTGCCATCAATAGGTAGAATGCAGCCGATTTGGTGCAGCACACGTGTGATTCCACGGCGCTTTTGTGAAGGAGCGGTCACCTGCCCCTCATTTTCTGGAATTGCGCTTCGCGCCATTCGTGGGAGATGGTGTAATTCTTTTATCAGAGTGCGTGATGGTATTACAACTTCAAAACAAGGAATCAATAGACACACACAAAGAGAAGAAGTGTGTACAACAATGCTATATTTTCAAATGAACTTATTATTGACGGAAATCCATAAGGTTCTCACCGAGAACATGCGCCAGCAGCATACGACACACGTACAGCCACATGTCTTTGCGCGCGCGCATCAACACTTGCTGAAGCTGCGTCCAGCGTGTCGTCAAATAAGTGCAGCTTCTTAGACCCTGTACGCTCAGCTATATCTGTCCATTTTTTAAGCGTTTCATTTTTAAAGTATCACTTTAACACGGGCATTACTGCTACGAAGGAAAATCACGCTGGTGTCACTATTTTGCTCCTAATACCAGAGCCCGTCGCTGCCGCTCCAGGCTCTGGCATTGCAGGCCCGAGCAAAACCGCGAGAGCGCCGACGTATGATACTGGCCCCCTTTTCTTCCCCGCCCCCTGATGACACAGGCCAACCACTGTCACTGGTAAGTCAAACAAGCACCGCGAGCAATACACAGGACGTAACTTTAGCAACGGCTTATCGTAACGTAACTCTAGACGCAGCCTAATAAAAAAAGTGTTCGACGAGTGATGAACATTCCTTGTTGAACATGAAGCTACTCGCCCAGCCGACCAACAACTAGCCGCCGCCTTTTACACACACAGCTTCTCTACGCGAACATTCAGCCGATTCAGCTGCCGCACCACCTCAGGCCCTTTGTTTCGCGCCTTCACAAGTGATGGCCCTCGCACTCTGTGTTCTTCCTTTGAGGAAGCGGCTCACGTTTTCGCCTATTCGGGCGGCGGCATAACCATGGTGGTTCTCGTCGTTATCCGGCCGGTTATTACGCCTCGCACCGGTGTACGAATTTCTCTCTGCCTTTTTGGTCTCGCCAAGGATGCCGAGCAATTTGCCGGGCACACATCGCGTCCGCGAGAAGCCTCACACATCCCACCTCTTTCCTGTCTTGCCTCCTAGACACAAGAACCACAGGAAACAACGCCAGATGATGCGTTGAGTTCAGAAAGAGGAAAGAGGTCATTTATTATTTTACCTCTGGCGCTAAAGATAGACATCAGGACAGGTATGTTACAAAAAAAGAAAAAAGGTGTGAAACACAACAACCTAAAACACACAAAGAGCCTCAGAACACACTGAGTGCCCACTTATCTCCTTAACCATGCTTCAAAAAACCAGAGAAGAATATTCCTTTTTTTTAGCAGAGGGGGGGGGGGGAGGTGTTTGCTCCTTTCAGGTGATGAGTATCTTCATTGATATCCCCATCGAAATGAGGCGGCAACAAGTAGCAACTTGGCTCTTTTTTATAATCAGGAGTTGCTTCATATATGCCACTCCAGCATCATCTCTTTTTCCTTTATTTATTATATCTTTCTTCATACCAGCCTCTAATTCTCTGCTTTGCAAATACCTGCGCCTATAACTCCTCTAATTCTTTCAATCACGTGTATTCTTGCCTTTTCTCCAAAGGCATTTTAAGTATCATGCATATATCAACCACCGACCAGGTAATACTTGGAGATCCATCGAAACACAAAGCCTCTGAAAGGTAAACAACACCTTCCACGGCTGGCTCTTACTGGAACAATGTCCTGGCATTCAATTCCAATGTGTCGTGTAGTTTCCGAAGTTCTCATGCAGCACACGCGTGTCTCTTCCTGTGGTGAATAGTGCGTTTTTGCCCTCAGGAATCCTAATCGTGTATCAGATGGCGAGGTGCTATCATACATCTTTTCTATCCTGATTTCATTGTGAGCAGCTGTGCAACGCTCCATTTTACTATATTCATCCATCGATCTTTGTATCCAAAGTGGGCTAACTGCTTCTCTTAGCTCGTTCTTATGAAACATTGTGCCAACGTACATGAGGTGTCACACAGGCTAAGGAGGGTGGCTGGCAAAAGAGGCGTTAAAGTGAAGTTCTGCGCATGCCGCAAGCTTGATGGGCTCTGCCGCAGGGTCAACGAAGAACCTAAAAATAAGGACGTGTTAAGGAACATGCTAAGCGCTATGCTGAATATGTATGTATCAGATCCCATTTATTGTGGGCGCTGTTACATCGGCCAAACAGGCCGATGCATAAATGATCGGCTGAGGGAGCACACCTACTCCTTAATAGGCTTTGTTCCCAGCCGTTTGTCTGCCCGTTGTAAAAATTGCGGATGTCAGCCAAGTTTTGACAAGTGCGTGGTCATTGGGCGTTACACCGAGCAGTGCGCAAGCGAGATAACTGAAGCCTTCCACATTCAACAGCACAATGCTTCTTGTGTAAGGGTGCCTTCAATTTTTCTTCACTGCAGTGAAATTAGACATCTAGGGGGTACTTGTGCGACAGCTTCATGATAATCTGCTCTAGCTGATTACCATCGTTGTATGGCCTGTATCCCATGTATGTGCATTTCTGCTTATGCTTCCTTGTTCTGCGCAATAAACTGCTTCCTATATATTGCAGTGGTTTTGCAGTAAACCTTGGCTGTTAGATCAGCGCCGTGTCTGTGTCATCATTCGGCCCCGCCTTAAGCGCGCCTTTATTCTAAATCTGTAATACTAATTTCGCTCTGCGCATTTCTCAGTTCAAATGAAGCCCAATCTATATCCCTTCGCGCTGCCTTTCCCTTGGATTTCCCCTCCCCCACCTCCTCCCCAATGGCAATCGGTCCGCTGCCCTTTACGAACTTCCACTTCGGACCCCGACAAAAACTCCGATTTCAAGCACACAACTGCATTTGCGAGCATTAGCGCTGGTAACATTAGGCATCTTTAAATACCACGCACCGCCAGATATTTATCATAGCCTCGATGTGATTTGGGTTCGTCACCTCTGCTTTTCCGTTTGCTCTTATTCTCATATTATTTTGGTAGATGCTGTCACAGTTTATTTTGTTACTGTATACACCCAGCTACTTTTATTGCTTGACTTTGACAATGGCTTCCTGTTAGATCAATCTCACACCAGTAGTTATCTCTTCATTAAACATCATGATTCCCGACTTCTCTTGTGTTTGCGATTCCTTCAAATCTCTTGCTCATCGTCTGCTTACACAACGTCGTCCTCACACTTCAGTGCAAGAATTATCTCTTTTGTCATTTGTCGATTACGCGCTCAAGATAAATAAAACTCTATGTCATTGTTCTCCAGACGTTGTTCTAAGCGAGTAACATGAAAATTATACAACAGAGATTGAGAGTACCCCTGCTGCTGTCGTCAACAAATCTCCACTAATTATTTGCATTGATCGACTTCCCCAACAATTTTTACGCGAATATACTTATATAGATCACTTTCAGAAGTTCCACGAAATCGTCGTCCATATAGGTCCTTGTGTCTCAGGATGTCCCATTTGAGTTTCCCGGTATACTTTTTCATAAACTCACAGACTCTTGTTCTCCTTCATTACTTTACACCCCCTTTTTCCTTCCCAAGTGCAGGGTAGCAAACCGCAATTTTCTTCTGGTCAACGTCTTTCTCTTTCACTTACTTTTCTCTCTCTCTCTTTCTTAATAACTGTTTCCCACGGCGGCAGCGCCAGTTACCGAAGTGCACACCTAGTTTTAACAATGCCAACGTTGCTTAATCTGTTTAGCCACAAGTGGCCTTTGAGCTGTGGAACATCGTGTGTCATCATCGTCATCAGATCATCACGTCCCGCAGGCCACGCCACGGTGGTCTAGTGGTTATGGCGCTCGACTGCTGGCCCGAAGGTCGCTGGATCGAATCCCGGCCGCGGCGGCGGCATTTTCGATGGAGGCGAAAATGTTTGAGGCCCGTGTACTTAGGTTTAGGTGCATGTTAAACAACCCCAGGTGGTCGAAATTTCCGGAGCCCTCCACTACGGCGTCTCTCATAATCATATCGTTGATTTGGGACGTTAAACCACAGATATTATTATTATATCATCACGTCCCAACAGCGCCGCGCAGATCGCCAGCGCACCTCATCTGCCACAAAAAATGAATTATATATATATATATATATATATATATATATATATATATATAGGCAGGCATGGTGGCGAAAGTGGCCGTAGTGTTGCTAACAGTGAAGAAGATCCTCCGTGAGAACAGCAACAACGGAAGTTTTTATTTCGACAGTTTCGGCCAGAACGATGCCTCTGGCCGAAACTGTCGAAATAAAAACTTCCGTTGTTACTGTTGTCACGGAGGACCTTCTTCATTGTATATATATATATATATATATATATATATATATATATATATATATATACCTGTTCATCACCAACATTAATCGGCTCGCGAAAGCGACGATTAAATGAGATATCAATGCTGTCGCAGCTGATGCATCTTAGTCATCCGCAAGACGGCATATTGTTTCCCATAAATTTCTATAAGAATACGGCTACACTTCCTCTCGCTATGTCTTGGTAAGCAGCAGTGAAACAGACAATGTGGTCAAGTATCGTGGCAAAGTATACCAGAACAAGACAGTGCAATGGTGGTCTCGCAGCGCCACCTGTCTCGAGAAGATAAAAAGCGTAAAAGACGGTCAAACGCTTGTGGCGGACTTGCACCACCTCAACTGCTCAGGGGAGCACCATCGGCAGCATACGAGAGACAAAGACGGTAACGCCCCGTAAGAGGCTCTTTTGAGGATGTAGGAGTGGCACGAACCTTCATCGTTTTCCTAACCGTCGCTCTTCAAGCTCCGCTGATGGATCATTCAAGAGCGTTACAGTGGCGCACATTTCAGTGTGCCCCGGTAGCTGCCACTTCGCTGCCTGGCTTTCGTTTGTCTGCTTATTCGGTGAACAATACGTGCGCGCTCGTCTCGGTTTTTTTTTCTCCTGCAGATGGCGCTACGTGCAGGTTCAGTGCCAAATGGTCGCCACGCGTATGTGTCGGTGCTGTCCAAATGACCGCGGCGCTCTTTGTTTCTCGACTGCGGTGGTTTTTGTGCTGCGCGTTCTACACTGACGTCACTGTCGACCACTAAAATTCGAGGAGAACAAGAAAAGAGCGTAAAGCCCACATGTGTGCGTGTGCGTATTTCTCCGCGACGACGTCATCACCGCCGCCTTCACGGGTCACAAAATGGCGGGCGCTTGACTTCTCGGTCGTGTCTCGGTGGCCCACCATCAGCTTCGTGTTGCTTCGTTTATTCCCTTTGTTTCTTCTCTCGGCACTTTTGCTACGCACACGGCAACGGTGAGGCTTGCTGCGTTTGCGGACAAAAGGCAGTGATCTCAAGGCGCCGTGACGGTAGAACGTAGCCACTGTCTCTCATCACAATGCGCGTACCATACGCACAGTCCTTTTTTTTTTCTACTGGCGTGGTTTCTGCCTTCTGAGAGAATCTCTTCAAACCGGGGTCTTTCGGGATGGGCTTCGCTTGCGAAAGGTCTAAGCAGATAGATAGATAGATAGATAGATAGATAGATAGATAGATAGATAGATAGATAGATAGATAGATAGATAGATAGATAGATAGATAGATAGATAGATAGATAGATAGATAGATAGATAGATAGATAGATAGATAGATAGATAGATAGATAGATAGATAGATAGATAGATAGATAGATAGATAGATAGATAGATAGATAGATAGATAGATAGATAGATAGATAGATAGATAGATAGATAGATAGATAGATAGATAGATAGATAGATAGATAGATAGATAGATACGCTCAAAGTGCCAAAGGCTCGCTAGGAAATGCTTCGCATTTAAATTACTATCACTCTCTTCTGCAATCTTCTAATCCTATTCCCCATCCCTAGACAGAGTAATATGCCAGCAGTTAAATAGACGCCGGCAAAAATGTGCGTTTTTTAAATGAAGACTGTCTCTTTAACATTTTTGTTTGCTACCTCACCCGCACATTCTTTTCCTTTTGATTATGACTTACATTCCGAAAAGTATGCCACTGTAGTGGGCAGCGTGCTTTACGTCCGTGGTGAAAGACAGAGCGACCCACAAGCTCGATCATCGTTGCCGTGACATGAGTTTTAGTCACCCGGCTAATAAATGTTTATTCGTTTTGGGCATTCTGTTCCCACAAGTTGCTGACCTCGGACGCCTCCCACATCGCATCTGTACATGTCGCCCAGTTTCTCTTCGGCTCCATGGAACCAAACTACCAAGAAAATGCGACACATTCCGTCGCCCCACTCAAGCTTCCTGAGTTTTGGCCCGCAGACAGTGAGCCCTGGTTCATCCCTATCAAGACGCAGTTTCGCCGTCACCGCATCACATCGCAGACGTACAAGTACGATTATGTCGTGAGTTCGCTCAGCCGGGCCACCATAGGTTTGATTCGCGACATTTTGCTAGTTCCATCATCCGATGAACAGAACGACACAGTAAAACGGGAGTTAGTGCGGCTCACCACCACTCTGAGTCGCGACACATTCAACAGCTCCTTTCATCGGAGGCACTTGGTGACAGAAAGCCGACTGAGCTGCTTCGCCGCATGACGCATCCACTCAGAACCAATCCATCATCGACGGACTTGAAAATCGTCTGTGAGCTCTTTCTGCAGCGTCTACCAAATCAGGTACGGTTGATTTTATGTGCCTCACATCCGATGATGTCCACTGAAGCCCTAGCAACAATGGCAGACGAGATCACGGATACTCTACGTCTTGTCATATCTGCCATCGACCGTTGTAATGCACCAGTTTCGAATCAATCGCAGGGACAGCAGCGGTTTGACGACCTCAGCAACTCAAACGCGCAGTTTGCTGAGCAAGTGGACCAACTAACTATGAGTTAGCTACCTTACGCTTCGATGCAGGTAGAATTGCCGGCCCAACCAAAGCAACTCTGTCCCTCTGCCTTCATTTGTAGGTATCACGCCCGATATGGCACTCGGGCACGTAACTATCGTCCACCGTGCAACACTTCGGGAAGTAGTCGGGCCAGTCACTGATGACGGCAAGTGCTACCGGCCCTACGTCAAGTCGTCTTTTCTATGCCAACGACCGCGTAACGAACGTTCGCTACATTGAATACAATGGATCAGAAATTTGTATGCTTCTCCCTACCTTTGAAGAACGCAGACGACATCGTCATCACACCTCCTTTAGCATAGTCGCCAGCGGTTCAAATATTGAAACGTATGGCCAGAAATCTGTGACTCTTAACCTCGGACTGCGGCGCCCCTTACGATGGCTGTTTACCGTCGCCGACTTCCGCGGTCCGATTATCGGTGGACACTTTCTGTTGCAGTTTAACCTTGTTGTCGGCCTACGCCAATGCCACCTTCTGGACTCCACGGCTAACCTGTCGGTGCAATGCCTCACCACGTCTGCGCCACCCTTGCGTCTCGTACACGCACACACCTGGTTATGGACACCTTGGTCCACTATCCCACAAGAATTTCCAGAGATGTTCTGACCACCATCGCCAGATCGCCCAATAATGCACAATATCACGCGTCATATTCTAACGAATGGACCATCAGTATATGGCCGACCTCGCCGCTTAGCGTCAGACCGCTGAAAATTGCAAAGCAATAATTTGATTACACACTCGACTTGGGCTTCGTTCATTCTTCCGCTAGCATATGTTCACCCGCTTTAGGCATGGTCCCAAAGAGGACCTGTAATTGGAAGCCATGTGGAGACTACCGCGCGTTAAAGAAATTGACGCATCTCGATAGGCATCTTATACGTCACATTCACGACTTCACCGCATTGTTTCACGGTTGCTGCAGATTCCGCAAAGTGGATCAAGTAAAAGCTTACCACCAGATGCCTGTCGAGCCTTCCAACCTTCCTAAAACCATGATCATCACAGCTTTCGACATGTTTGAATATGTGCGCATGCCCTTCGGTCTCCGAAGAGCTGCTCAAACATTTCAGTGGCTCACGGTGACGTGCTACGTGGCCGGACCCGTTGTTTCGTCTATATAGATGACGTTCTTGTATTAGGTCGATCTGCTGTAGAGCACAAACTTGACCTACGTAAGGTCCTTGAACGTCTACGTCAATACGGTCTCGCGATCAACGTCTCGATTAGCGAGTTTGGAGGAATAATATTTGTTGGTGTTTTACGTCCGAATACCACGATATGATTATGATGGACGCTGTAGTGGAGGTCTCCGCAAATTTTGAACATCTGGAGTTCTTTAACGTGCACCTAAATGTAAGTACACGGGCCCCGAGCATTTCAGCCTCCATCGAAAATCGGCCGCCGCGGCCGGGATGAGTTCGGAGTCGATTCTCTCGATTTCCTCGGGCATCGAGTAGGCCAGCACGGCATCCAGGCCGTTTTCTCAATCCGTGTCCATGTCATAAAATATTTCCCGCAACCGTCAACCACCCTGAAATTACGGGAATTTGGGGACCTCATCAGTTACTATCGCCGTTTCACTCCTCTTTGTGCTTCCATACTGCACAGTCTGCTTTCTGGAAAGCAACAAGCAAACACGCTTATACTATGGACGAATGCTGCTGAATGTGATTTTAACATTGCCAAAAACGCTCTCGCTAGCGCGACTTTTCTCACACACCGGAAACCAGACGCGCCAATATCCGTTTTGGTAGACGCCTCCGACATGGCTGTTGCCGCTGTTCTTCAACAGCTTGTTGACAATAGCAGCCTGTATCTTTCTTTTCAAGGAAGCTGACATTGCAAAAAACATGATACAGAACTTCTGGCCACGAACTGCTGGCAATCTACCTCGCAGTTCGCCACTTTTCTCACAACCTCGAAGGTCGTCAGTTCTCTATTCTCACCGATCACATGCCACTAATTTTTGCTATTAATTCCAGCAGCTCCTCGCACACGCCACGCGAAATACGCCAGCTTGCTTATATTTCCGAGATCTAAGCTGGGACGTCAAACACCAGCAATTAATTTCTCATAATATATTACAGGTCAGCATACGCCCTTTTCTAGTACGACTCGCAGCTTCTGTTGTGCTTCTGGAGAAAAGAACACCGCGGGAAAGCGCAGCTTTTTGCCTTCCTGGCTGTACAACACAATACGTTGCCTCAGCTTCCTTAAAGTGGCACTAGAGACGTCTGTTACGGTGGTTCTTGTAAGAGCTACTGTGGTACAGGCGCCATGCCTGTAAAGTGCCTAAGACGAACTCGCCCCGGAATCTGAAATCCTATACCGAAATTTATCTCGACCGCGGCACAGGCAATGTTACCGAGCGCTTATCGGTGTCACGTGTTGCATTCTTATGCCTCTTCCTTGAATACATCAATAGGCCTGTCTGCCGAGACATTACCCGAAACACTACCCGAAAGGCTTCTTTCCATTAGCAGTCAGGCCTGCTACCGGAAGTAACCCTTTCGGGATAATGTTGCTTTGCGCGTCGGTGTGTTCCGGGCGTTCAGAAGAAGCGTAGACTAAACGTGGCCTCCGAGCAACCATAAGTAACGTATACAGCACTGTGGCATGGCAATCTGGAAACCATTTGCACGAAGAACCATGGCACAGCCCGGGGCGAAAGCACGACGACTGCTTATGCAGGCAACGAGAGACGAGCCACAGGAAATGGCCGCCGGTCGTCAAAAAGCTAACGGCTGCGGCGCCAATTATGACACCGCACTTCTTCATGTCGTCTGCCGAGCCAGGGGAGAGGCAACGAAAACAATTTGCGGCGTGAATTCCACGAGAGGTAGAAAGAAGCGATTTGGAGGGACGCCATTTGCATGCCGTCTGTGGGTGAACCTGTAGGCACGGAACTGTAACTGCACAAATGAACGGAAGCTAGCGAAACAACAGATGGAACGAAGTAGACGCAACCAGCGGCGTCGCCGGCTTCCTTCCGTCTGTTATTCCGCTCGAGACAAGCGTCGTCTACTGAAGTCCATTAGGTGCTAATTTCGGGCATCTTCCCCCTTCCACTCACATTATATGAAAAACCAGACAGGCAAGGCGGTAAGATGAAACCATTCCTCCCTCCCAACTCCTGTAGCCTCGAGCAGGTGTGCAGAGAACGCAACGAAGGATGACCCGTCTGCGTGACGCGTGAGTGCGTGGATGAACCATGGTCTTCTGTGCGCGCCAGTACATTTTTTTTTTTTTGCAGCCGTCGGCAACCGTGAGCCTAAGATGTCTGCTCTAGAGAGTTCGTATGTTTTTCGCTAGGCCCATAGCTCGTAGCCAAACTGCGTCATCCGCTGCGAGCGCCACTACTTGCCGTGAGCCGTATGCTTATAAAGTTCGCCTGTTACCCGCCAGCTCTAGCTCCCAGCCGAGTCAACCCGAACCTCAATCATTGTACTTCATGTGAGTTTTATTCAGCAGCTCTTTTTATCATATGCACGAATGGCACCCCCTTTGGTCCTCCAATAATTGCCCCATTATCCCCTCGTAACGCATCCACAGTCCGCATCCACACATCCGGATGTATGAAAATGCCGCTCTTTCAATGTTGTTTCCGGTGGTTTGGACATAGGGCTTTAATTATTCTTTTGTTGGGGCGTCCAATAGAGGGCGATGCCGTCAGCTGCATTTTTAGGCGCCTCAGAGGTCGTTTGGAGGCGTGGCAGTAATTATTTCGGGCAGGCTCCAGCATTTGCCATGGGAGCGTAGAAGAAAAGGAAATAATAAAAGGCTGAGCCGTATCGGGATGAAACACATGTCCCTATCGGAAATCGGTGATTACATTAATGACCTTATCGGCATACGGTTTAGCACACGCGTAATGACATGTACGATGAGCCATATCTTTGGCGCACTCCTCGCGGTCGCGCTTTGTTCGGCTCTCCGTTACCTAATACAACGCCCTGTAGCATAAAAAAACGAGCTCATTAGATTTTACAAGATACACTGTCGGAGCCCAATTATAAAAGACTGAGATTGCTATTGAATCCAGTAAGACACGGCTTACAGAATAAGCAACGCACTTACTTGAAGACACGTTCATGCATATATATATATATATATATATATATATATATATATATATATGCATGGGCACTGGACGTCAGCTGCTACTTCAGCGTCATGGCTCACAAACTAGTCCATCATTTTCGCTTTGATAATACGGCGAACTTGACTGACTCCACAACGCATTGTCGGTACTGAGAGGGCCAGTAAACGAATTTCGAATTAAAGTCATGCGATGTAATTATCATCAGACATTGTCTCAGCAATCACTCAGCTGTCTGAATAATATAACCAATGAAGCATATGAGATGATCCGCTAATAACAGCAACGATAGTGCCAGGGTTATGCCGTTCTTTATACAGAGCACCGTAGTTAGCTATAGCCAGAGTTTAGAAATATTCCGGCGCACTCTATGACGACGGGATCAAATGCATCTTGCTGTCTATTACATTACATGGAGTATGTCACACTGATTTTTGTTTTCTCCGTAATTAGGCAAAATTGATTAAGAAACTTCACAAACAACGAAGCTTGGCAGTAAAATCCAATTAGAAAGTCGTAGATCGGTTTGGAAAGTATCTTATTAGATCGTTTCTAACTTTCTGTCTATTAGGTATTAGTGTTTTTCTGCTTACTACAGCTGCCCGCTGAATACAAAAGAAAAAAAAAAAAGAACATGGTGCATTTGGTCGCGTCCTCATAGAGCGCGTCGCCATATTTTAAAACAATTTTGCAAGAGTTAGTAGGGGCACCCTGTATCAGTTGTATACCATCGGATACGACCTTTTCGTGTAATATCCATAAAACAGAAAAATTGAACATGGATATTTACGCGAGAGTAATCACATATACGATATATGTGCTAATATTTCATTTCAATTTACATAAAATAGCAGTTTTGTTTAGTCGTGACAACTTTGAAAATTAAACAATGTTCTCACATCACGTGCTTCGATATGCCAGAACCCTCACAGTGTGCCAGTTAAAATATAGCCCGCCAACTAGAACTCTTATCTCATCAGAACAGGACCGCATAAGTTCGTGAGCGTTTGACACCTTTACTGGAAGCCATTTCCTGATATTTGTGCATAGAGGAAAAGTCGCCTTTGAACAAGTTCCACTTAAGAGACTCATCGCGTTCAGTGCGACTCGGGGAGCACATTTCATTGGAGTATACGTGCAAACTGTAGCCCTCGAGTGCGTTGTCACTAATGATGACATATGCGTATTTCCGGAGGCGGATGCCGGTTGCTTTAGGCATAGTATACCAGCGATCACGTGCACCCGATATGGTTATTTATTCCTAAGTGTCAAAATAATTCATAATGACTAAGAGCTGGAAGGTTGTGTACAGACATACACGCAACAGAAAGGAAAGAACAGACAACCTTAACGCTGCACATGCCAAAAAAGTTTTATTTTGAGAAAGGCATAGTGTTAGAGGTGCACATTAAGATAATCGGAAACAGAACGAAATGAAAAAAAATAATTGGGAAACCAGATTACACAGCCTCAACTACTTGAGATGAAAGCAGTGCCGCCGCAGCCGGAAAGAAAACGAGCAAAATGGCGCCAAAATAAGTCCTTCTTCACCGGAGAGCCGAAAGTGCAGCCCCTTCCCACCCCTACGAAACGTGAGCCCGGTATACATACACGTATATAACGACCCACCATTTGCATAAATCCCGCGTTAGACCTCTGCAGAAGCCGAACCGACGCGCGCCACCGCGTGCTCTAAATGTGCTTTATTTGTTCTTTGTTTTTTTCCCGCCAGAATTATCCAGCGTCACCTTTTACACATGCCAAAATCCCTGGACACAGCTCCCCCTTGCGTGCTGACGCCGCTGAGACTGCGCGTCACGCCTTCACGGTCTGCGCTCCTCACACCAGAAATTACGGCGCAGTGGTGCAAATGTCGCGGCAGTCGTCCATTAATCAATTGGGAGAGGCATTTACCGCGATCCACGGGCAACATATATATAAAAGAGAAGAAACAATGTCAGCTCAAAAACATCCTTTCAAAACGAAACGAAGAAGTCAGATTAATGGCGTCAAGGCCGCCACTTGGGTCGCAAATCAAACAACCGTGTGCCCAAACCTACTCTTCGTGGAAAAGCAGATGGCAACGCAAACCACGTGACCTCTCCGCCCGAGCAGTGACCGTCACGCTGTACTCTGCCAATCAAGTACGGAAAGGAACTCGACACCGTGCAAGAAGTGTCTGCAGCCTATATGCAACAAAAGTGTAGAAATTATATAGTCAATGAGCTACAATAATTGTGAGGATATTCATCCAACAAGATCTGTATAAGGCGTGAATGTTTCATAGGATTTGACTTTTAAACTGGATGGAAGTGTTAATAAGTAATCAGGCAAGCAAGGTACGTATAAGATATCGATTGAAATAAAACAGGGAAATGATTTATAGACTCGGACTCCTTAAATGCGTAGATAAGAGTGCGCCATAGCGATAGGAGGTATAGGAGCTTGTGCAAAGAAAAGCAAATGATAAATGCAGTGTTATAAAGTTGTATAGAGAAAACAAGAAATAATTGTTAGTAATAAAAAAACACTAGTTACCTATTTACTGTTTTGACGCCGCGTACGCAAGGGCTATAGAAATCATCACCAGAAGTTGAATAACCACCGACTTATCCAGTGGCGTTTTATCCCGTAAACTTTGTAACTGCTGTAGAGAATCTGACTGCGCAATGCAAAGAACTGTTACAGTTAGCACACCGCGCGAACTATTACAGTAAGAGAACGCCGCATTCAGAAGCATCGCGTGCCAGGCGGTGCTTTTGAAATACGCGAGGCCGCCGGAAGCGTCCAAAGTCTGCGTGAAAGAGCCTCAGGGAGCGCCAGCTAGACGCCACGCGAGGAGAATCTGCCGTAGTTATGAGGAATTGCGATGCATGTTACCAGCAGAGAGGTGCAGTCCGTAGAAAAGAAGGCGTCGTGAAGCAGAGAGAGGGAGACAGAGAATCGCGATGATACGCTGGAAACGAAAAAAGAAAAAGGCGAGGAAGATGGTGTAGCCATGCATCGTTACTCTCCAACGCGCAAGCCTGACGGGGGCGCCATCTGCGGAATACCAGAGAAGCCCACGCAGTGCAAACCTGCAATTACAGTCACTTGTTTGCCGCCGATTCCACCCACTTAAGATGACGCTGGCATCGTTGGGCGCGCTAATCGCACCCGCGTACTCCGCACCAATCGTTTTCCAAGCTGCCCTTTTCCTTCGCTCTGGCTTCGAAGAAGGAAGATCGTAGAGCACGAAGAGAAGTGGCGAGACGGCAGAACGCGTGTGTTCAACGTGTATCCACGTCATCGGAATCGCGTTTCCGATTGCCGACAGCGCCGCCCCCTTTCTCGCCCCTGCTGCAACGAATGCCGCTTGCACAAACACGCGCGCCTATGAATCGACGCCCATCCATCTCTTCAAATTGAGCATCGTTGACAGCCGGGACCGGTTTTCAATTACACGTTCTTAGCCCGAGCAGCA
Source organism: Rhipicephalus sanguineus (assembly GCF_013339695.2). Classification (NCBI taxonomy): domain Eukaryota; kingdom Metazoa; phylum Arthropoda; class Arachnida; order Ixodida; family Ixodidae; genus Rhipicephalus; species Rhipicephalus sanguineus. The sequence goes on along the minus strand of NC_051182.1, from coordinate 18,833,240 downwards.
GCGGCAAGCGTTGAGTCGAGCAGCTAAGGCAATTGTTGGGCTGCTGCGCCTTCGTGGATTGTTGAGCCAAGTTTTGTAAAAAGGGGACCCAACGTGGCCGTTGCGGACTGATGGACAGGACGCAGTGGCGCCACCTCTAGCTTTCAACTACCGAGAAATTACGAGGACGTGGCGGGAAACCAGAGTTTCTGAACTACCTTGACTTCGACTTCAGGGATTGCTGAGCAGTGCAGGTATTATTACCGAGCGCATTTACTTTTTCGTGGAGTAACTTGCAGTAATTCCATTGTTTGAGGGAACAATCGGCAGAGAACTTAAATTAGGTGAAGTTCCATATTGTCGCTTCGCTCGCAGAACCAGCTCAACAATATCAACAACTCGAAAAGCCAAGTTATGCCTTAAATGGCGTTATTCACCGAGTTCGAAAATGTAACGCATACGACATGAGCCTGTCGGCCAGAATATTTCAGCAGCCGCATGATTTGGGTGACGCTATGTACAAACCATTGCCTCCTGATTAGAGAGCGAGTTTTCATTTCATTTTTCGTCATGCTTATCAGGAGGAGCATGCTACAGGCGTACCGCCGAGTAAACACCTCCAGCTTTCTTTAAACAGACCCCCTGTCTCTCTCTCGCATCGCTCTCTATAAAGATTTCTGAAAAGTATGGTCTATCGCCGGACAACCTGCACTAGTTATGTACTTTGGCTACAGCTCATCAAATTGGCATACAGGAGGAGTAAACTTTATTGAAAAGTCGGTAAGAGAAAGCTATGAGAAGAAAAGACTCTGCAGCCAAGTTTAGTTCTTTAGTTTTACAGCAGAGCTGTTATGGTCGAGGTTTACCGTGTTCATGGATAGAAAATTATCATCATCATGAACCGGCACGCGTTCAATCGCCACCCAAGCACTCTGTACGGATGGCTAACAAGAGACGCTGAAACGTGCGGCCCCTAATCGGTGTTTGCCGCTCGTGTATTCCCTTGTTAATGTTTAGAGCACTAGTGTGGTGAGCAGTGGGATATGCTCAATTTCTGGGGCCCGTATGCGTTGTAGGAATTTTATAGCAGAGCTGTTATGGTCGGGGAGCGAAAAGATCGAAGACGAGAGAACCACTACGGAGAGAGAGATACAAAGAAAGACATAGAAAGCAAAACAGGAAAAAAAGAAAGAAATATGGGGAACAAAGACGGAAAAAGATACAAAGACAACGAAACAAATAGACATAGAGAGAAAGAAAGACACAGGCGCAAAAAAGACGGATAAAAAAAGAGAGGAAGCATACCCATGTATAGCACAGTATAGCAAGCGGTGGGAAAGAGATAGGTGAGAGGGTAAAAGCCTAGCCAAGCCAGGAGCAGCTAGGTGTCCACAAGCTCAGCTGTGACGAAGCCTTGCGCGACATAGTACAAGATGCGCAAATTTTTTAAAATTAAAAATCTTGGCCGATATTTCGAGGCCCATTCGGCCTCGAAACGGAGGGCAATCAGGGGCTCACTGTCCGGCAGGCTCCGCATCTAGTGCGTTTTTGCAGTTGTATTCCTTTACACCGTCGTTCTTTCCGCGTTTGTCAATGCGTTGCCTTCTCCATTGATTTTTAAGGCCGTGTACATATACGCTCGGCAGCAGCCCCCTTGACCGGTTGATATTTCCTGGCGTCGTTTGTATAACAAGCCGAAACACAGATATGTAACAGAAACACAGACGATCGTGGCAAGGAGCAACAAAAGGCAGTCCACATACCCGCCCCCCCCCCCCCTCCTTCGTCATCCCCGTGCAGCGCTGTTGAGGTGACCTCATCGCGAAAGACAGTTACGGCTCTGCACTTTTCTCTTCTCCTTTTCCTTAAAGTCACCTCTCGGAGTCCACACGGGTTTCTAAGGAAGAAAAAATCATAGTTGGCAAAAAGCTCCCGGACGAAGAAGTAATATTCGTGAACTATATGAAAGACCTCATGCACCTGACGTTCCGTGTCGTTAAGTAGCTACCGTAAAAGTGCCAATTAGGCAAATTAATCAACGAGAATATCAGTCGTTATTCCTCTTTAACAACCAATATAGCAGCTTTGTCGCAATTTCCCACATCGGCCACTCTTGCGCGCCCTTTATCAACTCGCGGCCCGCATGAGCCCGAAATAACACCCACATGGAACCATGTCACGCAACCAAGGATGTACCGCGCGGACATTGCAGCGGATACTGATAGAAGAAGAGCGAACAAAAGGCAACAATGGTCATCAAGGAAATGGATAAACACGGCTCACGCTTTCGAAAAGGCTGCGATGGCGAGAAATAACGACACGAAAGGAAATAATCGAGGCGACATAAAAGAAATAAGCTACCGGGCGGCGCGGCCATTTGGCTACGCAAACAGCGCAGGCGTGGTGCGTGAAGTCATGAAGCCATCAGGCTCTGCAGGGTGCCACGGTTGTTCCTATTGCTCGGCTCAACCTCGAGCCCGTGGCGTGACGAGATGACCGCCACTCACGCCACGCTCTCTTTGAAACGGTGCAGTGGCGTGCCTCCTAACGAAATAACAAGCGCCGGTAGGGCGCTTTGATGAGAACATTTCGTTACGAGGTTCACTCCAAGCTGTGCCCTTATCCCTTTGTACATCTAGGTATAACATCTTGTCCAAGTGGCCAACGACGGAGCGTGAAAGGTCCACCACTCCATTCAAAGATTCCCTAATCCTGATTGATTTGGCGCTCTTGATGCCAATTCTCAGGATTCGACCGCAGTCGCCGCGCATATATAACAATTGGAATACTTCGATCATCATCGGCAGTAGCAACAGAAACTGGCCTATTCGCGGTTGCAAATGTCACCGTCCAAGAACTCCGCACAGGTGGTTAGCCAGCAGAGCTGAAATGTGCGGCCCCGGTGTTAAGCAGAGCGTAAATCCCGCAGGTTCATTAAAGACTTTCTGAGCTATTGGTGCGTCTTTCGGCTTCCTAATGAAGTACTAGGCTGCGACGGAGAAAACGACGTCACTGACAACACAGCCAATCTCTTTTACTACTTCTAACTATACCTCCGCATTCACAGCTTAGTGTGTCTCGATGTGTGCGCCCCCCTTAGGGTGTTGCCATTCTTTGAAGGGGCTGATGCCGCCACGACGCCATTTTCTGCCCCGCGTCTCGTGCCTCTCAGCGCAGCTGCCGTAGAGGGGTGAGACGCCGGTAAGAAGCCGTGGGCTAAAATATGGCAGCCGCGCCGCAGTAGACGCCGCAGATGTCCTCACCCTAAAGCGGACAAAACGCGCATCAAGGCACCCTATCACAGCTGCTCTTCTTCATATACGGAGAACCAGCATAGTCAGTCCAGTGGGACTTGCCCAATTTTCGTGGCGCATACGCGTTAGCAGTTATCGCGTACATGGGACCACAGTCCCTCAATACAGCTTTTAAAAGTATTTGGGCTCTATAATAGGAAGGCCAAATTTTGGCTTTCCCTAGCCATATGCCGCTTCACTGTAAAAGGTAAGCGCGCACACAAGAACGCAAAGGAAGGGAAATAGATTGCGCGAGCACCGGCTACCAACCGAATGGTCACACTGTGGTGGAACCAAAAAGGTAGGCGCATAACATTTCTATGCACGTCACGCGGGCAAAATCGGCTTTACTGGTGAATGTGGGACACCTGCGGTCTCTATGAAGGACAACTGCTTGGACACTTTACTCCTGAGAAGGGTAGTCGAAAAGGTGTTCGTAAGCCAGCCAGCAGCGAGTTTCGCACTTATGCGACCACCACGGTATACGTACTTGGACTAAGAAGATATCATTTTAATACATGCAAATAAACGACAACTACTAGAACCGACAGACTGATGGGCTAGTTGGTAGTGCATAATTCCGAACAGTAGCGCAAAGAAGCACACGGACGGCGACAGATCAAGACGGGACACTGCGCTGTCTTTATCTGTCGCCGTCCGTGTGCTCGTTCGCGCTATTGTTCAGAATTATGTACTAGAACCGGCATATATCTTCATCTCGGCCTCGATATTCGCGGCAGAAGGTTGATTCAGTCTGCTACCCCGGTGTTTGGCCATGACAATGTGAAGGCAAATAAGTCTATCGAACACAATCGTCCAACTGCTCACTACAGCACTGCAGTCAGGGTCAACCTCAGCAGCCGCTTCGAGCTAACTGCGCAACCACCATCCTTTGCGAACTGATATAGCCTAGCCGACATGCCCAAAATGAAACCTCAAGCCTGCGTAGGAGACATAATTACCTAGCCCTATTACCTGATCATTAGTGACCATAAAACATCAAGGATGTGCCCGTTTCAGGGGACTGGCCCAAGACGAGAAAAAAGCCTCACCCGCGAGCTGCCAATCACCGATGCTCATTTCTTTTTCCCTCGATGGAGTAAAAAAAAGCTAAAGTAAAGGGAAGAACATAGCTACCAAAAAGAAAAAAAAGAAAAAGAGTGTTCGCCTACGGCGTGCACCAGCATATTAATGCGCGGTATCACCTTACGCTAGAGGGCGTTGTCAGCGGAGTGCAGGCGCACAAGCGTTGGGCGAGCAGTCCATTCGACACTATGTCTTGTGCGCTATGGTCAGTTGCATACGCTCATCTGCTTCGTACCTCGGCTTATGCTGAGAGTGCGGTCCGTCATTCTGTGATGACTGCATCAGACTGCAGCCCGAGAGCAGGCGAGCGTTTCTAATCGTGTTTCCCAGTGTGACCACTCCGCGACGCTCGCAACGGACATCGTGAAGCTCCTTCCTGCGTGCGTGCGTGCGTGCGCGCATGTAGACGTAAATGAAAATGGTACCAGCTCTATGGGCGTGCACCACGGCATACCTTTTGAATGCGCGTAATGTTGACACGTGAGAATAGCTCTGCGCAATCGCTGAAGGCAACGGCCTTCCCCCTTCCCCAAATTATGCCGGAGAGAGCTCTAAATAGATTCGCAGGAACGGCTTCAAGGAAAACGTCGCAAAAGATTGATGATGTGCTCGCTGCTGCCATCGTAGTATGCACGAAAGAACATTGAGGACTACCTGTTATACGTTTGGAAAGTTTTTCCGGCAAAAGCTTCTGTGAAATTATTTAGTGATTAGTATACAGTCGAAACCCGCGATAAGGAAATCCCGAGCGAACGAAATTCTCACCGCAACGATATATTTTCGGAGCACCGGCGAACGCCCATAGGAGTCAATGCATTTCGTAACTCGCGACTACGAAAGATATTCATACCGCAGTCCCTCAATAACGAAATTTTTGAAACACGAGTGCGCAAATAATCCACTCTCGCAACATTAACTACATTCGAAAACTGCTGAAATTCATTCGTGCTACACTTAAATTGTGCAAAACTACCGCTAGCACTTGAGAAGCAGCCGCCATCATTGTTTACAAAAAAACATAAAGCTGGCGACAATGATGATGATGATGGCTTGCCGAAACGTTATCGCGGACTACGTAGCCAAATCCACATTCCTCATGGAGTTTCGTTCGTTGGCTTGGCTCTGTGCTTGGCTTCGTCGGCTTTGCGCGCACATGGTCGCGTGTGTGGAGCCATTTGTGGAGCGTTTGCTTGGTCGCTTGGTGCAACGTGAACTGTGTGTTGCGATTGCTTCGTCCAATTTCGCTGCCCGCGAAAATGCCGCCTCCAACGAAAAAGCGGAAGTTTATCACGCTGGAAGATAAGGCTGCAATCATCAGTGAGGTGGAAAAGGGCAGGAAAAAAATGGACATCGCCGATGAATTCGGCGTCGCGTGCAGCTTGCTGTCCGCGATTCTGCGCTGATCCAGCGGAGCCGGAAGAAGGTTCACCTGTAGGCGCACTTGATGGCGGTACTGGTGACAGCGCAGTGCCGCCGCCACTGACCAGTGCATGGGGCGAACTTTGTGCCGTGGCAAACGAGAGTCCCTATCGAGAGGCATGAAATTGCTGCATGGTGAGGCCCGCCAAAGCAAACTTACTGACTTTTGGAAGTAAAATGTGTTTTTTGTAAATTCCATGTCTTTTCTGCCGCATTCTCGTGCCAACGAAATTCCCGCAAGAACTTAATTTTGTGTTTTCCCCGCCGATTTCGTTATTGCGGGTTTCAACTGTATTACTACCGAGACTTCAGGAATTAAGACTGATTTTATGTCATATACAAGCAGACTGCATAACTATGCCGTGGTATTGCTGCATGGCCTGCGCCAGACTATACGCCTTTGGCTCATGACAGAATATACGCTTGTTTCTCAGGGCTCCGCCACGAAGAATTTAATTGTAATGCTTGCAATCGCGGGACGAGAAGCTGATGCAAAAACGAAGGAATAATCACTTTGGGCTATATCGTTGTAACTGATCGCTCATTAGGCTTAACAGACAGTTTCGAACTGTTTCCAACGTCCTAAATCGCTGCGAATTGGCCACCTCGGACCCTGGAAGGGCAAGAATGCAAATACGGCTCAGCACATAGTATAATCGGTGGCTCACAATAACGCTCCCAATTAAAGGGTAGACAGTGTCGAGTGCTCGTAGCCAACGAAGGGAGAAAGATATGTGCGAGGGAAGGAACAGGACGTTTCCTTTTACAATCATCCGGTCATACAGACTCTTCTAATAACCGTCATAAACATTATCCATAACCCCCGGGACCACCCACGTCCAGCGAAACTCGCACTCGGAGCAGCTTCGATGGCATAACACAGAGAAGGTTGAACGCGCCACGCGGCCCCTGCAACCGGCAAGCCAAATACGATTGGTACGAGAATTATAGACCCTCTAGGCTCACAGTCCTCCAGCATTACATTCGGGCATCGCAATCGCCACGCCTACGGAGAGGGATCGGTATTTGGTTTTCTGCTGAGGGGAGGAGAAGGCGACAATTAAATCGCAGGAAGTTGCCATTCCGGTGCGGGAGACCATATTATTGGGGACAGTCGGCGATGTATCAAGAGCGCAGCAGTCCACCAAAACCAGACGACAGAGACGACAAGCGCGATATCACATCTCCTTGTCGTTGTTTATTTCGGCAACCGTTGCAGCAGCGCCAGAGGCGGTGAGCAGTGACCCTACTGAAGTGCACGAGCAAACACCCGCGAGTGAAACAAAATGGCGAAGGAGATACGAAATGCAACAAAAGTAATAATAAAAAGGTTAGACCTTAAGGGCCAGGGAGATCCACGTATGCGGTACCGAAAAAAAAAAAACAGAGATACACCCGATACCTCGTTTTCTTTTGCTCCCAGTTAATGGGCGCGAATTATTTATTACGGCGAACCGCTCTCGCCCTGTGCAAACCGATGCTGGGCGGCATTAAAGGAAAACGCTGGAAGCATAAGCGATGATGGAGAAATGGCAGTACGTGCCGCCATCCAGCAGACGCGGCCGGAGAGAAACAACACCCATGGTCGAAGCGTTCTCTTCCTCGCTAAGTATAGTGCGTCGACGGCTTGTTAGTGCAGCCGAGTCGAGCCAAGCCAAATCGAGTGATTGAGGGTGGCTGAAGAAGAGGAGGGTGGAACGAAAGCGGTAACAACTCCGAGAGAAGTGTAAGTAGCGACGAGGGAAGAGGGGGGGGGGGGGCGATTCAACGACTCAACGGCGCTCTGGTAAAACGAAAGAAGCGTGTTTGGTCACGGCCGTTACAGACGTCGCGGGCGCAATTACCTGGCTCATTATTTCAACGATCCGGCGATCCACGGCGCTCAAGGGGGACGCCGCGTAAGGTTCGCGGTGTTGAGGCGGCTATATAGAAAAGCAAAATAATGTAGACGTCGCCGAACCCAGTTAAGGGAGCAAGCGTATGGCGACAACGTCAGAAGGAAGTCAGCGCCCTAAAATACAAAAAGAGCAGTCAAACAGAACAAAAATGAAAATCTGGCAGACGAGGTCTGTGCGATGTCGCTCTGTACAAGAGACAACAGCAAGCGACACCCGAATGAAAGATAAAAAAAAAACGTTGCAGGAGTCTATTCAGGTAAGCTGTCCAAGCATTGCTTCTGAAAAAGCCTCCTCGACACTCATTTCTCCGCTACGTGTACGCGCTAAATTTTCATGTACGCTGATCGGCCAATCTTTGGCCGCCCTCTACGAAAGGCCAGTAGTGTTTCTACAAATAGGAGGCCATTTTGGCCAAGTTGAAGCTCGATGACACGTAGCTATGAAATATGTTTTCTTCGTGCCCTCCCCTCACTTACAGCACTATTGGTATACGTACGAGCACAGAATGACATTTTTCTTGAGTTGAGCGTAGTGTACAATACACCACCTTATACCAAAAACATTGAAGACATTTAGTGTGAGACGAAGAACACATTTTAGACCTGTGAGCATGGTAAAAAGTGGATTCCGAGTAAATAATAGTAATAGTAGTAAAACTTTGCTTCATAATTGCGTACAATTGCTTCCTACTGCAGCAGTAGGACCAGGGGCGTAGCCACCCCGTGATTTTTCAATTTTGCTTGCGTATATATACACGCACACATGAAAACGCATGCACGAACATATATAAGGTATGGTTGAACCCCCCCCCCCCCCCCCCGGAAAAAAGTTCTGGCTACGCCGCTGAGTAGGCCTTAAACTAAGGTGCGAGTTAACGAGGTTCAGCAGCACCTTTTGAACACGGTCAGCAAACGTTGCCGATCGGTGGCCGAGGCTCTTGCTAACGTGTCTGCCAAATATTATAGCACTGCACACAGCAAGGAATTCAAAGACCGCTAGAAATATTTCCCTCTTCTCTCGGCAAATTTCGCGATATAAGTTTCAGACAACGTCATAGGCAGGAGGAGACGGCCATTGGCTGATATGAGCATTCGTGTACTGCATGGTTGCCGCGGCTGGCACGGGGTGCTCCCCGTACCCGCGCCGCTCTTTATAGTGCTAGAATCACACTATAAAATTACACCAGTAAGACTGCGATCTCGCCGAAAGTAAACCGTCGCATTCAAAGAAAAAAAATATCTAAACAAATGCTCAAGACAACGATGCGAGCTGACGTAGCTTCCTGACCCTTTGTCGTCTCACAGTGCAGCTTTCGGCGCGTTCGCTGGAACGTAATAAAAAAGATAGCGCTTGAAGCTTGCGACAAAACTCTGGAACTCCGCTCGTATCGGCGGATTGGAAAAAAATTGCGGCAATCGACTTGTGAGGCAAGAGTGTTGCAGGGCCCCAACTGAAACGTTCCGAATGCTATTCCAAGAATTCCATGTTTCCTTACAGAATGCACATATAATCCGTGTATTTTCCACATATTTCCCTAAGACTCTTACGGACATACATGGCGTATATGTAGAAAATATATGGACTATATGTGGATTTCGTGAGGGAACATATGGAATTATTGTTATACCAGGCGGACCGTTCCAGGAGGGACCCCTTTAAATTACACCAATTTAGCGAAAATTGTAAGCCTAGCCCATATCCATTTCTTCTTGATTTCAACTATGATGTCCTTAACCCCCGTTTGTTCCCTGACCCACTCTGCTCTCTTCCTGTCTCTTAAGGTTACACCTATCATTTTCCTTTCCATCGCTCGCTGCGTCGTCCTCAATTTAAGTTGAACGTCGGCAGGATAACCGGTGGTCATTAAGGGTAACTGACTGGATTCCAAGAGATGGAAAACGCGTGAGGGGGAGACAGAAAATTAGGTGGGTAGATGAGATTAAAAAGTTTGCAGGTATAACGTGGCAGCAGAAAGCACAGGACCGGGTTGATTGGCGGAACATGGGAGAGGCCTTTGCCCTGCAGTGGGCGTAGACAGGCTGATGATGATGATGATAAGCCTAGCGACAATCTCGCAATATAGTCACCTGCACCATTGCTCTCACATAACACACAGGTATATTTGCGCTATAGCTCCGTGCTGCCGAGTGCCGATGAATTTTCTTAAATTCTTTACAAACGTGTACCGTGCTTTGCGGAGGCGCTAAAGAAACAGGGGTGCACGCAACTAACCCGCGTCTTTCATTACGACATCCTTCACAATCATCTGTGCAGTTTTGAGAGGATGAGATGCAGAATTAATTATGAAATTATTTTTTTCCAATGAAGTAACCAACCCGATTGTAGAACTTTGTGACGATAATTAAGTAAAGATAAAAATGGCCAATATTATCCAATAAATTATAAAGTGGAAAATAAACACGCCGTATACAGACAACTATTACTCGGGTTTGTGAAGCAGGACGCTAAAGAAGCAGAATACACATTAAAGGCGAGTAGTTCGAAACATTATAACGTTAGCATACATTACAACGCCAAAAGCTCGACCATAAATGCGAGTAGCATCGCTTACTTTGACAACAAGCAAATATTAATGCATTCACACCACTATGAGTATTTTGGCGCCCAATAAAAAAAGCCAGAACTGCCCGCATATTATTTTTCATATAAATATATTTGTTTTATAAGTATTGGAAGAGAACAACCAACTACGCCTGCACCATTTTCCTATGCCCGATGTCTTAGACACTTTGTGTTTATTCGATCATCTTCACAGTCATTACCATTATTAGTTTTCTGTAATACACAAAAATGTAGGATAGATAACTTCGAAACAGGAACCACATTTCTTCAAAATAACCCGTTCATGATCAAGTTGGCACTCGCTTATGAAATATAATTGGCATTATTTAACAACCGGTGTCGATGTGTCCACGTTTATTGCCTTCATTGGCTCTGTATTATTTGCGGTAATGATATCTTATAACTGTATTTCTCCTCGTTTCTACATTCTAGGCCTCTTTGTACTGGGCGATGAATCGCTGAAGGAATAACCGTCGCATGGCCATGACGTACACTACTATAAAGGCTTGTTCACACGTGCGCCTAGCACCGGTCGTGCGACGAAGTTAGCCGCAAATGACCGGTTTGTTCGCAAAGCGACTACTTTGGCTTTGTCGTTCGTTGTTCGATTTTTCGGTCCCGCGACTGCAATCACAGAGCTCTGAACCAATCGCATGCGCAAGAACAGGACGTCAGCTTATTCAGCCAGTGGCCATGCGAACTATATGCTAGTAGACGTAAATATCTCAGTGGCGATGGGTATAGGTCGCATTCAGGTGTGAACATCGTCGCCTTGAATGGATTTTCGTCGCCAGTCGCAAATGGTCGCGCGACCTGTCCTAGTCGCAGGTGAAAACTAGCCTTAACACGCTTTACTCACCGTTGCCATAGTTTCTTGCCGGGTGTACTGTACCTGACACCCGGCCAGCTGGCATCAATTCGAATGAAATCCGACGCACTACATTTTGCTCGCGGGGAACACGCAGAATCAATTTGGGCATCCGGGAGCCTGCAGCGCATATTAACGGTCAGAAAATTGCTCGCTCTTTTACCAAGTTCGCCGCACTGTTTAGCGAGCTGCAATTTTGCCCCAATGGCGCTTGAAGAAGCTGAAGCTCGGCCAAGGTCACATCGCACGATATAGAGGCCTCGGGCCTCAAAAAATAAATAAAAAGAAACAAAGAAAGATTAAACAAAGAAATGAAGGTAGCACGGTCGGGGGATAATCTTGCGTACACTTACGCTGTCCGAATGGGCGTGTCGAATGAAGGCGTGCAGGGTGGCGTTTATTCCGAAGGCAAAGTTTGTTTTGCTTCTATATATGATAGTGCGTATTCGACGATTGGGCAATTGAAATTCCGGGGTTCATGGAACCTCGCCGCTTATGCACTTTCTCAGGGCGATCCGTACAAGAGAGCAGAAACCGCTCTAGAGCACAGCAGGGCTAGACAATCTAACCATGACGCTCAGTGAATCAATGTAGAGTCAGTGGTATTAGGTAATAATTAATAGAGCGAACAAAACAAAGACCCAATGAGCCAGGTGTAAACCGTCACGACGGCTTACTGCATAAAATACGATCAGTGCCCAGTCAGCGGCATTGTAGAAGTGTTGTACCCGCCTTACCGCTAATCTGCTATACGTGTAGCGCTTTTCAGCTTCATTATTGTCTCCTCTTTTTTAACCAGAGGCGTATAGCATTAGGTTCTCTTAGTTCAACGGTGTGCTGCATGAAACTTCATTCAAACAGCTTCACTTATAATTGCGTGAATTTTTGTCCCACTTAGTTGTCAAATCACTACCAAACAACCTCGCGGTCCAAAATTTGCGATAGAGAGACAAGTGCGCATTTGTACCTCGTGAACAAGCTGCCGCAAGAATTTTAAGAATAAGTGTTGTAATAAGTACGGTACAAGGTGTAAAACAACCCGCTTCGGCCGGTTTCAGTTGTTTGCCCGGCCTTCCCACACATCTCGGCAGCGGAGAGGGGTAGGCCTAGCCCTTTGTCGTGGCTGCGCAAATTTCGGCATCGTAACACGACGTCGGCAATTACGTCATCGGCGCGTGCCCATAGAGTGAGCAAGGCTTCCTCTACGTGTCGATCGTGTGAGAGCGGCGCGGTGAGAAAGGGCGGTGCGAGGGCTTCGAGGCACTGGCGAAGTGCCTCGAACTACTCGATGCTACTGCGCATGCGCCCTTCCTCTAGTGGTAAAGTCGCGAGACACCTGATCTCGGAGGCTTTCGTTCTGGCGATACCGTTGTCCCGGTAGTCTCGGGGTTCTACCAAATCGACAGAAATCAGCACAGGAAAATAAAAATGCTGACGGCACGGCGAAAACTTCATCACCGCAGGGCCAAGACGCTGTTTCGTAGTGCAAAGGACCAATCGATGAACTCGGTGCTACGTAGTGTTGCCCATAAGCAAGATTGCGTCACTGCACGGGCGAAGAGGACTGGAGATGCGCAGGCGAGGGGCGCACGAATTGTTTTTAGAAGTGAAGCGTCCGCGCAGCGCTGCGACATTCGCTAAATGTGATCGCCGCAACCTTCTGCACAAATTAGCGAGCTTGTTTGCGAGGGTAAAAAAATGAAAAGTCGGTGCCTATTTAATGGCACTTTGATCCAATGCTTGTGTGTTAACTATTTACTAAATCCTTCCGGAATCGTCCACTACGGCGTGCCTCATGCTCATATCGTGGTTTTGGCCCCTAAAACCCCAGCAGTGATTATTGTTTGCATTGTGCTATAATGGACATAAAGCCTTCACATAGCAAGCTTCAGGAAAGTTCGTTCAACAAATGTAGTCAAATTACGAAAAAAGACTGAATTCGGTGGCGTCACACTGGCGTTTTGGGGATCAAGTGTCGGCGCTAAATTCAAACATAGATTTCGTCTTCTAACGATTATTCTGTGGTAGCGAGATTAATGACACTAGAGTTCTGGAACAGCAATTATTTTGTCTAAATAGATTTAATGTTTCACGTTAGCGCTCCTTAGGAGCTATAGTGAAGTAACTTTGCCAAGTGTTACATTGAGACATATGGACAGTAATGTGCAATCTTTCCGCGAAATTTGAGCAAGAATACAGCAGAAGTAAGCGACAAATGTTTTCTTTCTCTTTTTTTTACAACTTCAGAAAAGTATGCTGTTCCCGTACACTCTAAGAAAAAAAAAGTATGTGTGACTGCTTTGGAATAGTCCTGACTCGCTACGTAATGACTCTCTTTAAAGAGGCGCGTTAACTCTCTTATGGGTCACGCGACTCTAAGAAGAGAGTATAGTGACCCTCAAAGAGAGTTGACGGCACTCTTTAATCAGAGTCATATACGTGGCAAGGCAGAAATGTCAAAAAAGATTGGGGGACCCTTAAGCTTCGCCTTTAAGAGTTGAACGCAAGAGCGAAATCCGGTCCCTGGTGCGCCCTTCAACCACTAAGTGCATGCTTATTAATGTGTATTGTTACACACACACGCACACAGACACACACACACACACGCGCGCGCGAGAATGGTACATACAGGTTTTTGATCTAAAGCAAGAGTCGCATGGCCTCCAAGATGCACGCCGCGCGCTTGCCATCTCGGAGGCCATGAAGAGTATCACAATGCCTCACAGATGGCAGCACATTATCTAGCGTTCGCTGTTTGCTTGATCAACGCCTGCTCTGGAAAAGGCGGCATTGGCTTGATATGTTTTCCGCTAGATGGACATAGTTGTCCATTTCCTTTCTCGATTTTTCGCTCACGGATGATTTTTCGCTCACAACCAACGGTCCCCGCGGTCCCGACACCGACGACGGAATTTCTGCGACACGAGCTCTCTAACGCTATCGCGTTAAAAGAGTCAAAGAATTCTTTTTCTTTTCTTAGAGTGTAGTGTACTGCGGTTGTAAACGGCACGCGCTACGTTCAACGCCCCGTGACCACACTGCACGAAACGCGGGCGTGCTCGAATTTGCTGCTCCCTTGCACGGCGTTTCATTGCGCGATTCCCACTTTGTGGTTCCCGATTCAAACTGACTTAACGCCAGGCTGAAAAAAAAATGTGCTACAAAAAACTTACTCTTAACACTTGCGCGTCGAGCGCTGGCAACACGCGCCGATAAGCCCATGTGCCCTTGCTGCTGTTCTTGTTTTATTATTATTATTATTTTCTGTTTTTAGAACGAAACGCTACGTGTTCGTCCGCTTGCCTCTAATAGGGTACACGCAAGGGTGCGTGAGCTGGTAGGGGTGAATATATTTTACGCGCAAGACAGCTATAAATAAGCTATGTGTCAGAGCCGAGATATTTCGGTTTTTCGTTGCTCTGGTGGTGAATACGTCTTATCTTAAAAAAGTCCAAGCAACAAAACAGCGCTGCCATTTGGAACGCTTGCCGTATCATGGTTTCAAGTGGAGAGCCACGAGCAAGCATTCTGTGCTACCGAAGAATGCTTGCCTCTGCGAAACAGCACGCCTAGAAGTGCAAAGTTTCGTTTTTATGTTTTTATTTTATTTTCAATATCCAGCGCGTGCAGCATGAGTGCGCATGCGCATTCCGCGGCACGTGCCCGCTGACCGGAAATATAGCGTGTGTATAAAGGCACGTGGGTGCTTTCTTTTTTTTTTAATATTTATCTCCCACTATGCGCGTGCCTCTGCGCAAGTTCTTAGAAGGTGTTCTAAAAATGGCAACTCGGAAGACAAGAAAAAGTAGACGTCGCTTTGTATTTATTATTTCTAAGCCATCCTATTCAGCGTATTTCACGCGCACGCCGTTTGCGCATGGCTTGATGCAGCCGCTTTCTTTCCCGTGCTTGAGGTGCGTTCCCGTAAGGCTCCAGTGTCTATTTCCAAAAGCTAGGTCACGGTTTGCGCACAACCCGTTTCAAGCTGCACGTCTCCACGACAATGTTGCGTGATGTTAGGACGAAGTTGCAGTTGCAAGGCTATCGTGCGTTGTCCGTAATACCACCATACCACCTCTAGAACCACTATACAGACACAAAGTGTGAAAATCCGGCGCATTGCGCGCGACAAAAGATTCTGTTGACCTTGTTCCGTGACGTGAGACGCTTATCAAATGCACGCTCCGCGTCCTGGAACCCAGTGCTATGCACAGAATTGTCTATAGTCGGTTACGACCTAATAAAAGGAATGTATGCTCCGGCCACACAACTACGGAGCCCCTGTTCTTCGCCTATGAAAGACAGAAAGTGAGAGAGACATGCAGATATGTACTCGTGCGAGCCGATTTCCACTCGAACTGCAAGTACTTTTACAGCGAAAGCTGTTATTAGATCACAACAACAGGCGTTTTTGGCGCCTTAGTTGTCCGCCGCCGCCGCCGGTGTCCGTAACCACTATCGCGCGGAATAAAAAAAATAAACGAAACAAGAAAAAATACCCAGGATGGAACGTAGGATAGAACCTGTGCCCTCTGCGGGGCAGCTAAGTGTTCTACCACAGAGTCATGCCGGCGCTTGAAATTCCTTTGCAAAAAGACCCTATACAGGCTTCATGTCGGGAAGGAGCTGCATTAACATATAATGTGTAATATAGCGTGGTAGAAGAGCAAAGTAACTACCAGGCGCCACAGAACGCGAATTCTGTAACCAGGCGTCACACAGTACGAATTGCGCAATGAGTGGGTCGTTGAATGCTTCCAACCCATTGCAAAGGGCTCAGCCATAATTCTTCATCGTCCTCAGGCACAGCATCGACAATGTGCACATAATGCCCTACAGATGTGCAGCGGGTACCTCGCCTCTCCGCAGAATGACGAATAATAGCGTAGTGGGTGCTTCCCAACTTCACAAAAATTATGATTTATGGCACCGTGCGGGTACTTTGCACGTGCACTTTATTAGCAGCCCAAAAAGAGTTTACGACAGGCTCTAGAAATGCCGCTGTTCCAGCTTTCGCTGACTGTGCTGCGCTTTCCGCGCACGCCGGACGTTCTTTCTCGGGTAATGTAAACGCGACGCATATTAAGTGTCACATCACGTTTGGCTTAGCACCGGTATAAGAATCACTGACGAAATTTCCAGGGCTGTTGAAGTTTCCGGCCGAAAATCAGCGACACAACCGTGCGTCTGTATAGGAAAGTGGACTACCTGAAACACTCTTGGAGTGTTTGACGTCACGAAAACGAGTAAGTGCTAATGAACCTGTGCAAGTTATCCGTGGGAGGGACGGTGGGCGGAGCTGAAATTTTCTTCTTAGGTTGCAAACGAGTACACACGCGTCCCACACTCCCATTTGTTGAACCAACTCTCCTCACGCCGCCAGCACAGAAATCAAACAAAACCTGCCTTCGATGAGGGTGGCGATTTGGGCTTGTTGGTATGGTTGCATGATAATTGATGGTAGCGCAGGCCAAAGACACGGACAAAAGAAGGCACATGAGACACCACAGCGCTAACTTTCAGCGCTGTGGTGTCTCATGTGCCTTCTTTTGTCCGTGTCTTTGGCCTGCGCTACCATCAATTTTCATAAAACCTGCCTTATCTGTAGCGTACATTGAACTAACCATCCAGCTCG
Source organism: Rhipicephalus sanguineus (assembly GCF_013339695.2). Taxonomy (NCBI): domain Eukaryota; kingdom Metazoa; phylum Arthropoda; class Arachnida; order Ixodida; family Ixodidae; genus Rhipicephalus; species Rhipicephalus sanguineus. The sequence continues at coordinate 18,816,479 of NC_051182.1, read as the reverse complement.
TCTGTCCTTTCGTTCTTTCCTATAGACGATTTCACATAAGACACCTGGGCGCCGCCACCTTGGGCTGCTAAACGAATGGTTTCTTATTTTTGCATATCGCGACATGAATTAATAAGCTCATGTAACGCAGAATACCCCAACCCAACCGTTTCCATGCGTATGCGTTACCGTAGCACTGTTCGTTTAGTTGATAAAGATACAAAACGGCAAGGCTACGCGCCAATACTACGGCACCGACGCCCATCCGTAGGGTGGTCTATTGACCACAGTTTTTTAATCGCTTGTAGGGTTTAACCAAGTTTTGCAAGGCGCTGCGGGTCTGACTGACCATTGAAAACCATAGCACTCGGCCTGTTCTTTCCGCATACTGGCTGCGAAGGTTTGCTCGCCATCAGCTGTAGCCTAGCCGAACGTGCTATACTTATATAGGCGGCGCCTACAGGACAACTAGGGACCCTACAATGGCTGTAGGAACAAAATGATTCTGGGGACATTTTGACACATTTCCGAACGCACGTGTGAAAGAGAGAAATGAAAGGAAAGAAAAGCTTGGAAGTTGGCAATATGAAGCATCCTGTTTGCTACGGAACTGTGGACAGTTCGGCAAGGCATTAGAAAGGAAAAAGGAAACGATTGGAACAGAGTTCTCGAAATGCGGTTAACACAATTTTTGTCATTTCCTTTCATTGCGATAGTATTTGTGCGGACACTCCAGGCGAATTCTTGCCGACGCAGTAAGGTTACGTATACGCACATAAATATATATCCCACGAATAACCATAGTCCTAAACATTCCTTCGAAGCGCGCAACCACGGTATTGAACCACCGACCCTTCGATCGGTGGCGCGACGCCTTATAGCCCTGTAACATAGGCAAAACTAAAGCACTTTGCACAAAAACCACTTTATTGCTCTGAAGGACCCTTTGCAGAAAGAAGGTGCGCCGATGACACACGGCATCACACTAAGTTCTTTAGGTGGTTCGTGGCCTCTGCGATTAGCTCCGGTTTATTAGAAGAATACCGCGAAAAATGGCGCTGCTTGTTAAAGCACCTAGAGAAAAAAAGTGGCCGCGTATCTGCGTGCTTCGCTGCAAATGTCGTCGAAAGACGATAGTCGTCTGCCGGCCACTATATGAGTCCTCCTCCTCTATGTTGAATCGCCGCATCTGGTTCATAGCGTCGCATTTGCAGCGCAGCCCAAAAAACACTAGCATTTTACACGCAGCCTAAGAAACACTAGGGTTTTTAGAATTATGTATCTATGTATTTTCTAGTAAAGGAACACACCACCTAATACTTATGTACTGATGTTGCGCCTCAGATATGCATAACATTTGCTTTTTTATCGACAATGTTCACAAGTATGAATGGCGGTACCACTTCAATATGGCTGGGCGGAGTCCCGCAGGTGGTTAAACCTTGGCCGGGTGGTTGATTCGGGTGACAGACCGACAAACAGACAGACAGACAGATAGACCTAAATTTCTGCGTTTAAGTTCCCCAAGAAAGATTTAAAAAAGATAAAATCAAGGCAACTCCGCACTAGTGGAGCCAAACCTGAAGGAAATGTAGAGCTGGAAGGTCTTCTTTTCTTTAGGGGCGAAGCTCTTTAAAGCGGCACCCGTTCGTCCCCGTCGTAGTGCGTAACCAGTCTTAACGCTAGTACCAGATCTTGACCTCCAAGGTGGTGCCGGTGGGAGATTTCTCCTGTGCGTTGTTGAACAATAAAAAATTCGCAGCGTGCGCGTTAACTAAAAGCCGAATTCTTCTGTCTCTCATTCCCCATTAGCAGCCATTGGCATGTTCCAGTAGGAAACGTTAGTAGAAGTAGAAGTGTAAGTGTTAGCTAAAAGCCGACTTCTTCTGTCGCTCATTCCCATTAGCAGCCATTGTTTACCTCCAAGGTAGTGCCTGGTGAGATTTCTCCTGTGCGTGATTAAACAATAAAAATTTTGTTCAAAACGCCGTTGTTTGATGAAATAAACCAACGAAAGACGCCAGAGGTTTTCTAAAAGCAAAACGAAAAGACGCCAGATGTTTCTAAAGCAAAACAAAAGACGCCAGCTGCTTAACGAAAGACGCCAGATGTTTCAGGGGTTGGTGAATAGGGGGTTGAAAGAGAAAGAGAGAGAAAATAAATTATAAGGGGCAAAAAAATCGCAATACTGCTAGACTGGGCTGTTGCACGGGAGTACAAAAGGTGACGTCGTTGTCTCGACAGTGTGTTCTTGGGGGTTTAAGCGTGTTTACAACAGCCCCAGAGAGAATTGTGGCGGTACTCAGGGAGCCTTCGTTGAAAGGGTGCATTGATGAGTTGTGCGCGCTGTATGTGAGAGCAAACCTTTTTCGTTCGAAAAGTATATGCTGCTTTCCCATAAAGAAACTTTGCCGGGAAAGGGATTCTCCTATGTCGCGTCTCATTCTGTATGAGCGCCTTTCCGAAAGATATCCCCTTAGCCAAAGGGCATCAGGGTGCCCGTGTGTCAAGCGTATGAGACCATTTATCTACAAGCGCATACATACTCCTGTACACAAATACATCCTTTACTGTTTGGGGGCGCGCCTCTCTCAGATTCTACAGCGCTATGCGACCGTAGTTAATACGGACGCTTCAACAGGACCGAGGACAAAGTTGAACGACCTAAGAGAGTGGGCATGTAGACTTTTCCCCTCAATTTGAGGAACTGTTGCAAAACGGGTATAATGTTTCTACGCTAAGAGAAAGAAAAGATAGAAAAAAAATTGCATGAGTAGCACAAGGAACGTGCGAGTTTGCCATCTTCTGCCAGTCGAGTGGGAAGGAAATGTTTATTTTCGGAACTCAGAGACCCGCAGCATCATCTTCGTAGACCGGCGAATTCAACAACCACGCGTTCATTGTGCGCACTTTGACGAAGAGAAGCAACGTGTGCGCCAAACAAGCTGGCGCAGCGATTACGACGGTGGCGAAAGAAAAGGATCTGCTTAGCGCGTGCGATTCCTACGAGACGCGCAATTAGACAAGCCGCTGTTACCTCGCGTGTAACCCGGGTTCAAGGCTAGCCTCTCGCATATGCGCCGAGAAAGAACGTACACAAGGCGCGCATTAGAGAAATACATCACAAGATGGCGACTCTATTTGTGTAAGTGCTCATGGGTTACTTCCTATTGCCAGAGGCAACGCAGGCTGTTTCAATTGTGCATACACCTATACCTGTACTCGCGCGCACGTGCGTTTGCGTGCATGTGCGTGTGTGTGCGTGTGTGTGCGTGTGTGTGCGTGTGTGTGTGCCTGTTTGTACGCTGGCATTGAAGAATTGGCGACTGGATGGCGCAACGTTCGATGGTCCCGTCTGGGGACGTTTTTTCCGACAACGCAAATGGGGACACTTTTTCCAGGGACATTTTTTCCGGGCACGTTTTTTCCGGAACCCGGCATTAGTATCTTCGTGACTATCTCTTCTTGTTAACTTTTGTCTGCGTGTATGTCTGTGCGCGTGTAAGTGTGGGCTCCTACGTCATGTTTGTGTGCCTGATAGTGGGGAGCAGTTGCACCGAGGGAAACGCTGGTTGTTGGGGAATAGTATAGAAGCAATTTCGACAAGAACTACAAAAGTTGTACGCGGGGCACGCCATCTTTGTAATAACGTTTGCGGGTCTACGCACTGCTCAAGCCTTAGACTGTCGCGTCACTCCGCGGGAAAGAATCGGCACAGAAAAACTGCCTGAAATGTCTGAAACGTTTCGCTGTCTCCTATAAGAACACACCTTCAGGGGCATTGGAGCACCCGTGAAAAAAATAAATAAATGATACACCAAGCTATATAACGAGGTGTTTCTTTCGGGGTTTGTGTAACTCACACCGACTGCAGTGATGACGAAAAAAAAAAAAAAAAAGGACAGGGTCAAGGCTCACGTTCCAAACGTCGATAAGAAAGGTTTAGGTCCACAGGACCCTAAATGAGAGGCGAAAATGCGGAGCACCTTTTTTTTTTTTGTGCGTGTGTGAAACCGCTCTTGAACAGCAGGTGAGGCAGTCTGGAGCGACTCGTTGAAACCTTGACATCTGTTTCATATACAAGATGATAGGCGATGGGCGGGAAACAAACTGGCGGAAAAATACCTGGCTTCGATTGCGCCACTAGCATGAACCGGCCACCCTGCCACTCAAAGAAGTGACGCGCAAAGGAAAAAACGCTGCGCTGTAAACATAGCAGCCGCCGACCATCGCAAGCTTTCTTTTATTTCTGCGTGTGAGTTTTGCAGCTGCCACGTCACAAACGACGTCTGCAACACACGCGCAGGCATCACGCGAGAATAGGCGAGAAAAAAAAAAAAGGATGCCGCTGCTCCCGCGCTCTGTAGCGGTAGTTCTCGCCGAGCCTTCTGGAGTAGAGATGGCGCTAAGGAAACGTGCCCGTGAAGACGGCTTCCAAGACAGCTTTCAAGACAGCACGACGAGTGGCGGCGTTGTTATAACCGGTGTTTATGATGGGCGGGTAGGAACAAAGGGCACAACTCTAGTTGTTCGTTCCTATGATGTCTTCCGCGCGAACTGGCTCGCACGCGAACAGGCGGTAGTGTTGAGGAAAACGACGTCTCAGTGCGCCAGGGCTGCCGACACCTCGTAGATCTTTGCGAAAAGCATGCGTGTACGGCACTTATCTATCGGCTCATGCAGGGGCGGCGAGTAAAACAAGAAAGGCTGTGGCTATACTGAGGAATATTAGGGTTGCTAGTCGTGCAAGGCTTGAACCGCGGTGCCCAGACGGTCAAGAAAGACGTCCAGGATTTTTGGTGGCTGACATGACAAAGCGTTGCGTACATCAGTGTGCCGACGTTAGACGCCTTTCGGGAGCAGAAGACGGAAGGGATCGGTTCGGCACTTCAAGAAGATATCGCGCTATTTTCGAACGAGGCGCAGGGAGTGAGTAGATGATGAGGCCATTTTCTTTTATTTTCTGACACTGGTGTAAGCCTCGGCAACGATGCTAAATCCGCCCACTTTTTGTTGTTGTTGTTGTGGCGATGGGCGAACCTGATATTTCAGCATTTCTATGGGAAAACATGCCGGATGTCAGAAATCTGCACGGGCTCGGGCCTACCCGGAAACCCGGGCCCGGCCCGGCCCGTGGGCCCCGGGCCGGGCTCCGGCCTGAAGCTCCGGGCTTAGGGCCGGGCCCGGGTTTGAGGTGGCGGGCTCGGGTCGGGCCGGGCTTGGACTTTGTTCGGTTCTTTAAATGGACCCTATAGTGAAGCACTGAATCGTTTTAGACTGATAAAGTGTGTACTCTAAGAACTCGAATGTCATTCATTTCGTCATCATAAGTTTATTATCAGACAAGAAAATGAAGGTCGAAATTTCATTTTCTTTTAATTTCGCGCCGAAACTCAGAGCATGACGCCACAGACTTCAAACTGTATTTGTCGTACTTGGGGGACAGTGGCTCTACAAAATTTCCTGACACTCGATATGTTAAGTCTATGGCCCCCTGATAGGTCAATGTACTTCATTTTTAGTGATTAGGAACTACGTAGGCCTCATTAGACGCCGTAAGATGTCATGGCGTCTGCTGCGCGAATTTCAAGGAGGCGTCGCCAACCGCATTTATCTTTTTGCGTGTTTTCTCACTTACCAAGAGTCTTGTGCCGGCGAGCGTGGTGATTTAGAAATTACAAAATACTAATTTACTGATAGTAGATTTTTTTTTCTTTCTAGTGCCCCTTCAAGTGTGTTCCACATACGTTGTGCATACATATATGTTTCACATTTTCTCTCGAAAAAACGCTTTCTTTAATGTGGGGCAAGCTATTTGGAGAATTTTTTTAGGAACAAGTACGGAACTTGTTTTGCTCCTTTCATATGCGGCTACTTGAATTATCCTAAACCGGCGAGCTAAAAGTAGATATACCAGGCACTTATATAGCTAACATGTCGCTATTCTGAGCTTTATTTGCATTCGTTATCATTTTATATCGAAAATGCTAATTAGGGGAGGGGCTAGGTCGTATCAAATGCCCGCTAACGTTGCCATTTAACAGAAGAGCTTTCCGATATATCACATGTGGGTCGTTTCTGAAGGGTATTTGGCGGCAGGATTCCAACAACATATCGACACCTATCTTCAACATGACTAAAATCTGGACGCCGATTTTGAAATATTGAGTTTTGTTTCACGGTTAGGTATCAACATTTGGTAGCCACAGGGAATGCCTCACGAGAACAAAAATTTAGACCTGTAATGCCTGTGTAGCTTAAAGGGGTACTGACACCATTTTTCGAAGGCGAGTTTACTCTGCCATACAAATCTTCACTATGCAGAGACGGCTCTGAGCAAGTGTGAAGCTCAGCAAATACTGATAAGATGTTTTAATTTGATATTAAAATCATTTTTCCATGGCGCACCTACTGACATCGACACTAGCTTGACGTCAGGCTACAGTACAAATTCTGGTGACTTTACGCAGCAGTGTGGCTAGTTGTGATGGCGTTATGTACCAAAACTTCTAAGATGGCCGCTTGTGCGTCATCAAAACATCCAAAATAGCCGCTGGTGCGTCACCAACGGAGCCACGGTGCGGAGCGGCCGTGGAAATGTCACTATATATTGTGCGAGCACGTGACGAGAAGCTCATACCGTGTTGTGACCTCAGGGTACAGTACGAACTGAAACTAGCTTTTAAAAACATACTGTAATTAATTTTTCAGGGCGCACTCCCGCTTAACACTACCTTTTCTAGGCTCATGATGGCTTGACCTTTCATTTGACGCAAAAAAACGACAACTGAAAATATTCGTGTGAGTACCCCATTAAAAACATATATATATATATATATTATCAAGAAAATGAAAAATGGGACGAAGATAGTCATGTGCGGGCCGTGAGCCTCTAGCGAGAGGCCCACGAGCCGCGTGTTTGGGTCCCCTGCGCTATACAGGTATAGTGTGAGAGCTACGTGATACTGTCGCAACACCGTTGGAATGTGCAGGAATACCGTAGGTTCAAACAGCATAAGGCGCGAGGCCAAATATATTTGCTTGACGAAATATCACGCTTGAAAAAAGACACGTATTCCGTGCCGGGTGATGTCCCTTTACCTCGAACGATATGCATCCAATGAGCAAGCGCCGTGAAGCTTATTCAAGCCTTTATTACAAAACTGTAACGAACACCGAAAATAGATCGAAATCGCTTCGTCCACCTCCTGCTAATCCTGCCCGCGTATTCCACGTATTCCAGTGATCACCTTCTACCAGTAAAACATCGTTAGGAAGGCATAGATGGATCATTAGGCATAGAGCGCGGTGCAAGCCATGCACAACATACACTGCTGAAAACAGCCAGGAGAAAAGTGATACTGAATGGTGTCACGACGTTCGGGAACGATAGAAACGAAGGGATAAGCTGCACAGCGACGTTCATTCTGCAGAGGTCTACCACCACATCCTAAATTTACTCCAGTGGTGGAAGTTAGAAGAACGACTGCCGACATCTTCACAATTCGCAAGGCAGATGTGCACGCCTGCGGCAAGCGCATGCAGTGCGAGAAACTTTAGCGTGGCAGGATATGTGATGCAACGGTGGATGGCGTGCTTAAAGCCGGAATCTCTAGATAATTTGGTTTTTTTTGCACAATAACACGTGAAGAAATAAAGTATAAAATATGCCACAAAAGACTTATCGACTTTATATAGCAGCAGTGGTGTGATATATGAAAAGAATGCTACCACAAATACTATTTTCGTCCTTTCGGCTGCCTATACGTATTTCTAAAAGTACACGTGGTGCACACGGTTCGTTATAATTTTTATCTAGGTTAGTGTATTTACAACAAGGTAATAAACTTGGCTTTCTTCCTGTATCTTGCTGTGGCAAGGTGCTGCAATGCTGAAGACAGGTGCTACATATCCAGAAGCCGGGTGCACAATTGCATTTGTCATTAGAGCACTGAACGCATGCTGCAAATCACTTTCCTTGCTGCAATATCTACTACAAGACGATCTTGATGATCCCCATTGCATTTGCAAAAAGAAAAAAAAACAGTTAGGTATACACTGCCGAACGTTACCCAGCATGTCCACTGAACTGTTTCCACCGTGAGCCCCTTTTTACACGAAATTACCGTAGGTTAAAGTAGAATTGTTAGCGAAGCATTCGCCATGAAAGCGTAGATAATTGCTACTTAACATTTTGCTGTAGATTCTATGTTCTCGAAAAACCACCTATATTATTGGATCGGGCCTCTGTCGGGCCTGATCTGCCGTCGGGCCGGGCCGGGTAGGCGAAATTTTTTCTCGGGTTCGGGCCGGGCCCGGGTCCCGCATTGAATCACCGGGCCGGGCGGGTAAACTTGAACGAGTTCCGGGCCCGGGCCGAAAATCACGGCCCGTACAGTGCTCTAGCATGAACGCCTCTACCACCTCAGAACTGATGGTCACTACGATAAGGGATTCGTAGGATCCGATAGTATGAATTTGGAGCTTCAATATACGCAAACATTGGCAAAAAACACTTGATGTTCTCGCCACTGGCTTCAACACATATTTTTTTTTATCTCAACTACCCTTTTGCAAATAAGTATATATATGCCAGCTTTTACTTCATTTAATTCGTTCCACTAGCATGATACGAATCATCCATACAACGCCCTGTTTGCCAATAAACACCACAGGCTAGTATCGTGTTGCTGAGCTTCCCTATATGGCAACACTGCGCAGAGACGTGATTCACTTATCGAGAGACACGATTCTATATTCAACATATTTAAAAAAACGCGCTTTAATTTGGACATGAACATGGCGATGACGTTATAATATTATACGTGTACGTTCTCTCCACATAACACCACCTCAACCAAAATTGAGGCGTCAGTCACAGGCGAAGCTGGAAAGAACCATTTCAGCTTCGCTCTAGATGTGCCATGAAGACTTAGATGGTGCCATGCTCGGGATGACGTCACTGACCTGTACACGTGACTCGATGAGGTCTAGCCGCATGGCGAGAGCCTCCCTCATGAAGACGTCCGGGTAGTGACTGGCCTCGAATGCCTTCTCGAACTCCTCCAGCTGCCAGCCATTGAAGTTGGTCCGCGTGCGACGCCGCTTGCCGCTTCCGCCGTTGCTGCTGCCGCCATCTTTGTCTGACTCCGCGGCATCTGCGATACGAGACAAACGACACGCGCTGTCGGAAATCTGCGATTAATTAAATACGGACATATCGTATTGTTCTAACTGTAAAATGATGCAGATGGCGTGTGGCTCCGGTCAGGTAACCCTAGCATAGCGAGTTTTGTGCGAAGACTCCATCGATCCCCTTTTATGCCACTGTTATCATTTCGACAAACAATGGCAGACTCTCCGGCATGCCGAGAATAGAATACATGACCGTAAATTGTCGATATTTGTTTCTTCAGGTCATAATGGGGCACGCCTAACTGCCGCAGGTGAAGATCCTACTACGTTCCAGCTTCTTTTATCGACCATCTGTACAGAGTGCTTGGGCGGTCATTGAGCGCGTGCCGGTTCATGATGACGATAATTTTCTATCTACGACGCACGGCAAACCCGACCATAACAGTTCTGCTGTCAAAAAAAAAAAACACCTACAGCGCCTATGTGCCACAGAATTAGGGCGAATCCCACTACTCGCGACACTGGTTTACTAAACATTAACAAGGGAACAGCACAAGGCAACGGGCGGCAAACTCTGATTAAGATTTCTGTACATATGTAATTAATAATTGAGCAAAACACGAAGTATCCCAACATCCACCCACCACCTACCCCAGCGCCTATCCACGACATGTCCCGCCACCCATCCATTTAGTGTCCGCCCACCCACAAACTCTCCCAACATCCACCCATCACACCCATCAAGTGTCCCACGATGGCCACCTTTATTTTCATCATAGCCACCTGAATTTGCTTCATAAATTTTATGATTGCCAATTCTATAGTATCTTCAATATGGTGCACGCACAGATACAAATACACATACGCACAGACACTTAGAGGGTCGGACTTCGCCCGAAATAAAATACCGCTTACGGTCCTGCTCACCATACGATGTGATTGCAACCAGGTGGCGTCATGATAATAGTCGATAGTTATAACGGTTGTGCGCAGACATGGAAGAATAATCTGTCGCATCTGTGAGCCGAACTAACAGCTTTCCCGCACGATTACAAATAAGATCTTTTTTTAACATGCACAGCCACATGTCGAAGGATTTCGCTATGCCTACCACTCCTACGATAGAGTTATAATTATATTCATTCGCCACTTTTATTTTTCTCATTTTTAGTGGTTCCGGACAAGCACGTCAACCAACTCATCGGAACTCGCGTAATTTTCGAAAACGCTGTCTGCTTTGCCTGACAACCCAGTTATCTTCCGGAGAAAATAATCTCGGACACTCTGCAAAACCTATTTCGGACGCTGAGGCGTCGCTGCATGTCAGTCAGGTGTCCTGTCTACACGGTACCAGTTAAGTGAAGACAGTTCTTGAAATTGAGTCCTTAGGTGTGTAATACGAGGCGGGTAAACTGCTCGCTCAAAGCAAAAAAAAGAATAAAAACCTCGCTAGGAAGTTTCGAGTTTGACAGGCTGACGCAAGGTTCCGAAGAGCAATAATTTACGCAGAAAGTTAAGGCAGATATGAGCACAACTAGAGCGTCATACAAAAAGAGAGTCCACTGCTCGGCCAAATAAAGAATAACAAGTATACGCCTGAAGGAAACCGGCTGATGTAATAGAGGGGTGTCAACGTTAAGTAGGCGGCTTGCAGCCGATAATTACAAAACGGACGACGGCGTTCACAACGGTCGCCGCGCAACAAACGCGTATCTTTTGTTTCCTCACACCTGCCTTCCTTTGTTGCAGACGACAACGCGTCCTTCATCGTCTGAAAGGCGCCCACTTTGCTGGCAGGAGATGAGATATCCATCATCTTTAATTGAACGCTTCCATACCTCATTATGTATGGTAAAATTTTATTACGGGTAACACACTTTGGGTGATCTGTCTTGATCAGAGAGCCGAGACAGGCTCAGGTAGTCAGATTCCAAGCAACGACGGCACTGGGAAAATATCCCCATAAGTAGTGCATCTCAATATAAGTGGCGGTTTGAATGTCTGTCGAGTGGAGAACAAATATTTCTATTTGCTGAACTGTACTGTGATCGGCGATTTCTGATATTTATATGGGCTTGCATGATTTGACAATCCCATAAAAATGTCACCAGTCATTTGCCCGTGTTTGGTTTCTCAGTGTTTGGGTTCGTTGCGCAGTAAGAAAATATGTCTATAGATAGCTCTTGACATTTGAAATATTGCCTATTCGCTGGCACTGTCGTTTCCCCTGTTCAAATACATGTGGAATAAAAAGAAACCAAGTTTTTGTAGGCCCAGTTGCAGGATCGCGTTAAACGTTCAAAAGATGCCGAAGTTCAACTGAAGCTCTATCCTTTGGCCTCTCTTTAGTTAGAGTGTTTCTTTCCATGTTAAATTCGATGATTCAGTGTATGAATTAGTCAATGAACCCTTCCGTACATCGATCAACCAGCCTCTCAATCAATGAAGTATTCGCTTATCTTCTACATTGAATATAATTGAATTGACTTTATTCACAACAGTGTAAACAATGTTGCGGGAGACCAGGGAAGAAAAGCAGGTTAAAGCAACTTGAGCTTGTCCTGGCCGCCCTACACACACGCCAGCATAGCGGTCGTTTCAACAAAAAAATAAATGAAAGTTACATATAAAGTGCATTGTACATTTTGAAGCATATTATATCCCTAATCATGATAGATTGTTGAACAGGAAATGTCGCTGGAAGCAACGTTCCGAGCTCAGCTATTGTTTAGATAATTTCTGTCGTGCAAACATTGGCTTTAGGGACATTCCCTGCTAAACGATTTCTCTTCACTTGAAGTCTCCATCTTCCCTTGGGCATATGTCTCGTTTTCACTTTTCAGCGGTAAAGAAATACTAACATCGCCATTGTGTTTAACACAATGTTCCGTTTCAGCATGACAGTTCGACTGGTTTCTCCCAAAGAATAAATGGGCAATGAAGAACCTTGCTCGGCAATTCTCAGTGGATGCAACTGTTCTCGGCAGGTCCCCCATTTCAGTGTTGCCGTTTTAATGCTCGCGTGATTTCTCGTTTCTTACCGAGAGTAAACGCCCCCAGTGATGAGTTCTGCTCTGTGGCTTGATATCCATCGCCAATAATATCGATTCTTTGGAAACAAATTTCGAGCCTATCGACTCGAAAACAACCCCAGTCCTAAAACTAAAGAACAAAAAGCAAAGTAAAAAAAGAGAAGCGCAGTCGATTTATACGAAGCGACGAGCTACGTCTGCCGCAAACACGACCGGTAACGCCCATGCGCTGTTTCGAATCTCGTGACCGGGGCTAATTATTGCGCTACAGTTCTCTGCGAATCATGTCGACGACAACTTACGCAGGACGGGCGAAAGCAATCTTATCTTGGCAATCTAGTTCGTTGTACGGGTGCGCTGCGTACGCTCAAGTTTCTTAATTCGATTTCGACCCGGAAAAAAAGGATGTACGCGATTGTGGGAGCTTGCACACGTGGTGTCTTCGTTTTATACGTAGAATTCTGAAAAAAAAAATGAAACGTACAGCCCTTCAGCTAACTTGAAACGTAGTTGGAGGCACCAAAGTGGTGCGCTTTTAAGCTCAATTTAGTTGTGGGCGTGGCACTTTTGGGTAATTTTCGCGAGCAGAATGCCGTGAGCACATGCTCATATTGTCTGAAACGAGACGCTTCCTGGGGCAGCAGCAGGCGATCGGAAAAGACGGTCGTTGAAAACATCAGACGAACGTTGAGCGATCGAGGCTTTTGTTACGCAGTACATTAAGTAGCCAGATAGTTTCTCCTGCGGTTGTAAATTTTCTTCGTACAGTACGAAGCGGATCACTCTTACTGCGAGAAGACACTTGATAATCGAAACAAGTCTTCCAGTAGGAAAGAGTGGTGGTGGTGGTGATGCGGCATTGAAGTTCCCGCAACGACTCTCCATGACGTCACAAATTTTCACGGCGTCTGTTAGGGCATATATGATTAGTCACTCGTAAATACGTTTTGCAAAAAGCGTTGAATTGTCCTGTACAGTTGGTGGCTGTTCATAGCTTTTTTGTTTCGCTGTGTACTTGCAAACGAGAGAGGCACGATGCCAACAGATGGTGAGCGAAAGTCATAACTGGTTTGTTTCGCATCATGTGACGTGTCACGTAATGACTCATAACAAGACAGGCGGAGAAAAAAACGGAAGGCCTTGAAGAACGCCAAGAGGGAAACAAAGCTAAATAGCCATAGCTGATGCCACCATGAACCACTCTCATAAAATACAGATTATTGTGGATCGTTTTGTTGAAACACCACTTGCCTTGCGCAGCAATGGAAATGGATTAGATCCTTTTTTTATGCTCAATATAGTAAAAGACGATTACAGTGTTCTTACGGGAGCATGAGACTTGGCGCTGCAAGTTTCGGGAACCTTAACTGAGCCAACTATGGTGAAATAGGAAGTATAAAAACTACAAAAAAGCTTTACAATTTGTGACGTCACCATGATGTATGCGTATAGCCCCGTTGCGATTTCGCCGCGAAATGCCGAAAAGGCACCTCGATCTTTATTTGCATTTCGAATGTTGAACCAATAATCGTAAAATGAAGGAAAAGAAGCTCATCAATTAGTAAATTATTAGTTTAAGCTGCTTTACAGTATCACTTTAGTGTGTCATTGGAAAAAGATTTTAGTGGCACAGGCGCGAGGGCATGCTGACGCAGCTTCCTGCTAATTGCCCATAATTTGCACTAAGGATGTATTGCGATTTTTCTGGAATTCATCGTCTGAAATCCAAATCCGCAGGCTGAAAGTTTTCTTAGCTCTACTGGCAGCACTGACACCTGAAAAGCCGAAGGGGCCTTATATGTCATGGAGGTATCGAATGACACCGGTCGGTTCACTTCAATTTAATGTGCAATCACTTTTGAAAACATATTTCAAAACGTCATTTTATTCACAAAAACCGCATTAGCGCAGCAAAAGCAATCTCCAAACACGGCAAAATTAAGTTAAGACAGGTATACACGATCCATATCGATCAATATTCCCCTTTGCAGTGCGAGATGGCGTAATCAACAGAGGTGGTATAATTAACCCGCCATCTCTGTAAGCCAATGCATCAGGCACGTATCGCCGTAGTAAAGCGGACACCGGACAGCTTAAGGATGAGGTATAGACGCAGGAACGATTTGGAGATTCAAAGTCGATAACGCGTTGACCAGAAAAGCTCTGGTTTTGAAAAAAGAAATGTTTCTCCCCGCACTTTGAGTCCATTTTTAGATAACCGTAATTTGACCAAGAAAAGTGCGCTGCGCGCGTCCACGGAAAATCCTCACGAAGTAAAAATTAGGGGTGTGCGAATATTCGAAACTTTCGAATATTCGTCGAATATTACATTCGAAATATTCGTATTCGATTCGAAAGTCGTGTATTCGAAAAGTTTTGAATATTCGATAACTTTGAATATTCAAAAAATTCGAATATGCGATTTGATTATCATGCATACAATAACTCGTCTTCCACATTTCTGCTGCGTTCGTATCGCTAAAAACGTTGCCGAGAGGAGCGATAAACATCGTAAGTACACGGAGGCACGGAGGCACGATATCTTCCTGCGACGAGTGCCCCAATACGTACGATTTATTGCTGGTGCATTTCCGACGTGCAGCGCTGTTGGCGATCATGTAACCGTAGATTTTCAATATTATGCGGCCGTAACGTGCCGCACTACCACTCGTTCACTATGCGGGACCACTTATGAAGAAAGACACCGACCCATGTGACTGGTGGCGGACTGTAGCACCTTCAGATACCCCAGTCTGTAAAAGCTTTGCCCCATGTAACTCCCTATACCAGCCACTTCTGTTCCAGGCGAGCGTGCGAGTACAAGTATGATCGCTGACGTCTAAAAACTTTACTGGCAATCATTCAGAGCTGTTCATGACGTCACTGCGACCCTGAGAAACACTGAATCAAAACATATGCCAACTTTTATTTGTCGCATACTAATTTTCCATGTTTTCTGGTGATGCGAATTTCGGATGATACGAATATTTTCGGCAACCCCGCGAGATTCGTATCACCAAGATTTTACTGTATTTGCTTGTGTTGTGATGTGCATTGTGCTAGCCTGGACATTGTGTTCTGGAGATAGCAGTGTATGTTGTGTTGCCAGTCAGGCTGTTAATGTTTTTTTTTTCGAATAGCTACACGTTAAATAAAATTCGTTTCATTAAGGGTAACTGACTGGATTCCAAGAGATGGCAAACGCGTGAGGGGGAGACAGAAAATTAGGTGGGTAGATGAGATTAAGAAGCTTGCAGGTATAACGTGGCAGCAGAAAGCACAGGACCGGGTTGATTGGCGGAACATGGGAGAGGCCTTTGCCCTGCAGTGGGCGTAGACAGGCTGATGATGATGATGATGAAATAAAATATTTTTACTGTGGAGGCATTTTTCCTTTGATATTCGATATTCGATTCGATATTCGAAGGTGGATATTCGTATTCGATTCGTATTCGAAAAATTTGATATTCGCACACCCCTAGTAAAAATATAAAACTTACAGAGTACGCCGAACAGTGGTGAGCTCGCATTAACTATGGCCACCCCGGATTATTTAACGCCAGGTTAAACCCGAATACACGGGCGCTTCTTTCCATTTCACTTCCCATCGAAATGCGGTCGCTGCGGCCGCGAAACGAACCCGCGCCCTGTGTTCTTAGCAGGGAGAGCACAGCCGGTAGGCCGCCATGGCGGTATCACTTCAGAGACTATTCTAAGGTTGCAACCCCTTAAAATTCAGTTATCTATGTTTCACGACTTCTCGTAGATGTCTGACTTAAATTGGAAAATAACTTCCCTAGAAATTGACTCATCTAATTGATGATGTTAACGTAATAAAGGTATATTGAATGGATGCAGAGCGAACCAATTTCCTCTCATATGTTTCACGCATTTGCCTGTTCGTCATGTATATATGCAATGGCCTGAGCTTGCACAGAAGCGTGCCTGGTTAGCTCAGCTTCCAGTCTGCAGCCTTAACCAGAGCGTGACTGCTCAATATTCGCGTGACTCGTGGCTTCTTTCTTTCCCCCTTCTACTGCTTCCTTTCATTGCGCATAGCTCGCTTCTTTGTTTTTATTCCTCGGCCGAGACAGAAGGGCATGCGATGCTTCATTATAGACGCGCCCGAGGTAACAGAAAAACCCGCCACGTGCTGTTCATTAACCCCTTCCTACATTTCCACTCATGTGCCGGTTCTGTTATATGCGCGTGCCACAAGTTATGACGCACAGCCCTTCATTAAGGGCCGACGTGTGAAGGCAGGCACCACGGCTGTTGCCTGTTCTGGGAAGGGTCCTGCGCTAAAGTGTTTTCTTGTCATGGGCTCACCTCTAACCACATTCTGATGTGTACCTGCCTGAACCTCGATATGAATATGAGGCGTCACACTTGGGATTCTTTAACCTTCAGATAAATCTAAAATACACGGGTGTTTTTTTTCTGCATTTCCTTTCTATCGAAATGCGGCCACCGTGGCCGGCAATCGCACCCGCACCCTCGAGCTTAGCAGCGTAGCACGTTAGCCGCCTCGCTGCCACTGCGAGTAGACATGTATTATTTCAAGGTATTAATTAAAATATAGCAGCCTGATTTTCGGCCTATCCCCCTTAGCGATAGACGGTGTGTTGCAAAAACATTGCCATCATCATCAACAGCAGTAGCTGCCGTTGCTGATAGCCGGTGAAAACGATAACCCAGAATTTTTCTTCCATATTTACCATTTTTCTCTTACTAGGGCAATCAGTGCCCACGCAGCACACCTACGATATCTAACCTGATGACGGTGATTGCTATAACGTATATCGGCATCCGCTTTGAAAAAAAGGAAAAAATTGGGAAACGATAAAATACCCAACCAACGTTGTTTGGTGCAATAAGGCGTTACTTCATTACATACAGTCTTACGACCCGGCTATATCTATTATTCATTTTTATTCATGCACGCTTCTATCTATATGTACAGGTACCTACGCCTGTAAAAACTCCGGTTGTATCATTTCCTCTCCTCTTTTGTTTTCTCCAGTAGCTCTGAACCTCTCTTGGTTGTCTGAGCCGCTGACAAGTCAAAACATCAATCCCTTCCACTAAAAAGCCCCTGAACTGCGAACTAAAGTTACCTTATGTGGCTTCCAAAGGCGTAATTTGGAGCCATATACAGAAGCTTGAACACTGACTGACGTTGTGCGTCACTACTCGGATAACTAGTGAATTTCCAGAGCGAGGAGAGATGTCCGGGTGCCTGACCTGCGTTCTCTTAATGCAGACGGTCGAAAGCAGACGAAACAAGGTGCGAGTCAGACGGCGCATAACGACGCTCGAGCGGCACCGGAGGCGTTCTTGTTTCGATCGTTGGCAACAATGAAAGTACCCGAGGGACGCCCCCATTGTTACACACAGCGCTCGCACGCCGCCCCATAGATAAGGAAAGATCATTGGCGAAAACAACGACGCCTGTGGAGAGCCCGCTTCATACGACACCGCACCGCTCGCGGTCCATTAGCGACAGCCAGTTGCTTCGCGGATTCACTCAGGAAAGCCACGCCACCTCAACAAGCACAAAGCAGTGGCCAATCTCACACTCACGAAGAGGCTTCTCGACCATGAAGAGGCTGCGTCTACTCGAACTATTTCCCATGGAAACCGTCAAAGGATGTGCAAGTGGTAGCGCGAGAGAGAGCGTTCCCCTGCACAGGTATCATTAAGCCTAAAGACGGCGCCTCTTTCTATTATATTTACGACAGCGCTAACTCATCTACGCCCTTCCCCTTTCCGCCCACATTGGCGACGACACCCACGTGTTCACCTCAACGATTTACCGAGGGAAAAACAGAGGCTGCTGGTTCCAGTATACTTAGGCCTCGTTTCATCAGGAAGGGCGTCTCACTGCAGAAAGCGTTAGGACATCACAGCTCGAAAGCGGCTGAGCTTTTTCCCGTGGCTGACCGGACGCACGTCTGTTTTCCGCTATGGTGGTCGGTGATTCTATTTCAACTGCCTACTTTTTACTGCCGTCCTTTCGCAATTTTTTTCCCAAAGCTGCGAAATGACTTTTGGGTGCTCGCGCGGTCTCCCATGGTGCCTAGCCTTGAGGCTGTTTCCGTGTGTCGATTAGGGAAGCCACGCCAGTTCCAGGACCGCCTGAAACCTTGTGGAAGAAAGCCCGATTTGTCAGTGTCGCCTGGCAAAACAGCAAGTACGGAATATTGAGGGTGAGATATTATTGCCTAAATGCGGCTGTAAATAAGAGTATAGTAACAGGTCGATTCCACGAAAGATCAAAAAAGTGTGTATATTCGATGTTTCCGATTTTCCTGATAATTTTGTATGTTGTGCACATATGACTGCACAGCACGAAATCGCAGTTCGTTTTCAAATAGAAATTTTTTTCATAACAGGAAAATTCGACAAGTGTCGCCGGTTGACGACGACCAGTTCACGAAGAGTGCGTTTTCGTAAATTCGCGATCATGCTGGCAGCTACTTAAGCTATGTATTACAAATATCTTTCTTTTTCGCGGAAGTAGAAGTAAAGAGGAAATAGCTCTTATGATTTCATGGAATTCTGAGCAAATTATGTATTTTTAAAAATTCACGAAAAACGCTGCGTTTTCGCATTCTCTTTTTTTTCTCATCTAACACGCTGGTTTGATTTTGTGATAGCGTTTGTGATAGTATTTTTTTTCATGTATGTAACGCGCTAGTTTGTTTTTTGACAGCATTTTCATATCCTTGTGTGCCTCTACTGTATGCCCTGTATACGGGGGCTTGGGCTTTCCTCAAGCGAATTGTATCGCTTTTCGTCCAAGCTTGCCCACATGTTTAGGATGTAAATAAACTTTGATTTGATTTGATTTGATTTGAGCGCGCGCTCGCGCCAAGGAGAAGTCTTCTTATTCTTGTTCTTCGAGAGCCTTGATGATGATATCGAGTGCGGAGCACTTTAATGGCCCGGGCTGTCGTATGCCGTCGTCGCTTGGCGTAACGCAAGCAAAACCACGTACAGTATACAAATAGAAAAAAAAGGAGGCAGCAAGCGAGAAATAGAAAGATAAAGAAAGAAGGAGAAAAATACGAAAAAAATATAAACAAATATAAATAAAGAGAGAAAAAAAAGAGAGAAAACAATCGAAAAGGGAAAAAGAAAGAAATAGAGGAGGAAAGAAAGAGAAAAACCGAAGAGAAACAAAGGAGGCTGCCCAGCTCCGCACTTCCTTCAGGCTTGGCACCACTAGTTCGAACCTGCCTTAATTTCTTTTTACCGCCGCAGTAGTTCAATTGGAAGAGCATCGTACGCGTTATTCGAAGGTTGCAGGTTCGGTCCCTGCCTGCGGAAAGTTGTGTTTTCGTTTACTTCACATTTATGTCATAATTAATACACATAACGTCCCTATTATTTCCTTGGCTTGATTGTCTGTTGTTTCTCATTAAGAGTCGTGTCCAATAAAGAGAACGAGCCCTTAGATTCCCCTTCTTTCATCCCCTGTAGTTAGTAACTCTATGGTAGTACAGTTACTAACGTTGTAATGCTACTTCCCTGTATGTTAGAAGTTGGTAGTTCCCACCTGCAGCTACTACATCGACAGCGAATGTTGCGACAAGCATTTACTACCTTGAAATTAGTAAACAGCACCATTTTTTTAGGGTAGGACGGGTGGTCCCCGCCGAGAGGTGGCTCGACATGCACGCCTGGCAAAATCGCGGTCATGTGCGTTCGACAAGAACTCGTTATACGATACTGTAACATTTTCGATGCACATGTAGATGGTTAACTTAAAGGGGATGACACCTCGAGATGCTAATTAAAACCGCGCGAATGCGGTATACACGCCGCCGTGGGCTGCAGCGTACAGACAGGACGTGCACAGGCGACGTGCACAGGCGCCGTGAAGGCGCAATTGCCGCGTCTAATAGACACCCGACACCGTGGAGCTCATTAACGTTCGACGAAGCCACCTCGTTTTATTAATTAAGCCCCGAGGAACCATGCTGTGTATAATAGCGACCATGGCACCTGCGTTCTACGAGCCTATCAACCACGCCTCCGAGACAGCCACGCTATACAGCTATTATAATAGGATACTGAGCGAACAAAGGGTTAATAAAGACGAAGCTGTGCACGGCAGATCGTTAATTCGCCATGTGGGACGAACTAGAACAAAAAATAGGGTTAATGGGAGAACGCGCATCGGAGTCAATGATCCGATTAGGTCAGGCTCGTCCTCCCTAATACGGGTCGGTTTACTTTCAGTTCACTTTCCTATTGAGCATGACTCACGCAAGTGACCGAAGTACGCGGCTGATCCTCAGTTGTTGCAGTGCCACGCAATTGTGCCGTTCATAGGACCGTAGAATGAACATGCGACATGCGACGCAATTCGTTTCGTCTCAGTTACAAGTGACGTTAAGCGAATCGGGCTAAAGCTTCATTTTTCTTGCTTCCAGTCATTTCAGATGATTAAGCATAGCGTACAAAAACGGTAAAAGTATTTTTATTGTTTGTACATTTCAGCAAAGGTCCAGCCTTCAAGAGAAGCATTCGTAATCGAGCCTTTCCTGCCGATAAATTAAACTGATATTCAAAAGGGGCAACGTGGCGTTTTGTTTTCTTCGCTTTAATAGGTCTGTTGCAGTAAAACACTGCATTGCTATTATATGATAAATTATCGTTAAAAAACTCTATTTCGCCACCACGGCCTCATTGTGAGAAGATTAAAGAAAGGTCGAAATTCAGGTTTTCTTATTTTCCAACGAGACCCCAACACTCTTTTGGCGAAAGGGAGCTCGAAATCGGATCCGAAGAAATCAGGACAGGAGAGTGAACTTGCAGTTCACTTCGTCATGCCTCAAATTAGCTCTCACACCAAGTCATGCATACACAATGTCGGCCTTCACGACTTGTAGCTTCGGTATTCTCTTGCAATTTACTTGCTGCTGTGGCATCTTCCCTTTTTAAGAAGGTCGCTAAAATTAAAACGCTTCGACAACTACCGTCTCACAAGTCACATAAGGGAGCCGGAAACCTCATGCGCACCCCCCGCTATGCTTTCGCATCCAACCATGGTTGCGCGTAGAGTGAGATGATGTGTAACTTTTTTTAAACAAAACATGTGGCTGACAAAGCAAGGAACTTCTCAGAAGTCTTCAGGATAAGCCGAGTGCAAATTTCTTTACTGTTAGAGCCCTCTAATATAAAGTCTTTCTTCAGAAGAAGACCAAGTTCAGTCGATTAATACTTAAGCAAACCACATTGAGCTGGTTGTGTATAGTTATAAGATTATAAATGACTACGAATTTATATACTAGGTGTCGTTCCTTGCCCTCCTACTTTTCCCAGCTTGCGTAGGGGGTGGACCGAAAAGCGGTGTGAGTGGTCCTTAATTCCTCCCCCCCTCCCCCCCTCCCGGTTCCTCCAAGTAAAGAGCCTACGTAAATTGTGTAAGCTCAAATTTTCCTTGAAAAAATGTGGACGATTATAACGTTAAACTACCCCGCATTGTTTCCTTCTGTATAGGTCGTTAGCTGTTGATCACTGGTCGAAATTTTCTGGGTTATGCTCACAACGCCTGCTCGTAAAATGACGCACAAATGACGCGTAAGTGATCCACTGCGTAATTACCACGCGCGCTTGACTCCGTAAAAAAATAATAATAATGAACCATTTTCAATGTGGCGTATTATTTGTCATTGGTTCTTCGCTATTCGTCAAAAATTTTCAATGTGCCGCAAAATCGCCTCCAATTGTTACGCGACGTCACAAATCTGCGAAAACTCGCGGAGTTAAAATGAAGTGTGCACAGTAAGCAGCATATTACTTTGCTGAACAATAACTCATTTTTTTTTCGGAATAGCCAGACAGTGTCTCTTTCTGAACGTCATTTAAGAAGGCTGCCCGCCAATCACATTGGCAACGGCTGCTCATAGCAGCGGGCGAGATGGATTCGTGTGTGTCTAATAGATACTTTCGGTTGTAGTATAACGATGGTGAGCTGTCTTTGCGCGTGTACAACTGTCTGTGAATTCACCGTTGCTGACAAGGAGGTAGAGCGAGAAATAAACATTATTAGGAACAGACACAATCCTTTGCACGTGTGTAGCTTTCTTATTCCAGAAAACCGTGGACGCTCATCATCTCTCTGGTGAGGTAGATCAAGTAACGGGGCAAACTTGAAAGCTGGGCTTCTCAATTTACTCGAGTCCACTACCCTGTTACAAGCCGCTACGATCGCTGCAGGCTACCATATGATAAGCCAAGCGAAGCAGGCTGATCATAGACTAAATTGGGAATCTATTTTAGCTGTCCTGGCTAGGCGCAACTAAAATACTGGGCACTTCTGCACACTCAACTCACAGCAGCTTTAATATGGAGCAGTGGCGATGCTCTTCGTTTTCAAAGAACTGAATTTTCTGAAAAAGGATAGCGTTTGATCGAGCTATAACATGTGTACTGGTTCCCGCCCATATTTGCGACGCGGGTTACTTAAATTTCAGGCCAGGCAGGACAAAATAAAATTATGACAGATTGCTGTAATGTTATAGAGCTCCTGCTGAGCGATAACCTCCTCTGCAATGCTCGAGCGCAAGACGCACAAGCGTGGAATATGCAGCCCGCACCGCAGGTAGCATATAGTGCGTGGTCATGACACACGGAGGACAGTCGTCACAGCAGAATCGTAGGACAAATTGTATTACAATATTACGTTATTGCTGCGTTCAAGTAAATCTTTGCCTGACTTGTTTCCCAGTCTGCAGCCGACAATAACCACTGTCTAAAGTGGAGGGGGCCAGCACCCCCCTTGCCCCCTGCCTCCCCCCCCCCCCCCACAGTATACGCCTATGGGTACATTTGCTGCTCAAGGGATAAAAGTTCATAATAAAAGGAGGTAAGCAGGCACGTAGGCAAGGGGGGGGGGCCGGGGGGCCCGCCCCCCCCCCCCCCGAAATTCGTCCAGCCTTTTATATTGCCGGGCAACTTTTTTTTTCTCTTTGCCATGAAAAGACTTTCTTTCGAATAATTAGGCCTTGGGCCCCCCCCCCCCCCCCCACGAAAAAAAATCCTGGCTACGTGCCTGGAGGTAAGCGTACGGACTCAAGAGAAGAGATTATTCAGTTCGGCGTTTGAGGTGTCTTGATCTCGTCTCTCTCGTCCCTGTCTGCCAACCTACGTTCTTCTATCATGAATCATTACCAACTAGATTAAATTTCTGTCGAATCTAAGTTCCTTTGTAGTACCTGATTGAATAAGTCGCCTCCTCTCTGAAGCTGTTTTACGTTCAATTTTGTTATTGCACTTCCCTGTGACATTACAATATTTAATAATAATCATTGTTGTTTTACATCCAAAAACCACGATATCATTACGAGGGACGCCGTAGCGGAGGGCTCCTGAAAGTTCGACACCTGGGCTTCTTGAAATTGCACCTAAATCAAAGCACACGTGGGTCATTACAACATGTATGCGCTGTTGTACAGTGAAGATAAAATTGCTGCGACTGGAGCTTGCGCATGAAGTTTCCTGGTGGGAAGCGTTATTTTATAATAAAATCAGTTGCAAGAGGGCGTGCTTCCTGTCCTGCATACATTCGTTCAAACCGCTTCTGCGTTCCCCTTCGCAAGATATTGAACCAACTAGCCCAACAACTATTTTTAAGCATACCCCGCCACTCGTACGCCACTGTGACATCACCAATTTCAAAGATTTTTAACAGCGGAACTGTCCTATGACTGGGCCTGACTACAGATGAGTGTCCCCGTGGTCCCGCTCTAGTTCCTAGATAAACCTCTAGATGGCGTGGCTGCCTCATGCGCGGTTGAGGTTGTATAGAGGTTGCACGAAAGGAGGAACGGGGGCTGGTTGGCTGCTTTCTAGATGTGTCGAAGGCCTATGACAGTGAACCACACGAGCTATTACTACAGCACCTGGAGGCACTTGGGATGCCGCCCACATGGACTGGATTGCTCGGACGCCTGTATAGAGATAGCTCTGTTGTAGCCACCCTAAACGGAGCCCACTCGAGTGAGGTGAAGGTGGGCAAGGGATTAAAACAAGGCTGCCCTCTTTCACCCTTACTCTATATGTTGTATACCACCGGTGTAGAGCGCAAAATACTAGCCTCTGGGGTGGGCTTTGTGGTAGACCGCATAAGCGATGTGCTCAAAGAACAGCAAACCCTGCCGGGACTGGTATTCGCTGATGACATTGTGCTGCTGGCGGGAAACAGTGGCGACCAGCAGACCCTCGTTACCAGCTGTTCCGAGGCCATGGCGCCACTGGGACTGCAGTTCAACACGAAGAAGTCGGCGGTGGTCAACTTCTCTGGCCCGGTGCTTCCTGGTTTGCTGACACTGCCAGGTGGAGGACTGCTGCCCGAAGCACCTGAGTACCGATACTTAGGGGTGAACTTCTGGGCACAAGTAGATTATTCAGCAAACCATGAGAGGCACCTGAGACAAACATCCCAGAAGGCCGGCCAAGTACTCCGTAGGAGGTGCCTGTGGGGTTTCAACCGCCCCATTATGGTGCGCGAACTATGGAAGGCGGTACACGTGCCGGCGCTGGCTTTCGCTAATGCAGTGATTTGCCCCACTGCGCAAACCCGGGAGTGGCTTGAACGCAGTCAGCGCGCCGTGGGACGACTGGCTCTGGGGTGCCGCGGCAACTTTGCCAAAGAGGCAGTCCAGGGTGACCTGGGTTGGTCCTGTTTCGAAGCGCGGGAAGCTCAGCGCAAGCTGTACTACGAAGGCAGGTTGCGCCTGATGCAGCCACATCGCTGGACACGTCGAATATTTAATTATATGCACCGCAACGGCATCCGCACCAGATGGTCGAAAAGACTGCAGCACCTCAGCCGGAAGTACGGCTTCTACGCGAGCCCTGTGCAGGAGCGTAAGGAGTCCAAAGCAGTTAAGACCCAGGTGCGACTGACGGAGGCTGACACTTGGCGGCGAGACATGGAGGAGAGGAGTACACTGAGCATCTACAAGGAATACAAACAGGAGATCCACGTTGAACCTCTCTTCGGCAATAGTGTAGCCAGCAGCCTCCTCTTCGAAGCACGAGCCGGCGCTCTCAGAACTCTGACATACCGCCGGCGGTTTGATGACAGCGTGGGCGATGCAATGTGCCGGGTATGTGGTGCCGACGAGGACACAATAGAACACTTGGTCATGAACGGCGATGGCCTCGCAACAGCACCTACAGATGGCACCACCTTACAGCAGGCGGTTGGCTTTTCGCCCACTGACGCTCCTGATGGTGGCGGAGTGGCTACGACCAAGAAGCGACTCAGTGAGTGGCTGACAAAGGTGCGCGCTCATTGACATATCGAAACTCTCCTCGTTGAACATGTACTGTCGGCCGCAAACGTTTGCGGGATCTGCAGCGCGTGGCGGGGCGACGCAAAACTGCATTGCTGCGTCACCTACCGTGATGCGGCGGGTGTTGAGGCTATCGCCCGCAGCCTCCGCGATTAGATCCGGCAAAGGCACGTTGTCTAAACGCGCCGTCGCTAATCGCCGAGGCCGATAGCCTCAACACCCGCCGCATCACGGTAGGTGACGCAGCAATGCAGT
Organism: Rhipicephalus sanguineus; assembly: GCF_013339695.2. Classification (NCBI taxonomy): domain Eukaryota; kingdom Metazoa; phylum Arthropoda; class Arachnida; order Ixodida; family Ixodidae; genus Rhipicephalus; species Rhipicephalus sanguineus. The sequence continues at coordinate 18,790,765 of NC_051182.1, read as the reverse complement.
TTTCCGTCGCTCGGCCACGCGCTGCACATCCCGCAAACTTTTGCGGCCGACAGTACATATACAGTGGTGGTTAGTTAATGTGTGTGTAACCACTTCTGTGTACGCGCTTTCCTTTTCTTTTTTTTCTTTCTTTTAAGTCCTTAGGCCAGGGCATCGGTTGATGCCCGCCCGTTACAAAGGGTGAGGCCATAAATCCAAATCCAATCCAAGCAGTAGCCGCACAGTGGCACTGGGAAGCGCGGCTCGAGTGCTTCCCAATAGACCTTGTGGTGACTCTGCCGTGGTGGTAGCGATGGGGGACGGGGGTGGTAGGGGTCTCCGGTGCAATAAATGCGTCGCCATGTTGTTCTCTGCGTATCTTAATTCTAATTATAACGTAACCACAGACAGCCACAGATAGTCGGGAAACATGACAGAGAATCACAGAAAATCACAAGGGAAACACAAAACAACCGCGGCTCCGCTGTTTCTGCAGATTTCACACTGGGTGCAACTGGAGTAATTGCTTTATTTTAGTTACACGACGTTGGCTCTATCGAACTTAACGAATCTTGCTACTTTAGAGATAGAGAGAAAGCTGCCTAAAGAAGAACAAAGAATTCCACTGGCGTATATAAATGCGCCTACATGCTATTCTGCATACGTAATGAACGGAATTTTTAATGAGGCCGAAATAAGTTCCATAGCAGACGCCGGCACCATCCATGACGTCCGAGCGAGCTGGCGCGAAAACACCAAGTCGCAGCGTCCCCTCTCATTTTTATTTTATGAATTTTTTCTGCCTTCAAGAGTGGCATGCATTAACGGAAAAGTGACTATTTTTTTATCCTGGGAAAGTAATTTCTCACTTGAAATTTTTTTTTCATTTGTTTCTTCTCTTTCATTGTAGCCCGAAAAGCGCTAATCGGACAGTATACGATAACGTCGATGTTCGAATGACATATATCTCTTAAGTATATTCTCATGAATGTCGCTTTCTCAAGTGCTCAGTTCACATTTCAGCGTCATTTTGCTGTCGCTACAGGGCATAATACATGTACAGTCCACTAATTCAAACAAGAGAAAGAGAGTTTGCAAACTGGGCATGGTCAAGTTGAAACAAATTGTTTTAAAGACTTAGCTGGAACGTTCATCCCAGTTCCTTCTTCTAAACGACAGCATATATTGCTGCATTATTCTGCGTATAACGCGCAAATAACAGTCTTTATGACAAGTCGTCCCGCGTTGTGGCTGTGCCCCTAATTCCCCCTCATTATTTTCCTCCCATTGCAGGGACAGCCCATAGCCAACCGCCTACTCTCAAGCAACACGACAACCACCGGAGCGGGGAAAATATTAAGAGTCGGAGTGACCAGTCTCGCAAAAAATTGTTTCCATGGAAGAAACAATTTGCGCGCCTCACAAACGAATGCCTCCAACCGTGCGATTATCGTGCGTTCTGCACGCGCACACTGTGGTTCGAGCTTCCGACCCTACCATAATTATATACACAGTCGACGAAGAAGTCAAAGCAGGTATATGTATATACGTATAATCAGTGCGCCCGTAAAAAGGAGTAGGCTTTTGTGAAGGCGCGGCCGAACGTTTCATTGGACATTTCCGGTCACTTGGCACACACCACCTCGACTCGGTCAATTTCTGTGGTATACTCTTCCACAATCTCGTTCAAGGAATATTTCACGTGAACCGATCTTCGGTGTATAAGACAGTTAGGCGTGCCCTATACTTGACTTTACTTAAAGTGGAAGTAATTGTAAACCACGTTTGAATACCAGTAAACATTTTTTGGGCCTAGTTGGTGCATAGCATTTAGGGAGCTAGGACTTAAATCAAGACGGACCACAGAGAATAGAAGAGACCAGCACTGGTGCTTACTAACAACTGCTTTATTCTTCTCTCATCACCGCGTATATATGCAACAACAGCAATCCTTGCATGTGCACGCGTACCGACGTACTGCATACATAAAAACATAGATATCTAACGAAGATGCGCAGGCATACATTCATATGCTGAGGAGAACATAAAAATAGAGGTATCACTGATACAATCAGCTCCTTTTTTTTCTTGATGCGGTACGCTCCCAAGGCAAGCCGGGCATGTTCATTATTGCTTCTGCCGAAAATCAACGTCTCGCGAAATCTCGGAGCACAGTTGTGGCAGGAGCTAAGATGAACAACAAGATGTGCTCCTTTGTCAACATTGTTACTTTCTGTGCATGTTCCCGAAGTCGCTCGTTTACGCAGCGCCCAGTTCGCCCGACGTAGGTCTTGCCACAAACCAGAGGTATGGCATATACCACACAGGTGCTGCAAGGGAGATAGCAGACACCGTGCTTGATTCCCATGATTGCTACCACCACATGTGCACAGCTTAGAGAGCTTGTTGGGAGCAGAGAAAAACATGGGGATATCGTGCCTGTTAGCAACTTTGTTTAGTTGATGTGTGACCTTATGAAGATAAGGCCTCACAACATGCCTGAACGGTTCGCGTTCACAGGTCGCCCTATTACAGGCTTTTCTTTTCTGAAACAGGGCTTCGGCAACAGCTGTGAGCAGCGACGTAGCATAACCTGCAGTCAAAAGTCGGCGTACCTAATTATCAAAGCTCTCCTGCATTTTATGCTCACACGACATTTTGAGAGCCGATTCTATACATGTGTACACTACTCCTCTTTTGACAACTTTTGAATGGGCTGACTTAAAAGACACCAGATCCTTCTGTGCGCGGGGACTCTATGCCCAACACACGTGACGGTCACATACTACGAGTCTATGGTCCAGGGCTTTTTAAAACATTATTTTAGGGCAGCTCATGGATGAAAATAAGCCCTTGTCCGTGTTACTTAAAAACATTTAAAATGCTAATCAACGTCTCCCGGTAGTCAGAGGTAACATTTAGGAACACTATAAAATCATCGACGTATCTAGAAACTCTGAACACCTCCAAGTCATTAAAAACACTGTCTAAGGAGCTGTCAACATGAGCTAAAAAAATGTCGACAAGTACAGGAGCAACACAGGACCCAATGCAAATACCATCCCGCTGTACAAATGGCTGGTCATTAAAAACGGTAAAAGTGACTCGAAGTGAAAATTCTAACACACTCCGGAAATTTGCCAGTCAGCCCGACATCGTTCTCGAACGGAATAGCACCGTTCGCTTCAATGAATTCACGCACAGAAGAAGATAATTCACACTGTTGTACAGCGTAGAATAAATCCTGTACATCACCACACACACAAAAAAAAGCGTGACCCACTTTTCCATTGCCACGACAAAACTTCACTATTTCATCCGAATTCTTAGTACGGAATGGGTCGTTTAGAGCGAGCAACATTAGTTTCTTCTGCAAGAAATGGCTTACGTTATGTTGCCAACCACCAGACTCGCTGATAATGGTTCTGAACGGCATATCAGGCTTATGCGTCTTTGCTGTGAAAAATACAGATAAACAATTGCCTTTACCTTTCTGAATACTTTTCGCGTGCGGCACGAGTGCCAACGTTTTACAAAGTTCCACGGACCTCGATTTTATTCTGACCTCACTTTTCTTAACAAGTTTTTTGGACACCGCTTGTAGTGCTTTTTCATTAAAAGCTCCTCTCTCCACCGCAACAAACCTTCCTTCCTTATCTGCCTGGAAAAGGCATAGTTTATTGTTTTTCAAATAGGACACTGTCTGTCGTACGGTGACATAAGAATAAAGCAGTTGTTAGTAAGCGCCAGTGCTTGTCTCTTCTATTCTTTGTGGTCCGTCTTGATTTGCTCTGAAGTTCTCTTCTTAAACACATTTGAATTGTTCTGTTAAAGAAAAGCGTTGGACAAAGCTGAAGGCATTCTCTAACGACTTTATTATAACTCCTTTTCATCATTCTTTTGTGGTTCTCTGGCAGCTTCTACAGCCCATACAAAGCGATGCATTGAAATTAACCAATCAATCAATCAATCAATCAATCAATCAATCAATCAATCAATCAATCAATCAATCAATCAATCAATCAATCAATCAATCAATATTTATGCATAGGTTACAGGACTTGAAAGGGCCAGAATCAACCACCGATTCGTTCTGTCGGCGCAATGTTCTCACCTACACAGGGTAACTGGAGAGCTACTTCGCTAAGTACTATATCGTGAATAATTTAGAGTAATTAAGACTGTTATGACTTATGAACACCAGTTTCTCTCTCGCTCTATCTCTCTCTCGATATATATATATATATATATATATATATATATATATATATATATATATATATATATATATATATATATATATATATATATATATATATATACACACATAGGTATATATATAAGGAAGAAGAAATAAAATACGACTTTCGTTGGTTTGGCACTGTATTTTTGCACTAAGTTTCATCGCCTGGACCATCTCAAGGGGTCCATCAGACGTAACGTTAGTGAAAATTTACAGTGCGAAACCTACGAAAGGCGTATTACCTTTCTTCTTCCTTATGCTGTCGGGGGTCCACGTGGTGATTCTTTTCCAACGATATATATATATATATATATATATATATATATATATATATATATATATATATATATATATATATATATATATATATATATATATATATATATATATATATATACACGCAGTGAAACAGACGCCCGTACGAAGCGATTTATTGACGTTTCGGCCGCGGGTCCGGCCTTCATCAGATTCTGATGACGTACATCAGTACCATCAGATTCTGATGAAGGCCGGACCCGCGGCCGAAACGTCAATAAATCGCTTCGTACGCGCGTCTGGTTCACTGCGTATATTTACCCGGACCTAGAATCATCTTTTCTCGATATATATATATATATATATATATATATATATATATATATATATGTGTGTGTGTGTGTGTGTGTGTGTGTGTGTGTGTGTGTGTGTGTGTGTGTGTGTGTGTGTGTGTGTGTGTGTGTGTGTGCGCGTGTGTGTCAACAGGCAATGTGTTGCTGCCTGCATGCGGTGTGCGCTTATACGTCAACCGGTATGAAACCCCCAAACCGACGCGTTTGAACAACAACAGGGCTATATACCACACAAACAAAAAAGAAAGAACGGCTGCATCCTTTCAAACACCTCCACAATCAAATGTTAGTGCCCAAACGAGGGTCACTTGAAATATGGCGGCCTTTCATCGAACACGTATACATTTATATACGCAAAGCGTGCTAGACTGGCAGTACGGGATTGAATAGAAGAGGAGCACGGATAGATTAATGAGAGAAGGACATCGAGGGATGGGCCTAAATGCAGCGGTTCGGTATCGCTTGTGTGTAAAGGGAAAAGACGACGAACGAAGCAAAAGCAGAAAACAAAAGCCGACCACCAATCCAAAGCAAGTGAATTGCGAAAAAGCCGCAGACAAGGTGTACAGGAAGCCGCGCGCTGCGTGTACGTGATCTCTGCTGCTCCAGCGTGATGCGCGCTGTGAGCACCTCTGCCGAGCGCCGAGTAATTACAGGTGAAATGCTCCGGCTTTCCCGCGTCACCTGATACCTGAATACTGTTTAGTTTCGTGCAGCATGGCCGAAGCCACCTAATGCCAGATGAGTCTCAAGCGACGGTTAACTATAAGTCACCCGCTACGTTAGCTCAGTGGATTCCTGTTGCTCATGGGCACAAGATCACACGTTCATGCCTCAGCCGTGGCGGCTGCATTTAAATTCGTGTTGAAATGCGAAACAGGACTGAATACACGAAAGCGCCCTGTGATTCACGCATGAATTTTTCACCGTGTCTGTGCTCTTTTTTGTGCTTATTTGTTCAAACATGTCTCAAAAGAAAAGAAAAAAAGGGCACTAGTTAACATAAATTTAGGTGAGCGTAGGAGAAATTCGACGTGGTGATTATTTAACTACAATCACATAACTACACGATGCTTCTTTTATATTGCTCCAGGTTTTCTTTGTGACCTTAAACACAATGAATCATTCAGTCAATCGAGCAAACTTCCAGTGTTCATGAGACAATTCAAACGAACATCAAATGTCCGTTGCTCATCACTGGAATAAACTTGGAGTAATTATTAGACCTTTATCGTCGTCTTCATGTCTGGACGCGATATTCCGTTATCGCATTTGGAATGCGCACTGGACCTCAGCGATATCGGTCTACGTTATACCCTGCAATAACCGTACGGGTCTGTACCATAATTTTGTTATTTCTTCAAAAATTTTATAACGGTACTATAGGAATTTCACCAATCAATGTCGTCACTGGCTTCCGCAAAACGTTCGTGAAGAAAGCTGTGTGAGGTGAAGTGAGCTCTCAAGGCTATATTGCGCATAAATATTAATATGATTTGTAGATAGCAACTTTTATAAACGGTTCTGAAACGAGAGTACCATTAGCGTGCTTCGTGGGTTTCAAAAAAACAAAACAAAAAAACACCGCCCAAGGCCACTGTGCTAACTGAAGTCTAAGAGGCATGACACGGGAATGTGACAGCGCTCACGCTGTTAATTTTTTCACTTGTGTAAGCACCTGTTTTTGATAATTTCCTGTTTATTCACAAGGCGTTGAGCTCTTATCAGTTGTAATTCTGTCCGCTCTTGTAAGTTTTTTTAAAAGCTGCACATAAATGTAAATAGTTTGCTCTTTCTTACAAAACCAAGCAAGGACCAAAGGAAAGAATCGTACTAATTTGGCTGTTTTTCTTTCTCTTTTTTGCTATTGCTCGAAATGTTTCAAAGTAATAACGTCCGCATTGAAATAACAATGATTGTAAGCCCTGATGCGTGAATTCCACTGTATTGTTTCACAGCTTATTGTGCTAGAGCTCATATTCCAAAGGCAACTGGAAAGTTAAAAAACTCCATAAACTCTGCAACATATTATGTATATGTACACACATCTGTGACATTTAGGTATTTGGAAGACATCGAATAAACGTCAATGAGACGTTTCTTTTCAAACTCTGTATCAGCTCTGGCAGCACTGCTCAGAATTGCCACCAGGCACCACGCTCCGCACTAGTTTTTTTTTTTAATAGTTGTTATTGGCTCAGCCACCAAGCATCGCCTGCTTCCCTATTTCGTTGCCTACATTCTGTTTGCTGGCGTGATCCTATCATTGTTTTTCTTACTTTTTTCATTTCCTGGTTTTTCATTTAGTGTTTTTTGCTATTACCGTATATATGCCCTCTATTCTGTGGGACGGAAAACAGATGTAGCAGCAGGTGCATCCTTATATTTAGGTAATTTGCCCCGATGGCGCGGCCACCACTCAACCCGCCAAGCGATGTGCGACAGACGCCGTTGTTGTTTCGCTGTCATCTGCTTCTCGTGAGAGTTTTGCTCGGCTCTCATTTAAAGGCTTTGCATTCGCTATCTGGTAATTTGATATTTTCCTATCACTGTGGCAAATAAGAGTCGTTGGGTTATTGCTGCTGTCATCGCCAGGAAAGGAAACAAAGATACGCAGCTTAAGATAATGATGGCAAGCCAGTTTATGCTCAGCGGTAATTATATATGACATTGCTTTGAGAATACAGTGGTCAAAAATTAATTGACTGAGGTAACAAAGGAGGAAAGATAAATAGATAAGCAACACATGTATGAAATTATCTAAAGAGGATACCTTGAATATATAGACCAATACGCACTGATCTGTAAATTATTACATTACAAAAAACTTCAGAAGTAATTGCGGTGCGTTTAGAGATGTTTAGGCTGCATATAATAACAAGATGAAGAAGAATTAACATACGTATACACAGGTAGAAATGGCGAACGTAGGCTGCATGCGTGGTTCACGTCGCTATCCCGTGAGTTGTGTCATTCTCGAATGCTTCTTTAAGAATTTCATACTTTCTTCCACAAAGTTACGTCTATGGTACGAAATCTTTTTACATTCTGTAGGAATCCTGCAAATGCAACCAGGAAATCTGGGTGCACTAATACGACCAGCCGGGGAACCACGGAACTAGCGCTATTTCGTCATCTGCCATGGGGAAGTATCTTTACGGTCATCTTATATGGTATAATAAAAAAGAACGGCAGGAAGTGAAAGGTGGAAGCTTGCGATGAAAATATCCGTAAACAGGGGGTTCGAGCACCCACCCCCTGTTTACCTATATGGTATAAGTGAGTCCAGAAGAGTCTGATGAAGAGATAGCCACTTATTTTTAATTAAAGAAAGATTTGCGCCTGAAAAGCCAGGCGATTACCCAGCGAAGATGCAAAATACGTGAATGTGAATAAATCCAGAGGCAACGGAATCGAATATGCCTGCGAGTTTCTGGCAAGTATTGTGACAAGAGCAATAAATATTCTGTGATATATATGGTAGTAATACACTGTAAGGAAACAACGAGTCAGAATAGAGTCACTGCCCCTTGACTTACTTTAGTTATCATGATGACCTCTGTTGGAAGTAAGAAGAGAAAATAAGAGAAGCGTGCGAACTTGAGCTTGTTGGTACACATTCATAGTAAAAAACAGCGCGAAAACACAAGGGCGAGACAGATGAAACGGGGCCAGCGCTGACTACCAACAAATGCGTTTATTTGTGGCCTTTATTGTGCTTATTTGCTCAAACATGCCTCAAAAGAAAAGAAAAAGAAGAACACTCATGAACATAAATTTAAGTAAGCGTAGGAGAAATCCGACGTGGTTATGATTTAACCATAATCACTTAACTAGACGATGCTTCTTTTATATTGCTCCAGATTTTCTTTGTGACGTTAAACACAATGAACAATCCAATGACTCGAGCAAGAGAGAGAGAGAGAGAAAGAGTAGAGGCAGGGAGGTTAACCACCAAACTTCCAATTTTCCCTCCATCCTTTTCCTGTTCAAAAATCGTATATATTTGCACCGCAAGAATAAACGCATTTATTGGTAGTCAGCGCTGGTCCCGTTTCATCTGTCTCGTCCTTGTGTTTTCGCGCTGTTTTTTACTAAAAAAATAGGAGTCAGCTTTTTTGCGTAGGTCAGTTGACTCCCGTACAAGCGTTTCGATTGACTGCTGTGGGGAATACAACACAGTATACGACACATATACATCAGGTGGCTGAAGTTCGAAGACGTTCGTAAGATGTGGCCACAACAGCTGGTATAGCCTTGAGCTCTCTGATAAGAGCCAATGGGCTACAATGGCCATGTTGCAAGTTTGTTACGAAGTTACATGTTGGAAACGCGAGCAAGTTCTGTTCCACATGCTAACGGTAAATGCACTCTTCCGTATATCTGTTTGCATTTGTTGTTTCGCTATGAGCATTTTTTTCCTCCTATGTAGACCCCTTATTCTGCAGAGTTCTGCAAACTCCTTTATACAATTCCTTTTTATGATCGCGATTTTCCTTCCTGATTTTCATATGTTATTTTTAATGGCATGAAAAGGAAAGGCAACATAGCAGGTGACACTTAATGTTACCCATGAAACAGAAGGTACAAATACTAAAGTGTAACACGAATTGCTGCAATCGCTTTTTCAGCATATGACACAATGCACATCCCAGTCATGCATTTATTGGTCAAGTGGCATGTAAACGAGGCCTACCTCAAATGCTTAAGCGGAAATCCGAGGCCATCTATTCGCTCTTCTTATTTTATTCTGCAGCAAAATCTCTGTCAGTTATTTTCATGAGTGTTTTAAGTGATGCTAAAATTTAACTCGTCCTTTGCAGTCACTTGGCGCAGCAGCAATGGTCATTGGAGTTAGCTAAATCACTTCATTATTTCCAAGAGTCACCGCGCGACACTACAGCATCGGGCAGTCGACTCACTTGAATGTTGTCGTAACTTGGAACCTTAGTGTGTGTCATTTGACTCATTTGGCGAAGATATTTGCAGGAATAATCCCTTAACATTGGTCATGTGATTCTTTAGTTAATAGTACTTCCAGTGGTCGTTAGAGAGTCCAACTACACGCCTACCCCGCAATGACTCTCTACCAAGAGAGAGTTAACGGGCACCTCTAAAGAGAGTTATATATAGATGTGATAAGTCACGACTCACCTAGAAGAGTAATACGTACTTTTTTTTTTATAGAGTGACATTAAAGATAAGAAGATCGGAGGATTCTGGTATCATTGCAACTGAAACGACTCTAGCGCAGAAACTGCAGAAGACATATAGAGAAAACAACAATTATTGCGTTTAATATAAATGCAAGAAACAATAAGAAAAAGGGAAGGAAAGTGATATAAAGGCAAAGTTGATGCGGCATGCCGGAACCAAACGCACGCACGTCATTACGTTTTCGCATTATGAAACCGTTAACCGCAAGTTTTCGCAGCTTTCCTTAATAGCCCACTGCGGCACCATGGCGCTATATTTAGACGTCCGTGTTTATAAACAGAAATGCACCTAACGACGTGGACAGCACGATGGCCGCCACGGTATAGTGGAACCTAAACTCGCCAACGTGGATATACATCCCACGTGGTAGTAGCCAGATTGGTTTTTGCGTTTGCATTATTTTACCCTTGCATTGTTATTGAAGCGGCATTGTGAAAACTAGTAGGCAATTTCCCTTAGCTTTTTTCCCGCCCTCTTACATGCGGAAGAAAGGGAAGCGTTGTCAGAATTATTTCATGAAACCACCGAATCTTTCGGCAATCCGCCACAGCGTGTGTGAGCGACGGTGACTAGAGCAACAACGATATACTAACCATAACAACGTCATGTTATAAAAAAACAAATGGAACAACAGCACTGACAACAAAAGCACGAAAAATGACAGCGATGAAACTGCAAAATACCATCACACGAGTGTAATGAAGTGGCTAAGCACTGTGAAAACAAACCTGCAGATATTATATATACGCACACACAAAAATACGTAATTACTACAAGAATAACAAAAATTTCTTGCTGGAAGTTTTCATTAGCATAATGAAACAAAAATGCACTTTGGGTGCCGTTCACACTGTTTCTGTGTATTTGTCATTGTTCTCCATTTGGTTGTGACAAAATCTCGAGCGTTCTTGTTGCACCTTATTTCATATACCTCTGCAATTCGCAAGCACGCATAACAGCGCAAAATTGACGTATGTTTTTCAATACCTGCAGCATTTTGCATGGCCACAATCCGCACCTATTGTTCAGTTCAGAAGAAAGTGGACATTTGTACATTCGCTTTCCTATAGGCACCCAACTGCATGCCTGCCACGTGATTCTTCTGGCGCACTATAATTGTCTACTTCTATTTACGTCGACACAGCGTCAGTATCAAATGACTTGCGGTCTCGCACCGCTGAGCGTCGCATGCAGCAGTCTCCTAGGTGGCGCCACCATCGGGCGGCGCCTTTCTATAACGACGACCCGCCTACCGGCGCGAGGGAACAATTATTTGGGTCGTCATTTGTTGCTACGGCGCTGAATCTGTTTCTACGCTTCCCGTACGTATGTGATCCACCTGACGACTGAGTTATTTTATTTCACTTTTTGTGTATTTGTTTGCAGACTTATTTTATGTTCGTGTATTTGTTTACAGACTTATTTTATATTCGTTTTTTCTGTACTTGTTTATGTTGTCCTCTTTTCCAGAAGCTCCAGCAGGCGTGCGTCGATAGAAGCGGCGTAACAGCGGCGAGCAAGCAGATGGCAACTGTTCGACGTTGCCTGCTAGGCGCACATCTACACCCGCGTCTTACATATGTATGGCGGTGCTGCCCTGGAACGTGATCTCTCATTGAATTATAGTTCCCCCTTTTGAACTAGTGAGAAAATAGAAAGCCCCCTTTCTATTCCCCTTAGTCGAATTATCCAAAATAACTAGACCATGCGCCATCTGGGAGAAAAAATCACGTCTCGTAAGATAAAACATATGAATACACGCATGTATACCTGTGCACTCTCATCAACAACCGCCGTGCTCTCTGTTATTAAGGAGCGTTTGTTTCATCGCACTGAACATTCGTGTATCTCGGTGTTCCGTGGTCAACATTCTTAAAGTTAAGGGCTAAAATTGAATAGTCTGTGGCGAAAAATGAAGTTAATTTTTTGCTTGTCGATATTTGTTGCAAAATAAAGTGATCACATAGCAGCAACGCACGACACGAATAATTCAGTTACCTTTCGGAGATATATCGTTGCAACATTTTGGTGTGCAGAACAAACTTTTTCAGCCCATGAAATCTCTCTGTATGAAAGGTAGTAAAAAAATTTTGACTTTCAAGTGCGACGTGTTTTTATCGTGTATATGCATAGTTAATGATGTATTGCTGTTGCACGCACAAAGCGGTCCACGTCATCAACATGCTGCCGCTTCAATTTAACAAAAATTAGAGACAACTTATAAATACGGCCTCCTTAAAGGTTTTTGCAAATGTTTGAAGTTTGGTTTTAATGAAGCATAAAACAAATGCATACATCAGCAGTACACAGACGATAGTCCCAAAATACACTGCCGAGGGGGCCCTCGGTTAAAACTGCGATAAAATAGTGCAATTGTTGACTGCATAGCAGTGGATGCCGCAATAATAGACAAATACAACAAGCAGTGCGGAACAGTGATTTAGTGTAACAGAAATAACGATGTGTAAGGCGCAGTCTGCATATTGTAAAGACACACACACACACACACACGTTTTCACCGTATGTAATAGCTTTTAGGAATGGTATAGACACAAAGTTATGCTGTCACTATGTACGTTAATAGCAAACAAATACCTATGCTTTAAAGAAATGTGTTATGAAAAGGCAGTTATTTTGAGTAAATGATTTTTCCTTTATTAGTATATGCATTTCGCAGTATGGTAACCTTGCATTTGAAGGCAGCATTTAAATGGGGAAGCGCGGAAACGCAGAACGTTAATATATATTTAAGGAAATCGGTAATGTACTCAACACCATGACAGGTGTTCATATCTTGTATTTCGCAAATATCATTGCTCGTCCGAGACTTACATGAGTGCGTCATCTTGATTAAAACAAATGCTTTCCTTGCAATAATTTAGTATGCTCGTGCACATCTGTATATATGTTTGTTGTTATTCTGAATATAATCTTTAGGCTAAAATCATTCACTTCACCGAAAAAAAAAATTCTCTCCCCAGTTCGTACAAATGTTACGCAATTTGTCGGTATTATAATTGTGTCACGTATGCTTTGCAAATATCAACAAGAGCGGACGAAAAACCCAGTAAAAGCGTTTTGAGCCGTGACGTGTGCACGTCAGGCATAAAACCGGCGACATACAGATATAGATTTCCGTGAACTAGGCGTGTCCGTTAAAACTTCCCGTCATTTATCTCGGCGATGAACGTTATACACAGACGTTGGCGGGTCAAACAAGGTCGCAAAAATGTGTACATGAAAAACAAAGAAGAGTGGAACCCATAATACGCAGGCTTTCAGCGAACATTCACAAAAGCACAGCGATGTACCGGTCGTATGAAAATGGTGCCCGGGACGATTCATTCGTCGTTACAAATGATTTTCGCTGGCACCTCCCTTCTCCCGCTTGCCTGCCGCATTGCGTGTATGTGTGCATGTAGCGGTCAGTTGTGTGGGGTCGCGTTTATGCTTGTACGTGTCTCGGCGCGCAGTTTCGTGCTTGGCCGTTTGTACCTACGAATGGCATTACCCTAATTATTAGCGACATTTAGCTTGTACGTATTCTTTTTTACGTTACCGTGTTACCGGATACCGCATGGAATCTGCGCATGCGCGGGCCTTTAGGAACGAAGACTTGCTTTCACGGAACGTAAACTACTCGCCGGATGTGTTTTACGTTTGCGGCCATAGCTCGCGAATTCACATTCTTTCGTTGCTATATACTCGTGATATCCTCTTTTCGGAGGCTCAAGCCACCGAGTCAAAATAAACCGACGTACAAACGCCAATTACGACCACGTTGTCCGATCCGGATTACCGAAGCTAGAGTGACCTAGAATACTGAAGGCGTAAATATGAAAGGCCAAAAGCCCCTGAGGATGGATGGTAGGATGGATGGATGGATGGATGGATGGATGGATGGATGTTATGAGCGTCCCCTTTATAACGGGGCAGTGACAAGTGTGCCACCAGGCTCGACAAATAAAAAAAAAAACAAGTCTTTCTTTATTTTTTTTAATGTTAGCGTAATGCCTCTATATCGATTAAATCTATCTTGCTAGAGAAAAAAAAACATAAATTGAAAGCCCTGTTCTCTGCCCTTTACGGCAGAATGTCTTTATTTTTCTCAATATTTATTTTCGTCTTTTCTCTCTCATTTTTGCCACCGATATTCTAACCGTCTCTTACTTATTTCAGTCGCGGGTGTGTTCAGCTTTCCATTCTCGTCCCTAAAACCCAAGGCTTTCATAGGTCGTGTCAAAACGTACACCTGGGTGGATATTGGCCTCGAGGCCCACCACTGGAAACGCCGGCGCCACCGTCGGCGTGACGTGCTTGGCAGGATCACGTGGTCTCAGCGGCCGCGTCGGCTGCTTGTGGCGCACTGCCGCGTGCTTTGAAAACGAGTTTCAAGTCCCACATGCGCTGCGGTCTGTTCAAATTCGGAAGTTTTCTCTCATTTTCTACTCAATTGAAACCATTGTAATAGAGTGGCTGCCTCCGAAGGCGACGAACATGGGGCTCTACCGCTCGGTGCCGCAGTGCCGGGCTTACGCAATGGAGCCCAGTGTCAGCCTGCACTGGTAACCGCGGGACAAGAAAACAGCGTGAAGCATGGGTTGTAAAGCTAAGAACCGGCAAGTAGCCATCCGCTACGAGTCTTGTGAGCAACAAGCACTTACGCGACGAAGACTTTCGTTACTGCGTCGGGCCTGCGATGTTCGGTGAGTAGCAGACAGCGCGCACTGAGACAATGGCTCGCGCGCGCTTCCCGCCGGCAAATGATGCTTATCTGCCACAGGATGGTAAAAGCGCTAACTTTTACCACGTGCGATGCCATCTCAGAACCCTCCAATGCGACCTCTTGATCGTCGGCCCCGTGCTCAGCGTCCACAAAATCGGCTGCAGATGCGGAAGTCATTGTTTAGATACGTTAAATTAAAAAAACGCACAGGGTCCCTTATGCATTTGTTACAGATTACTAGAAGGCGAAAGCCATCTTCTTCTTGTCAGTCGATGTACTGATTCTCCCGCGCCCCCCTCCAAAAGCGTTCTGCGCCTAACGCGGTTTTGCACGGCCTCCGTGACTGATCACGGACGCAATGCAAAGCGACCATGACGTGTGAATACGTCATCATGTGACGTCACATTATGTGACGTCATAATGACGCTACTATTTTGACGATATGTGACGTCATGATGACGTCATATGGTGACACCATCATGTGACGATTATTTTTTGCATCACTCGTGTTGACGCCGCCGACGCGGGACGCCGACGGGCAACCTTCCCATTTGATGAGGCATGCATTGCTTCATAAGCTACATAAATTTTCCATTGCCTCCGTGATCGGCCCACCAGCCAACCCCATGTATTTACTTGGAGCCTCATTTATTTACGTGGGAAAGATGCCACCCTGTTGGCGTTAGACACGACACTGCTGCCAAAATTGCTGGGGTACTCGCCAAATAATTACTATCCTGTTTTGCGGCTGCTGGTTGCTGCAATAACTTCTATTTTATTCACCGCTATTTCAAGTTCATGTGGGTCCTAGTTCACAGCCGACGTTTGCAGAACAAGTCCGGCAAACGTTACTGTATTTTCTTTCTTTTCCTAGGCGTCGCATGCTACTACATGCTCGGTCTCGTAGGCTGGTTCTTCTTCCACCAGCAATCTCGAAGAGGTGAAGCTTTGGTCTATGAATTTGTTGATGACAGAGAGCGGCAAGTTCACTGGAATGCAAACGGAACGATAATTAAGGATCATTAAAAAAAGGTGTCGCATTTGCTCACGTTTTGTGTGAGCACCAAACGAAACGAATGCGCTGAATAAAGAAACAGAAGCAGCGGCATTTGCTCGCTGAGAAGACCGATCAATACGCAGTGCGAGACAACTTGTCAAATGACATTGAAACGTACCCGAATTTAGACCGAAAAAGAAAAAAAAAAAACACTGTATCGTCGGGACGGCAGATCACAAAGTTGCCATGCGCACCGAAGCCGCAGTTGTAAGGAAATTGTTTTTGAACTGCTCTGATAGTGTCCGCGCAACAGTAGTTGTTTGTTTATTCACAAATTCTCATATTTTGCGGCCTAAAGTTTACAGCGCGGTGCCAAAACGCGCTCGTAGCAAAAGCGAAACCATCAGTACGAACATACATGCAGACGCTCATACATGCAGAGGCACCGTCAGTTGTCGAGAACCAGTGCGATCGCTGGCTTGAGGCTTCTTTCTGTTATGCTCCGTTTGTTTATCCAGGCAGTCTACTCTAACGAGATATTTCACACAGTTTGCACTCAGCGAGTCACCTTTCACGCAAGAAGCCGGTTTAGAGGTCTCCAACGCGGTGACAGTGTGAAGCGGATGCTCGGTTTTCTGCAAAGAGACAGCGACTGTAGACTATCTTGTGCTTTCAGTTCGTCGAAAATGAGTATTGTGACATTAAAGAACACAGTTCATTTCGAAAGTACTTACAGAAATGCCCTGGAAGGCTTCCGCGAGGTGTTTTTGTAGAGCGCCGACAGCAAAACCTATGGGGATCGCGCCGGCGGTATCCTGTCTAGCACGCAATCGAGGCGCGTCCGATAGAGGGCGACTCCGTAACTCCTTGAGGCCAATATCTACATACAATCAGAACATGCTCCACCGTTTCCTTATCTTCCCCACGGCACGTGCATTGTTCTTATTCTTCACTGAATCTCGCTTTATAACTACGCGTTCAAAGGCAACCCGATCTCGCTTCAAACAGTCCCCTTGAATTATCGCAAAATGCCTCCCTCTTTATTTCGTTTTTGCCCTCTCGGTAGTTACTCAGAGCCGGTTTTTTCTCCATAGCTGCCGTCCAGTAAATCCTCTCCGCCTCTCTGACTTTTCGCTTAACGCTCTTTGTTGACATATTGCTTACACTATATTTACTAATGAGCCTCCTAGTTCTTTTCCTCCACTGTGTGTCCACGCTCTTCCTATACAAATAACGGAACACCTTCTCTGCCCCTCTACTCTCTTTCATATTCCTTAGCCTCTCTTCGAACCTTATTTTGCTCTGAGCTTCCCTCGCCTCAAAACCTGCCCATCCCGTATCGCTCTTTACAGCCTCATTTGTCGTCTTCCCGTGAGCACCCAACGCGAGGCGACCCACAGTCCTTTGATTTACATCCATTCCCGATTGCACCTCTGCCCTCATGCACACCACTGAGTTCCCCTGAGAGGGCGGATAGGTGATGCCATCTAGCGGGGCCGAGATGTACCAGGCAAGCACAAAATTTTTCTTGTAGAAACATGGTGCATTCTATACTTCTGGTGTAAATGCCTTGCAGCGGCGTAATTACGAATGAGTTGCCTTTTTAATCATTTTTTCCCTCAAAAACACTATGTGAAAACAAACGTGTCCACGATTGTGGTTGCACGAAGCGTAACAAGATGTCGGCATCATCGTTCGGTAACGCAGTATTCCTACAACCCTTTGCGTATAGACCTTCTTTTCTGCGTGGGCGCCGCCATATTGCCTAGCGGGCGGCGCTGTTTCATGGTCTTGGAGCCCACTGGCTTGTGCGAAGCTCCGTGTTCGTATGGAAGAATGCATACGTGCGGTTGCAGTTGCAGTTTTTTTTTTCTTTTTTTTGCTCTGCGCGAGGAATTTCGTATCAAGTGATGCAGTTTAGGTAGAAAATGAGTCTGTGAGACATCCTGAAAATATTTGATCCATTGAGGTTCAATTATGTTAATATACGGCGGCGCGAACGTGTCGCAAGGGGTCGATGTCATATATTTTCGGCGCTGTATGCTGGAAAACCACGCAAATATTGCTACTCCTTCTAGCAGGGCAAGCAAGTGCTGGCCCCCTTCGGAGATACAATGAATTTTTTTCTTGAACTGTAATCTTTTAGTTTGTTTTTTTTCATTCGCTGTTCATTTATGCTGTCGCACCGAATATCGCTCGTACATGCGGTCGTGAGTGAGCACGCATTCTCGATTTCGTGGCGCGGACGGCATCTGTTTGTTGCTCCCAAACTGCTTGTCTATCTTGTTTCTCAACTTCTAAGTGACCGCTTATTACTCACTCGCGCATTGTCCACCTGTGTGGACGAAATTAGAGCTGTTTACAGGGAGGTGCCGATACATAAAAAAACGATACTGATGTTAACACCAGCGCGCTTCGTTTTCTTTTTTTCTTTTTAGAGTTGGGACATTTGATCGGATTTCGGCAGCGTAAAGTGAAGATGGTTAGACAGTTTCTTCTGCCGGTGAGCCACGAAGCGCGGCCGCGCTCGAGCCTATGATCGGCGTCGAAGGTTATTCGTGTTTTTTTTATAACTTCGTCTACCCGATGCATTGTTTTTGCGAAAATTTTGCTATCTTTCGCAAAGCTAAGCAGCAAAATTGGCATTTATAGAAACACTAGACAAGCGTAACAACGTTTTTTTTTTTGTTTTGCGCTTAGAAGATAATTAACAATGTTTTATATCATGGCACGACTTTTCGGACACGGTTCTTGACCACGCGTCTTCCTGAGGTGTGTTCTACACAAAGCGACAGAATATTTTTTTACCACTCGGCTTTCATATTGCACATGGTATACGATACAGCCCGCTGTCTTACGGAAGAAACCCCACGATAAAGATCTCGCCACGTCCTTTTCGTGTAGTGTTCAGTGAACGTTCGGGTTTTACAATGCCGGTGCTGAGCACAAATTAAATGTATGCAGTAAAACTGAAAGCTGGGCGAGTTGGTATGAATTCATGTTGAAACTTTTTTAGCGCGCACAAAAGACGGAGGACACAGAAAGAAGGTACAAAACGAGCGCTTACTCACAACTGATTTATTTTTTGAAAGGGACTAAACATATAAGCACAACTAATCATCACAAAGCATGCGCGGAGCAAGTCATGAGGCATATTAGCAGATTACAACAAGTTAACCACAGTTCAAAAAAGACATTTCTTTATCAGTAAGCGCCACCGATGCTTGACTGATACACTTTATCCCACACCTACTTATATGGATAACAACCGCTAGTTATAGATAATTCCGAAGCGGTTGTTCAATACTTGAGAGAAGACAACCCGAAGAGATGCGGGGCGTTTAGTATTGATGTAGAAGACTTATTTTACTCCATTCCGCACCCAGAGTTGCTGAAAAGTGTAAAACTCTGCATTTGTGAAGATAATGATGAAATCAATTTTAGGAACGAATGCGGAATTTCAGTGGAAAGTTTTATGGAAATACTACTGTTTTACCTGAATTCTACTTTTGTCGGGTGGAAAGGAGAAATGTTTGTGCAAAAATCTGGCATATGTATAGGTTCGAAGGTAGCACCTTTACTAAGTAATATTTTTCTTGCACGAGTGGACCAGAAAATCCATCGTGCTGTACACGGTCTGGCAAAAAGAATCTTCCGTTTTGTTGATGATTTCTTGGTTATATTTGATGCGGCTGACTATGGGCCTAACACGGTGAATGTATTAAAAATGTTTCGTGAATGTGGCTTGGGTCTCAAGTTCACCCATGAGATAGCAAAAGAAAACCAACTACAGTTTCTAGACCTATCACTGCGAATTTCACCTAACCACATGTGCTGGATGTACAGCCCTAGATCAGAAAAACCGTTACTCCACTACAAGTCCGGGCATTCAAAAATCGTAAAAAACGGAATAGCAGTGTCGTGCCTAAAAGGGGCTATAGTGAAGTCCTGCGGTCACCTAATGAAAGATAGCTTCTCTAAACAAGTAGGTAGGTTAACGTCAGCGGGTTTCCCTGAACTGGTTATCACCAGAGCGGTTGATAAACTGATACGCATAGTAAAGGGTGTGCATTCATCTTCAAGAAACAGCATAAACAAGGTCAAAAAGCGCTGTGCAGTTGTGCCCTACGTTCATCATTTTTCTCATGCCTTGAAGAATGTTGGCAGCAGGTATGACGTTGATGTTGTTTTCAGCGCTCCTATAAAAGTGCAACAGTTGTGCCAGGCAGTTGCCGAAAAGTTTGACGTAAGAGAGAAAAAATGTAGTTGTGGGCTGAAGGAAGGCTCTAAGTTCATTAGGTGCGGAAAAGGGGTTGTTTATCGGATACCGTTAACTTGTGGAAATATGTATATCGGACAAACGGGTCGCTGCATCAATACACGTCTAAAAGAACATAAAAGTTCTTTGGCAAAAGAGACTTTTTCGCACTTGTCCAATCACTGCAAATCATGCCACTGTAATCCTGTTTTCAGTGAGACGGACATTTTGTTTGCTCATAATGATGAACTTACACGTGAAGTCACGGAAGCTTTCCATATAAGTAGGTGTGGGATAAAGTGTATCAGTCAAGCATCGGTGGCGCTTACTTATAAAGAAATGTCTTTTTTGAACTGTGGTTAACTTGTTGTAATCTGCTAATATGCCTCATGACTTGCTCCGCGCATGCTTTGTGATGATTAGTTGTGCTTATATGTTTAGTCCCTTTCAAAAAATAAATCAGTTGTGAGTAAGCGCTCGTTTTGTACCTTCTTTCTGTGTCCTCTGTCTTTTGTGCGCGCTAAAAAAGTTTCAACATGAATTAAATGTATGATGCCGGTTACCCCGCAGAGAAGTGCGGGATTTCTCGTCCATGCTAATACCATACTACATCAACTGCAGCGATCACCGCGTTGAGCCGAGCTGTTAGGCTAATAGTTAGACCAAACACATCATATTAAAATGTAATAATAAAACGAAGCGAAAACAACACAGGTGGCTACTCGAGTGGTACTTAGAAAGGTACTTCACCGCTTATATTTGTTCACCAATGTGCACATATCCGATTGACATTTGACTGCGTGGAACACTGGGAATTCCGGATATATAGCGGCACTTACCGATTTAGAACCTGTAACGTAACACAAACGATGTACGTTGACGAGTCCGCAACCGCAAACACTCGCGTTTGGGGATGCACGTTGCATGCTTATTGACACAGCAGTCTCCTTTTTTCTGCAGTTGTTAGACCAACCAAAAACGGTACAGTGGTTTCCCGTTGACCGTTCGCTGGCTGAGATCGCAATAAAAAAGAAGAAAATCCGCAGGTCTCCCTTAAAAACGCAAAAAATTGTTCGAAAAGGCCACTAATCTACGCACCGGCCCGCATACACCGCGCCGTCGCGCACGAGCCAAAAAGGAGTAAAGCGCTGGTTGCCAGGCCGGTCCTTCTCGCCCTATGCAAAAGTCTATACCGGTCTATGCCGCACAAGCCAAAAACCTGTATTTCGATTTTGCCGCAGCGGTGATTGAATCTTATCTAAACGAAATATAGTTTCAATGCAGTTAATATCATCATTTAATGGTTTGCGCAAACGCAAAAACGCAAACGTAAACAAAAGGTCACTCCGACTTACGTACGTGAACGTTTACGTATGGGAAGCTAAAACTTTTCTAAAACATGCGTTCCAGTAACACGGAAAACGCAATCCGGTATTCTGGTAACACGGCAAAGTAAAAAAGTATACGTGCAAGCTCAAAGTCCCTATTAACGAAAGCAAACGGTCCTGTAAGAGGACACCAAAATAAAGCGAGAGAGACACTATCGTTAGAAGAAAAAAAATAAATGTATAAGTGATAGTTAATTCGGTTTTTTATGGCGCAAAAGGAGCCGAGGCTATGCTGCGTCAAATAAATGAATAAAGGCATGACGGCAGTCACGTGGTTTGAGCTGGAGAGTGATACCGCGGGCGAAATTAAAACAGAGAACACGCGTGGACAAACTGGTAGAGGACACATAGAGAGAGATTTAAAAAAAAAACAAAAAAACGACATTCACAATTATAATATGCAGACAGATGTACAGAAGCAGGCGAAAAAATAAATAAGCAGAAGATGTTAAAGCAAGCGGCTGATGCAGACAGAGATGCAGAGGCAGACTGTAAACACAAAGGGACACGAGTGCACGACACACATTCATGCTAGGCGAAACGCCTACGCAGCACGGTAAATAAACGACAACCAGATATATTGGGGCATTAAAGCATCGACACCGGAAAACGAGGCAGCGAAACAAGCACCTCTCGAGTGTAACTGACCGCGAGAAAGCAGCTGGTGCTCCGGCATTCGTGGGCGAAGCCTGGCTGTGATGTCACGCCCACGTGATGTATCTTGGCTCCTCCCGCTCCACTCGATGTGCCGCGCGGGATTCGCCTCTCGGCGATACAGTTGTCGCGAACCGCTGTCGAGGTTTTTGTCACCCGCGGAGGCAGGCGGTCGCAACTGGAATGGCGTCCGCGACAAAACTTGCTCGGCGCGTCCGGCTGTCGCCCCCGGCCCGTCATAATGATATGCCTTTCCACGTATCCGCTTTCTCGTTCATTAATTGGGGCTCGTTAAACATCGTGCGCGTGCCTCCTTCAAGGGCACAAAGGCGCTCTCCCGTATCGATGTTTTCTGTGAATTGATTTTCTGGAGCTGTTCTCGAACTTGGCAGGTATCCATTGTGGAACTGATATCAGATTAATCTTCCTCTAAGGGGCCCCTAAACAGCCTCTGAAGATACAGGAAAACAAGCGCGTTATACTCTCTTGGCATTGCTCGTTTTCATGGCGCACTTCGTGGCGCCAGAACGGTGATTCACGTGACGTCATTAGGGTACATACTCTCGATTTGTTCATATACGAGAAGTATCAGTTGTGATTTGCCCCCTAACCTGCTTTGCCACGCAGTCGCACGCCCGTTCTTCCTTGTCTCGCATAACTATCGTGCGGGATCAAACGATTTAACTGCGTTTTTTGAGTTTCCGACTGCGCAAGCAGCGATAATCGTGTAGCCATTGTAAACATTGTACACTCACATTATGAAGAGTTAAGTGGCCAGGAGGAAGGGTAGTGAAGGCGAAAAAACGAAACCGCTCTCTCGTCTTTGAACTCGGAGTGGTTTAAAGGCCTTTTAAAGCTATATAGGCACTCATTTCGTAGCGAACCGAATTGCGGAATGTATCCGTGGCGTCCAATGAAGTTGAAATTGTAACCATCGTTAATAAATCATTTGCACGTGCATTCGGCATGCTGTTGATACACTTGCATTCGCTTCTTGAATATCTTGTTCACTCGTCTTAGAACGGCAATAACAATTCTGCTATGAACTCTCCCCACACATGTCCATACAAAGTAATAATGATTATTACCATTACGAGCACTTACGCCGTAAGGTTACTTTCGAAACGGGGATGCTCTCCCTCATATTCTCTCTCTAATGTTTTAAATTGCCGCACATGCGCAGTAGTAATATTTTGTTACTTATAACTTCAATAGCAATATCGTAGTCTCCATATTGAAAAGACAGTGATCCATCGGGGTTGCGCATAAACTTATCGATCTTTTTCGATATCCGTATTATATTCCTTTATTATAACTAATGACTTCAAACGACTGGCTGTCACTGCGGACCGAAAAAGAAAAAAATAAGAAATTGCCTGGGGTAGAGGGACGGATTGTCATGAGAACCGTTGAAGAAAAATTAAAGGCGACATTGTCAGTACTTTGTTATCACAACCATGCAGCATTTGCAGGAGGCTAGCTATGGACTATGGAGAGACGAATACGGGAATCACGTAAAATCCACCCACTTGGACGTCCGCAGTACGACATAATTACGTAGTACGCAATCCTGTAAAATATACATATATTATATCATGGTATGGACATATTTATAAGTTAAACAAATCAGTTCATCTTTAGGCGTATGTAAACGACACTTTCCATTTGTGTCCTACAGACCCGCTTATACAGAGATATCTCATGTACAAAAAGGACCATACAAAAGTTATTTACGTGCGGTAGCTACAGATCACGAATAATAACATTTATTATAAGACATTACAAACAACGTTTCAAACAAAGAATATTCATTTGCACTTGTTTTCTCCCATAACGGCGCAAAAAGTACGACTAAAAAATTTTGAGTCATTCGACTCCGTGAATGTGGGTGACTATAGAGAAGCTCTTGGCACCCAGCACAGGGGTGACATGGCCGAGGCCACTTTGTTATCAAAGGCAGAACGTGTCCACCAACGTGTCCACCAATGTTTATACCACTGTGTAAAGTCTGCTGCGACATATCGACGACAACACATCCATCGAGGTGCACATTAGGCGACGTTCGCTCGCCAAGCCCGCCTACAAGACCGTATTTTACGCTTTGCGACATGCGTCGTCGTCTTGTCTGGCTTGTCACGTAAAACTGAAATTGTTGAGTTTTGCGTGACAAAAACCAGGGTATGTTAAACGACGCGCAGTAGTAGCGGACTACGCAATAATTTCGAGCACTCTTGGTTCTTCACCACAGGTGGTCCAAGACATACATAAATGTTCGTTTGTCCATTTCCACCCATAGCAATGCGGTCGGCATATTGCTGGGAATCAAACCCGCGCCTTCGACCTCAGTAACGCGATACTGAAGCAGCTAAGCCACCAAAACAGGCCTGTTAGTTTTAGAACTCCTGCCTGCTGATTCTATCCTCGGAAATCGTAATTACATGCAAGCTATAGCCGTCTTCTTTTCCTAATTACACCTCTCAGTTGCCTCTTCAAATCAAGAGAACACGCATACACAAACCCATGTATCTTCTTGGGCAGTTTTCTGGACTTAGCAGAACTTAGCTGCTTTGTTTCCGCTATGTGGCACCAACACGCCCAAGCATCCACTATGGCTGCACTTTTCTAGGCTACTTTCTAAGACCGTTTTGTTTTATTTCTTTTCTTTCCTGATAACGCTGTCTTTCTCTTCAAATGACTGTGTTTACACACTAACCACCTTAAACTATATACACGGTGATACTCCACCCGGAAAACTCGCAATCCGGCCTTTCTGGGAGGCGCAGCGGCAGCGACTCAAAACGGGCGTCGTTAATTTGGGCGTTCTTCAGCCCATCACGACCCCACTTTGCAATCGGCGCCCCTTGCCGCTGCCGTGAACTTCTACACAGACCGCGAGGTGTCCAACATAAGGCGAGGCGCCCACCACAGCACGGTGTGCGTACACGCGACTGACTGATCGTTTACACAAATCCATCCCTCAAAACGCCGACAGTAAGCGAGTCGAGCCGCAGCCGTGTCATTTGCTGCACGGGCGCCTGCATGCCTACCCTGTAATATCGTGGTTGCTCGCGTGAAAAGGCCCTCCAAGGGTAGACATTTCGCCGTGTTGCCTTCTACGCTTCTGAAAACACGGCCTGAGGTTGTTCTCTTAAGCGAGACTCCTTCCCCCTCCTCCTCCGAATGCTCGTTTGCTCTCTCACACACGCACTTTCATTTCGCCTGCTGTATATATGTATACACCGTCCGCCGGGTCGCGATGAAGGGAAGGTTAGGCCAACGTTGTACAATGGAGCGAGACACTCAGTCAACGTTACATTTACGTAGGTATCCGCCACGGTGGTGTACTGGTTACGGTGCTCGACTGGTGACCCGAAGGTCGCGGTATCGAGTCCCGGCCACATTTAAACAGAGGCGAAATGCTAGAGGCCCGTGTACTTAGATTGATGCGACGGTAAAGAACACCAGCTGGTCAAAATTTCCGCAGCCCTTCACTAAGGCGTCCCTCATCATGGTTCTGAGACGTAAAGCTTGAGCAATTGTTATTTACGTAGGTGCTACTTTACTATTTACATACTGCACTCGATGAAAACGCACTTTGTACGCCAAGTAAAGGAAAGCTACATCGAGGAACGGCGTTCGCGTCTTAATGCACTCCCAGAATGGCATTGGTGATTATTTATGGTGTGGAACAGAAGCCCCTAACGTATTAATCGCCAATGAACTTAATGTTAGACACACGACTCAGAAATATGTCTAAATTTATTTCCTCTCCTTCCAATCTAGTAGCGACGCGAGAGATGTACAGTACGTTTTCCCAGGATCAATAATATAGGCGGAGATAAAAAGTTCCGCACAAAAGAAATACAACAAAAATGGAATTGTAGGAAACAGAGCAATACTCTGTAGTGTCGTAGCCAGAATATATTTTCTTTTAATTTTTTTTTTTATCGGGTGGGGGTGACCTTCTCTGGCTACTCCAGTGATACTGCGGACACAAAGACTTTCCGAAGGCTGCCGGAGAAGTGACCAGCAGGGTTAAGTACGTGTTTATTTATGTATTTATTTATTTATTTATTTATTTATTTATTTATTTATTTATTTAGATCCCCTTGCAGTTATCAAATATTAGAGGATGTGGGTATTAAGAGAAGCACAAAAGTCCGATTAAAAATACAAGGACGCAGCACATTTTTTACTAATTACGCAATAACAATTGTTAAGAAGCAGGCTACAGAATATGTTACAAGAGAAATATACAAAGATATAAGAGAAAGATACGCTGTATTTGTAATTATCTAATCGAAGCTGTTAGGAAGCCACCTACACGAAGATATAAAAAAATGGTTCACTAAAGCCGGAAATATTTCATGCCGAGCCTCCACATTCGCTGAAATTTGTGACGGGAAGCTCAGCGTAGATGTTTTTCCCAGCAAGCACGGTCAGCTAGACTATCCAGAATTTCCAGCTTACTGAAAAACCAAAAAGACGCGTACCTTCAAGGAAAAAAGTAAGGACAGGACAGAAGGTACGTTTCCTTGAAGGTACGCGTGTTTTTAGTTTTTCAGTAAGCATGTACCAACTAGCCCAACAAAAAGTTCTATTAAGAATTTCCAGCTTTCGGAGAACTGAACAAATAAAAAATTACACCATCTCCCACTAAAGGGGATGCGAAGCAGCGTATGGGTCGACCTAAAGTTCCGTTCATCACGGGCACCTTGCCCGATGTTAACGCGTCCTTGCAAGTGGAGAACCCCATGAATTCACTGTAGTTGCTGTTGTTTTTACTCGTCCCGAACTCTTGTTGGAGCACGCCACGCGGGTTCATCGCGCGTCTGCCGAATCTCGTTCCCCGACGCCATCACGTGATAGGTGTAAGGGGGAGAGGCCACAGCGTCTTACCCAGCCCCTTACACAGGTCCGAACGCGCTAGTGCGTGCCAGCACACATGGTTTTGCTTGCGTTACGCCAAGCTAGGCCAACATTCGGCAGCCAGGGCCCTTAAAGTGCTCTGCACGTATCATCATTAAGGCAGTCGAAGAACAAAAGGAAGAAGACTCCTCCTTGGCGCGAGCGCGCGCTCAGATGGCTATGCTAGGTGGTAGAAAGCGGACGGTCCCCAATGCAACTACGGACACAGCCCCGAGCAAGAGCTGCTTCGAATCTAAAAACTGCGAAACTGCACCCCCTGTATACAGCTTTACATTCACTGACACAAACAAAAAAATTCTTCGCATGTTTAGAGCACGAAAAAAAAAATATTCAGAGAGGAGACGTCTTCCGCAATAACTCTTTACTGAAGTGCAGCAGCCGTTAGGCAGTCGCTGACAGGGGCGCATACCCAGAAATGTATAGTTAAGGATAGGCTGCGTGGGAGGAGGGGAGCTAATAATCCTTAATGTATGTTCGTGTGTGTGCTTGTAGTCGCGCGTGTATATTAAGAACGCATGCAAAACTTCAAAATTTAGCTTAATGATCTCCGAATTGAGTTGACTGTTGCGACAGCATCACAGGATTGGACTCATGCTTATGCAGCAACTCATGTGCACAGTACATGGGGAGCTAGACTTAAGAGAGCAAGAAATGAAAAGTATAAGAGGTATAGTGCTTAGACATGTTGTTCGTATGTCAGAGAAAACTGCTTGTGTTATATAAGAATTTGAGCTGTGCGATACTGGAATGGTGCGAGAGAAGTACAACAATTGGTGGAATGTAGTTTCTTTTTCGTTGTTGTGGTTATTTTATTCGCGCTTTTTCCCCCTTTGATTTTTCATTAATGTACGTCGTTTAACATATACGTTGGCGCCAGTATACAGTGCTGGCTCCTCTTTGTAACAAACAAAAAAAAAACTTCAGGGCTCGTATTCACAAGTACGTCTTACGCTAAAAATTTTCATAAGAGAATATTTCGGCCATTCACAATGTGGGACATATCATTAGCGAAGCCGGCTAACCAATTAGAAACGCACTTACGAAAGAGAAGTTTTGTGAATTCGGCCCCAAAATGTTAAAGACACATATATGAAAACAATTGCGGACTATCGCACTTAAAGTCATATCACATTACTCTTTCAAAAATTCTATAAAAAATCATAACATGATGAAGTCTAGCACATAACAACATTACATAGTGTTTCATCCAACTATTTACAGGGTGCGGAACAGACGAGCGCTATGGAACGGGGACATAGGCAAGAGGCACACAGGACAGGTGCTCAGTGTGTGTGTCTCTTGTCTATGTCCCCGTTCCATAGCACTCGTCTGTTCCGCATCAACTATGAACCAACTTGCCGAAACACAAGTCTTGCTAAGCCATTTACAGGGTTCTGGATTTCCTATTGCACTTATAGCTGCAATGCACGTCCGCATTCTCAAGTGAAACACGTACCAATATATTGAGCGTTTCTGCTGAACACTTTTGCAAACGAGCGACCACCTCGCAATAGTATAGAGACACGATTATCAAAGGTACACTGCCGACGCGACTGCACCAAACAGCAAAACACTTCGAGCGATTGGCACGAGAAAAAGCAACCGACCGCGGTGGCCACTTTCGCGCGGTCCGAAATAATCGTCCAGATATACGGCTGGCCATGCAGGTAACTCGGCACATAAACAGCGGTTACCAACACCAGCCCGTGTGGAGTGTTTCCACTTAGCGTGCATATAACGAGCCGCCATCCCTCTCGGGCACTTCTCTCGCCAAGGCCGCAAAGTCTCGGCGGTCGCCTATCAGCGACGCGTCCAAATCACGGCATCCGCTCGGTCTACCCGGGGCTAACGCCGGGTTTGACTGCCGACGATCCGTCACGCGTCCGTTCCGGCCGTCTGAGCGCCGATCAGTCAACGCCATAGCGGCCAGCTTGAACCGCACGCCCCTCTTGCGGCCCGCGTCGCCAAACCACCGAGAGAAAAAAAAAAGAAACAAAAAGGAAGTCGAGTGGATTGAAATGCGTCGCTGCGATGAAATCAATGCACACATCGCCGATGTTGTTTGTTCGACGATTAGCCTGCCCAATTAGTGCAAATGACGGACTGGTGGGCGAGCTGGTACAAAGCGGTGCCGCGGAAATTCACCAGGAGGGGAAGAATTCGCGAAACAAAAATCTCGCATTAATTTTATTGCGATAGCGATTATATGGGCACTCTCAGCGTGGTTTTTGCCGTCGCCCTCATGCTCCATATAAAGTCCAAATCGATAACATCGCCCCGCACATCGTATGCTTCACGAGCTGTGTAGAAGCGCGTGAGCGCTGGACCAACAAGGCTGTAGCAGAGATGAAACGAGCCGGCCATCTCCGTCGCACGAAGGGCGCACGCGATAACGTCGTTCCGCGTTTCCTCTAAAGCGGAGAGGAGACATCCCGCCCGCATTTCATAGGGCGAAGGAGCGTGAATGTACGCGGTGGCGGGGGGGGGAGGCTGCGTCGCTCGAGCAGCAACTGCGAACTTTGATCATACAGGCGATGTCACGAGCGCTGGCACGCGCAGTATCTCGACAGACTTCAGTAGACGGCCTGTATACACGCTGTGATGTCACCGCCTACTTCGTGTTGAGATGAAAAACAGCACGAAAACCTTTGTCCCCTGGAGCGGCCATATTGCCTTACACCAGCATTTTGTAGAGTTACACCAGAACAGATCCAAAAGAGTTAGCTCCTAGTCCTACTTCGTATAACATTACAATTTGTTGCTATCGCATTCATTGCTTCACCGCTGCATGCGGCGGAACTGATTTTGCTTACATATATACCAGCCGCGTCGTGATGTTATTTCGGTAGCTGTTTGTCTCTGTGCGTGTATACTGTCAGACTCACGCGGCCATTGCTATAATCAGTGCGCACATGCAGAATATCTGAACGTTTCCATGGTCCACATAAAATTCACGAAACATCAACATGTGTTGATGGAAATAAACATATCGGAGCATTTTTTTTTTTCGTTAGTAACCTCAATTGTTTGACCGCCGTGTAGGAAATGTCCACCGTCATCATTCACCGAAATATTCTTTTGCGAACAATTTTAACGTACGAGGGATTTCAGGGCCAGTACTGGACCACACTTCGTTATGAGAGATTTTAAAAGCACACCCTATATGCTATCAAGCAAAGTTCAGTTACATTTTTTGCGCTCGCCTTTCTCCCTCTTCCACCATCCTTTTCATCCTCGAGACCCCTCCCCCTGTTGAGGGTAGTCAATCGGAGTTATCTATTTGATCAACATCCCTGTCATCGCACCTCTGTGTAAAATACGCAGCTAAAGCGCTCCTGCGATTTGACTGTGGCTGATGGCATGTGACAATGCATTATCAACTATATGTATACCGAACCAATGCTTTCCCAAGTTAACTATCCAGTCGGTCGTTCTATTATTGCCATCTCAGCTAACTGGGAGAGAGATAGCAAAGAGGAAGAAAGGGAGGAGGTCAACGCGACAAGTGCCCGGTTTTTGAACCTTCAACGTGGCTACGGGAATGGAAAGAGGACGAGCACTCCACAAACACACGAAGGCACGCAATGCAGGACTCTACAATCACTGACGCCAGCCTAGACTTCGGCTAGCCAGGAATCTATGGTAAATGGCGAGGCGCCAGGCTGAATTATAAGCGACCAACAACCATAGTGCCAGTGTTGTGCAGCTGTCCGTGAAAAGGAGTTCGGCGACAGCCCACACTTATCTGCCGGTTCATGCAAATGCAACGCAATGGACATCACTATAGATGCCTACAGCGCCGACGTCTAAGTTGGCTGCATCAGCTGAAGCCGCTCGTGGGCAAGATGACTTCGTATACCTGCGCTTGCTCTGATTTATCTACTGTCGCCGCAATCACATGAAGGGAACATGCAATGGAAACCATGGAAATTAAGACTATTACTTCATATTAACTTCGAATGTGTCGCTCGATTTATATATATATATATATATATATATATATATATATATATATATATATATATATATATATATATATATATATATATATATATATATATATATATATATTGACAGAGCGACGATGTCATGTGATGGTGTCACTACAGGACGTCACGCTGACGTAGCAAATTTCGCCGATTTGTGACTTCGTTGATGGCGTAGGTCACGCGAATTTTTGTACGACTTTTTTCACCTGCTCGTCGCGCAAGAGCCACTTCAGATTTTCGCCTAACTTAGGATTAATTACAGCGAGTTATAACGAAGTCACGGAATTAACACAGGAGGTTAAGTGTGTGTCTGCGAAAACAAAATATCTACTTTGAAAATATGGAGGTCACACTGGTATTTGGGTGCTGCCAATTGCGGCGCGAAATTGAAAAGATAGGCATTGAACTTCATCGTTTTCTCTTGTAATAATGAACCTACGAGGGTGTAATCAACGGTTACACATCCTTCAAAGAATAACTTATCACAGTTGGCCAATTTACTGCGCTCTGAATGCGAAGGACGCGAAATACCTCTCCTCGTTTTAACAGACAAGCCGTGTCTCCGGCTTGACTAGCACTGCACGCAACTTGCTCCTCACAGCCTCCATGCCTGTACATCAATTTTAAACTTTGCGCTTTTATCCTTCAGTGCCTCGTAATGTCCCATTAAGGACGACTGCTGCAAGCAGCTTTACTGTTGTTGTTTTTCTATCCTCCTCTTTCAACCTTTTTCTATTTGCGGCCTCCGAAGGCGAGTTGTGCGAAGGCTAGATGCATATTCATGGTTAGGCGTCCTCGTTGTCGCCTGCAGCACCACCCTGCGTCGTGGTGACTGCGAGGCCTAACTTCTCTCACACGGCGCCCCAAGGGACCTAATCGCTTCTTCGCGCTGTTATCCCATGAATGCGCGACGCGGGCTATTAAGAGCTGCCGCTTGCTCGGCGGCATCAACGGCAGCGCTGATTGAAAATCTATCTCGCAGGTACACTCTAAATATTTTCACGCGTAGCAAGCGTGAGAGGGGGGCGTGTTTTTGCACGCTTGTTCTATGCGTGGTGTGCTTTCACGCTGAAAAAATCACGCTTCCTGAGCGTGACTTGCGGGATGCATAACGCTTGCGAAGCGTGAGTGGGGGCGGTTTTTTGCACGCTTGTACTAAGCGTGGTGCGCTTTCACGCTAAGCGCACCACGCTTGCCAACCGTGACTGCCAACCTTTTTAACGCTTAGAGAAGGTGTTAGAGAGGAGTTTTACTTACTTAATGCGGCGTTCTCCCGCTCCTTGAAATGCCTTTCTGACTGTCAGAAATCATCCAAAAAGAAAGCTGAAAGAAGATAATATTTGTTGTGCTGTATGGGCTTGGCGGCTTCCTGAAGAGTATACATACTGATGCCCGGCATTAATTAGCGCATTACAACATTAATTTTTCCTTTTCATCTTGCACATGTGCGAACTGTAGAACGCGACATTGCGAGAGGGTAAAATGAGCTCGCTGGCTGAAACATAAATATGGATTTCGGTTTATAGTACAGAGAGTAGGCTAGAAATAAGAGACAAGCTTTCATTATTTCACTGGCTACTCTTTCCATGTTGTACCCAACGGTACATATATACGCACAGC
Source organism: Rhipicephalus sanguineus (assembly GCF_013339695.2). Taxonomy (NCBI): domain Eukaryota; kingdom Metazoa; phylum Arthropoda; class Arachnida; order Ixodida; family Ixodidae; genus Rhipicephalus; species Rhipicephalus sanguineus. The sequence goes on along the minus strand of NC_051182.1, from coordinate 18,758,157 downwards.
TCAACATCGGCAGTGCAGTCTGTATTTACGGTGTAGCTAGCAAGCTCGTGTTCTGCAGAACCAATAGAATGTTCCCGTGCCCAATATGAAAATTGAAACTTGATTTTTATAATTAGCCATTTAATGCCGGGCAACCAGCATATATACCCGCCAAAGAGCCGCCAAGCATCAACAAATACAGCACAACAAATATTATCTTCTCTCAAATTTATTTTTAAACACTTTCTGACAGTCCGAAACACATTTTATAGAGCAGGAGAATCCCGCATCAAGTAAGTAAAAATCCTCTCTTACACCTTAACTAAGCATTACTAAGGCCTCCCGTCACGGATCGACAAGCCTCACATCGCGATTGCGGCGTTAGATCTTCGTTATACACCGTTCATAATTTAGTAGTGTTAGCAGAATGAAGGCGTTCTCGATTGTCTCAAACTTTCATAAAGCATCTTCCACAGGTGCATCTGGCGAATCCTACAATTAAGCCTCTGATGTGCATGCATTCTTTCGAGGCGATTACTTTATATATACGGTAGCCCAGAAATTTGAGTGAGGAATTTTGCGCGGAGTGCTCTGACACTTTACATTTTGAATCAAAGATAAGGGGTTAAGTAGAACGAAATATTTACAAGAATTTAAATTTGAGTAAAACTTTTATTGACCATAACTTACAAAAACGCTTCTTTTTATGGAAGAGCGATCCAAGAAAAAAACACACAGGAACTGTAAAATAGGCGCTAGATGAATTTTGGATGTCTCTTTAAGCAGCACATAAACTTTGATGTGTACTTAACTCAAACGAAGTGTAGTTTCGTGAACAAATACCGTAGCCTTTTCTGCGCCCATGGAATTTCGTCGATGCCGACACGTTTAACGACTGCTTGAACGAAGCCAAGCAACTTGCCAAAAGCAGCCGGATACGCAAGGTCCTTGACGTAGTACACTCCCAAACAAAGCACCAGTGCTTTTTCCAGCGACGTGTTCGGCTGTAGCTTCATGGTTTCGCTGGGCTCTTTGCCGCATGCAAGCGCCTTCACGTCGCCCCACACAATGCACGGGCCAATAATGTCTATGGGTGAAACCTGGCAAAGATAAAAAGGAGAAATTAAATTGGTACCTGATGGAATGAACCGTTGTCCAATTTCACTTGGTACAGAACTACAAATTCATGAAAATGATTTTGTCGACAAAGCTCACATTGCGACTGCGGCGTTAAATCTTCTGATACACTGCTGAAAACTGAGTATAGTGTCAGAAGAATGATGACGTTATGAATTGCTTCCGAAACTTTGGCTCTTAAAAAACTATTTTACTCACCTCTGAAATTAGGGCCATTTTCGCGAGCCTTGGCCTCAGGTACGCATCCACCTCTGTGTACGATGGGTCCGCTAAGGATGACACTGTCGCCACTGCAGGCAGAATTTTGCTGAGGCGCTTGACATTCTCCTCGATAGTGCTTGAAAATCTCAGTTCACTTTCAAAGGCAAGCTGAAAGAGAAAACGTGGAGTTAAACTTCATGAACACAGAATACAGCGCACAATCAGCAAAACTTCGTGGCTCTTTGTCGATTTAATTACAGTGGCATTGGGGGTCAGCAAGAACAGTACAAAGGGGTTTTGATGTCGTAAAGTCAAGTATAGTTCGTACACCGGCAATCTGTTTGAGCACGAATGAAAAAAAAAAAAACGTGAGTGCTCCAGATTACACTGGGCGCCAATAAAATCTTCTGAAATATGGCAATCTGAAGAAATAAAGAGGGACATAAGAAGGTACAGGACTGTCTTACCAGTTCTTCTTTTAGGAGATAAGCCGGTAATACCGCCACTGGTGACGTGGTCCTCAGGATAAAGGATGCTTTTAAAAGTGCCTTCACGCGGGGTGCATTTATTCCGCTTTCAGAATGTCCTTGTTCATCTATTGTCTGCACAGATCAACAAATATAAATTTCACAGCGATAATTATAATTGCGGAAGTAAGACGAGTGCCTCTTTCTGAACCCCGTACACTCCAAAAGATCTTGCGAGCTTTTCAATCAAAAGTTGTTCCCTTGACAAACGAACTGCGTTGGCAGAACCGTTAGTCCTTCTCGAGACTAAATGCAGAGAGGTTAACCGTATGTTTGACATCCCGTATGACGCAACTGTAAGCCCCAAAGAAGGAACATTGTGGTGCAACCGTTCGTCCATAGAGAGGAACAGCTGCAGGAAAAAAAAAGATTTGTGCCCGCGGTGGGAATCGAACCGCTGTCTTGTCGGTTGGCAGCCGGGTCAGCTAAGCACTCTTCCGCAATTATAGTGTTTGTGGAAGTAGAACTCAACTCGACTGTGAACACGTGCACTCAGCGTGGTATCTCAGACATATTCATCCATTAGAAAGAAAACCGTTAACCTGGAGATCGTATACTGACCACATTTCACTGCGAATTTCAGAAACGGCGTTCAAAATATCAGCTATTAGTTACACCACTGTGTACCATACGAAGCACTTCATTTTTTGTACTCGCGACAATTTTGGGCTTTTACAGTAAAAGGGGCAAGCTCGAATTGACTGTTTTGACACGTATGCTCTACCTGAGGCGCTTACAAAAACAGCTTTTCTGTAATTCCGTATAATTTTGCTATAAGATCACAACATGACTGCACCAGAGCTCCATTCTTGCTGCAGCGACAGCTAGCATTACCGACCGCCGAGGCACTGGCTCCACGTAGTGGACCGTAAGGTAAACTGTTTATGCTACCTTACGGTAACGCAAATATTAGGGAGTTTTCGAATAGGGGCCCCAAAGAAATAACGCCAAGGCCGCTGCGCATGCGCGAGACCGAAACAGCGTCGGGTTTTGCGTTGGGCACGCTATTTCGCCAATTTAGCGGGAGCCCCAAAGCCTGCCCCAAAAGCTTTGCGTAAAACAAACATGACGGCACTCACTTCGAAGCGACGGCTCTCGGCCAAGACCACAGTGACCTAGAATAGGGGGAGTGCCCAAATCGCCGCGGACCCTATTCGAAAACTCTATAACTCCTGCTTGACCCAAAGCGAGCCCACGCAAGAGGCCTTGGGGCCCCGAACGTTTGGGGCCACTATTCGAAAACTCCCTATTAATTGCACACAAGTGCGACTTCACCCAGTAGCCTCAAATTCCTGAAGGTGCCGCAATCGTATCTTACTATAAAAGGCGAGGTTGCGGCATAAATAGTTCGCCTGTAACCAGAGCGCTCTTTTGGTAATAGCGGCTTCAAATAATACTTATGGACTCATGCGTTGCGCATTCACATAAAAAAGCGAACTTCAGCCTTGATGTGCAGCAAAAACACACAATTTTACTGTGGCCTTAACGCGCTTGTTTTGCAGCATATGGCACAATTTTAACGCTTCGTAATGTACGCATCGACTACATGAATTTACCGCATACAATATATTTTTGGTCATTTTCGAGGCGCTCTGCGGAGGAAGGAGAAGCAGGCGCTGTTTATTCACCGCACGAGGCGCCAGGCGGCCCCTTTACCTAGAGTTACTGTATATGCTACCTTTAGGTAGCAGAGTTGCGCATCTGTCTTCCAACGCCGCTAGCAACCATGCATTGCGGAGAAGCTGACGCTCGGGCCAATTTTTGTATTTCTCGACGCCGCCGCGGCAGCGAACTGAATTAACACTTGTGATCGACAGATAATGTTTATCGCCGGTCATTGACACGCCTGACATGTTAATCGGAGACACGGTAGGCATGTCGCCTGCAAAAACGAAGTGCGACTTCACCGCATAGCTGTGGTTGCTTGTCGGACCTATGCGCAACTCTGCTACCTAAAGGTAGCATATACAGTAACTCTACCTTTACCGGCGTTCCGCCTCCTGGCCCGAAAATGGCCACCGCCGCGAACCGCGACGCAGCCACGAAATTTGGCGCCGACAAGCCAAAGCTATGGCCAAAGCTAACGAGCGCTAGACGCGGGGACCGCGGTGGATACCCGACGGCGAAGGAGAAACGGCTCACAGCCACGGCACCGAGAGCAACACTCCTTCCTTCTTTCTTGTCATCCTTCCCGGTCGATCGCACGACCCAAGTGAAACAGAAACTCTCGGACTGAATGCGACATCACTTTCTTTACTACAAATACTTTCATGAGCAATTACTCAAAATAACCACGTCACGTCGCTTCGAATCCGGCATCTAAAGTAAATGTTGGCTCTGATGTAAGTGTTCGAGCCAAAACTACGCCGCTATGACACGAAATGGAGATGTTCAAAATGAAAGTACGTGAATTACATAGCCCTAAATTTTCGCGTTTCTGTCCGTCATACTGTACACAGAGAACTTGGTCTGATACTAATGTCAAGTTCAGAGGTCAATAGGAAGAAACGTCACTGTTGCGAAAATAGTTGTAAAACATATAATGAGCAAACACATTTCAAAATATTTGCTTACCCAGGTATTCCAAGCGGCCGTCAATGGCAGGCGAGTGCCCGCAGTATGCACACCATCCGGCCGGAATAGCAGAGTTCGCAGTGAGTGGCGCCGTGTCGTGCGAGAACTCCGGGCAGTCGCATTCCGTGTTCTTGCATATACCGCGCGGCACACCACGCAGGTCAATCGATGTCAAGTTATTCATGACTTCACCACTTTTCAACACCACAAAGCGAACCCTCCGCACAGTACACGCTCGAAGGGCAGGCAGAGACGATGCAAAAAGAGCTTGCTAAGTCAATGACTCCAACGACTCTAACCCCGTTTTCCCGCCAAAAGCATATATCGAAGCAAGCGCCACCTTTCAAGGCATTCGCGTGAAAAACAAAAATAAATTAAAGCAGGCGCAAATCGCAGCAGCAAATCAGAGGCGAGTAACGGCGACGTCGCACGGCTGTCTTGGCGATTGTATCAGGATATATATATGCGTGATGAGGAGAAGCGCGATCGGCGTTGCAAACTTTTCCTCAGCGTGAGTTTTCCGGTTCTCACGCGTAGAATCCCGCATCACGCGTAAAATACAGCGAATGTGCGTGTCCTCGACCGGCGTCACGCTTGGGTGGAGGAAAACAACGCGTATTTTGAGTCACGTGGTACATAAAACGAATTTTAGGAGGCCGAGGGGCACGTTTCACGCTTATTACGCGTGAAAATATTTAGAGTGTAGTGGTGTACACACTGAAGGGCGCGCCTGTCTTGGGACGCGAAAAAATGAGACTACGGGGCATTCGAGGACGTCGTGTTCGTTTGCTCATTCCTGTTTCATAGCCCTACTTTATTTATTTATTTTTTTGCTTTCTGCCCTGCATGCCCTGCACGCCCATTAGTGGCTCGGTGGTTTCACTTTACTTCGCGCTTACGTTTTACGTGGTTGATTTTCAGCGTTATGTGATTCTGACTTAGCTTTCTGTTGTTTTAAGTATGGAACACTTTAGGAGCCTGGGTTGTCACCTCAGGTCCGCACCTCGCGTCACTCCAAAGTACCCAAATAGGTCAAAAGATGGCGCGACAGGTCAAGTCAATGCCAATATAGGTCTAGACATGGCGCCCCTGCATCACAGAACAAGGTTTCCTTTCCCTCCGTGGACGCCGAGCAAGCTGCACATCTGGAGCGCCAGCGCTGGCTTGCCCGTGAACGCCACGCTCAGCGAAGGGCTAATTCGTCTGTCCGAGCCAGCGAAGTGACAGCGAGACGCCAGCGTCGGGAGTTATTCACAGATCTATACGGAAGAGAAATGTGGAGGCGAAACGCCAGCAAATGCAAGGTGACCCTCAGCTTCGGAAGACTCACACGCAAGCCGAGGGCCAATAAAGAAAGGCGAACCCACTACTTAGACTCAGACAAACGCGAATCAAGCGTACACAGAGGCTGGCGAATCCTCAGCTCTGCCCCGCAGTTTCTACAGTTTTTACAGTGGAACTGGCTCAATTTGTTTATATTTAAATATTATTTCCTCGTTGCTTGTTCTACAACGGCGAGCTGAGCGGTTAGAATATTCACACATCAACCTCACAAACCAAGAGATTTTGGCATGGCGCGCGCGCGCACGCACGCACGCACGCACGCGCACACACACACACACACACACACACAAACACACACACACACACACACACACACACACACACACACACACACACACACACACACACACACACACACACACACACACACACACACACACACACACACACACACACACACACACACACACACACACACACACACACACACACACACACACACACACACACACACACACACACACACACACACACACACACACACACACACACACACACACACACACACACACACACACACACACACACACACACACACACACACACACACACACACACACACACACACACACACACACACACACACACACACACACACACACACACACACACACAAAGATACGGCCGTCATAGGAGAAACGTCTTCATTGTCAAGTGAGGGTCCGTAATGTGGTGGTTAAATATCGTGCGCTAATGAGTAGGTGGGACTGTGTGCATGCCAGCAATATGGCCGCTAAGGCGGCATTAGCGTCCTCCGCTGTTTGTAACACAATGAATTTCAAAGCGGAATATTGCCTAATTCACAGCCCACACTTGTCTCCGCCTTCCCTTAAGCTTATATTCACTACTAATGATATCCATGTCTCTTTTTTTTCCGCTGGAACGTCGGCAGATACATGGTCCAGCCATTTGGCAGGTTTTCTCACTTCGTCACCATCATTTTTCTGGGTGAAAATAAAGTTATTATTATTATTATTATTATTATTATTATTATTATTATTATTATTATTATTATTATTATTATTATTATTATTATTATTATTATTATTATTATTATTATTATTATTGTCGCTGTTGTTGTTGTTGCTGCTGTTGTTATTATCTGAATGAAATTTCGGCGTGCTACAGAAGCGGACATGCTCTGATGTCTGCTGTAACGTGTAGCGAATAACTGTTCTAGAAAAAGTAAAAACGACAAAAGGAAGCTGCTAGTGAAGCTTTGACAGGTTTTTGCATACGCATTACTCAACATCAATCAAAGAAATTGTTAGACGCGATAACCCCCTCCACCCCTTTCACGTATAACGACTCAAGAGCGATTTGCATTTGCAGGACTTGAGCGCAAAAACAAATGGAATAATAATTACAAATGCATACATGCTCCCAAACAATATCAGGCAGTCTTTTTTCATATCTTGAAGTCCTTATGGGAATACTGAGAAGCAGTGTTAGCTTGAGTGGCAAAGTTTAAAGACCCTGTGGGTCTACATCAAATTGGCTATCAGCGATGTCGAAAGGCTCCGACATACTCCGTGACCAACTGCAGTTTTTGCATAAGGTGCGCACTATAAATGCAGACATGCAAGATCGTTTCTGGCTTTCGCATTCGTCGAAACCATGCCGCATTTGGCCGATAATCTCGAGTGCACGAAATCGAACCTATACGATCTATTAACACTTCAGTTTCAGCTATAAGTGCTATGGGTTCAGCGTGCCTCATCGTGGTTGTTGTCACTTCTCAAGGATAGAGACGACTCCTTTCTTAGCAAAATAATTCGACCTTTACATACACCATATCTACAAGGTTACAAGGCAGTTATTATACATTGGGAAGTCAGGAGCTTGGCGGAATCCCGCCTGACCGGGGAATGACATGACGAAGGAAACACAGTGCCGACCAAAGAATAATGATAATTACTATTATGATTATTATTATAATAAGAAGAATACATTTTTTACTTTGGTCGGCGCTGTGTTTTCTTCGTCCATATACATTGGGACCTGCCCTATATAACTCGGCAGAGCCGAAAAGTGCATTGCACCGCTCCTGTGACAAGAAACCCCCCTGGGGAGCCGGGAGCCAGGTTTTAAGACCTTGATTACTCCTCCCCGTTCTCCCCACGGCAAATCAGAACCACTGAGCCCGCATGTCGGGCCGACTGGTGATTCGTCTTCTGGCGGCCTCCCCCCCCCCCCTCTCTCTCTCTCTCTTTCTGCAGCCTTTGAGCCACCTGTCAGAGAGAGAGAGACGAGGGGAACAGCCGACAAACGACATTCGTACAAGCGCACTACAGCACACGATGGTGGCGCCGTTCAGCTCCTCTGATCATGTTCCCCTGTGCGGCCGGTTAGCTAGTGGTCCCTGGCCATCACTCCACGGCGGCATACCGTCTCGCGTGGCAGCCGGTTCGCGGACTCCGTCCGACATATATTGGGGTTACCGCCCTGGCTCCTTCACGCCGCTTCCTGGCACCTCGCGCGCCGGAGACCGCCGCGTTTTGTCGTTAAACTGATGGTGAACAGACCGCGGTTTTCCCCTCGAATGATTACGGGAAGCGAGAGGAGTTTGCCTGTCATCGCGCCTCTTGCATTCGGACCGAACGTCGCAGCGCTTCGGCCTTGGACCACGGGAGCTGGCGCCTTGGAAGCCACGCTTTTGGGGGGAGAGATACAGGACAGGACAGGACAGGACAGGACAGGACAGGACAGGACAGGACAGGACAGGACAGGACAGTCAGTCAGTCAGTCAGTCAGTCAGTCAGTCAGTCAGTCAGTCAGTCAGTCAGTCAGTCAGTCAGTCAGTCAGTCAGTCAGTCAGTCAGTCAGTCAGTGAACTTTATTTATAAATTGTCCTGAGGAGCCGATTCCCCTCAAGAGAGAGGGTCGGCTGCGGGCCACACCCACGTGGGGACAGGAAGAGCGAGCCCCTCCGCCAAATTGCGGGCCCTCTGGACAGCCAGGATTTGGACCTCCCGGTCCGAGCTAGTGATTGCTGTCCTCCAGGCGTCCTCTGTGCTGAGATTCTCGCAATCGCGCAGCGCCGTGCATTGCCAGAGCATGTGGGCTAACGTGCATCGTCTCTAGTCGCAATGAGGGCAGTGCGGTTTTATGCTGTCAATAATTTTGCTGTACAGTAAAGGCGACGGGTAAGTACCCGTCTGCAGCATTCTTAAAGTAACTGACTGGGTCCTCGAGAGTTGCGGGTGCGGGAGCGGAAAGCTACGCCCGGCCAATTGATAATGCTTGATTCTCTCCTCACCTTTAATGAGATTTGCAGACACAGGACAATCCTCACTTTCCCGGGTCATGCGTTGTTGGACACCAGCTATAGTCTCGCCTTCCAGCGCCAATGATGTCCCCGAGTTCGGCCATGCGCCTAATTTCTCAGCCTCCTCTCCCTCTACAGCCCCAAGATACGCCGTCCCACGTCTCTGCACTGAAAGGTAATTCAAGCACGAAACGTGCCATTTTCACCGGCGCCTCTTTCACACACATTCCGTCCTAGTTTTCTTCTTTCCCTTTATTTTTTGTTTACGGACACTCGACCGGCTTTTATTTCGCTCTCGCCTGCTGAGGACGAACAGGCGGCCTCTGGCGTTTCGTCTGCAACGTGCGCACAGTGCGCCAGTGATTAATGAAGTGTCGCTTTGATCACAATGACTTTATTAATGGCGCCGCGCGCCGCCGAAGCCCCTTAATGGAGCCGTTGGCTAAGTCACCCTATATATACCTTATTTTCATTAATATAGCCAGGGCATTCAGCTATTATAGTGGCATTGCTCGGGCCTCGGAGTCTGCGCAGTGCGTGCATAGGTGTGAGTAGGCGATTCTAAACCATGTTGTCGTCTGCCTGCAATCAGACCAGAGAGACGACAGATGATAGCTTGAGTCCGCGCATGCGCCGTCAGTCCGCGCTCAGGTACGTCATCTGCGAAAGCTGTTGGCGACATTGGAACCCTGTTCCCACTATGAAGACCCTCCAATCGCTTTCAAAGTCCTAACTCACTTCTGTAGTTTGACGTACACAATACCACAATATAAGCGATCAGGCACGCCGTAGTACGGTTCCCTGATTAATAGCAACTATTTAACGCACACCTGTACTGCGTGGATGTTTTTGCATAATCTATGAAAATGCGTTCGTCGTGATTAGGAATCGAGCCCACGTCCTACAGCTCAGCAGGGCAAAGCCTTAACTTCTAGGCTACCACTGCAGGCGAATTCGCCCAGGAGGAGCCTGAGAGACAGAGAGAAATATTCTGTGATGTCAAACTGACAAAGGTATTCTTTTGTAAGTGAACCGGGCCGACCGCCTTCGTAACCGTATACGTCCTCGATGGTTAATGGATGGAATTTTCTTTTACCGACAAGGAGCACTTTGTGAACACGGACCCAGTTTCCTATGGTAAACTACTTTACCTTGCGCTAGTGTTAATACGTCGTAGGAGACACGTACTAGTGACGTCAGCTAATTATGTCCACTACAACGTGCACTCATGAAAGCTTTCTTGCTGGGGCGTAAGCATTGTAATACATCGTGTCTGTAAGCAAAAGGGCAAGCGATGGCGAGGTCACCACTTGAAGGATAATTTCCTTGAGGCGTAGAAGGCTCTCGCCGTCGGCTGATCAGATTACATGAGAGGTTCTTGCGACTCTTTCAGCGATCGGTTCCGTTGTTTAGAGCTCATATGAGGATGTATTACTCTACGAGATTCACGGACAATACGCTACACAAATTGTGCAGTACCGCAGCGCCGCCCTGCACATAACTAAACGGAAGAAATGAGGCTCCCTGTATAGACATAACAACATACAGATCGGCGGTGTGAGTAAAGGGCGAAGGTATAAACTGTGCAGTGATGAAAAAAAGCACACGCAAACTTTGCCCGACGAAAACCACGTGAGTGACCAACTATGCGTACGTGTGCACTGGCCGTGAGCGAAGCGGGTGAGTAACGGCTGTCACGTGACCGACTCGACCGGCAGTCTGTGCGATCTTTATAGTGCGACCACGCTTGCGGCGTGCGAAGGCTGCACTCATGAAGTTGTTTATAAAGCGACGTGATCGCGTCCCCGCAAATTAAGCAAAGTCTGGCGGCTGCTTGCGTTAGTTGGTTAACTATATGCATACAGGAACGCTTTTAATCCACAGCTCGGTGGTATGGCGCACTTTAAAGAGCGTATCGGACAAGCACCACTGCTTATGCTACAAAACACAGTACATGTATCGCGCTGCACGGTCTAAGCTTCCAAGAATGATTTTTACCTCAAGCAGTCCTGTATCGAAATACACGGAAATGAATTTACTGAGACCTGGTACAACGACAACTCTGATCACTTTGTTCTACCTGGTTACAGTCACTTCTTCTTAAATCGTCAAGATAGCAGAGGAGGAGGTGTGTCGATACAGGTAGCAGTGCAGGGATTTGACGTCATAAGTGAATTCAGCACTGTTACCAGAGACTTCGAGATCATCTGCATTAAACGGGGTAGAAGCGTCTTTGCCGTGTTGTACAGACCTCCCGCTGGCAACGTTTCCATGTTCTTAAGCTTTCTTGATACTCTGCTTTCACGTGCTAATGAGTGCGAATGGCTGCTTACAATTGGAGGTGACCTGAACATTGACTTTTTGAAGAATTCGGGCCCCGCCACCGAGCTCTTGCTCTTGTTACAACAAAATGGTTTTGAGAATGTTATTGCCGCTCCAACGCGTGTAACTGAGTCAACGGCATCTCTACTGGACACTTTCATTACTAATGGTGTTACAGAAAAAATTGCATCTGGTGTTGTAAGCTGCGATATCAGTGATCATTTGCCAATTTTCTTCATGATTAAGAGACACAAAGACTTACAGAAACATGTATGGCCGGAGACAACATATCGTAAAATATCGCCACAAACGTTAGACATATTCAGGCGGAAAATTGCTCGGGTCGAATGGAACCGAATATATGCGATAGAGGATAGCAACAAGAGTTACGATGCCTTTTTGAGCATTCTAAAGCAGCATTACACGAGTTCTTTTCCTTTACACACGTATCGCAAGCAAAAAAAGCTGCGCAAACCGTGGATAACGTGCGACCACACCAAACTGATCAAACAAAAAAACAAACTTTATCAGACTTTTCTATCATCAAGAAGAATCGAACAATTGAAAGAATATAAAACGTTTCGAAATAAGCTTAACAAAATACTAAAGAAGGCTAAAGATGAGTATTACCAACGTATGTTTGACGAAAATTGCCTTCGAAACAGCGACATCTTATGGAAGAACCTTAACGAAATTTTGAACGGCAAAAGAAGCAAAACAGCAGTTGATAACCTGACAATTGGAGATACGGTAATGACAGGATCAGATCTTGCAAACCGTTTCAACGACTTTTTCATCGGGATCGGTACTAGTACATACTGTACTGAAGCCACCAATAACATTTCTAGAACCCCAAAGTCAGCATTCTTTCACCCAACGAGTGCGAACGAAATAATAAGTATTTATCAGGGACTAAAAAACAGTCATAGTCAAGACGCTGATGACCTTCAAATTAAACCAATTAAGTATGTCATTGATTTACTTGCACCAACATTAACCCACATATACAATTTGTCCCTCACGACGGGCGTTTTCCCGAGTAGAATGCAAGTAGCAAAAGTGTCAGTGATTTATAAGAGTGGCGAAAAAAACAACTTAAGCAATTATCGACCCGTATCTGTTCTTCCTATTTTTTCAAAGGGGCTCGAAAAGGTCATTAACACCCGCATTGAAAATTTCTCCAAAAAGCACAATCTCCTTACTGACTGTCAACATGGTTTCAGAAAAAGAAGGAGTACTGAAACTGCACTCCTCGTTCAAAAGGAAACTATTTTGAAAAATTTCGAAAATAGGGTCATGACATTAGGTATCTTTTTAGATTTCAGCAAGGCATTTGACCGAGTCAACCATTTAATACTACTTGATAAATTAGAACGATATGGTTTTAGAGGAACGGCTTTGCAACTAATTAAAAGTTATTTAAACTCCCGCCAGCAATACGTCCAATTAAGCAAACATAAATCCAGGATGATGCCCATTGAGTCCGGAGTTCCTCAGGGAAGTATATTGGGCCCAATATTTTTCCTGTTCTACATAAACGACATCGTACGAATTTATGATCAGTGCCAATATCTCATATATGCAGATGATTGCTCAGCCCTTATAGAAGGAATCAACATGAACGAAATAATACCTAAAGCTACGACGTTTTGTCAGCAACTATACGTGTGGTGCAAAAACAATAGGCTGAACCTAAATGAATCCAAAACGAAATGTGTCATGTTTCGTCCACAGGGATCTGTAGAAGTAGCATCTGGGCACATAACACTAGGTCCCTACCAAATCACCATTGAAAAATCTGTAAAATTGCTCGGCGTTATCTTCATGGAGCACATGTCCTGGAATGAGCACATAAAACACTTACTGACTAAATTAAGTAAAGCTGCTGGTGTGCTGAGTCGTTGTCGCCACATTCTTCCGGCTAATGTGAAACGCACTTTATACTACGCTTTGCTGAACTCCCACTTGTACTACTGCGCATCAGTATGGGGAAACACCACACTTACAAACCTACACAAACTTACATTAATACAGAAAAAAGCACTAAGGACTATTGAAAACGCCACGTTCTTAGAACACACAGATCCACTTTTTCGTAAGTACAGAATTATAAAATCGGACAAAATCTACACCCACAAATTGCTAATAATGTATAAAAGTGCTCAACTTGGCAAACTTGACAAGTTTTTAGACCTAGCAAGCTTAAAGGAAACAGTCACGTTGTATCCCTTTAGGTACAAACCACCATATGAAATTCCCTTCTCTCGCACACATTATGGTACAGAGAGAGTTAAACACACAATGCCACTTACATTAAACGCATATTATGCACGAGACATAGATATATTATCACTAACAAAACAAGAAATACTGGATCTCTGCGTGGCGTAAAAAACAAAAATCTGCACCTTAAATAAATGTCTTCATCCACTTATAATATGATTATCACCAATGGTATTATGACAAAATGGTGTACTAGAAAGTATAATAATCAGTAAATACATGTCGCGATGTAGTTTTCATCACTGTTCGTACTTATTGTTCGTATTGTTTGTATTTATTCCTTTATTTTATATTGTGTTACACAGACATTCTGTCAGGTCGTTGAAGTGTAAATGGAAGATAAATACTTTATTCTGTATTCATTTTTTGCTTATGTATTCGCTGTATGTTGCCTATGTACGGGTGGCAGGAGCTCTGTCAAGCTGCGACGAAGCAGCTTTTTCTCTTGCCACCTTTTTTCCGTTTTATCGTGTAAACGAAGGACGAAAAATAAAACATGATTGATTGATTGATTGATTGATTGAATAAATTGTACTTATGAAAATCCACGGCAATGATGTCGATGACACAGTTCATTTACCGACAATTTACCGACTGCACAAACGTATATGACTCCTGTTTTATTTTTGGGGTAAGGGCATGTTTGTAACTTCAGGATCTATGTTCACAAAGGTGTTGCTTAAAAGGTTAAAAAATGTTGGCTCCTAGTTGGCCACCATTGGGTAGTTACTGCGGCCGCCGCGGGAGGCCGTCACTTCGCCGCGCCTTCGAAGAGAAAAAAAAGTGCCGAAGGTCACGAGGCGCGCGTGACGTACCTTCTTTCCCCGTGCCACCCCTCCCTGCTTAGCTTCCAGCGCTTTCGTCAGGACGAGAGAAGAGAGAAAGCAATTACAGAGCGCGACAAATCTTTGTAACGCCGCTCCTACAGCACGGATTCTAAATTTTTGTGGCGGTCGATTCGTGAGGAAATAAGCTCCTTCAATGAAGCCATTCCATGGCTATTCGGAAACGTGTTGCAGGGCCTCCTTTAGCAGGGCGCTCGACCGCAATTACCCGATTTTACCTGATGAGCTGAATAATATAGCCTCCTCCACGATTTCGTGCTGAAGCTCCGGAGTACTGAAACAGCGTGTAAAGAGGGTATTCAAACCTTTAATAAATAGAAAGAGATTACCAGACGGGTAGCGCAAGCCTCTTTTGTCCTGCAGACGTGCGTAATCAGCCGCTGCGAGCTAAGGATCACGCTTTCGGGCGTTTGCTCGTAACATGAAGTGAGGCATACACGATACTATCGTTTCATTTAGTTTGGTTTGTATTGTTTTTTTTTTTAAGGAGAAAGCCTTAGAAGCCTCATCAAACACGAAAATTGACCGTCGGCGTTTCGCGTCGGCGGCGTCAAGACGAGTGATGCAAGAAAATCGTCATCACGTAATGAAATTTCCATATGACGTCAGCATACGTCACAGATCGGCAAAATTGTGACGTCTTCATAACGTCGCTATGACGTCATACAACGGGACGTCACACGGTGACATCATCACATGACATGGTCGTTTTGTATTATCTCCGTGATCAGTGGGCCGATCACGGTGGCAGTGAAAACAACGCGAGGTGCAGAAAGCTTTCGGAGGGGAGAAAAAAAGAGTATGGCTTTCGCCTTCGAGTCGTCTTAGGGGAATGCATAAGGGTGAGTGTAATTTTAACACGAAAGTGTTTTATGACGGGGTCCACCAAGGCTTTCATGAAGTATTTCCGTCACGGATGTACGTCAGCAAAATTAACGCCATGAGATTTTGCAAAGAAAGAAAACTATAAAAAAATTTCCGTTGGCCCACGACCCCTCGGTCCACGATGATGGCAGGCGGGCGTTTAATTCCTTCAGCTACCGCCAAACACATAACAGAGGCTACATGAACGCGTCTTTTATCTTTCACACTTTCCTCTCACAGTGCTCTTGGGTGGATGGATGGATGGATGGATGGATGGATGGATGGATGGATGGATGGATGGATGGATGCTATGAGCTTTCCCCTTTATAAGTGGGTGGTGACATGTGTGCCACCAGGCTCGAAAAAAAAAACTTCGTCCCCTTTCCAATTAGCTGCGGCACGCGCCGCTGCTGCGACCATCCCCATTCGGCGCGTTTCCAATAGGAGAAGTGTAATTTCATGAACGATTTAACACACCGCGAGGTGGCGGCTTCAGCCCAAGCATCGCTCATAGCTTTCGCCCATATCGAAAAATTGCTCTCCGACGCTCACCTGGCTGTCGCACTGTGAGAATTAACGGCCAGGCTAGAAGGAAGACACGACGCTCGTCGCGTTTCTCTTCGCGTTTCACGATGCTTTCATATCGAGTATCAGTGTTCACTCTGTGCTTGTTGATGCCACCTTTACGCCAGATTCACGATATGCGGTGTCCAGGTATATCTTGACAAGTTAAGCTACCGGAAGGGTTAAACCATGATTATGGGTGTTAGTCTTCGGTACGGAGATATGCCACTAAGCGTCAACGTTGGTGCGTCCACGTCAGGCGGTGCACGTCTGCCAAACCAGAATAAGCAGTGTTCAAGGTCTACCAATGCACTGAAACAATCAACTACTTCTGTGACGACACGTTTCCCTTTCGCGTTATACCGATTCCTTTGACGAAGGGATCAGCCTTTTTTTTCATGTATTTGTTTCGCATACATTTCGCCTATGCGGTCAGCTCTTCAAAGTCTATGAGTAAATCCGGCATATTGAGATCGATATTGCTGACCACCCCGTTTTTATCACTTGACGGAGATAAACCGTCAGACCACACATCATCAGAATTAACTCTGGCCGAGGAATGCGGGTTTGCGCGCCACTCGTCATATTACTATCGTTAGTCGTTACGTAAATGACAAGCATGTCAAGTTAGTGATGCCATGACCTATCGGCCATGTTAGGCATAGATTCGTGCCCCTCCATACCAGTTTTCATGTATACCAAGTGAACGAGGCGCGAGAGTTACGGGAGTTATTTTTTTTTTATTTTTGATACCGCGGCCACGCCGACGGACACATTCCGCTTTGCATGAAAAAGGTTAAAACAGCAGAGCGTTGGAGGCAGCCTTGTAAAACAAATCGAACGCACGAAATAAAAGAGAGTTTATGAAGGCAGCAAACGCGTTAGCATGCGCTAGCCATTTATTACGAGCATATCTTCTACGTTGCTGGTTATCGGCGCGATCTCAAGGTTTCTCTTATGCAGAACTTTTACGTTCGTCATTCCACTCCTCACTAAATTAAGCACCTTCGCTCACGATGAAGTGCGCGCAGAATGCATTGCTCAATGCAGACGCTGCTTCAATGAGAAGGCGCGAGAGCACAATCTAGCTGTGCGCTCCCACACCGGAGGCCATCTCGATTCACACTGTAGGAGATGTGGTTGTTCGCCGAAACTAAAGGAGACCCGAATACTGTACAAGTCTAATGACAAGATGGAAAGAGAATTAATAGAGGCCTTCTTCATTGCGCGAAGCGACAATTGCGTTAGCATGCCTTCACTGACATTGCTCCCGAAGGAGCAGCAATTTTTAGATGGTTTTATGTAATCAGACGTTCATGTGTTTTATTTTCTCGTTTGCTACTTCAGCGCATGTTATTGATCATACTGTACCCGCATATCACTATCACCACATGTTTGCAGGTTGGCGTTTGCGCGGTGGACCTTAGATAAGGTTTCAAATTTTGTTGCTCTTAGTTTTCCGCTTTTATTGGTTCTTATATTTGTTCGGCTTTTTAGGCACGTGTCAGGCAGATGTTGATTCAAACTTTTAACGGCTTTGGCCTTCCGTTTATTCAGTTGAAGTTTTGCGCCCGTCCTGTCCACTTACCTTCGTCCTTGTTCTTTCGCGCAACCCTACACTATGTGTTCACCTGTGCATTGCTCAGACAGCCACGCAAGTGCTGACCAAAGCGGTGACAAACCATCTAGGAGAAAATATACAAAAACCCCGTTTCACAGCACGCAAACTCGTTCTATGTACAGTGAGTTGCTACAGTATTATCTTGCAGTGACGCAGTACTTAATATCAGCCAATTTACCGCAATGTTGGCTAATAGCGGCCAAAATATGAGGTGCGTAGCAGACGCTCGCCGCTTTGACGCGGCTTCCACAACGGAGAAAGCCCACGGGTTTGGCCCGGCAGCGCCGCGGCGCGGAAGTTCTCTGCAAAAGCCCTGGCTCTTCCCATGTAATCGCACGGTGCTTTGGACACACCCCCTATTCTAGGTCACACTATCTTGGGTTCGATTCCTGGTCTACAAGGCTTACGGCAACGCCGTGATAAAGCCCACGAGTGTCTTGAGCCAAATCCAGAGACCTCCACCCTGTATGGAGTCTCTCGCATACCTCCTATGCTTTTTTTTTCAGACATAACACAAAGCTTTATTTATTTTTACGCCCGTCAACTATATGCTGTGGTGGAAGACAGAGTGATGGTAAAAAAAAAAAGAAACACCAGGTGGCTTGCCTTAGAGGGACGCCTCCTGTGCTTGCGCTCTTGATAGTCGAGTCAGCTCCGCACGCCGAGGTATAATGTCTTAATAATACAGTAATGTGTGATCTTAGCCAGCAGCAAGCTGACTTAATTACTGCTTCTATATATCAAAATGAGCGGATGCGCGCTGCTAACTTCCGTTGTTAAACACCGCAACTTCACTATAAACACGCTTGAAAAAAGGAGCTAGCAGTATATTAAGACTGTAAATATCTAGTCTGTTTTTGTTTCTTCGTCACCCATGCGTTAAGACGGGGGTCCACTGTAGGTGTTAATTATCTGGATTTAATTGCCACATGTCTCATAAAAGGTGCTCGGCCGAGCTACCAAACAGCTTGGGAAACGTTAAGCGGAAACTGATCACAGGTTTAGCTACTTCAACGTTCAACCGGAGGTTATTAAATTTTTGTTTCGTGTTTTGTTTGTCTGCGTACTGCTTTTTTCATAAGGTTTCTTACACCTAATGGCGAAATTACGGCGAGCTCTATCACATATTGTAAGTTACAACATTCTGTTCATGTCCACTACAAACGTGAAGGTGTTATGTCCCCGCGTATATACAAAATGAGTATGACGAAAACACTGGCTGCGCTAAAGAACGAACACGAGCACAACAAGAAGAAAAGTAAAACTCATAGGCGCCTGTCTGTTGTCTGTTGAGGGGGAATATTATGTTCGGCATTTACATTGGCTGACATCCACGCATTCGCCTACAAACCACAAGGAGGAAAATGGGGAAATAATCACACATATCTCATACTTTTTCTGAAGAGTTCGTGATGATTTAATGTTTGTTTCTTTTACTTGCCACGGTGAATGTTGTTTCATAGAGCTGTCACAAGAGGCCGAGCAAAATACCTGTGCTTGTGCATATTCACCTAATCCGCGTAGCATGCAGCCGCATATGAATTAAATTCAAGCATATACTTTTAGTGTACTATAATGTGTATCCCCATGTAATTTTATTTAGGATGTCCATAAGTACGATCTCGCTCTTTGTGGGAAGTAAATGACTCATTCTTCGCGATCCTTGTCATCAGTGCTGCAGTCATAAATGTTGCTACGGTATACATGTCGACACAAACAGACGCTAAAAACAGCATAATTTTCTCCTCCACCCTTAGCACCTCTCCCTGATTTCAGTTCCTGAGGCAAACCCCTCCTCACATCTCTAACAAACGAATCTAGTATACGTCAGCTATTGTGAATCGGGCCACGAGGTTTTGAGGTATTGGTGCTCACCGACACATTCTCACAAGCATATGTTGGATCACGCTGAACTTTGAGCATTTCGAGAGGGCTTTAAGAGAATCCTGAACACAGAAGAACAGTGATATTGCAGACTGCGGTGACTGTGCGCATTTACGAGATTTTCACGTGACCGCGAGTGATTTGGTGAGCGCGAGCAGTGGTTGTTAGCGCGGAGCGGAGGTCGCTCTCTGAACAAACGCCAGGACAGCTTTCCAAAGACCCCGAAAAGGGGCGCGGTCAAACGGTGCTCCCGGCCTCTTTGTTCTCCCCACCTCCCCTTGCGCTTATGTGCGCATCAGCAGCGGGGCATTGTCATTGTTGAAAGGAGGAATACAAACAGACAATCAACGGACGTAAACAAAAGAGCGAGCACGAAGTGTGTCATTCGGAGAACGACCATTGGCTTTATCGCCCCTTTCCACCACTTTTCGTCGGTTCATGGATTTTTTTAGGAAAACAAGGAAAATTTTACCGCGAACCTTGCGTGAGTCTCGCGCTTTACTTCTTAAACTTCCTCCGGTGTTGTCTTTTCCTGTTTCTAAAGCCCTGTCGTCTCGAAGCTTAAGGCTGCGACATCTATCTCAGCGGTTTTGTCTGTCTTTCGCTTAATGTCTTTCACGTATTATCGGCTCCCAAAATGGAATACGGTACTTCCAGTACATAAGAGCATACCATTTGAGCAGGCCTGCAGCCAGGAAGTTTTTTCGGGGGGGGGGGGGGGGGGGGGCACTTGCTTAAAGCCTTCATTATTTACGAAAAACACATATTTTAATTATTTATTTTCGGTAAAACACCCTCCTCCTTCAGCATTTCTGGAGGGGGGGGGGGGGGCTAGACCCCCCCGCCGTCCCCTCCTGCATGTTACGGGCCTGCGTTTGAGATTAGCGGCTATAGCAATCAGGAAAACTTTTGCCTAAAGCGTCAGCTTATACAGTACCTACACTACTTATATAGAAAAATAAACCACTCTAATATTTTATCTAGAGAACCAACATACAGGTCCGCTCAAACATATAGATTTTCACGGCATTTTGCACGCAGATGTTACTGACAAGAAAAAAAATCATTTAGGAGAAAAGAAAACATTCAGGAGAAAGAAATCATAATCTGTGAAAAAGTCACCCAGGAAAAGAAATAATTTAGGAGTAATTATCTGATACATTTGCCGAGACATCTCTCATTGATTTAAGAAAGAAGGAGTAGTAAAAAAGTGTTTGCTTTGCAGTTATATGCTGAAATGCTTTATTATTTATTTATTTATTATTATTATTATTTTGCTATTACATCGAGCGGATACGTTTCAGCGCTTTGCGTTTTTTACGAATACACAATTCTGTAAACAATCCACAATATTTACCATAGAAGTACTTCAAACCATTTCCTATGATACTCATGAGAAAGAGGGAAACGCCTTCGCCTCCGGCAGCGCCTTACATGTCTCGCCTCAGTGCTTTATGTTCGAATGCCCGCGTGTTGTTCCTCGTTTGTCTTCGCTATCCCCGGTCTCGTTGCGCGTGCGCAGTCTGTCGTGATGGTGCGAAAACCCCTCTGGGCCGAGCTCTGTTTCGTAACACGATACTGTGTGAGGCGCGCGCGTTTAAGCGTTGCTGAAATGCAGCACCCATCACGCTTAAAGAAACGCTTAAGGGCATTCAGGCCTGAGGTTGTGTGCGTAAAGTAGGTGGCTAGAACTAGTGTTACATACTTCCATATTTTGGAGCTCGAGAAAAGACGTAATTATTCTGTAAAACATTCAAGTGCGGCTGCATTAGAATGCCTTCTTCTAGTAAGCCGCCTTAATTTTTTGCACATGAAGTTGTCTGATTCAAAGCGTATTGTTATGCTAATTTTGTGAATATGAATTACTGGCATTGCCTGTTGGTGACTCGCCTGTTCTTTTTTTCTTCTTTTTGCTGCTAACATTAATGAAAGAAAGAAAAAGAAGCCGGGGACACTGACCGCTCAACTGCCTCTACAGTACCTTAATTATTTCACCGGGACTGCCTTGTTTATTAGACTGTCCTGTCGAACACACTTGGGCCATTTAAGGAGGGGGATAGAACTTTAATAAATAGAAATTTCATAGGTTTGGAGCTGGCCGCTTGTTTGCGGCGACCTCTTCTGCCCATGCAATGACGGCTTTTTGCAGGTCTTCGTCGGGGGACCGAATTAAGGTCTCCCACGTCGCTTCTGAGGGAGCTGGCAGAAGCTCTCTGGGTGGGGGAAGGCCCTCGCATGCCCAGAGGATGTGACTTTGATTTGCTATGACATTTTTATCGCAATTTTCGCATGTTGAGTCAACCTCTCTGCCTGTGAATGTCACTAAGCGGTGAGGAGTGGTTAGGACGTTAGTTTGAATTGCGCGGAGGATGGTAGTCTAAACCATGTAACAATAACATTCATTGTGCGAGCACTCCATGTTAAAGTTACTTGCTGTATATCAGGTTATCGCAAACTTTCTAATGGTTTTTGACGTTTATGTTCATCTCGTGCTGCCCAGACCCCCCCCCCCCCCCCGTTCTTTGTTTCTTTTTTTGCCTCTCTGTTGTCCGATGCTGACCGATGCATAACTACTACTGCCAGCCAATCTTCAAATCGATTGCATATATGTTTTAAAGAGTGTGGTAAAATACGGTATACCGGAGAGCATGGGAATGTTCTGCGCATAAACAGCACACACGTACAACCGAATGTTCAACGAATTCAACGATATAACGGAAATATTCGATCAGAAGGCCAGTAATAACTCGAGTTTGCCTTCGCACATACCCAGCGAAATGACGCCCCCAAACTCGTGTTAATAATGAGCAGACGCTCCCGCACAAAGATTTCTTCCATCGCAAAGGTCGTTTGTCCGGTTTAATGGCACATAAGCAACTATGCTGTAAGGCTATCATGTGCCAAACACAACTTGCGTTGCATAGACATTTCCTGGTGAGTAACGCTGCCATCCTACGCACGCGTACTATACGTGTACACATACACACTTGAGAAACCGAGATGAAGACAAAGGGAGAAAGATGATAGCCGGGACTTGTTTTATCATTTTTCTTTCCGCAAATTTTCTTCGCCGCGCAGTAGCGTCATCCTTCCAAGCGCACGTAGAGCTGTGGCTCGTACATAACTAATTAGACGTAATTAAGTGCGCAAGACACTCAGGTCGCTTACCACATGCTTCGGGCGCTCTTCTGGGCAACATTAAAGCTATGTTATGAGGAACCCGTTAGCAATGCCCTGCCGCGGCCACTTTTTGTACTAACTCGTTCTGTAGGAGTGGGGGTTGGCCGCACGTTCTTGATATTCCACCGCTTGTTTCATGCTCATAGAATTGCTGCCAGTGGTTATGCGTTAACCATTAATGACGTAATGCCACGGCGCTTCGCTATTATCGTCAATCTCGGCAGTGCATAGTTTAGAAGGGTACTTGGCAATGTAAACCATTAACTGTAATTATAAAAGCTATTAGTCAAGCATGAATGTTTGCGGAGAAACGACAAATATATATATATATATATATATATATATATATATATATATATATATATATATATATATATATATATATATATATATATATATATATATATATATATATATATATATATAGTCTGCCAGGGCGAGGGTCTCGTCCTGGCAGACTTAATGCCTTCAGGTAGTATGCGAGGGATTATTGGTCAGCTGCCAGCTCGTAAAAAGATCACGTGCTACGTGACGCCAACAGGCAAAAAAGAGTGTTCCACACTCGCCGCCATGGCTGCGACTGGCGCTGACTAACACTCCTAGGTTTAAATCAACATATATACCCCAGAAAGTGCACGGGAGGATGACCGCCGCTGTAGCTCAGTGGTAGAGCATCGGACGCGTTATTCGAAGGTCGCAGGTTCGGTCCCTGCCGGCGGCAAGTCATCTTTTCGTCCACTTTCTTCACATTTATATTCTAAATAGTACAGATAACACCCCCTGTACTTTCCTTGGCGTTATTGTCTGTTAGTTCTCATTAATATATATATATATATATATATATATATATATATATATATATATATATAGCTTGTGCTAAAAGATAGTGGGACCTGTATAAGCACTGCCGTGACATCACATATATATAAATATATATATATATATATATATATATATATATATATATATATATGGGTGTGTCCAGATAAGATCGAACACGAGGTCCCGGTCACCATTCCCGATATTGATGAAATTTAATGTAGGCCTAGGCATTACACCCAGAACAATGGTTTCGCAGTTAGTTTTGCGAAAAAAAATTTTGTTCGCCTGAAAAAAAATATCCAAATTTCGGCCGCAAAAAAACGCTTTTCTGCCATTTTCGCGATTTCTGAATTTTGAGCGCACCTAGGGAAAAAACGGTGCACTTATTCGTCATAATATTTATTCCCCTTAAAGAACAAGTGAAATACAATCTTATGAGTCTATTATGTCCCTTGCTTGTCGAAGCATTTTTGAAGAAAAAAATCACAAACTTGGCAAATTGCACAAAATACCCGTATTTCAGGAATTTATTGCTGCAAGAAAGTTAAAGTGAGGACGATAAAAATCGGTACATATTAGCTTTGATACTTTCGCTTTCTTGTAAAATAATTTGCGTGGTTTTATCGCGTTGCGTTTTACTCGGTAAGTGGGCTGAAATGTAAGTGACTTACCAAAAACGCCGAAATTTGAAAATGATTTTCTCAAAAAGGCCATTTTTAATTTTTTTAAAAATCCCTCTGATTGAAGTCAAGGACGTCGTCTACCATTCTGCAGAAAAAAAACGTTGCATTATTTCGGTTGCTAACAAGTTATAGTGCGTCGAATGTGACCATGCCAGCCTAGCGTCCGCGTCGTTCGTTATGTGCTGAAAATCGGATATACATTGCTAAAGATATTTGTACGTGACATAATCACAAATCAGAAGCTCCACACCAACAAATCAGCAGCCAGGTGTCATGGTTCAGCAAGCTTTGTTTTGCGATCAGCCGCTTGACAAACCCGCAGCAGCGGCCGCTCGATGCTGCGGGCACTCACTTGACATGAGTGCCGCTTCGACTGCGCATGAGCTCCGCTTGTGCGCCAAACTACTCTCAGAGGACAAACGAGAGAAGGAATGCATCACTCTGAAAGTTAAAGGCTGTTAAATGCTAACAAATGTCATAGTCTGCAACGAAAACTCTGCCGGCCATTTCCCAGTGAGCGCCTGCAGTAGTGAGCTCACGTTTTGCTTTCTCTCTTCTGATGGCCTAAAGATAATTACGTTCATTCTATGAGCAACATATGCCACAAAAGAAAGCCATTGACATCTAAAGAAAGCTGTCATACATGCTTCCGATGGTCGAACAACTCAAACTGCAGTTGTTCATCTCGTGCCAGAACACTTGTGTCAGCCGGCTGTCAAAAGAAGTGTGTCCAAGTCCTTTGCTTCATTAAACAACCGCTTTTACAATACTGTATTGTTGTGCGTCCGCAGATAGAATATTCAACGCAGGTCGAGCGTTTATCACGATATTTTGCGGCTTCGGGCATAACAGCAGGGGAAAAAATACATGCGTGCTGTATTGAAGGCGCTCACTGGGAAATTGCCGGCAGAGTTTTCGTTGCATATTATGACATTTGTTGGCACTTAACGGCCTTTAAATTTCACAGTGGTGCATTCCTTCTCTCGTTTGTCCTCTGAGCGTAGTTTGGCGGGCAAGCGGAGCTCATCCGCAGTCGAAGCGGCACCCATGTAATGTGAGTGTCCGCAGCATCGAGTGGCCGCTGCTGCGGGTTTGTCAAGCGGCTGATCGCAAAACAAAGCTTGCTGAACCATGACACCTGGCTGCGCATTTGTTGGTGTGGAGCTTCTGATTTGTGATTATGTCACGTACAAGTATTTTTAGCAATTTATATCCGAGTTTCAGCACATAACGAACGACGCGGACGCTAGGCTGGCATGGTCACATTTGACGCACTATAACTTGTTAGCAACCAAAATAATGCAACGTTTTTTTCTGCGAAATGGTAGACGACGCCCTTGACTTCAATCAGAGAGATTAAAAAAAAAAATTAAAAATGGCCTTTTTGAGAAAATCATTTTCAAATTTCGGCGTTTTTGGTAAATTACTTACATTTCAGCCCACTTATCGAGTAAAACGCAACGCGATGAAACCATGCAAATTATTTTACAAGAAAGCGAAAGTATCAAAGTTAATATGTACCGATTTTTATTATCCTCACTTTAACTTGCTTGCAGCAATAAATTCCTGAAATACACGTATTTTGGGCAATTTGCCAAGTTTGTGGTTTTTTTCGTCAAAAGTGCTTCGACAAGCAAGGGAAATAATAGACTCATAAGATCGTATTTCACTTGTTCTTTAAGGGGAATAAATATTATTACGAAGAAGTGCACCGTTTTTTCCCTAGGTGCGCTCAAAATTCATAAATCGCGAAATTGGCGGAAAAGCGTTTTTCGCGGCCCAAATTTGTATATTTTTTTTCACGCGAACAAAATTTTTTTTCGCAAAACTAACTGCGAAACCATTGTTCTGGGTGTAATGCCTAGACCTACAGTAAATTTCATCAAAATCGGGAATGGTGACCGGGACCTCGTGTTCGATCTTATCTGGACACACCCATATATATATATATATATATATATATATATATACATATATATATATATATATATATATATATATATATATATATATATATATATATATATATATATATATATCTTGTGCTAAAAGATAGTGGGACCTGTATAAGCACTGCTCGCTTACGTAGTGTTACAGGGAAATAAAACAGACAGCCAAAAGTTGACGTCTTCCCCAGAACCACACCAACAACAACAACGTTCTCTTCTTCCTCTACTCCTAAGCGTGTACGTGCCACATCGGATGGCTCATACATGATGGCATGTGGCAATAGCATATGCGCAACCTCACGGCTGTATATGGAAGGGACACATTTCGCCAACTTATTAAATAATAAAATTCCGGCAGATCCCACCCATTGTGCATATCGATTTCATGCGAAGCAGTCAGCGGTAGCAGCTTATGCAAGATTTTTGGCATTGAGCCAAGCGTTATAGGAAGGGGATCGACGTCTTTGTCTAAGTTCAGTAGTTGTGCGCATTACGTGAGCTTGCCAAGCACGTCAACTACGCTGGCGTGCAGAGGGGATACTCATGGTCCAACGTAACGTCCGCCCTGACGTTAGAGCAGAAATGCAAGCTTTTTCGCAACGAAGTGCCGCGCTACAGTACGATTACCTGCATATGATGAGCAGCCTTCATTCGCGCAACGCTTGACTATAGCTTGCGTAGTCAATGTTTCTTTCATTGTTGCAAAAGTGGATAACCAACACTGCAACTCCAGTTGGGGTTACCCGACATGACCGCTTGTGTAGAGTCTTTTAACAGCGGAGTCGTCCTAAGCCGGCCATAATCTGTCCAACGCGAAAAAAGAAACACTCCGCGCCACGATGACGTCACCGCGCGTTGCCTAGATACCGGTTGCACAGCTGTGCGCGTGCTTCGCTAGTCCATACATTGCTCCGCCACCAGCCGCCTGCCTGGACACTGCACGCAGCCGCTTGGTCGCGCCAGATGTGATGTCACGGCCAACTGCTTATGTGCTCATTCGTTCTGTACAACGCCGGCGCGCGGAGCCAGGCGCATACATGGCAAGAACGAATAAGGTTCGCACGTCGATGAGGCAGCCGCTTACCGGGAATCATAGCGCGCTGCCAAGCGAAACTGCTGGACTCGACTCAAAGTAGTCCACGACGTAGTACGGCGGAAACGGCGAGAGGCGACTGTGCTGGACTCTGCAACTTGTGATCACTTGGCATTACTTCGTATAAGTTAGCATCACTTGACATCACTTCGTATGGCCAGGACCAACTATATAGGAACCGATCAGCTCCGGTTTGTCTTTACCCTTGCGCCACTAGTGCAGGATACGTCCGGCTTTTTCTTCCAGAGACGCTGAAAGCACTGGCGTAGCTCTGTGATAGAATACTTAACTGTCATGATGATGCCTGGGTTCGAATCTCGCTCGAGCTGTGATTTCCGTTCTCTGCTTTTATCAACATTTTCCGGTCATCGACAACGCCGTCAACGCCGTCATCGGACTAGCTGCGACACGAGCTCATTAGCGCTTTCGCGTTCATATTTCCATAGTCTATTCTCACTGTTCCAGGTTTATATATAGTGTGGATCACCGGTGGCGCATTTGTCCGTATAGTACTCGTATACCGCTTACAGGATTTACACAACACTGACGAAACGATATATCATGTCGCGACGTCGTCAGATGACCTGGTGACACGGCGTAAAACATGATGCCACAAGTCTTGGCGATTTGTGGCCTCATGACGACGTTGTTCACGGCGCATTCGGCACCAGTGGCGTAGCCCGAAAGGGGGGGAAGGGAGTGGAGAGCTTAAATCACCCCAAACGTTTCAATGAGGCATGTGTGTATATACACTCACACATACAAACGAACGCACGAACATACATATTGTAACCCCCTCCCCTCCCTGAAAAATAAATTTCTAGCTCGCCCTCGTTCGGCATTGAGCTCGTGTCAGTTTTCGTACGCCAATAGGCACACTATTCACTTGAACATCACGTGTCTTTTTACAATTATTGTTAGCTTTTTTTTTCTACCATTAGTGCTGACGCCTACTGCGGCGCACGTTTCGACCCGTGGAACATATCAGGATTTCTCCTTAAAACATTTCAGTTTTTATTGCATTTTTGAAGGCTTAGGTTGTTGAGATAAGGCAGATAAGACGGCACTTTTTGTGCGCGACTCACATTTTTCTTTGAAGTTCGACGATGCGTTCTGTATGATTTGAAACAGTGACGATGACTCTGCTGGGGCGGACGATGATTTGGCTGCGAATAAAGAGAAGGGAAAAAATATGAGCTGTTAACTCTCGGAAACCCAAAGAAGGGTTCATATCAATGAGGAATAATTCCGTGATAAAAAGAAGCAAATACACGAAATTGCTTTATGCCGGGGTCTACCAAGATTTCACTGAAATATTTCCGTCACGGACATGACGTTGGTAAAATGCACACTAACGTATGAGAAAGAAAAAAAAAACTAGAATAAAAAGTTGCCCCACCGGGAATCCAACCCACATCCTCTCGCTCCGCGACGATAGGCGCCCGGCGCCCGACCGACGCACATGAACGAGGCTCCACAAGCTCGCCTTACACCTTATATCTCTCACACATTCTCTCTCGCACGGTTCTCTCTTTTGGCGGGGCCAGGCGGGGCGGGTGCCGCCATCTGCGAGCAGTGGAGTTAACTATTGCGTCATGACAATAACGAGCACCGATAGAAAGCGATTCGGCAACGACGCAGTTGTAGCGTCTCGCCGTCAGCGAGCAACGTTGGCCGTGCTAGCATCGATGAGTCACTCTAGACGCAGTTACGTTCTTTGCCTTTCGCTTCGTGTTAGCGTGTGACAGCTCGTTGTCGGAGTAATGCAGCTTACACGTACACCAACGGTGTTTCTTCGCCGCCTACTGCTTCGAGTGTGATAGCACCTAATAATAGAACTTCTGCAATAAGCTCCCCAGAATGGCAACGATTGCGACGTGCGCATGTCGCGCCTACGTGGAACGAGACAGAGGCCAGCGGGACGTGGGACAACTTCGCGCGTTCGCGGCTCCAGCTACGAATCTTTGTTTCCTGTGTTGCTGAAGCGCATTGTAACATGATCATGAAGCGTAGTGTGTATGCTTGATCACAGACGTATAGTTACCTTATTACTATAGGGAGCCCATACCGTGCCGTGTCTTTCCTCAATTAAGAACGCTTTGACGAAGTGCATAACGAGATAAAAATATATTCTTAAGTAAAAATATATTCATAAGAAGACGTTTCGGCTCCCACACGGGAGCCTTGTTCATCTTTTTGTTTGTTTCGGCTCCTGTGTGGAAGCCGAAACGTCTTTCTAAGAATAAATTTCTACTTTGGCCGGCGCTGTGTTTTCTTCGTCCAATATGTCATTCCCCGGCCAGGCGGGATTCCGCCAAACTCTTGAATTGTTGATGCCATCTTTGCGCGAGATTCACGATATGCTGTGTCCATGTATATGTTAACAACTTTAGCTACCACAACAGTTAAATCATGATCCTGGGCGTTAGTCGTCTTGATGGAGATGTGCCACTATAGGCGTCAACGTGGATGCGTCCACGTCACACGGGGCTATAGCTGCCAAATACCAATAGACATTCTACAAGCTCTCATAGATCAATGCACAATAAACAAACAACTAATTCTGTGAAGGCACGTTTTAATTTCGTGTTATAGCGATTCCTACGCCGGAGGGATCAGCCATGTTTATTTCTTGTCCTTAAGTGCATCTCGATGATCGAGAATGGAATAACCTAGGTATGCTTTTTCATGTATTTGACTTTCCGCATTTGTCATGTGGCACTGCATTGTCTGGTAATATTTATTTACGTATTTAATTATTCATTCGTTCGTTCATCTGTGTGAGAAAAACTGCATGAAGACATCATTTGTGCATAGCGGGACGACATATAGTTAATACAATGAATGAATTGATAACGCGCATTGTTCCAAGTTGTGAAACAGAATGCCACGAGGGCGCAAATGTCGAATATTGACTGCAAGATTTCGCCAACGAAACCATAAAATGTCCCGGTAACTGCAATTAGTTATATAGAAAGTAATCTGCTGGCATCTGCAAGTGCAAGCAATACACATATAGTAATGAGCCGAGTAAAACAAAACTCGAAACGTTGCAAGTCATTTAAAGGGGTCATGAACCACTTTTCCAAGTAAGGATCTAATGACCTCAGTATCGGAGTTTACTGCCTCTCGAATCGGGGGTTTGGCGCACGCTCTCAGCACTTTCTCTCTTTTCTCGTGCCGACGAGCGCACTGGAAGCTAGACAGGGAGGGATGGCACGGGGGAAAGAAGTTACGTCAGCGCGCGTCATGAAACGCGATCGCTCTCCCGGTGTGATTCGCGCGCGCGAGTGCGGCTACCGTGTACTGAGGAGTGCGGCGCCGGCAAGTGGCGGCACTCCGCGGCAAGAAGCGCATCTGATCCGAACGCCGCTCTCGATTTGCGTCGGCTATCGGTCAATAAGCATGCTATGTCTCTTGCGACGGAAACTGACAGATCCGCGACGTCAACGTGCAGACGCCCCGCCCACCGACGAGAGTGAGAACCGGCCTCTGTTTGAAAAGAGGGCGCCTGAGGAAACGGCAATTTCGCGCTCCGCTTGTGGCCTTTACGCGGCGCGCACGACTGTAATATTTTGTAGAGTAGTTCATAGCCGTGTCAGCTTTCCGCAGGTTGTGTTTTTGCAACAAGCCCAAGGGGTGCTTCATGACCCCTTTAAAGTTAGACTGGCAAGTGCGGCAAACTGGGCAGCTTCATAAAGACGCATGACTTAAAATGACCCTATAAACGGAGGGAAAAGAAAAAAACGCAGAAAGGACGAACGATAACTTCAAACCATGTATATATAGGAACATACATGAACGTTTATGAACTCCGATCACAAAGCGCTACTCATTCTTAGCCATGTATAAGTAGATATTTCTTGATTAATGACACTTTGTGTAAGGTCCACATTCCTCGTGTTCGTGTGTACGAGTGTTTTGATAAATATAGGGGAGTGTCACATGGCGTGTGAAGCAGGCGAGTTCTACTAGTTCAGTAGAATATTTATGTACTCAGGTTGGGTCAACCAAAACAACAAACAAACGAAGGGACAAAATCAGGGTCACTCACGGAGCCGTTTATCGCGCTGCATCAAACTCGTTTCTCATCTATCCGCGACAGCAAAGCCAGTGTTTTGAAACAAAATACAAAATAAAAGCACTATTGAAAAAGCTAATCTATATATGAAATACGCAGTCTGCACGAACAGGTCGACATTCATTGGTTCCACATATGTTTCCATGATAATGAGCCCACCCACGTGACTACGCTGATACAATATACACAATATATACTGTAGCGGTGATTTATGCAGCAAACAACATAACACGCACTCTTGCGCCGCACATATCCGGGGCTTAGAAACCGGGGCAGACCATATCGCGGCGGCTATATACAATAAAACTGCCCCGTTTTCACATATAGATCAACACGTCAGTTATCTCCGCCTTATCTCTTCCTTATCTCCACCGCCATTAAATCACCAGCCGAATCACCCTGTATTTAATGCACTTTCCCGGTCACAACCCTCCCTATCCGGCCAAACAAGTCGCGGGGGGATACATACATAATCGGCCACAGTATTGCCACTGCGTGACTACGTAAGAAAGAATATTATGACACATTCAAACAAACAAACAAACAAACAAACAAACAAACAAACAAGCAAACAAACAAACGAGCTCGGCTTCTTGCATGGTTGTCTTTAATTCCGTTGAACTTCTGGAAGTCCCGATGGTGGGGTGCCGGTCGCAATACTTCATCGCCTCTGCTTCTTTTTGTAAGTGCGAGACAACACAGGAGCCAAATAGCCGCGCTGCGAAGGATGTTAGGTCATCGCGATTGCCTTAATTGCTCCTCGACGGTGCTGCTCGGCCCCAACTTGTTTGCTGATGTATTTCATGCCTTTTGCCTGCCAAGCGCTCGTCTAAACAAGCACGATGCCTGCAGTCTGGCTCTCAGCTGAACGGTCCCATTGTTGCCTTCACTGCAGCCTTCCTTCTCCCTGCCTTTCTTTCTTCAAGGCGACTATACGAAATTCACGTCGCCAAGATCGTTAGGCGAGATGGAGTATCGAGGAGTGAAAAAAAAAAAAAAAAGAAACCGGGAGCATAAATATTTGCTTAGCGAGGTGTGTACGAAACAGGCTCTACAACCTTACACGTGTTATCGTGTAGACCACCCACGTAGTCGCACGCACTACAGGCGTCTGTAACACCACACTTTCTCATGCTCCGCTGTCTACTTCACAGCATAGTTCCGCGAGCTAGCCTTGTTTCTTTTCTAAAGGCCGTATATACGTGATTGTTGTGCCAGCGACACAGCAACGCTGCGGGATGACCGCATTAAGACGGCAGGTCTTCGGTCATCCAGCTCCGTCGCGCGGTTAGAAATGAGCGTAGACGCCGGAGGGATACATAGCTCGCGTAGATTTAGCGCGTATTTCCGGCCGGCCATTAAGCAGCCACCAATTGGCGCTCACTTAAGCTCGATCTGTCTTCGCTGAGTGCGTATACTCGCAACCTTCCTGAATAACGACATCGCTGCAATGAAACTCGGTGCACCGTAATTTTGTTTGTTGTTTGTGCATCTGCACGTACGTGTTGTCGCGCTGCAGTGGCAGTCAGAAAGACGAGTCCAGTGTGAATACGACAAAAAAAAAAGAAAGCACACCTAGGTAGGAGAGTTTACCCACTCCTCACAGAAAATTGCACAGAACGCAGGCAATGACACTTAGACTCTTACAGACGGGTTTGTACTCAAATTTGGCTTTATTTCATAAAATCTGTCTATATACTTACACTAGCAGCTCTTGCCCCCGTCGCAGGAAGGTAGTTAACTTAGAGGATATGCTCAGGCGATGCCCCTCATTACTGGGCAGTGATCAAGCCAACCAAGCCAAGTTGGTGGCCCCCATGAGAAGCCTCAACAACGGGGATCAGCTTTGGGCCATCCAGAGAGACCACGATGCGGCGGTCAGGCTTAGCCTGCCCGTTCCAACGTGGGAGGAGCCCACTGCGCGCTAGTCGCGTCTCTCAGTACTATCAATAAAGTTTTACCAACCGACCATCGCCACAGAACCATCGTCATTGTCTTCACTGGCATTTAGTAAAAACCTCAAGGCTACCTATATATTACTCATCGCATGTAAGTAATGATTCATCGTGACTCATGAGACACAACTTCTCAGGATATTGCATTTATTTACGTGACAAAGGCCCCTAGCGACCCGCATTGTGGCCTCAACCACACTGGAGCCGCAACTATTCCAATATAGATCCGAATAGAGGTCCTTACATCAATCGATCACTACGCTATGCAGACGGCCTACTCAAGTCTATCGATAATTTTATTGAAAGCTCAGAATTACCATAAGCATTTTTCTATAGTCTCTTAAACGAAGACACGCTATATACATCGTCAGATACGTAGGTTCTGGTTCACCAGTATTCCGCAAATGTAATAGCATGACCAATAGCGAGATGTAGTACTGCGTACGTAGCGTCCGTAATGGCCCGAGCGCAGAACTTCTGCTCATTTGCGCTATGCGAAATGCAACGTTCTTGCGTACGCAGCGCCGTTCGGACGCTACGTACACAGTACTCGATGCTAGCGGTAAATACTCTCACATCGTTGTGACGTTGGAAGAGGTGGCAGTCAGACGGTTCAAGACGAAACTGTTTATTGGGCGAACTTGTGCCCAGCAAATAAAGCACTCTCGCTGTACAAAAACACTCATAATAAAACGATAGTGACAAGCACGGTCGGCGGAACGCGGCGCCTTTGATTGATGAGTGATTGTCAGGAATTGCTAGGGTAATCTTTCTAAGATACGCGCACTCTCCGTTTGGAGGGATGGGTAGACAACGGACCCACCCCACGTGCACGAAAGTGGTTCGACTGTGACCGGCGATAGGTCCACGCTTGATCAAACGCGGGCCAGGGGCAACAACCGCGAGACAGCGTACATAAAAACAAATGTCCAATTTAATACGCGATATAAAGGCACGCGAGACAAATCTGAATACACAGACTACTTGCAACAGGCCTCGCTGCCTTTACGCGACGCACAACGCGCACCACGTGGTGACTAACCGCGGTGTTTCCCGCACGCTCGCAAGAATACAAGAAAAGTACTGCTGGCCGCACCTTGCCGCCGACGTCGTTCGCTAAGTGAGAACATGCCGAGACTGTCAGCGACGCAAGAGACCACCGACAAGACCGGCAGGCTTTCTTCAGGCGATCGAACCTCCTCGCCGACCATTCCAGCTAATCGGACGGACCTACGTGGGCCGTTTCCAACGTCGACTTCCGGATATAAATGGTTCGTCGTAGCCACGGACTACCTCGCCCGCGACGCCGAAACAAGGGCTCTGCCCAAAGGCAGTGCCGCCCACGTAGCCAAGTTCTTCGTTGAGAACATCGTTCTTCGTCATGGCGCCGCAGAGGTCCTTATCACCGATGGAGGTACGGCCTTTACTGCTGACCTAACTCAGGCGATCTTGGGCTACAGCGAGACAAGCCAGCGCTGGACCACCGCCTACCACCCGCAAACCAACGGGCTCATCGAGCGTCTAAATAAGACCATCGTCGACATGCTGGCCGTGTACGTCGACGTCGAGCACAGGACGTGGGATTGCATCCTTCCGTCGTGACCTTCGCATACAACACGGCCGTACAAGAAACGACGCAAATGACGCCATACAAGTTGGTCTATGGAAAGAGCCCGGCAACGACCCTCGACGTCATGCTACCCAACGTCACCGACGAGGAAAATATGGACGTCACCGCCTACTTTCAGTGCGCCGAAGAAGCCCGGCAACTATAGCCCGTCTGCGTATCCAGTGCCGACAAAAGAACGACAGCCGTCGCTACAACCTTCGACGACGCCAAGTAGAATACCAGCCCGGCGACCGAGTCTGGGTTTGGACACTGATACGCCGACGAGGACTCAGTGAAAAACTTCGTCGCCGATACTTCGGGCCATACGAAGTGCTTGGACGTCTCGGAGCTCTGGACTACGGGTTTGTCCCGGACGGCATTAGGAACTCTCAGCGGTGCACGACATGGACGACATGAACATGAACGCACAACATGAAGCGTGTTAAGGAGCATGAGGACTGTAGCTTTGCTTGATTACTGTTCTACCAGTAGCAGATCATTTTGTGATCTACTACTACTGATCTACTTATTGCAGTAGATCATTTTGTTAAGATTGTGCGCAGCACGCGAATACCCAAGATTATTCCATGGAGAGCTTGCCGACCACCCCTGATAAGGCTGGAAAGTTCGATGCGTGATGTGTAAAAGACTGCGCGTCCCAGCGATGATCAGATTATCAACGGCCAACGCTCTGTTCGCCGCTATCAGTGTACAGCTTGTACAGGTTCGCCCGAATAAAAAGTTTCATCTTGAACACGCCGACTGCTACCTTCGTCGGTGTCACAACCCAGTTATATATATATATATATATATATATATATATATATATATATATATATATATATATATATATATATATATATATAGATAAGGAATGAAGAAAGAAACTACGACTTTCGTTGGTTTGGTACTGTATATTTTCACTAACGTTTCGTCTGGTGGGCCAGACTTTGTCAGTCTGGCCCTTTTGACAAAGTCTGGCCCACCAGACGAAACGTTAGTGAAAATATACAGTGCCAAACCAACGAAAGTCGTAGTTTCTTTCTTCATTCCTTATTCTATCGGGGTCCGCGTGATTCTTTTCCCACTACTATATATATATATATATATATATATATATATATATATATATATATATATATACACACACACACACACACACACACACACACAGAGTCCGGGGTCTGGCCTTCGTCATGGACTCCCTGACGGTGGCCAGATTCCAGCCAGATCTCTAGAGCACAAATCAGATTATGTGTTGCGAAAAACTACAAAATCTTGTTGAACGACAAGGTGATGTCGCAGTCCTCTTTTTTTCTTCTTCTTCTTTTTTGCTCTCCTACTTTATTATTGAGCCACCTTCTAATGCGCGCTGGTACGAAGCGGTCGCTAATCTACGGTGTTAATGAGGTAACTAACTACACCCCCTTGGAAATCGCAACTGTTCTAAACACTGATTACCTTTATAAATGAAACCCGCACCTCCGAACTTAGCACCGCGAGTACTCAGCCCCTAAGGTACCAGGGCGTGTACTTCTTTGCATCAACGAGCAAAGTAAGGTATTCAATGAATCGCAGCACTTCCTGTTGAACCAATTTTGGAGCCTGCGCACTGCCATGATGTAAGGGTATCCAGCGAGCCTTTTTCTCTACAGATAAGCATACGCAGCACCCTAGGGATCGCTGACTAGCTACAAAAGGTGACTAAGATTAGCCTCAAAAGGAAAAGGCAAACGACGCTCGAATGCACTTCCCAACTATACAGAGAGCAGTTATGGGCGAAGGAAGCAACGCCTCCATGATGGTGTCGACAGCACAGCACCTGGTTCCTTGATGTGCCCCCTCGGAAGGCGTCGCCTGGCAATGCGAACACACCTCGCAACAAGCCACATCCGCTCGGCGGGTATGAATACCATCTTGGTTTACATGACAAGGCATGCGGGGGATACGGAGGAGCGTTACAGTTGTATGCACATTACGCGGGTAACTATGCACTTGTGCTGTATTTATTTATTTATTTAAAAGTACATTACAAGCCCCATGGGGAACATTGAGTAAGGGGAGCACCACAGAAGAAAACAAAAGAGACCGCTACATGAGTGCGAAAAGTGTCTGCAATAATAATGTGCTGACAAGACGGTGAAGCGAATGGAATGAAGTGGCAAAGCAATACTAAAGAATACCCAGAAAAATCATGAAAAAATAACACTCATGGTAGATACCCTCTTCCCTTTCATTCTTTATAATATTGCACGCACACTACTAAAGCAAATGCACTTATTAAAGGGGAACCTGAGCCAACAACTCAAAGTTACTTTTTTTAAAAAATTCCGTTAGTTTGCCCTACGGCATCAATACACATTACACAAAGTTGTGCAGTACTGTGTATCCTCCATGAAGTCCAGGACGGTCCTATGATTCGGACCGTATATCCATAGCTGCAAGTCAGGCGGCCTGGTGTGCTGAAGTCGCGCACGCCGCAGGTGGCGTCGACGAGCCGCTTGTAACGCAGGGCATGTCCATAGAAGCTGGTGTAGGTCTGCTTGCCGCACCGGCGCAGGGCAAAATGGGCAGTTGTTTCGGTGTACCCCCACTTGGTGCGGATTGAAGGCGTCACAGCCGCACTCACTCTTCGGAGCGATACCTCCTCTTGACGTGAGTCCACTCGGGAGGTCATGACCACGCGGAGCTATGAGACTTGGGTCCTGAAACTGCGAGTCTGTCTAGCTTGGAAGCGCTGTTCCGCTGCCAACATTTCTTATTGAAATAAAAAATAGATGAAGAAGTTGTTATCGCCATTTCTAGACAACGGCTACACCTTTCCACTTGGATGTTAGGATAGAAAAACAATTAAGAAACAAAAAGAATATATATAGGTATACACCGTCGTGCTTTTGGTAAGTTCAAAAGTTCTCGTTTTAACAGAGCACACATGCTGTCGCAGTGTCTACTTTCAGTGTAGTCCGCTAAATAGTCGTCACAAATATTAGTGTGTTCAAAAAAACGTTGAAGCAGTTTCAGTGCTTCGCGATTTATCCAACATGGCCATGGGCCTAGTATTTTCGCCAATGAGAGCGTTCGCTCCGAGTCCAACGAATGCAGTTCCTGCTCAAGTCGCTGTCTATGTGTGATAGGCTTGGGACAGTCCAACAGCAGATGATGCACATCCTCGTCGCCGTGAACGCACAAACATTGCGACGATGGCGTACGCTGTATGCGCAGGCTTAATATTCTTCTTTTTCTCCTCGCGTGATGTCTCGAGTGCGTGGTGCATGCGAGTCGGATCCAGCCGGCTGGTTGTGCTGCGATGGTAGCTGCCTGTGGTCGCTGAACTGCACTAGCGCATACAATATCCATATACGCGGCGATGGGCGCGCTATTTGAATGCGGCCGAGATGTCGCGGCCATATAGCGGACATGCCGTATCATATAAGGCCTGCACGGCTACAGGCTAACTTTTCGGATTCAAAAGTGAACACGCCTGATTTATCGTTCGCTTTCCTGCGGCATCTGCCACACGTGTGTACAGTCATCATAGCCTTATTTCTATAAATACGGGCCGAAATGGAATTCCCTTGCTAACGTGATCAGTCAGTGAATCGGCACCACGTAATCATAGACCACTGAGCCGTCGTTCCACCATCACTGCGTGGTCGTCATTGTTACTTTCGTCGAGGCGTCATGCCTCGTCCAGTGTCCTCCAATATTTCTGTTCTGAGTTATGCCGCCCACTTATAAATCAACGCTCAAAAACCTATTATACGCAAGCGCTGTGCATGGTGGTTTCGTAAAACGGTCGAGGTTGAGAAGCAGGCGCCGCCACTAACCGAGGTTCAACGCCCTCTGGTCAACATCTTCCCCACGCGACGCTCGAAGAAGCACCACGTACTTCCACTCCATTCACATTATGACGCATAAACGCACCACCGGTAGATAGCGCCAACAGCACCATCACCACCCCGCTCGTTACGGCTTGTTTGCGCTTCGCCTCTGTACTCCACCTTCCTTCTTCAATAGCACCCCGCCACGGGCAGTCAGAAGCAACGCCGAGTGCTGCACACCCAGCACTCACGTCCACTGGTGCTAGAGGGCGCACGTCGTAACACAGATCAAAAGCGCATAGAGCAACGGCGCGAGAGAGCAAACAAGTAACGAGCAACCATGCGACCATGCAGCC
Organism: Rhipicephalus sanguineus; assembly: GCF_013339695.2. Taxonomy (NCBI): domain Eukaryota; kingdom Metazoa; phylum Arthropoda; class Arachnida; order Ixodida; family Ixodidae; genus Rhipicephalus; species Rhipicephalus sanguineus. The sequence goes on along the minus strand of NC_051182.1, from coordinate 18,719,195 downwards.
TTGCCGAGATGTGCACGCGTTACGGAGCGCCCCAACCATTCCTCCTCCTACAAACTACGAGCGGTGTGCCCGATGGGCAATGCCGATGTCGATGCCGACGGAAAGGCGGCTGCGTGCTCACTCTTGCACCTTCTCGAAGCGGACGCCGCGCTCGCACCATCCGAAAATTGCACCCGCCCTCGCCACGTAACGCGGCCGGCGACGATCAAACAAGCGGTGAACATCTCCGAACCGCGCTCGGCAGAGGGCGCGTGCGATTTTATAGAGGCTGAGCAGCCACCCTCAATCCATCGCGCCTGCGCTCGGGCGCACATAACCCGCATCGCTGCGCACGTTACTAGCACCCGAAAGATTCAGAACAGGAACAGGAGCATGGGTGCTGAGCCCGTGCTCGTGGTCAATATTGCCACACGCTTAATATTCCAGCGAGAAAGAGGCAGACGAAGACGCAGTAGTCCTCGCGCCAGTGCCTTTCTTTTTGGCTGTGCTATGCCGACCCCTTTTGGGACTTGGGCCTTGTATCGCCGCCTTGTAAACGTCGCCTTTGTTTGAACGTGACAATATGGTGTTGACATGTACAGGATGTACGCGCGTGTCGGTAAGTCTTCAAGTGTGTGCGTCTGTAAACAGCGCCTGCGTTGATAATAGAGCTTTTAGCTTGTACATACAGTAAAACCTCGGTGATACGAATCTCGCGGGGTTACCAAAAATATTCGTATCATCCGAAATTCGTATCACCAAAAAAACATGGAAAAGTAGTATACGACAAAAGAAAGTTGGCATACGTTTTGATTTTTGTGTTTCTCAGGGCCGCAGCGACGTCATGAACAGCTCTGAATGATTGCCAGTAAAGTTTTTAGACGTCAGCGATCATACTTGTACTCGTAAATATACGGTGCATGCGCGCGTGTGTAATTAATGAACGAGATGTGTTGTGCCCCGTGACAGCTAGTAGCCCCTTCCTAATCTTACTACGCTTTTCTGCATGACAACAAGATACTGCGGCGAAAGTGACTTAAGAAGCGCTTTGCACACGATAGAGGTCAAGCTCCTTCGCCAAGACCATCCGCTTCATCTCTTGGGGTCTTCGTCCGCCTTTAATGCGACTTCAGGACGGACCCGCAGCCCAAGTTTCAGTCTTGTTTCATAGAACGTCTGATTGCGGGTACATGGCTTGCATTGACGTGGCAGGCACGTCTTAACACAGTACAAAGACGCTGCTTCCTCGAGCACAGGAGCACGCGTCAAAGCGTCGGAAAAAAAAAGCGCGACGTCAGCGTCATCTGTAATCTAAACGCGAAGGCGCCTAAAGGCCTCCAAGATTCGCGCGCACTATCTCGTAGGCAACGACGCAATGCTGATGGTCGCGCAGGGCGCATGCCCGCGCCCGCGCGTGATTGCCGGGTCTTCCGCGACAGCGCGGGCAGCACCTGTTCGTACCTGTGCGCTAGCGTACGTTCGCATCAAACGTCGCGGGGTGCAAATCGGCTCGCAACAACCGTACTCCAATACACTGCAGGCTAATGGGCCTTGGCCGGGACCACAGAAAATTTCGTATCACCCCGAAATTCGTACGAGCCGTGATCGTATCACTGAGGTTTTACTGTATACTGTTTAAGTTACCATGTTACCGGAATACCGGACTGCGTTTGCCGTGTTACCGGAACGCATATTTTAGTAAGCCCCGCCACGGTGGTCTAGTGGTTATGGCGCTCGACTGCTGACCCGAAGGTCGCGGGATCGAATCCCGGCCGTGGCGGCTGCATTTTCGATGGAGGCGAAAATGTTTGAGGCCCGGGTACTTAGCTTTAGGCGCACGTTAAAGAACCCCAGGTGGTCGAAATTTCCGGAGCCCTCCACTACGGCGTCTCTCATAATCATATCTTGGTTTTGGGACGTTAAACCCCAGATATTATTATTATATTTTAGTAAAGTTTTAGCTTCCCATACGTAAACGTACTTACGTAAGCGCGTATGCGTACGTTTGCGCAAACCGCTAAAGGATGATGATAGCTGCATACAAACTATCTTTAATTTAGATAAGACTCAATCACCGCTGCGGCATATCGCAATAGAGGTTTTTAGCGTGTACGGTATCCCGGTATACGCAGCCGCGTTGCTATTGAATTGAATTGAATTTTAATAAACGACCACGATGGTGCCGAGCGATGGTGCCGATATCTTGTGACGCTTCATGCAACCACAATCATGGACACGTTGGTTTTCGCCTAGTTTTTTTGAGGGAAAAACGCACTGAAAAGGCAACTCATTCGTATTTACGCCGCCGCAAGGCTCTCTTCAAGTGTGTGCGTATGTAAACAACGCCTGCGTTGATGTAGGGGCTTTTAGCTTGTACGTATACCTTTAAACGTTACCGTGTTACCGGAATACCGGATTGTGTTTACCGTGTTACCGGAAGGCATGTTTTAGCAAAGCTTTAGATTCATAAAAGAGAATTTTTACAAGCGCATACGCTGTTCTTTTTTCCCTTCGTACACATTTCTCGCGCATTTCTCTTCATAATGGAATACCAACTCGCCCAACAGTCCATTATTCTAAGTTATATTACTAGTTCTCTGGGTTATTTTCAATGTACAATCCTAACTGTAATGAATCGCGCCGTTTTGGTGGCTCTTGACGTCGTTTGCGTGTGCCGTGCCCGTTCCGCCACTTGGCATGTCCTGCAGACGTCCAGGCTACGCGCGAATTGATTCCACCTTCTCCCAGCCGCTCGAGAAGGATTTGCAAGAATCTCGTTTCTGAGTGGTGGCGGCAGGCTAGACTATACGACGATTATCTTCGTGTCTTCTGGGGTGTGAACGGTGATGGGAGGGTGAGTCTCACGTACAGATAATGGTCGGGCGCCAGGCATCGTATTACTGAATTCCTGTGAAACGTCATGCGGCCGTCCTTGCCGAAGGTGAAGAAAGAAGAGCACCCTCCGGGAAAGGTGGTCACAGTGGGAGATTGCGTGCTGGACGAAAAGCACAAACGTGTGTTGGGCCTAGGTCCTAAATTCTGCTTTCAACCTGTTCTCGGAGCTGCGGAGCGTTTGGCCAAGGCGCGATCTATATCCGCTAAAGTGTCAGAAAATGAGCATGCACGCTGCGTCGATGAGACTGCCGGTGTTATGGCTTCAGCCATGGAGCGGGTTCAGTCACGTGTACGGATGGCTCATCTGGGGAATGACTTGTTTTCGAGGGCAATCAGATCGTTAGCAGCGGATAAAAAAAGGATACTTTGTTACGATGACAGAAGAAACATTTTTGGAAAACGCAAAGCTGGCAGTCGAAAAGAATATATATATAATCTGAAAAAGGTGAATGCAGCGAAATTCAAGAAGGAAGCGGTGAATCTGCGGAAGGAGTTGAATCTACACAATATTTCTGCTTCTGTGAAGAATGTTAAGTGTTCCTTGCTTCACGTGTTCTTTAATGCAAAGACTCATAAGGTTGTTGTTCAATTCCGTCTAATTGTTAGCGGACGTGGGACTTGGCAGCGTCACCTCTCGACGTTTCTGCATAAGCACCTGTCGTCCCTGCGGATAGTGGATCCGTAACGTGTGAAGAATTCGTCTCAGGTGATTCTATTTCTTAAAAGTGAGGCCAGTGCCTGTCTATCTGGTTTTAGCGTGGACGTTGAAGACTTACTTTATTAGCTGCCACATGAGAAACTGATTTCCTACGTGCACTATTGTATTGTGAAAGATAATGATGAGCAAGTGTTTCAGGACAGGTGTGGTATTACCGTCGGGGCTTTTTTACAGCTGCTGGGACTGTATCTACGGTGTATACTGTGATTGGCTGGGGTGAAGACGTTTATGCACAGAGGCTAGTGTATTGGTTCAAGCGTTGCCCCTGTCCTAAGCGAAATCTATTTGAGCAGAGTTGATACAGAAATCGAAGCAGACCTAAAGGACATTGCAGTAAGAGCGTTCAGGTACGTTGATGATTATCTTGTTCTTGTGGATTCATGCCCGAGTGGATGTTCTGAAACTTTTCAAAGAAAAAGGGGCTAGGCTTAATATTTCTTTTGAAGTCCGAAAGAAGGCGCGATACATTTTCTACATCTGGTTATTCGGTTTGTTGTTTCACATGTTTGCTAGCTTTACTCACGACATTCTGTTAAGACAATTGTGGATTTCAGATCTAGCCACTCCAAGCTAGTCAAAAACGGTGTAGCTATTTCCTGTTTGACCTCGGCGGTAAACACTTCCTTGCAGAAAGCTTCACTAAGCAGCTGGGACGACTTCGGGAGGCACGCTTTCCTGCAGCCATTCTGGCTCGCCTATGCGAAAGGATTCTGCGCAGCTTGAAATCCGAGTTGAAAGGTTCGGCTCATGCTGTGAGAGATCCCGATAAGGAGGCGCTCGTCAGCATTCCCTACCTGCATGGTGTGTCACACCACCTGAAGAAGGTGGGCCAGAAGTACGGTATTCACGTCGCATTTTCCGCGAGGAATAAGTTAGGCAGAATATGTGGGGCTGGTGAAACAAAAAATGGAGGGCAGTGCACAGAAGTGGTTTGAGTGTAAAATCAAACACAGAAACACCTTATCAGACTGTGGTAAGAAAGTGGTATACTCTGTCCCTCTTTCTTGTGGCAACAATTATATCGGTCGCAAGGTTGAACGATCACCGATTATCTATGAAAGGACAACCGTCGACTAACTTCTCATCGCATTGTCGTGAGTGTAATTGCCGCCCGGATTTCCGAGAAACCAGAGTCATTGCGCGGTAGAAAGAACGTACGACTCGTGAGCGTGTTGAGGCTATATTAGATGCGAAGCAGCTTTTGCTCGGGGCTCTGTCCGGCGGTGGTGGTGGCGTCCGCACTCCACTGCACATGCGCCTACTCTCTCTCCCACTCTCCTCCTTTACGCAGGTGTGCGGTCGCCTTCTCTCCTCACCTCCCCCGCGCTGCAGCCGCGGCGCAGCATTTCCTCCCACGAGAAACAGCCTGTTATGATCGCCCCCTTCTCCCCTTCGCTGCGGGGCGCCGGGACAGAGTAAAGGAGGCAGCCCCGTTTTGCACCGAGAAGAAAAGCGAGAGGACACGCTCTGCAGCTTCGCACGAGGGGTTCAGCTCGGCTCGCTGTCACACCATTATCGCCGGAGTCGAAATGCGACCCCTCGCGCCTAAGTGTCCCAGGAAGAGCCACGGCGCTGAGTTCCCCAGAATGCGGGCAAGTGCGCTGCAGCGCCATGTATCTCCCGGTGACGTCTGTGCTCGGGTCCGCGCCAGCTGCCGAGACCCATGCTCTGGGGCGAGGGGGAAGCCTGGCCTGCGGCCGCCGTTCGACACCGCGGGTGGTCAGCGAGGAGCGAGACGATGGACTCGCCGCATCCCGTCTGACGGAGGCCTGTCTTCCGCGAAGACAAGAACTTTACGCGTGCGTGTGTGTGCGCGCGTGGTGGGGGGCGGTGCCCGCGAGGTGACCGGCAAAGATCGGGGCCTGATTGGCAGGAAACTTTGTCCCCCATTTCCCTAGTTCTAACATCTGGGGACTGCGGGGTGTGTAAAAGGTGCCATCGAAGGCATGAGAGGAGGATCGGGAACCAACGTTGAATCTGTACAGTTGTATATAAATCTCTGGTACTCCTCATCGGCTTCATGTACGGTTCCTACAACAGCAGCGCCTTTCGAGGACGAGGTCTTCGACCGCCTGCCTGGACGCGACGGAGCCAGCGCAGTCGAGAGGGCCTCTAAAACCACAACACTGGTGGCAGCGGTGGGATGGACCTGGTGACATGGCACTGCATTTGCGGGTGAGCGTTCGGTTTTTGCATTGAGATTTGCCAGGCTTCAGATTCTGGGTTAATAGTTTGAATTCCTGGGAATCGACAATTGTTGGGTGCAAAGTGCGTTTGTTTAAGCACCAGTGAGAGGGCAAAGCCAGCGCTTAAAAGCAGTGACCATGGACCTGAGGAAGTTGCGAAAGGGAGAATTGTTGCTGTTGTGCGAGGAGTTGGAACTGGAATATGAGGAAGCCATGAAAAAGTGTGACCTATTGAAAAGAATCGACGAAAGCGGTAATGGTGCGGAGAACATTCTGATTGCTTGGGAACTGGTTCAGAAAACTCTGAAAGAGGAGGAAATGAAGAGAGCATACGAAAAAGAGAAAGAGGAAACGGAGTTACGGAGGTTACAGCTCGAAATTGAGCTGCAGCGTTTAACAGTTCATGGAGGAGTAAGCCGCATTCCTGAAAAAGCAAGAGAGCATGAACGGGAAAAGTACGAGCATAAGAGAGAGGGAAATGACAGTGAGGTACAGGTAGAATCGCCTCTTGAATCAAAAGAGCGACAGGACGCGAGTTGTGAGGTCCTGTTAGAGAAAGTTGCGTGCCTCTACGAATGGGTTAATCTAGAGCACGTACAGGACGAGGCCATCGGTGGTCTAGAGCCAGGGGCGTATCAGGAAGGTGTTCCTTGCGGGGCCGAGGATTGTTTCAGCAGCCCTAATAAGGCTAATGCGGAGCTGGAGACATTCCTCGCGCCTGAGCACGTAAATGATCGTCCGGCAATGCAGGGGGAAGGCAAAGCTAGCCAAGAGCTTAACAAGGACGCGACGCTTCCAAAGTTGACGAGTACCGCCGAGGAGCGCCCAGTTTTAGATGTCACCAGTGACAGTGCGGATAAAGGGGCCCGACCGTACAACGAAGCATCGATAGTCGAGAAGGTATTGCTGTTGGCTGGGGGTTCGCTTAGTTTTGAGGGGCTTTTGCGAGTGGACAGAGATTCATTAAGTGGTGAGCAAAAGAAAGACCCCGGACTGGCGTGTGTGCACATCCCAACCAAGGAAGAAGTCGTGAGACGTAACGTCACTGTGCGGGAAAAGGTCTCAGAGACAAACCCAGAGAGCACTCCTTGCGGAGACGAGGCTGTTTCCAGCAGCGATAAAGAGGTCAGCGGTGAGGCGGAGGTGCCTCAGAAATTGAGCAGCTCTCTGGTATTCCCCAAAAAAGCAAAGGTGAAGGCTGTCGAGCGCGATGGGTCCCCGGTTATCGATAGATTCGAGGGTACGATCGCGAAACGCATAACAAAGAAAAATGGTTGTAGAAACCGCCGGGAAAGAAGGAGGCTGAAGCAGTCCGCACAGCAAACACTCGCGAAGGATTTCACACTGCAGCCAATAAGACCACACAATAGGACACCGCGTAGCTCGAGAGAACGTCCATTGATGCGTTTGGTCAAGCGCAAGCGGCGAAGGAGGCGCATTGTTGAAAAAGAAGACGCATCTCTGCGACGGAGGGCCACAGTAGTGGGGTGCCGCGCGGGAGCATGTACAAAGGGAGGGGGAAGACTCATTCTTTCCCCACGTTTGTGGCTTTCCCTTCGCCGAACTGAAGGAAAGCCGCCGACCAGCCGTATGAAGCGTGGCCGCAGAGCGCGAGTAAAGGCGGGTGCCCTCTGTAGCCTCGGGCGAACTCGAAAGTCGGCAGGACTCAGACGCCATCGAGTGCGATTCAAATGAATTCACAAATTGGGAAACGGGGCATGGTCCAGCAGGGTATTTTGCACGCGCGTGTAAAAGACTCGTTGAATGATTAGTTTGTTTGAGTTCGACTTCACTAAGTTTTATTTAGTAGTTTCTAAGACGCGGTGCGAGGTTTTAAGAATAGGAGCCGCATGGTACTGAAGTCTGATGAGTGCGTTGTAGTCGAGCTAATCATTATTACTACTTTTTGATTAAGGTTTCATAGCGCAAACCCTGTGTATTTTTATGGTGCCTTAATGGCTTAGTGAAACATGGTAACCTGTCATTGATGCGTCAATGTGCAGTAAAAGAGAATTGAAAGGAAGGTTTTAGCGTAAAACCAAATTGCTTAGCGAAACGCTTAAGTCTTGTGCTGATTAGAGCAGTTTTCGTTGCGTGCTCTTGAGTGACCAACACGCGAGGCTTGGTTCACAGTACCAAAATGTAACTTTTTATGTCAGGTGTTTTCAATGTGTGTAGTAATTTGGCAAAGTGTCAGTGTGTGCTGTTCGCCGTAACGTTGCATTACGGACGCACGTTGAGACAAACTTTGTTTGAAAGAATGGGGCGTGCCGCCAATCGTGCGTTTTAAGTAGTGCGGAGCTCCATGAATGAGAGTAGCCTGGAGTTAAAGCGCTCAAAAGAGCTTTGTGCGTTTGATATTGTAAGTGCCAACATCGGTAGGTAAGGTTAACCAGACGCGCCTGTTCGTAGGCAGGTTGATGCCTTTTGTTTTGTGTCGATGCTTGATGATCAGGTGATCGCATAAGCCGAAAAATGAGACGAGTGTAAGTCCAGAAAGGCAGAGTTACGTACGGATCACGTTACCGGGAGAGGACATAAGCTTCCCCATGAAACTGTACACTGTCGTCCAGACCAAGAGAGTCTGATTCAGCGGAAGTGTAGTGATCAAAAAAAAAAAAAAAGGAACCCTGCTCCGATGGAGTCTTGTTCTCCAAGATTACAACTCTTTCCTCCGGCATAAGAAAGGGTTAAAGGAACAGAAATGCCGACGAACGTAGTAGCCGAGATTGAAATGTAATGTCGGAGCATACAATTATAACCTTTTGCTTGATGGGTGTCTTGTAATTGTTTACTGAATAGTTCCCAAGTGGAGTCCACCTATCATCCATAATAACGATTTCTGTCTTGCGTGAAACTTCAAGAGGGAAGATGGTCACTTGCTTTATTTTAAAATGCCTCTCGTGTTCAAAATTTTAATTTGTCTTTTGAACACTGTTTCTTGAGCCTGGTAGGTTGAAAGCAGAATCCGAATGCTTGTGCGCGGTGTGGCGTTGTGGCGCCGGGATCGTTCTTTCTGCTGTTTCCCTTTCTGGGTGGTTCTTCTAGCTGCGTGTCTGCAGTCATCGTCGACTCCAAGCCACTCTTCATGGCCAGCAATTGGGATCCTGGCCATTCGAGAGTTTCCTGGCCCCGGAGGAGCTGTTATGATCGCCCCCTTCTCCCCTTCGCTGCGGGGCGCCGGGACAGAGTAAAGGAGGCAGCCCCGTTTTGCACCGAGAAGAAAAGCGAGAGGACACGCTCTGCAGCTTCGCACGAGGGGTTCAGCTCGGCTCGCTGTCACACCATTATCGCCGGAGTCGAAATGCGACCCCTCGCGCCTAAGTGTCCCAGGAAGAGCCACGGCGCTGAGTTCCCCAGAATGCGGGCAAGTGCGCTGCAGCGCCATGTATCTCCCGGTGACGTCTGTGCTCGGGTCCGCGCCAGCTGCCGAGACCCATGCTCTGGGGCGAGGGGGAAGCCTGGCCTGCGGCCGCCGTTCGACACCGCGGGTGGTCAGCGAGGAGCGAGACGATGGACTCGCCGCATCCCGTCTGACGGAGGCCTGTCTTCCGCGAAGACAAGAACTTTACGCGTGCGTGTGTGTGCGCGCGTGGTGGGGGGCGGTGCCCGCGAGGTGACCGGCAAAGATCGGGGCCTGATTGGCAGGAAACTTTGTCCCCCATTTCCCTAGTTCTAACATCTGGGGACTGCGGGGTGTGTAAAAGGTGCCATCGAAGGCATGAGAGGAGGATCGGGAACCAACGTTGAATCTGTACAGTTGTATATAAATCTCTGGTACTCTTCATCGGCTTCATGTACGGTTCCTACAACAGCAGCGCCTTTCGAGGACGAGGTCTTCGACCGCCTGCCTGGACGCGACGGAGCCAGCGCAGTCGAGAGGGCCTCTAAAACCACAACAAGCCTCTGACCCACTCTCTCCTTTGCCTCCCCCATTTCATGTGTATATAAGCGTGTGCGCTCGGTCGGCTTCCGTCATTCTCGCTTCGCTGCCTAAGTTGTAACGTCAACGTCGGCGCCACTCCTTCATTCGGCGCTAACGGAAAGCAACGCACAAACACAACGTAATGATAACACAAACATTAAATAGAAACCTCACACACTAACGGAAACGCCGAGTGAGCGTAACGGAAACTTGGTGTGCGCCTCCAATATTGCTTCTCATCACCTCATGGTTCCCTTCAGTGGGAGACGGTGTAAGTTTTTAAAAACCGGAGATAGTTGTGTAGCCAAGCCCTCATTGGCATTGCACCAAGCAGAGACTGCTTATGTTAATGCGCAAATTAGTAGTTTTATAGTTTTTCAGCACGCGCGTGTAGTTCTTGTGTTTTTTTTCCTTCATATTCTTCGTGTTTTCAATAAATGTTTCAGTTGTTAGAAGCGCTTGTCCTGCTCTTGTCTCTCTTCGTCCACGTTTTTCGCGCAGTTATCTTGATAATGGAATACCACCGCGCCCAACAGTCCATTCTTCTAATTCTTACAACCTGCAATAATTTAATGTTTGTATTCAGTATTGCAGATAATCACGAGGAACAGCTTGTATCTTTTGCCTTCATAATAAGGTAGGAGAGGATGGAATGACACATTTGTCTTGCGCGAACTTGTTGACGCGCGCGCGCGCGCGAGAGAGAGAGGTGGCGCGTCAGTACACTCCGGCCGTCTCAGCGGCGCCTAACCTAGAATTATACTCGAGCAGCAGCAAGCGCCGCTGCAAAGAGCGATTCTATCGGTGCTCACGACGGTGCAGGGGCGAGCGTTTTGCTTGATTTGCCACTGCACGGAGGCCAGCTCTGATTGCAGGAACAATGAGATCGTTGTTGCTGCTGCTCGCCGAAGCACTGTGCGAGGAATAACGCTAGTTATTTCTCTCTCTCTCTCTGCCCTGGGTCGAGGTCATTCGAGTGCTGACGCGTACAATTATAGGAAGACAAATACTCTGTTGTAGCTGTATGTATGTATGTATGTATGTATGTATGTATGTATGTATGTATGTATGTATGTATGTATGTATGTATGTATGTATGTATGTATGTATGTATGTATGTATGTATGTATGTATGTATGTAGGCACCCCATTGCGCCGCAGAAACATCGATAAACAATCTTGAGGTTATCGGGCGAGATTTTGGTCATTGAATATCGCCGTATGGTAGAGGCACCGGATAAGGCGGTTGGCTGTCACACTTTGCGATTGATGACTATAAATGAATACCGATTATTTCTCGTGCTGCATGCAATGGCCTTAGGACCCTAGAATACAGAAAGTGGTTATCGCCCGATGGGAATTATGGCTGGATGTTTGTTTCTTCGAGCAGATTGCCCATTAGAGGTGGCTGGATATTTATCATCTGAATGGATATTTGACAGCAGTTCGTTTCTTATCGTGCAGATTATACGCATAGGCGTGCGCGTAGGTTCTTCATTTCTAGAGGGAGTCAAGTTTCACCGCAGCGCGCTCCCCCCTCCCCCCCCCCCCCCCCACCCCGTGGTCGAGTGCGAAACAAAACAAGCTTCGCGAGTGACACGCAAGCAGTTCTTGGAATGCAACACTAGGGGCATTTGGCAACCATTATCGTCCAAAACCTGCCTGGCCAGAACCCTGCACTATAAACAATCACGGGACAGCTACGACTGAGGAAAGGGATGTGCAGACTTGGGCCAATCTGAGACGGGAAGGAGGCGCGCTTGCCGCCCCCATTGAAAGAAACCCGTTCTCATTGAAAGAGACCCGTACGGCATGCAATATTATCCTTTATGGACCCATAGCATCAGTGAGGTGACGTACAGGACATTACACTAATGAATCTGGGAACATGATCGGAGTGATTTTGAAAGTAAGTGAAGGATTCCCAATTGTTTCGAGTCTTTCAGCGATTTGTGTATAAGTATACTTCTAAATATCAAGTACTTTATAAGTTACTTGCAAAAAGGTTGGTGTTCTTAATCAATATTTTGCTATTTTTATTACCCAAAAGTGTACAATTTGACGAGTAAACTGTATTTCAAGTTTAATGCCCGCGCTGCGTGCACCCCAGATTGAACGTCAAAATAATCGCCCGTCAAAATCATGCATCATTCATTCACCAAATGCGACTTCCGCTGTCACGTTTTTCTTATACCTCATCCGGCTGCGCTAATTCTGTTCCTGTGCCACTTTGATCAGCATTGAAATGCGCGCTTCAAATTGGAATGGGTACTACGCGTGACGCTTAAAACGCGGCGTGCATGCGCCAAAAATAAAAAAAAAAGAAAGAAAAATGTATTGAACTGTGAGCACCAAAGGGCCAGGCGAGTTAGGTTGACGGTGTTCGGAAAAACAACAGCCACTCCGGGTCCATCAATTTACGTCCAAAAGCGCGCCACAAATAGCGTATATAACGACCTGAAACCGACGCATGACTGTTCGGACATCCGTTTGCGCGATATGTCTGGGCAAAATCTTTTTTTTTTTTTTACGTAGGGGCTTAGTTTTTCTGGCAACAGTATGTTGAAAGCTCGTGATGAATTAGTGTTTGTGCAGTGAAATAAACGCGTTCAATCACACGTTGACGACAGGATAGCAGGATGCGTTCAGTTTTCTGCGGGAAATAATACGCAATAAAAATGATCTATGAATACGGACTAGTACAAACACCTGCACTCTTCATGGAATCGGAGTTCTTAATATTCAGGCAGCGATTACCTTTGAAAAGTTCTCTTGCCTGTTTACGCTACTATTCTTATAGAAAAACTGGCAACGAAAGTATTTTCTATGTAGACGTGACGTTCACACTATACAAAAACCTCGAGATGTATATATGAAGTTTTATGTGTCCTGCTGAGTAGTGCGTCGCCTGGTTTGAGGAGTTTCTGGCGTTTCATTAGGCACTAGTTTGCCCTTAGTACAATCTCAGCGACAGATATATGTATTTAGTACGTATACAAAGTTGCGATGTAGTCTATAAAGTTGTGTGGTCTGGATTTTCAGGCGTTAGAGGGACACTGAAGAGAAAACCAATTTTTCTCGGATTAGTCAATTTCTCTTTTACAATACCAAATCTCTACACTTACAGCGAGAAAAGACGCAAAAAACATGGCTCATCCCTCCGTCATAGGAATCGGTATAACACGAAAGCGAAACGTTTCTTCACAAAAGTCGTGCCTGTTGCGTTGTGATACATGAGAGCTTGTACAACGTCTGTTGGTGTTTGGAAGCTATAGCACCGATTGATCGGTGTGGATGCACCCATGTTGACGCCTAGTAGCACATCTCCGTCGCGACTACTAACGCCCATGATCATGATTTAATCGTTGCTGTAGCTGAAGTTGTTAACATATACCTCGACACTGCATATCGTGAATCCCGGGCAAAGATGACACCAACACGCACATAATAAGCCCTGTACTCGATATGCACTTCTTCAAAGCGTCGTTAATTAAGGAGGGAAACATCACGGTGTTCACTCCCTAGTAAAGGCTGTTTCACATGCCGCGATTGCAGCGATGAAAATCGCTCGGTTCGCTCTATTCGCTCTGTTCGCAACTGCCGCTAATGGCGGTTTCGTTTCACATGAACTGCGAATGGTTCGCGATTTTCGCTCTGCGACTGGCGCGGCGCGCAAAGTTTCTTGCTGCCGTTATTTGTGGCAGACACTGCATAATTTTCGAATGAAATGTAACAAGCTGTGCGTTATGGTACTCTTAACTTTTCAGCGCCGGTAGCGAAGAGCACGCGTGTCTTGTCATTTAAAAACACTTTCCAATCTAAATTCACTTGAGAATACGCAACAACGGCCATAGCCAAAGTAAACTCGCTTGCGCAATTTTGACGGCTCGCCCGGGTCGGTGCAATTTCGACGGGTCTCGACGACGAAAAATCGCTCCGGCGCTGCGAAGAGAGCGAAAAATTTCCAACATGTTGGTCGCTCGCCGCTGACTGCTGCGGCGAGAGCGATCGGCCGTTTTTTTCGCTGCGAGCGAATTCGCAGCCTGAAAATCGCTCTGTCTTGTGTCATGTGAAACGGCCTTAAGGGTAACCTCGCATCTGTTCATGCATACACTACCACACTGCGCTTCAGCAATACGGGAGGCAAAGGTTCGTAGCTTGAGCCGCGAACGCGCGCTGGCGTTCCACGTGCCGCTGGACTCTGTCTCGCTCCACAGAGGCAGGACATTCGCCCATCGTTATCGTTGCCTTTCTGCAGCGCTTATTGCAGCAGTTTTATCAGTTGGTGCGATCGCACTGGGAGCAGTCGGCGGCGGAGAGACACCGCTGGTGCATAGGGAAGCTGCACTACTCCGACAACGAGCCGTCACACGCTTACACAAAGCGAAAGGCAAAGAACGTAGCTGCGTTGACTGCGTCTAGGGCGGCTCGCCGATGCTAGCGCGGCCAGTGTTTTTAGCTGGTATCGAGATGCTTTAACCATGACCTCCAAGAGTGCGAGCCGGCAGGAAACCTGCCTGCGCAATCTCGAAGGCCACGCTTTAACAGCATAGTCACCGAATGATTCTCTATCGGCGCTAGTAAGTGTCATGCCGCATTACTTTACTTCTCTGCTCACAGACAGTGACACCACCCCGCCCCGCCAAAAGACAGCACCGTGCGAGGGAGAATGTGTAAGATATAAGGCGCGCTTCTGCAGTGGCGTGAATCTGCGTCGGTCGCTTGGGTTGAGCGCCGGGCGCTTATCGTCGCAGCCAAGAAGTCATAGGTTCGATTCCCGGCGGGGAAATTTTTCTTACACTTTTTTATTTCTCCTGTGTTAGCGTCCATTTTGTCAACCTCATATCCGTGACGGAAATACTTCACTAAAATCTTGGGGGACCCCAGCATAAGACTCTTTAAAGTTAAAAAATTATCATATCCACGGAGTGAATGATGATGAGTGGGCGAAGCTGCGGAGGTTCATCGGTAAACCGTGAATCTTCCGTGAATTCTGCCCAGTACATCATCACCGACGTGAGATGGGGCGCGTTTATACTAAAGGTTCGATGAGTTATGACGACTTGCAGCTCACTTTAATTTCACATGTACGCTGTGAATTTTCATTGTTTAGAAAACCATTGCTTTAGAAAACATCTGGCGTCTTTCGTTAAGCAGCTGGCGTCTTTTCGTTTTGCTTTAGAAACATCTGGCGTTCTTTCGTTTTGCTTTTAGAAAACATCTGACGTCTTTCGTTGGTTTATTTCATCAATCAACGGCGTTTTGAACAAAATTTTTATTGTTTAATCACGCACAGGAGAAATCTCACCAGGCACTACCTTGGAGGTAAACAATGGCTGCTAATGGGAATGAGAGACAGAAGAAGTCGGTTTTTAGCTAACACTTACACTTCTACTTCTACTAACGTTTCCTACTGTAACATGCCAATGGCTGCTAATGGGGAATAAGAGACAGAAGAATTCGGCTTTTAGTTAACGCGCACGCTGCGAATTTTTTATTGTTCAACAACGCACAGGAAAAATCTCCCACCGGCACCACCTTGGAGGTCAAGATCTGGTACTAGCGTTACGACTGGTTACGCACTACTACGACTACGAGGGACGAACGGGTGCCGCCTTAAGGAGCTTCGCCCCTAAAAAAAATGCGGGCGGCGACGCCACCTTGAAGCTCCTGCACCAGTCGCCATGACGTCATAGATTCCTAATCGGTAAAAATGAAGTACATTGCCCTCTGAGGGGGCCAGAGATTTAACATAGAAAGTAACAGGAAATATGATTGGGTCAATGTCGCCAAAATGTGAGAAATGTACTTTGAAATACGTGACGTGACGCATGAGGATTTTGGCGCGATGTTTAAAGATAAGGCTTTGACCTTGATTTTCTCCTCTGTTATTTAAACTATGATGGCGAAATTAACGACACTAGATATTTCAAAGTAACATTTATTAATCTAAACCGATTAATCGTTTCACTTTAGTGTCCCTTTAAAAGCAAACGCTCTCGGCTTTCGAAGTTTTCCGTAATTTCAGTTGCGAAAGCGCTGTGGGATAGACTGAACGCTCGAGAATTTGTGTGCGTCATAGTACCGTGTACATTTCTCAAAATTTTCACAAATGCGCTTATCGCATGAAAAAATGCGTGTTCTAGCGCACAAATACCTCAAAACTAACCAATTTACAAGTTATTCTGCACTATCTATAGCAGGCGTGGATGGTGGACGCGGAGTGTCTATACCGGTATAGCTAAATGACGTGAGAGAAGCCTCAGGTACCATTCAGCTAATGCATGCACATTGATTACTTTATTTGTCGAAATGTTGATTATTTTCTTTCCAATTTACCCATGAGACCGATTCGCGTTGTTGTTGTTTTTTTTTTTTTGCTGTAAACGTCTTTTTCGCATTTTCTGTATTTCGAAACTTTTCGATAGGCTGTGCATGGTAACATTTATTTTAAATTAAATAAGCGATGTATATGCGGGCGCTTCAATACGTAAGAGTCGTCATTTGCATAAATATGTGAGCAAGGGTGGTCCAAGTTTGGACAATTAAATTTAATTTTTGATACGTACGAACATCGAGCTACGAGCCATGTTAAACACGCCGTAACATGACTCGTAATGCCCCAGCTATAACATAGCTTTAGATATTTTGACCCAATGGATGCAAATTTTAAGTATAACGTTTCATTGAGCATAGCGCAAGCTAAAGCAAAGTACTTTTTTTTGTCAAGGTTATTAGGAATATTATTTACGGCAATTCGTGCTGTAAGGCGCTTGCCGACCTATTGAAATGTAAAAGATAATGTTCACAAATGTCATCGTGTCAACAAAAAGTGAACCTGCAGTTCTTCGTCGATCACTCTGCGATGCGCAAAATGTTTTAAGTACGGCAACAAAGAGACAGTAATTGTAATAACCAACACCAACGTCCATGCCACAACATGTCTAGCAACCCGTTTCAGAATGGCCCGTACATGAATATATCTTTTTTTTTTTTTTTTGGTGCATCCTCGCTGTTGCACCGTTTACACGATCATAAAAAAATAATGCGAATGCACAATGCCGACGAGACAGCAATTTCGCCCTTTGAAAAATGGACGCCTCGCGCGCGAAAATAGAATTTTAGATCAAAAACTGCTTCCCGTCGGCTTTCCTGGCGTTTGGCGTTTTCCTGGCATGATGGGCCCCATCATGCGTCTAAGCGAATGATTTCGCGTGTGTAAACACACTGGAGTATACATATAACGTGCCAACACAGTAGGCGCTTTCCTTTTCGAGCCAGCAACACTCGTTTATAGAAAGCCGACTCGCCTAAAGTGCTCGGCTCTACGTCTAACGCCAACGCTAAGTAGTATAGATGGCGCCATGTGACAGCTACATTTGCGAAGACCGCTCTACTTTGCGTCATCGCTTGCCGACGCAAAACGGCAAACAGGCCTCAAATTGCTTCGGTTGCTTCTTGATGTCAGCGCTGTTTTGTTTTTTTTTTTTTTTCCTGGCAGAACTAGGGTTAAAGGACCGTATTTCTTTTTCACTTAGGAGAACAGCAGACGGCAGCGCGCGCGCGCGCCATGCAGAGTCTATAGCGTTGCCGAAGACGCGCTGCCGTGGTTGCATGTTCGCCATGTATTCGTGCTTATTTCTTCCAATAACCTCTATCTCGTTTAAGTTGCACGTGAATCACATACTTATAAGAACGCGCTTTCCGCACAAGAAACACCAACAGTGTAGTTTTATTTCTTTTTCTTCTATTTAGGCCGTCTCTTTATATCAGGAATGATGAAGGTCTGCATTTTGAACACAACATTCTATTGCAAGAGCCGGCATCACTTCAAGGGTGCAACAGAAAGGCAATTTCCGTGGTCTACTTTAGGTAGATATATGAATAAAAACGTCTTCCAAGCATTACAGCGCAGTTCCACGTTTACGAATGAAAATTAAAGAAAGAAAACTTGCGTGCAGTCTTCGTAAGCAAGAGAAACAAGCCTACGACTGCATTATTTACAACGCAAGAAAAAACATTCATACACGGTTATACAGGAATCGTGCCGATTATTTATCCTCATTCACTTTTTATGGAGTTTTCCTATGAACGCAACTATAGTAGCATAATTAAAAATTATATGTTTCCACCCGTCACAGGGCACCTTCTAGATCTGCAGATAAAAGTGTGGGTTACAGTTGCGAATTATATATATTGTGAATGTATGATGAAACTTTTTCTCCTCTTTTTCTTAAAAAGTCACTGCGCAGAAATTTGAACAGCTATTTATGTCCATACTGTTGGTTCTACTCAGTGTATTGCTCTTAGCAGTGGTTTTGGATAGCAGGTTCGTTGGTATAAACGTCTTCCACTAATTCCCACTTGCAAAACTCAAGCGCGGCCTCTTGAGACACACGAAATGCTTTCGCTTGCGAGAGCTGAGCCTGCACATTTATCCCACGTGCAGAATTTTAGTAATGTTAAAAAGAAATGGATGCGTCTATACACGAGCAACGCGTTTTCCTCTATTCTGGGAAACAGCACATACTACTTCGGAATTTATTGCGTGTACAGCCATTGCAATGCATATATGCGGTCTGCGCATGCACTTCATGACGTCATCCTGGAGGGAACAAGAACAGCTGGATAGCAGGCATCAAGCAGATGGCATGTCCCGTAGCAACAGACGACAAAAGAAGCAGACCTTGCTGATCTATTTCGCGCGAGTGGTTGAATAGTCAACGTCGTGCTAGTTGTGTTCGCAGAACACAGTCATGTCTGCCAGTGTCAGCACGCATGTAGAAAACTTGATGGACGAGCGTTTTTTTGCGAAGTGAGCGTGACTGTCTAACTTTTAACTGAAGTGTTAACGTGACAGCAAAAGTACGCTATAGTTTATAGATGTAGTTCGATAGTGTGGTATAATAACGACAGAAAACAGAATGACCGCACATGTGAAGGACCGTTCGTTCCTTCGCTGCGGCTTTTTCAGTGTGTTCGTAGACGCGCCCTATTAATCTTTTTTTATTGAAATGAAAATTAGAGAAACAGGTGTAGAGAGATAGAAGAAAATTGTAAATCATTGTCAGAGATGTTAGTAAACACCATAATAATGTAACATTATTAATTATTGAGGTTTTACGTCGCAAAATCCCGATATGATTATGAGGGACGGCGTAGTGGAGGGTTCCGGAAATCTCCATCACCTGGAGTTCGTCAACGTACGCCTAAATCTAAGGACACGGGCCTCTAGCATTTTCGCCTCCATCGAAAATGCGGGCGCCGCGGCCGTATTCTGGATCCCGCGACCTTCGGGTCAACAGTCGAGCACCATAACCATTAGACCACCAAGGTGGGTCGTTAATAAACATTAAACCCGGTTGGCTACCCTGTAGTAGAGAAGGCACAGAGGTAAAGACGAGGTCTCCTGTTGATATCATCTTCATGAAAGCAGTTATGTACTCTGTCACGGACCAGTCGGTCACTTCACAAATCTTCAGAAATAGCAGAAACACTTGTGCAGGTTTTCTCGTAGCTCTTATGAGTGTGGCAAAGACGCAAGATCCTATTTGAGGGTAAATTATTTTATGTTATTTGACTTATCTATAAATCTCCTAATTCTACGGGCGTGACAGGTTTGTTGTCTTTACGTATAGTATTGAAAACAAAAAGAACTATACATATCGTGAGGTAAGAAAAAAAAAACTTCCAGGCAGTGTTCGCTAAAAAAGGGACACGAAGTCCGAAATCACACCACAGACACACAAATATAGAAAGACAACAGGCGCAAGAGCAAACGCTATACACCTTGTGTGTCCAAATACACGAGGGTACATTAAGTACACGAGGTGGCGATACGAATATTTCTCATCCTATCATCGTCAAGCAGCCTGGGGTGAGCAGGTGTATACACACGATGGAAATATACACGTGCTGAATCACTCTCGCACAGAGGCACGAGGTACAAAAGCGGGCTTCGTAAAACAAAACGAGCAAAAAACGAGTGTGCTCTATTTGGACAATGCTGCTCCTGGGAGGCAGTTGCCAAGCGGACCAGTAATATCCCTCTCCGATGAAGATATATACGGCCGAGTAGACCTTGCAAACTAAGGCATATAAAAGCTTGGGCGAGCTCGCAACTGGTTTCCTGGGCACGGAGAGAAACAATAACAACAGGCGCTATACATAGAGGAGTTTATTCCGCGATACTCCTAAGAATATTTGAACATTTCGATTCCTCGGCAAATTGTTTTAATCTAACTGCTCAGACGTAGTCACCGGGCATTCCTCGAATCGACTATGGACATCATGAAGTTACGAGCAATTGCTCGACAAAATATGTTGTATTTCACGCGTCTCAGCGGCTAATGAAAACTTTAGCTACTTCTTTCCTGATATGTTGCCGTCACGTGCTTCTTGCACAAAGAATACACAGCGAAGAGTTGAAGGCTTCCTTTTTCTTCTATGTGACATTTATTTCCTTGAAAGTAACGTCATCGTACAACAGAAGTACTGGACAGTTAGATAAAGAATACCACTATCCACTACACACATATGGCACAGCTGAGAAATCCGCTGCATTGGCGGGATTGATGAGCTTGAGCATAGGCCTGTATAATAGTTTCGACAGATGCAGTACAAGGTTTAAGCATCCATGGCATCATAAGACTTGCTGTGTTTTTATATATGACGAAGATAACAACAGTGCTTATGATGATATTGATTATTCTATTTATTGGCCAGAACAAAAACAAAATACAGCCGCTATGTGTTGTTCTATTAGTTGGCTATTGCTACGGTGGAACCGCCCAGATAAGGCCCATGAGCTCAAATGTATGCTCACTTCTTGCGTAAAAAAAACGGACCTAACACATTGTTAGGTTATCTATGGCTGCAAGTATCGCCGAAAACGTAGGTAAACTTAACAGCTACGAGAGAACCATTAGGGAGAGTATGCTTATAATGAGATTTCCATTATGCCTATAGTGTTTAACGAAAAAAAAAGCGGCGCGACTACCATTACGACTCGTTTACAGACACGGGAAACTGGCGTTTAATGGTCATCTCAGCGCCCGAAAACGGACCGTCGTTTCATGCACTGCGAAACTATACCGGCGTTTATTATTACGATTTCCTGCGCTTCGTGAAACAGTAATGGCCTGGCCACTTTCTGTAGGACTTGCAGAAGCGCAAAAGAAAAGAACGAAAAGAAAAATGAAAGAGAACGGAATATGAGTCCACGGCGTAGATTAACATAGCGCGAGCCGACCTGTTAGCTCAGTTGGAGAACAACGCAGAATTATTTATGAAGGGCGCAGAAGGTATACCCGTGGCTTAAACACCAATGTATATAAAATTAAAAAAGCACGCTGAGTACATTAGACCTCGGTGTCTTTGTTTTCTCACCTTACGTTCCTGGAATCGTGTGTGTATGGTGGGACATATCGAGACATAGCGAACGGCGCTTTCACTATGGCTGAAAGCTACACACGTACAAAACAAAGAAGCCAAACGCTGTACGTCATTACGGGCTTCTTTTTTCTTTTTTTTTTTGCCAAGGCGCTCGGAAAAAGCCGACGCGTACAGTTTGCTGATACTGTGTCGTGCCAAGAGGGTATTAATAGACATATAGGCGTCCATCTGTAAGTCACATGCTGCGAGACAGTCACATGCAGAGTATGCGTGCTGGACATTCTTCAATCCAAATGCTCTCCGATATCGTCTCATGTTTGAAAACGCTGTCAGTGCGATAAGTGCACAACTGTTGTTACTATCCTTACTGCGTCCAGCCTTCTTACTCTCCTTTTTTTTCGTGCCTGCATTTGTTTGTGTTTTTCCTATTTTCCTTAAGCCCTGGAAATGCATCAACCAATATACTGGTCAGTCGAGTGTCGTGTCACCTATAGGGAGAAGCAATTTCACTGTCAAGCACACCCCAATTTTGAGTGCGATAATAAATGAAGTCTCAACTGGCACCGTAATGTGGTGTATTAAAGTTTATTTATGATCAATGCGGGTGCAATTTTCATGTGCGTTCAGTGGACACATTGTAGTGCGGTGAGTGTCGGCTCTTTCCCTAGAGGTGGCGCTTGCATCAAGCGAACTCGACCCAAACCCGGTGTTGCAAAAAGAGTCCGGAAACTGCTAAGCGTGTTGGAACAGAATGCCAGGAAATTAACCGAAAGGGACCCGTGGAAGACATCTGCACTTCAGAGGTTCTGGGTATCAAAGCCAGCAGTAGTATTAATTGGTTAGCGGTTGCCGTAAGCGCAGAGACGCTTACAATTTCGCTAGCAGAAGAGGAGGGAACGTACTGACCGAAGTGTATTTCCGAGAGTAAAACGCAGCCTTAAAGAAGCAGAGGCTTGCATGAAAAAGTATAAAAAGGAGAAAGAGACAGCAGGGATGCTAGACCGCAGTAGATGAAATAACATTTCATTGTAACAAACAAGCTGATTTCAACTGAGTGACTTGATTGTAACAACCTTTTCCTGCCACGTTTCAAGGGGATGCCCATCAGGTATAATCGTCGCCAGTACCACCACCTTCCTCACAGATTCCTCCGCCCCTAGTAACAAACCTGGTGCGGCCTGGTAATCATACCTGTCCTTCATTCGCCTTTTATTTCTCTCTCAGTCTCTCGCTTGCTCTCTCGCATGCCAAATTTGAGGCTGCGGTAGAACAGCGCGTGCGCAGTATCAGCAGCCTGACTTTAAGCTCAGCCTAGAATCAGATAAATTCCGCATATCAGACAATGCCATCCCTCGAATATTTAGACTCTAAGATTACTTTTGGGGCTTCGCTTTCTAATGAGAGCACATGATGCCTTATTAGCTCTAAATTTATTTATTTATTTACTTATTTATTTATTATTTGCTGCACGCATATGGTGAAGGCCCCATAACAGGGAGTGCAAGAAAAACTTTACACGATAGGCGCTCGTACAAAACAATAAAGAGCAATTAATCGCAAACCATTTCTCCTGTTAAAATGTACCTAGGAACCACGCAGTGAAAATTTGATTATCCGTGAGAGCAAATGTTTCAAGCTCTTAGCGCTGTTGGAAAAACAAGAAGAGAGGGCGAAGGCGAGAACTATAGCAACAGCGGAATACAGTATTCGATATGTTGTCCATCTAACTTGTCGCACAATTATCCTCTACATCGGTGGGGCGAAATGGCTCCTCGCCAGCCGTTCAGTTTCGGCACTCTTTGTATAAAGTTGTCATCGAGCGAAAAGCTGTATCTCCTGTATATCGTTCTTGTGTGTTGCGTATTTTCTTGCGCTCATTAACATTTTATCCGTATGCAAGCGTCATTCGGAACAACGAGCACAGCATAAATACTATAGTGCGTCCCTCAACGCCTGGCGAAGTGGCGGCATATAGATGACGGACCGTCGTGAGCATGGTTCATTGCAGGGTGTTAGTGTTGAAAGTGTGCGCGTGACATAGGGTACCAACAAGCGCGCGTGCCCAGAGTTTACTCTAGAGGGCGCGAGCGTGACCAGCGTTCTCAATCGAAGAACCTATGTTCAAGGCCTCGTCGATAGGCATCGAGGCGCACTAAGTTCGACGTCGCAGCGATGCCCGCGCAAAGCTGCAGCCACGACGTCTCTTCGGTTACGGTTTGTAGAATCTTATAGTGCAGAATTACGATGACAAGATGCACAGAAAAGCCAGAGGCACAAGGTAGTGATGCCGCTATCATCGCTGCGGTCCTTATTATTTCCTCAAGAGAATGCCAAGGTATTTGTGAGGAGCTATCCACGTATTTAAACTGGCTCTCCGCGCCACTTGTATTTGGGACATCTTACAAATCTCTCATAGTAGAGCACATAGTATTCTAGAATAACAGAGAGCTGAGCTAGTTGCTACGTACTCATGTTAAAAGACTGGGCGTACAAACATGTACGGACACAAGAGAGAAGTCAAGACACCAAGACACCACCGACACCATCGACACAGAAGTCAAGTTGTGTCTTGAGTTCTCTCTCGTCCGTATTTGCACGTCCAGTCTTCTAACATAGTACTCTGAATCGCCTCCCCCCCAAAACCCCCTCTACTTAGCTAAGCACTTCGTTCGGCGCAGTATTGTTCGGGCTGCCATGCTTTCCCAGTGAAATGAGCCAAACTACGCGGTCAACGCGAAGGCCTGCCAAATTCAGAGTCTCCGCGAAGCCGCATAATACGCAATTCGTGTAACTTATGAAAATAAAGAGGGTAGGATTTATTGGATTCAATTAATATTTCTAGTGCGAAGAGCATTATTTCGAGTGCGAAAGACACCTGACGACGCTAAGCGCTGTGAAAAACGCGCTGGCTTGCGCAAAATAAGTTCTTGAGGAAACCGCGAGCGTTGAGGAAAGCGCACTAAGTTGCACGCAGGACATTCCTACAGGCGTTATTCCGACTCATGAGGCATGCGCGAGCGGCGTATAGTAGAATGGTTAAAGCATGGGGTTTCGGTACTTGAGACCCAGTTGAAATATATCACCACCAGAATATTTTCAACGTTTGTTATTTATGTTCATTTATATTTAGCCAGTGTGCATATACTCTGCACAGACGTCACTCTCTCCTGTGTGTTTGGGCGACGTCACACCGGAAGGCCGATCATCCACGCATGCCGAATCTGTCGTGCTAGCCCAGGGAAACGATGTTTGCATTCAGAGTTAAATTCTTTAGTTTTGCGTGTCAGAACCGTCGAAGGCACGGCGTAGTTGGGGCCTTCCGAATAATTTCCAAACCAAGGATTTCTTTACCACGCACATAAATTTGTATACACGGGCGTGTATGCCTTTCACACATGAAAAGGCGGCCGCCGCGGCCGGGAAGCGAACCCGCGTCCTATACACTCTTAAAAAAAAGGGTGTCTGTACTGACTACCTTTGGGTGGTAATCGCCTCGCTACACATATGATGACCTTTTGGGGTGTCAAACGACTCCCTTCGTTCTTCAGACCAACGACTCCCTTCTTCACAATTTGGGGTGTCAAACGACTCCCTTCGTTCTTCAGACCAACGACTCCCTTCTTCACAAGCAGAGAGTCTACGTAACTCCCAACGCAGGAGTCTACGTGACTACCTTTTATTTCCCGCTAGTACCTCTAGGTAGTCAGGGTGACCCCTTTGCCATGGTAACGCTGACCCCCACTGGAGCGTTCCTTTGACTCCGTTGTCCTTAAGGACAGTGGTGTACATGACTCCCCTGGCAAGAGTCAGTGTGACCCCTTCGTGGTACTCAATGAGACACTCTGCAACAAATAATGTGTTTATTTTTCTTCTTGGTCGATATTGATGAAACTTGCTGAGTTTAGGTTTACTTATGTGGCGATTTCAAATATGCAATTATCTGGAAGAAAACGCAGTTTTTACACATAAAAATTTCATGTGTCTTGATGAGCAAGCCTTTCCAAACTTGGAGTTACAAAGTAAATCGACATATCGCTATAGTTAGGGGATAAAAACTGTATGCAATAGTTTTAAAGGAGTTTACTGCGCTGTTCTGGCATAATGTTCATGAACCCACTAGCCCACATACGAACTCACGTTTTAAACCCATTTGAGTTAAAAGTTACGTAATATTGAACTCTCGTGAGCGAATCACCAGCTAGACATACACTTACTGGTCAATGTTCAGCATACTATGACTATTGTTAAGTGGGTTTAGGACATGCATTCTGGTTATGTTGCATACAGTTCCCATTTCATATTATTGTGATATGCTTACTTTGTAACTCGTGCAGGCCTAACATGGCACATGAAATGTTTGATATACTTAACACGACATATAATAGTATAAAAATATTTGCATTTTCAAAATCAGCATACAAATACACATAAACTAAACAAGTTTTATAGAGATTGATCAAGAATTTCAAAAGAACTTCAAATCAGAGCGAACACCATTAGGGTTTTTATCTGACAATCGACGAAAGTTGGTGCCGCTACCTCTTGTTACTCAACAAGGCACTTCCACCGGGTTTACTCAAACAGGAACACTGTGGTGGATGCATGACAGCCGCAACAAGTTTTTGTAGCAACTTTACAGTGCTGCACTCGATTCCTCTGGGGGAAATAAAATACTACTCGAAGTTTATATAGATGAGTCTCAGAACAATTTCCGCTCGCGTAAAACAACAAAAAATGTTGATTCTAGAAGAAAGTAAGCCATGCAACACGGAAACAGAAGAGATGCGGACAGCTCAAACGCTAGTGTTTGGTTTGTCTGTGTCTTCTCTTTCACGTCTGCATGCCTTCATCCTATAAACAAACTGAAATTTCTGCGATTCGTAAAATTATTCTTTGAATCGGTTTTAAACACTTCATGCCATTTCATACATGTTCACATTGTAATGACAACCTACTGTTTTATCAGTAAGCACCTAAACTATAGGCACAACATCCTGCGAATAATGCGTAGTCCTTAGCCACGTCACCACAATTGTTAAGCATTTTATATATATCTGTGTGTGTGTTTGACATTTTTGAGCTCGCAAAAGAACAGGGACGAAAAACGACACAGACACAGCGCTGACTTCCAACATATGCTTTATTTTCTACAGTGGTACATATATATATATATAGACAACAAAAAGCAACGCACGCAGGTGCATTGTACAGGAAGGCTTCATGTAAAACCACAAATAAGTATGCATGATAAGCAATCAAACAACCTTATACCGGATTTTTTTCTTCTTTAAGAGATCAAGCGGTCATTCCTGACTACCACTATCGTCTAGTCACCCTGTGGGCCTTGCTTAGAAAGTCTAGTTCTTTTTGGATAGGTCAACTGAAGGTGCACTAATGCACATGTCTCCCAAACTTGCAATCTTCGCCGCTTCAATTATCTCACGTGTTGTTTGTGCCTGGCTCCTTCCTGTCGCAGTGCACTGCGAATACATGGGATCGCACCCTCACTTCCTGCAGTGGAAAGCCAAATGTCCCACACTTCCAGTTCGCACGTTATTTGCGTGCTCACGCAGCCTGTCATTGGCACACCGTCCGGTCTGCCTTATGTATTTCTTGCCACAGGACAGCGGTAACTCATAAACGATGTTGTTCTCACATTTAACAAAGCTTTCTTTGTGCTTTTTTTGGCACCTGGGTTTTTCAGAACCACTGTAGGAGGCCTTGCACAGATTATAAAGCTTGTTTGGTGCTGAAAGGACGACGCTTACGTTGGCGTTGTTTCCTATCTTTTTCAGCCTATGTGAGACATCGTGAAGGTACGGTATGACGGCGCATTTCTGCTTGACAGGCTCCGTTTCTGGTGAAGCCTGTTCCTCACCCTCGCGAGCATGTTTGACAGTCTTGAGAAGACCCTCCGCCACAGATGTGACGACATACTGAGGAAACCCCGCCTTTTTCAGGCGGTCAGCTTGCGCCTGGAAACTACACGAACACTTGTGAGGACATGAGCGGCGAAGCGCATTCATTAGGGTTAATTTTGCAATACCCCTTTTAACTGGCTTGGAGTGGCCCAAAGAAAACGGCAAAAGCGGCTTATTGACCCTAGGCTCGTACGACCAGCAGACCTGGTCTCGCTTGAAGAACATTCGTATGTCAAGAAAACGCAAGGCATTTCATGCGTGACTGCGAGCGGTTGCAGGAAACGCGTGAACAGATCAAGTACGTTTGAAGAATCATTGCCAAATTCGCCTGGACTTGATTCTAGAAAGACAACGTAGTCGTCTACATATCTAAACACTTTCTTTACATTTGTGCCTGTTAGCTCAGTTTCAAATGTAAAGAAAGTGTTTAGATATGTAGACGACTACGTTGTCTTTCTAGAATCAAGTCCAGGCGAATTTGGCAATGATTCTTCAAACGTACTTGATCTGTTCACGCGTTTCCTGCAACCGCTCGCAGTCACGCATGAAATGCCGCAAAACAACGCCTTGCGTTTTCTTGACTTACGAATGTTCTTCGAGCGAGACCAGGTCTGCTGGTCGTAAGAGCCTAGGGCCAATAAGCCGCTTCTGCCGTTTTCTTCGGCCCACTCCAAGCTAGTTAAAAGGGGTATTGCAAAATTAACCCTAATGAATGCACTTCGCCGCTCATGTCCTCACAAGTGTTCGTGTAGTTTCCAGGCGCAAGCTGACTGCCTGAAAAAGGCGGGGTTTCCTCAGTATGTCGTCACATCTGTGGCGGAGGGTCTTCTCAAGACTGTCAAACATGCTCGCGAGGGTGAGGAGCAGGCTTCACCAGAAACGGAGCCTGTCAAGCAGAAATGCGCCGTCATGCCGTACCTTCACGATGTCTCACATAGGCTGAAAAAGATAGGAAACAACGCCAACGTAAGAGTCGTCCTTTCAGCACCAAACAAGCTTTATAATCTGTGCAAGGCCTCCTACAGTGGTTCTGAAAAACCCAGGTGCCAAAAAAAGCACAAAGAAAGCTTTGTTAAATGTGAGAACAACATCGTTTATGAGTTACTGCTGTCCTGTGGCAAGAAATACATAGGGCAGACGGGACGGTGTGCCAATGACAGGCTGCGTGAGCACGCAAATAACGTGCGAACTGGAGGTGTGGGACATTTGGCTTTCCACTGCAGGAAGTGTGGGTGTGATCCCATGTATTCGCAGTGCACTGCGACAGGAAGGAGCCAGGCACAAACAACACGTGAGATAATTGAAGCGGCGAAGATTGCAAGTTTGGGAGACATGTGCATTAGTGCACCTTCAATTGACCTATCCAAAAAGAACTAGACTTTCTAAGCAAGGCCCACAGGGTGACTAGACGATAGTGGTAGTCAGGAATGACCGCTTGATCTCTTAAAGAAGAAAAAAATCCGGTATCAGGTTGTTTGATTGCTTATCATGCATACTTATTTGTGGTTTTACATGAAGCCTTCCTGTACAATGCACCTGCGTGCGTTGCTTTTTGTTGTCTATATATATACGTACCACTGTAGAAAATAAAGCATATGTTGGAAGTCAGCGCTGTGTCTGCGTCGTTTTTCGTCCCTGTTCTTTTGCGCGCTCAAAAAGTCAAACATGAATTACCAACTTGCCGATGCCTACGCTCTCTCAATATATATATATATATATATATATATATATGTGTGTGTGTGTGTGTGTGTCATTCCATGCCAAGTGTCCCAGACGTGGCGCTCGCACATCACAGATTTTGCTGATAAAATTTGTGCCTTTTTCCTGTGCCACATGGAGTATTGTGGCAAAACACTTTTGGTCGAAAAAAATTTTGATAATCATGGCACCCCCTCGAAATTCGCTTCTATTTATTAAACTGTACCTAATAGAAAAATGTGTATAAAATCTATTTTTGTGTGTTGAGCTACGAAACCGCGCTTGCGCTATCACAAAGGTTCTGTTTAGTTGTCCCATTCATTATTTCCGATTTTTTTTGTGTTTCACTACCAGCTACGTAGCTTCAAAAACTACAAAAATCTTCAATGTTCGTGAATTTTTCTTGAGCTATTTGCAACTCACCCTAACCAATATTAATCATAGCCTGATTTCCAGGGAAGTGTATTTTAGTACAGAAATGTTTAGGGGTAAAATAGACCTCAAATCTTTCCGAAAAAATTGTGATATTTGAGAAAATGTACGATTTGTCACATGTTTGACCGTATTTTTCATACTGATGCGGTCAAAGTAAAAATCCTCGTCATGTGGCGTTTGATAGAAGACTTCATCGTTAAGTAATGAAGAAAGTCTAATCAAATCATTTTTTTTGTTTTAAGGAAGAAAATAATTTTTGAATTTGGCCCTCCGATCGCGCAGTGCATTTCATTTTGCTGCCACTTCGCCGCAAAACACGTGGTCGCCCTTACAGCTGACACTCGTCACAGGCAGCGGCCAGATGCGAGATGTATGTCAGCGGCTCGTGAGTGGTCGAAAGTCTTGTCGCGCTGTCAGGGCGACGAGTAATGAATTTGCGTTACAATGAGCATTTGCTAGGCGGGCCCAATGGGAAATATGGACGCCCGAGAGCAGCATGTGGAGTCGTTGGCACAATGTCCTAGAGGGACGTCTGCACAACTAGCATACACATACTGAAAGAAATAATGCACACTGTACACACTTCTTTCTCAGGGTATACATGTTGTACAGACGGCCTCTAGCACAATGTGCCAACGACGCCATAGGCTGCTCTCGGGCGTCCATACTTCCCATTGGGCCCGCCAAGCAAGCTCACATTGTAACGCGAATTCATTACTCGTCGCCCTGACATCAACGTGACAAGACTTTCGACCACTCACGAGCCACTGACATACATCTCGCATCTGGCCGTTGCCTGTGACGAGTGTCAGCTGCAAGGGCTACCACGTGCTTTGCGCCGAAGTGGCAACAAAATGAAATGCACTGCGCGTTCGGAGGGCCAAATTCAAAAATTATTTTCTTCCTTAAAAGAAAAAAAAGATTTGATAAGACTTTTTTCATTACTTAACGATGAAGTCTTTTATCAAACGCCGCATGACGAGGATTTTTACTTTGACCGCATCAGTATGAAAAATATGGTCAAACATGCAACAATCGTACATTTTCTCTAATTTCACAATTTTTTTTTCGGAAAGATCTGAAGTCTATTTTACCCCTAAACATTTCTGTACTAAAATACACTTTCCTGGAAATCAGGCTATTATTAATATTGGTTAGGGTGAGTTCCTGATAGCTCAAGAAAAATTCACGAACTTTGAAGATTTTTGTAGTTTTTGAAGCTACGTAGCTGGTAGTGAAACACAAAAATTCGGAAATAATGAATGGGACAACTAAACAGAACCTCTGCGATAGCGCAAGCGCAGTTTAGAAGCTCAACACACAAAAGTAGATTTTATACACGTTTTTCTATTAGGTACAGTTTAATAAATAGAAGCGAAATTCGAGGGGGTGCCAGGAACGTCAAAAATTTTTTCGAGCAAGAATGTTTTGCCACAATACTCCATGTGGCACAAGAAAAAGGCACAAATTTTATCAGCAATAGCTGCGATGTGCGAGCGCCACGTCTGGGACACTTGGCATGGAATGACCCTTAAATATAAGAGCTACAGAAAGATCACGAAGGTCCTGATACTGTAGGAAGGCATTTGACACACGACGTACGTTTTAGCACTATGCTAATGCTAAAACGTACGTCGTGTGCCAAGTACCTTATATATATAAGGTATGATATATATAAATATATATATTTAGCGGTGGTATGGAGAGTTCTGTAGAGAACTGAAATACAGAAACACCGTCCAGAAATACAGCGAGACACATTACTGTCAGAATGAGTGAGATATGAAAAGCAATAGTTTCGCTAACATCGTTCATTACTGTCAAATGCGGCAATATACTAGACCTGGCATAAACATTAGCATAGCCAGCAGTCAGTTTTTATGAATAGGAATCAATGGCCAGCCATCAAGCACTTCTTTGCGACATCCATTACATATTTTATGTGGCATACAGCGCAAAACATGCAACATGTGTAGTTCTCATGTAGTACAGGATTCTCATGTAGTCATCTGAGATACAGGACCCCAATAGGTGACACAGCTTGCGTGCATGAGCTTGGCAGTGTCGTGTTCCCAGACCATGTCAGGGTCAGGCGGCATTCTGGCGAAAAGGACAGCAGGTTGCACTGATTCGAGACCACTCACGGCCAGACCTTAAGCGTGGCTATTCCGAATTCTTGGACACGTCTTGACTACCTCGAGACACGAAGTTTCCAAGGAGGCTTCCTGGTCAAATTCAGCTGTAGAGCTTCAATGTGCAGTCTTGAAGCAACCTGAAATAGTCAAGTGCACAAAAATAAACACATGATGACAGACAGATCGATCACCTTTTAATCTGACAAGGGCAGCGCTCACACACCAGATTCCATGAAGTGTCATGGTAATGAACAAAACCAGGGATACTCATTAACTTTGCTGTACTTTTAGGGTCTGTTACTCCCTTAGCCAGCTGCAACTGTTTCCGCTGCATGACCTCCGTACAATTAGAAGGATGTTTTTTTAGAGAACGCATATTTCTTATCAAAATTGTATAATAGTCACGCTCAAGATGTTTTCGCGCACACACTCTATGTCAAGAAGGAAATAGTTTGCTGCAACTAAAATGGCAATGAAGAGATTAATTAACAAAAACTCATTAATTAACTTTTAATTACTGACCTGGAGGTAGTTGTTTATATTAGAAAGTTGTATCGCGTGCCAATTTATGGCATACACATTTTTTAATCGCGAAAGTTACACGTAATTCGTGATATTCATCCTTGAATTTCAAGGACGAAATCGAAACTGATAGCGCCTGACGTGCAGGAAACATCGCTTCTCTGTTACGTAAGCTCGGAGCTACACGTGAAAAGAAGGTGATGATAGTTTAATGAAGGTGGGTCGAAGCAGAATGTGATCAGGAAAATCTGCAAGCATTCAGAAATACACAAGTAAACAGCTTATTATTTGGGTGCGATGTGTGGTACTTATCTGTAAACATAGAAAGAAAAGGTTGATATTACTGCCGTTTCGGATGCGCGCATCTCGAAAGAAACAAATGAGCACCAAACGCCACATGCAAAGGTAAGGCGATCCGCTGACGCAAGTTAGATGACTTGCCAGTTTTCACGAAAAGGTACGACCACGACGCGCCTTCATTCAAATTTCGTCACTCCCTTGTCGCGGGCAGCTCCGGTCTGACGTAACAGAAAAACCGCGTTTTCTGTGTGCCGGACACGATCAGTTTTGATTTAGCCCTTAAAATTTCACAATAAATATCTCGAGTTACGTAAAACTTTCATGATTTCTGAAAAATGGGTATACCATAAAGCGGCACGCACTACAAATTTCTAATATAAACAACTGCCCTCAAGTCAATAAATAAAAATTAGTTAACGGGTTTTTGTTAATTAGTCCCGTCAACGCATTTTTTGTTGCGGCAGAATATTTCCGCCTCGAACTAGAGTACTACTGGAGCGTGACTGTCATAGAGTTTTTTTTATAAAAGATATGTACTGCCTGAAAAAAAATCACCCTGTATAGCATGGCAGCAGTATTTTAATAATAATAATAATTGTTGGGGTTTGACGTCCCAAAACCACGATAAGATTATGAGAGACGCCGTAGTGGAGGGCTTCGGAAGTTTCGACCACCTGGAGTTCTTTAACGTGCACCTAAATCTAAGCACACGGGTCTAAAGGGTGTGTCCAGATAAGATCGAACACGAGGTCCCGGTCACCATTCCCGATTGTGATGAAATTTGCTGTAGGTCTAAGCATTACACCCAGAACAATGGTTTCGCTGTTAGTTTTGCGAAAAAAAATTTTGTTCGCCTGAAAAAAAAATACAAATTTTGGCCGCAAAAAACGCTTTCCCGCCAATTTCGCGATTTTGGAATTTTGAGCGCACCTAGGGAAAAAACGGTGCACTTCTTCGTCACAACATTTATTCCCCTTAAAGAACAAGTGAAATACTATCTTATGAGTCTATTATTCTGCTTGCTTGTCGAAGCACGTTTGAAGAAAAAAATCACAAACTTGGCAAATCGCACAAAATTCCTCTATTTCAGGAATTTATTGCTGCAAGCAAGTTAAAGTGAGAATAATAAAAATCGGTACATATTAACTTTGATACTTTCGCTCTCTTTTAAAATAATTTGCGTGGTTTTATCGCGCTCCGTTTTACTCGATAATTGGGCTGAAACGTAAGTGATTTACCAAAAACGCCGAACTTTGAAAATGATTTTCTCGAAAAGGCCATTTTTAATTTTTTTTTTAAATCCCTCTGCTTGAAGTCAAGGACATCATCTACCATTGTGCAGAAAAAAACGTTGCATTATTTTGGTTGCTAACAAGTTATAGTGCGTCAAATGTGACCATGCCAGCCTAGCGGCCGCGTCGTTCGTTATGGGCTGAAACTCGGATATAAGATGTTAAAAATACTTGTACGTGATATAATCACAAATCAGCAGCTCCACACCAACAAATGCACAGCCCGGTGTCATGGTTCAGCAAGCTTTGTCTTGCGATCAGCCGCTTGACAAACCCGCAACAGCGGCCACTCGATGCTGCGGGCGCTGACATTACATGAGTGCCACTTCGACTGCGGATGAGCTCCGCTTGAGCGCCAAAGTACGCTCAGAGGACAAACGAGAGAAGGAATGCATCACTGTGAAAGTTAAAGGCCGTTAAGTGCGAACAAATGTCATAATATGCAACGAAAACTCTGCCGGCGATTTCCCTGTGAGCGCCTCCAGTAGTGCGCTCATGTGTTGCTTTCTCTCTTCGGATGGCCTAAAGATAATTAGATTCATTCTATGAGCAACATATGACACAAACGAAAGCCATTGACATCTAAAGAAAGCTGTCATACTTGCTTCCGATGGTCGAGCAACTCAAACTGCAGTTGTTCATCTCGTGCCAGAACACTTGTGTCAGCCGGCTGTGAAAAGAAGTGTGTCCAAGCCCTTTACTTCATTGAAGAACCACTTTTACAATACTGTATTGTTGTGCGTCCGCAGATAGGATATTCAACACAAGTCGAGCGTTTATCACGATATTATGCGGCTTCGGGCATAACAGCAGGGGAAAAAATACATCCGTGCTGTATTGAAGGCGCTCACTGGGAAATTGCCGGCAGAGTTTTCGTTGCATATTGTGACATTTGTTGGCACTTAACGGCCTTTAACTTTCACAGTGATGTATTCCTTCTCTCGTTTGTCCTCTGAGCGTACTTTGGCGCTCAAGCGGAGCTCATCCGCAGTCGAAGCGGCACTCGTAATGTCAGCGCCCGCAGCATCGAGTGGCCGCTGTTGCGGGTTTGTCAAGCGGCTGATCGCAAGACAAAGCTTGCTGAACCATGACACCGGGCTGTGCATTTGTTGGTGTGGAGGTGCTGATTTGTGATTATATCACGTACAAGTATTTTTAGCATCTTATATCCGAGTTTCAGCCCATAACGAACGACGCGGCCGCTAGGCTGGCATGGTCACATTTGACGCACTATAACTTGTTAGCAACCAAAATAATGCAACGTTTTTTTCTGCACAATGGTAGATGATGTCCTTGACTTCAAGCAGAGGGATTTAAAAAAGAATTAAAAGCGGCCTTTTCGAGAAAATCATTTTCAAAGTTCGGCGTTTTTGGTAAATCACTTACGTTTCAGCCCAATTATCGAGTAAAACGAAGCGCGATAAAACCACGCAAATTATTTTAAAAGAGAGCGAAAGTATCAAAGTTAATATGTACCGATTTTTATTATCCTCACTTTAACTTGCTTGCAGCAATAAATTCCTGAAATAGAGGAATTTTGTGCGATTTGCCAAGTTTGTGATTTTTTTCTTCAAACGTGCTTCGACAAGCAAGCAGAATAATAGACTCATAAGATAGTATTTCACTTGTTCTTTAAGGGGAATAAATGTTGTGACCAAGATGTGCACCGTTTTTTCTCTAGGTGCGCTCAAAATTCCGAAATCGCGAAATTGGCGGGAAAGCATTTTTTGCGGCCAAAATTTGTATTTTTTTTTCAGGCGAACAAAATTTTTTTTCGCAAAACTAACTGCGAAACCATTGTTCTGGGTGTAATGCTTAGACCTACAGCAAATTTCATCACAATCGGGAATGGTGACCGGGACCTCGTGTTCGATCTTATCTGGACGCACCCTAAACCATTTTCGCCTCCATCGAAAATGCGGCCGCGGCGGCCAGGATTCGATCCCGCAACCTGCGGGTCAGCAGTAGAGCACCATAACCACTAGACTAGCAGTATTTTAACGAAGACCTGTAGGTCGCGGGATCGAGTCCCGGCCTCGGCGGCTGCATTTTCGTTCGAGGCGAAAATGTTTGAGGCCCGTGTACTTAGATTTAGCTGCACGTTAAAGAACCCCAGGTAGTCGAAATTTCCAGAGCCATCTACTACGGCGTCTCTCAATCATATCGTGGTTTTGGGATGTTAAACGCCAAATGTTATTATTAGTTTAACGAAGAAAACGGCAAAATGTGTATACAGCTACACGAAATATGGCGAATGTACGACAAGACTAGGCTTGCCTTCACTGCCTTCTTTCTGTCGCATCATTGTGAGCGTGCCCTTCTAGTGCCTGGCTTCAGAACAGCTGCACGAAGGTGCAGCTATTCTAAAGGCCTAATGTGCCATTTTTTCTTCAGATCTATATCAACAGGCAAAGGTCTCGTTTTTCCGTTTGTCTGGAAGGACAACCCACCAGCCAGCGTTGACCAGTATAGAGGGTTGGGAGCAAACTCGGGCAAACTGTGCAGCACAAACATCACCTCAAACCTCAAACAATCGAGGTGATGAGAAGCGGTCAAACAAAAAGGAACAGTGTTGAAGTGACTTATATACATATTAAAAACAACAGCTGATTATGGCACGAAATTGGGACAATTAAGGTGCATTGTAAAAGAATGTCAAATGAGGTACCCTGCTGTAAAAAGTGCTAAATATTCATTGCAGACTATGGCGAATAGAATTCAAATAGGATACAGCGAGTGTTTCGAGGTATAATGACGAAGCAATAATTGCTAGAGATTTATGAGCGAAAAGCACAATGCGATTAAGCGGTGCTACATAGTGGGAGATCACGGATTAATTTCAACTACCTGGAGTTCTTCAACGTGCACAAATCAGAGGGCATGGGAGTTTCTGTATCTCGCCCCCTTCTAAATGCAGCTGCCGGGGTCAGGAATAGAACCCGCGTCCTTGGGCTTCGCAGCGTAACGTTTCCAAGTCCATTTTAAAGGATTTTTGTCCACCGCCCACAACATCACTGTAGACTGTATCTTTGTGTTGAAAATAATAACGAACTGAACCACGGCTGGTATAACAAAGGCATCCAATATCCACGAAACACAGCGTTTGAGCAGTATGTTTACTGCCATTATTACTAGCCGGTGTTGTGTTTACTATTAGGTACTAGCACCACACCACATTAGACAAAGCAAGTATCACAGGAGGATGAGGTTATGCTCGTATGCAGTTTGTGGACAAAAAAAAAAAAAGTACAACTTTGAAGTGAACTCACATTTACCTTTGTTGCATGATAACTTTTAGCATCATAAGATCAAGTCACCACTGTTTCAATTAAATGAAACCGTGCTACAAAAGCTATTGCATCAAAGTTTTATAGCAGTTACGCACGCACGCATGGACACGCGCGCGCGCGCGCACGCACACACGCACGCGCACACACACACACACACACACACACACACACACACACACACACACACACAAACAAACAAACACAAACAAGCAAACACGGCGAGAAGTTCGAATATGCAGCGAATAAATACGTATTAAACGTGTTTCAACGTCTGGGTAGCAAAGGAAAGAAACACTAAATTCTAGAGTTTCACGAGCCAAAATCATGATCTGTATATCAGGCATGTTCGGGCCGGGTGCATTAGATTGATTTTGATCAGCTGATCTTACTTACCCTTCAAATATATATCGGTGCAACGTTGCTCTACGTGTCACCACACTCGACTTGCAACCGAGATTTCAACTCGCAATTTCATGTTTTTCTGGCATGTATGGAATAAGGAAACACGATATTGGCGCGCACCACTCCGTTTTACCCGCTACTGGATAGTCCAGTGCGGTTTTCGTCGTTGCCAAGCCATTGAAACACGATAGCAAAATCCGTGCAACTGGAACATCAGAAAGACAAGTGGCAAAGCTACGTGTGAAGCGAATAAAAGAGTTGTAGGCAGAAGCCGGCAGAACTCACCTGAAATCTATAACGACCGTAGGAGCGTCGTCCACAGGCTTCGTCTGTCGGTGCCACTGGGATCCGTCATGCGCTGCCATCTTGCTCAGGCAAGTTCACGACGAAACGAAGCTTACTGCAGGGACTTCTCCGTCCGGAGGCTGCTTTTCCCAAACACTGAGTGACACTGCTTCAGCCAGACACGGCAAGAGCGAGCCGACGATACGATACTACGCCACGAATGCATAGCATGAAGAAAGTCACGCAAAACAATCACTTGCAATCACGCCTGACGACACAGATTATTCTGGCGGACTAAAGAACGACCACAACGAGACTGATCACGAACAATGCCTTCTAACGACGCCAGGCTGGCCAGGCCAAAATGGCTGTCTCGTATTGATGGCTTCGGCTTTGGATTAAAGTAGCCTCCACGAACGCCTCAATGGTTTCGGTTTTGTTTTGGTGCTATAGAACACACATCCATGCATAGTTAAAGCTCTATTGAATAATATCAGGGTGGAGGAGGCGAAGCGTGCCCTGTGTGTGTCTGTAAGGGCTGTACGGTGGGAGGGGGCGCAGGTGAACGTGCATCCCCTGCTCTAGGGGCTAGGGAGAGTGCGGTGAGGCCGTGTGTGCGTGCCTAGCTGTGCTCAACGTTTGCTGAGCGATTTGGTGGCCCGCGCGGATTATCGTGAAGATATAGTTTAGCTGTGGCGGGCAGAAATGATGACCACGCGCGCTATAATTCTGGTAGTATTGTCGCTCTTTAGGAGACGCGGTACGCCTTGATAACCGGTCTGCGCGGTTATCATGCCAGCTTTGCGGCACATGTTTTTACGGCCGTCGAGTTAGATGTGTTCCCGATCGCCAGTGCGTTCAACACCATGCACGTCCATTTCACTAATAAATGTATGTTTTCTGCCATACATGCTGTCGTAGGAATCTACAAACCTCGCTTGCAAACGTGCGAAGATTCGCAAATTTGTCAGCGCTGCCATTGTTAAACGTTGTCATAACTCTGAATGTTTCGCTTGGGGGCAAGTTTTTTTAAGAACCCTGTTTACTTGTAGACGTTTTCGAAGCGCCGTTTCAGCAATATCGTAACTGAAGCCATAACACAATACGTGCGTAATTCCACATTTTACGAATCCGTGTTATATATTCTCAACCAAAATTTTTCGGTATACCACAAGCCAAAGCAGCGAACTGTATCTTGGTCGCAGCCAGTGAAGCTTTCTTTTTTAAAAAAAACCCACCCTGTACAGGCACGTAGGCAAAGGGGGGGCCCGGGCCCCCCCCCCCCCCCCCTCCCGAAATTCGTCCAGCCTTTTATGTTCCCGGGCAATTTTTTTTCTTTTTGCCATGAAAAGACTTTCTTTCGAATAATTAGGCCTTGCCCCCCCCCCCCCCCCCCCCGAAAAAAAATCCTGGCTACGTGCCTGACCCTGTATATGCAGAACCATCACTGACTCCCTTGGAGCAAGGGAGTCATCTATTTCATTCAGGAGCGTCGACCAGGGCATTGTGACTCCCCTTAGAAAAAAAGGTGGTCATCGGCTGCCACAAAGAGAGTCAAGCAGACGTGACTCCCTTTTGACTCTCTTTTTTTTAAGAGTGTAGCTATGCAGCGCGACACCCTAGCCGCTAAGCAATTTATACAACAGATGCGAAACTGCGATGAAGACGCTCAGCAGCCTGTGGCAGGTTCACCATCTGCTCACAGCCTACTTTCACCGCTCGTGGACCAGAATGACTCTAATGACATACTTCCTTCGTGATTCGCGATGTACGTACTCCGTGGCGACAAAATAGCACCAGATAGTGCCTGCTAAACACATTACCACTGTCGTTTCCTTGATCGCCCTTATGAGGGGCGGCGGTTCTAAGAATTTCATCTTGCCGTGGGAAGGTCGGCTCGCAGACAGTCGGAGCGTAGCAGTTAGATAGATAGGTAAGACGTAGTACAATACAGCATAATAAAATTGATTGAAAGAGCCTGAGCAGGGGGTGTCCTTAAGCAGCTCGCACTTGCGTCCTCCTGATATATTTCACTTTGGCAGTACGTGCCACCGACATATTTCGGAGTTAGCATGGTGAAGATTATGCAAAATATTCAACCAGTATATAATGTCAGATGTAGGCGAAAGTTTATGGAAAGCACTTATTTTGTACTGTTGAGCCTGCGTTAGTCGAAACTGAGAGTAATCTGAAGGTAACACGTTAGTCGAAACTTAGAGCAAGTACAAGCGTCAGCTCGGAACTTACTGCCTACAGAGTGCACAACGACCACTTGATAGATTCGAGGCGGACGGCAACCCCCTCTGAGCGATGCGGCCATGTTTTTCTGTGTGTGCGCGTGCGTGCGTGCGTGTGTGTGTGCGTGTGTGTGTGTGTGTGTGTGTGTGTGTGTGTGTGTGTGTGTGTGTGTGTGTGTGTGTGTGTGTGTGTGTGTGTGTCCGGTTATTCACGCACATGCGCAGGTAACACCCGGTATTTCCCTACAGGTGAAATGCTTGGCATATAGCGAAATAGTGGACACGTCAAACACCTATATTAGCCGTAGTCAGCGCAAGGGAACGGAGAGAGTCTAGACATACACACGAGGCAAACCAAATATCTAGCACTATAACATATAAAGTGCCATGATGGTCCGTGAACATTCCTGACTCTATGTTGAGGAAGGTCACGGACTGTTCAAGTATGACTGGTAAGTTGTAGGGTCAATAATTCCTCAATTTGCCACCGGTGGATCAACAGTCATTTTCCTGAAAGATATGTTAGCTGCTGTGCTGTCGCAGTAAATTGGACGCCCTCAAAACATATCGGCGACGCACTGATTTCAGGAACGAACGCAGAGCGTGTACAACGGGGCGTATTTAAGTCCGTGGCGCTGCGAAAATGACCCCGAGGTTGCCTGGTTCACACGATGGCCAATTGGCTGCGCCGCAGGCGTAGCCAGAGGTCAGCGCCAGATTTCTGTGGCACCGTTTCGACGTCCTTATTAGCGAGGCCGCATGGCAGAAAAGGGCGCATTCGTAGTATTTACGCTTCTGCTGACGGGCGACTGCCTGCGCAGGCCTTTAAGGGAGCTGGGGTCTAATTGGCGCTGACGGTTGCTTGCGTACATTCGTTTAGACCGCTGAGAGAAGGCGACACTGCAGAACTTGAAATACGATCGCGAATTAGGCTTTCGTGATTCTTACGGCGTTGGCTTTCTTGGACTATGTCAGCGAGTCATAGGTCAGTGTCTCACTATGCACAAAGGATACCTTGCCTACCGGTGTACCGCTGTGCTGTTCCGCTGTACTGTCTGCAAGCCGACAATCGACAAAGCGCGAAATGCCACCTTCACTGAACAGCCTGCGCCCGCAGTTTATATAGCTCTTTATTTCAGACAAAAAAAAATGTCTTTGATACAAGTACAAATGTCTTTGATACAAGGGTCCCGTCAGGCAGAGCACATATGCCTTTTGCCCTTGCATCAAAGACATTTTATTTGTCTGAAATAAAGAGCTATATAACATACATATGCCACTATCTTGAAGGAGGAGGAAGAAAAGGCAGGAAGGTCATCCAGACGCGCGTCTGGTTTGCTACCCTACACTGGCGGGAAGGGAGGAAACGATTAAAAGAAAGAAAGAAGAGGGAAGAACGTTATGTCAGGGTACTTGTGCGCCTGTCTATTTCACGTCTACAAGCGATCGCTTCCACCGGCCGATATTAAAAGAAGTTCATAAGTGCCCGCGTCGCCTTTCTGGCCTGCGACACGCTGGGCCACGAAACGAGGATCTTCTCTTCTAAAAACGGGGACTGTCGTCTAGTTTGTTCAGCGCATTGCGCAGAATGTTGTGCTCGGTCACATAGCGATAAAAAAAACAAACACAGTACATGTTCTATCGTTTCGTCACTGTTGCACGAGTCACATCTGGAGGCGTCTGCCATTCCTTTACGAAAAGAGTATGCCTTCATGAAGGCCACTCCTAGCCACAGACGACAGAGTAAAGTTGCGTCACTTCGGCAAAGGTGCGATTGAATATGCAGCTTCCTTCCTATCGAAGCGTACGACATGGAAACTGTCTGGGCGTCACTCCCGTTATAGCACACAGTAGATTTGCTAGCGTGAAAGCGGGCCATCAAGGTTTTTCTTAACAGAAGGGACGAATTTTCGTCAAATACGTGCCTTGCATCATTCCTGTATGCTGTCGTCAAGACATAGATGCGGACGGGACGCACTGGCAGCTGCGAGGTTATGTTATGCGAGGAAGTCAGTGCCTTTGTGGATCTCTTTAACGCACAAATGTTGGCGAAGCGAGGGCATATAGTAATGGCGAACGCTGGCTAATTGATGGCAGACGTTGGCTAGCGGTGGTTATTTGTTTGCCTATTCTATCTAGCGCGGACTTTTGGCGCCAGAATTATGGGTAATGTGAGTTAATGCTGGATAATATAGGGCAAATGCTGATCAGTGTTGGCTAATAATTGCTCCCTGCTGCAATAAAAGCCTCGCTGTCTTCATTCGATGTCAAACCAATGACTAAGTTGTCTGCCTATGCATAGGTTTTTTTTTTCTATTTAGTTTTATCGTTTTTTGGCCCGTTTAGGCGTTTTATACAGGACGTGGTCGGCTGGGCAATCTATATGGGTCGCCGACTCCCGTCCCAGTTTGTCATATATTTTAAACGTGGCATCTGATACAGCTTCAACAGGCCTCACACTGTTTTTCAATGCGGCAAGCGAGTATGCAAACCAATGCTCTCTAACAAGCGTGTCACAGACGCGATGACATCCAATCGGTCGAAATCAGAGATCGTATTACGGTGTCGTTTGGCAGCAACAGCGATACCACGGGACACGCCCAGTCGTGAGTAAATACGAGGCAGCGATTACGGAGGCCATTTATATACGACTTCTTCTTCTCGAAAGCCAATCGATGATTCGTTTCGGTCCGAGCGTTTGCGGACATTTGCCCGAGGGCTTGGTTTCTGCGATCCGATTGAGATTATTTCTTGCACGTGGGCGACACAGAAATGATAGCGGGAAAAAAGTATGGAGCGAGGAGACGGAAAGAGGCTGGGGAGAGGAGGGGTGCATGAAATCGAAAGACGCACCGGCTTCTGTACTCGCCGGCAGCTGCGTTATTACGGGAAATATTTATTACACCGGGCTGAGAGCGTCCCTGGCCGAG
The DNA here is from genome assembly GCF_013339695.2 of Rhipicephalus sanguineus. Lineage (NCBI taxonomy): Eukaryota > Metazoa > Arthropoda > Arachnida > Ixodida > Ixodidae > Rhipicephalus > Rhipicephalus sanguineus. Next base: position 18,676,651 of record NC_051182.1, on the reverse strand, counting down.
TCTTCGATGTGGCCGCTCATACACCAGCGTTACTTGCTGAAGTTGACCTTTGCGTGCCGCAATGATGGCAGCAAAGAAATATGTCTCAAGAACCAGTGCAGCAGGGGCGTAGCCAGGGGCGGGGGGGAGGGTTGGAGGGGATCGAAACCCCCGTCCCCCCAAACAAATTTTTAATTTTGCTTACGTATATATACACGCACACATAAAAACGCACGCACGAAGATGCATAAAGTATGGTTTAACCCCCCCGTCCTCCCTAAAAAAATTTCTGGCTACGCCCCTGCAGTGGAGTTAATCCGAACTAGACAGAAGTTCAGGGTAAGATGGCGGCTCGAAGTGATTAGAACACGTTCAACCGGCCATGTGACTCGAGCCAACGTTTAGACGAGTGGTTATGTCGACGAAAGACGGCCCCAACGAATACGAGTCCTTTCGTAGAAATGTTGATCCAGCGGCATTTCCTGTTCCAATGATTTCTTAGGAATGATCTTGTGGGACAAGCCAGGGAAGCGCGAAGAGGCCTTGGTTTCCGAACACGGTTTAAGCTTACTGAGCTCAACAAGCGACCAAACATAAGAAGCAACCGCTTATTCGCAGGTGAAAAGTGCATGCTTGGTTTTCTCCGCACGCGTGGTCGCCGTGTTACATGTGAATCCTGTTCATTTTTGGCTCACCAATAGAAATCAGCTCGCGAAGTTCAACACTATCCACTCTTTCATCCGAAACAACGACCATAGCACAGCAATAAGCGAAGATACAAGTGTGTTCGGAGCCGCAAACATGGAGACTAGGCGAATCCATGCACTACTCGTCATGCCCATGGTGGCTGAACAATCGTAGCCCCACGCTTCCCTAAACTAAATATTGTAGAGAATTCTATACTTAACAGAGAGAAGATGTAATACGCCATGCCGATGCTCCGGATAACAACGTTCCTGGGACGGCGGCTACCTTCAATGAAACGCAAGGCTTAGGCGAATCACCTAGAGAGCTGCCAAAGCAGGTTCTCGGTTATTTTTTTTTCTTTTCGTTTTATGCTGCAGTCAATTTTGTTTTATCGATAATGGTGGATTCCGTCTTCTCAGTTTGTAACTAGCACCCGCTAATTTCGCGGCATTAAGGTATAACACCTGTAGATACTTCAATCGAGCACCTCGAACAGAAAATAGAAATGAATCAAGCCAGCAGGGAGAAAAAAAAAAGGAGGAGGTGCGATTGGGTTATGGCGAAGCGCCTAGAAACATACGGAACACGCCTTATTTTCAAAGTTGTAGTGCCGATATAAAGAACAGCCCTTCTAACGTCTCCATTAAAAGTGCCCTGAATCATCGGCCATAATGATAAGGCTCTGTGATCGCGCTCCGCCCAGTGTTTATGCCATAATTTTTTCTGAACCTACGCGTAATTCTCCGTAGTACCGCTTATCGCATTGCACCGAAAGAAACCGCAGCATCGTGCTTGCAAGTGTTGCAAAAGCAACCACAACCATCTGGAAGCACCCTCGTGGCATGGTAATTATTTTTGTTTGTCCCGAATGGTGCCGCATGAAGAGCAGTTTTCGCTTCGTTCTGCGCCAACGAGCACCTTCTCATTTTCATTTCATTATTAATGCGTTTAGCAAATCTGGGGGTGTGAATCCTGTCAAATCTCTTCAAGGAAGTTTGTGAGGCTTCGTTTTTACCTAACGGCCTTCACTTGGGCGGCGTTGAGAATTCAAATTCCCCGAGTATGGGTGTGATGTATAGTCCGCCTTTGATTTTACGCTCGTTGTGCGATAACCTAGACGCTATACGTACAGCAAACCTAGATAATAGCATCGCCAGCTTTATGGACCAGGATGACTTAATATGTGTTCGGTTAATTTGGTCATGGCGCGGTGGGCCATTTATCTTCACGTAAAAGACCGAAACGGATACGAAGACAGCTTATACAATTTATGCTACCATGTCTACGTTGCCCCAGAGTGAGAAGATGAGGTGCTGTTTTTACGACCTCAATGAAATAGGCGCACATTGAGGCGAGTCAATTTCCTCGACTTGACGACCGTTACGCAAACTTGTAATTGTTCAGTGGGCTGCGGAAGTTTTGGCGGGTGTAGTGTATAATGTATAATTTTTAGGCTCTTACGTCCCGAAATTACGATAAGATTATGAGGGACGCCGATAGCTGACCGGCATCCTGCGGGTCAGCTATCGAGCATCATAACCACCATTACAGGGTCAGCTATCGAGCATCATAACCACCATTACCTGGAGGTGGCGGGCGTATTATGTATGTTCTTCGAGAAACCTGGGCCGATTACATAATGCGCATGACAGACAACCGGTGGTCAGTTAGAGCAACGGAGAGGACACGAAGGCATGGCAAATGCAGCCGAGGTCGGCGTCGAGTCAGCTAGAGTGTCGAAGTTAGCAAGTTCGCTCGGATAAAATGGAATTAGCTCGCCCAAAATAGCGTAAATTCGAGATCGGTGGGAAAGCTGGGCCTTCGTCCTGCACTGGACATGAAGTAGGCTGATAATGATGACGAGGAAGATGGGAAGCGTGTTACTGGTTTGCACGACTGTGTTGCCTACCTTCCGAATGTCGAAAAGGCATTCAGTTAAGTTTTACCGAAGATGCAGCGTTCTCGTTTTACTGTTTTTCAACTTGGCTGACTGTGGACAGAGGGAGAGTGGGAGAGAGAACGAAGCAAAGAGGTGATGATAGATTGTGGCAGAATAGCGCAAAGAAGGGGACAGTGCACAGCGCTTTCAACGCACAGTGTCCTGTGTGTTACACTCTACCGTTCTTCGCGCTGTTCTGCCAGAACGTTCATGAAACAACTAACCCACCTAAGAAGCCTTGTGATGATAGAAATAAGGAAGCCACACGGGAAAGACAGAAAAGTTAACGTGGCTGAAACCCTTCCGAAACCCTGGCTACGAGTACACGCGAACACAAATACGGATGAATCGCTGTCACAGCTTGGCGATTTCCATAGCCTTAATGTAATCATAACAGAATAAACGAATCAATTAATAATTCAGTGTCATAATCAATCGATAAACAGATTGATCATTCGCACTGCTCCGCCACCCTACCCTTCCTATCCAGAGTGAATTGAGAAGGCGCATGCACACTGTGCACTCAACAGCAAGTGCCGCTCGAGTTTCTTATGAATCCTAATGTATTCAAATTTCTCAGCTTTTATGACTGTCAATAGAAGCACGAAATGATAGAAGAGTCGTGCAGACTTAGAAAAGTTTCAATGAACACGATGGATAACCACGCGGAGAGGGAGCCCACGTCTTTTTTTTTCTTCCAAGCCGCTCGCGAGCCAAGCCAATCCGTCTGGCATGCATCTGCTGCCAGCAGACGATATAGATTCTGGAGAGTAGCAGGAGAAGGCGTCTCGCACATGCGTGCCCCAAAATCCACATCGATACGTCTGCACCACTCGCTCAAACGCCCATGAGAAAACATATATGGATAGCGAGATGTATATATAAAAGGGGGGAATGAAGACGCCGCGAGGCGGTCGCGAAGCGCAAAACGAAAGGAAGACCTATTGCAGAATGAAAACAATGAAAAATGAAAATATTATACAACAGAATGAAAGCACAGTGATGGAAGTGTGTGCGTGCGCAGATCGATTCAATCGGGCGTCCTGATGAATGCGCCTACCGTGACGTCTCCATTGACAGCGAAGGCCGCTTGGGGGAGAGGGATGAGAAAGTAGAGGGGGTGGTGTATTCCAGCCGTGAACGGTACTCGGCCGAAGGGTGTTGACAACGCCGAGTGAGCGGGGACGCCGCCATGCGCATGAAGGCAGAAAAGATGCATTGGGCATGCCGCTGCAGCGCTTGTAACGTCTAGTTCGGAGGATCTATCTATCTATCTATCTATCTATCTATCTATCTATCTATCTATCTATCTATCTATCTATCTATCTATCTATCTATCTATCTATCTATCTATCTATCTATCTATCTATCTATCTATCTATCTATCTATCTATCTATCTATCTATCTATCTATCTATCTATCTATCTATCTATCTATCTATCTATCTATCTATCTATCTATCTATCTATCTATCTATCTATCTATCTATCTATCTATCTATCTATCTATCTATCTCCTATCTATCTATCTATCTATCTATCTATCTATCTATCTATCTATCTATCTATCTATCTATCTATCTATCTATCTATCTATCTATCTATCTATCTCGTGTTCGGTGCATATGTGCCATGCATTCCATATTAAGCCTACCGCGTGCTATATAAACGTAAATAACGCGTTCCATTGTTGTTATTTTTCAGTGGCTCCACAGTACAAAAACAATACTTTTTATCGATCCAAGTCTTCGAAACATACCTAGCTGATTAAACCACGCGAACGTTGGACAAGGAGCTCATGTCAGACATTGATTACACGAGGGGAAATGAACAAGTTTTGCAACTAGGCTATAACCAAACATGTGACAGTGATCTATCTCTCCCTTTTGTTTAGGTCATATCTACAGCCTAGCAAGGTATGAATATCAAGCCTTCCAGTTCATTACTTGGTCTGCATCAGGCAGTCCGATATGGCGTCCACCCAGGATATGAAGCTCGAGTACCGGAGCCGTATCAAATTTTTGTGCAAAGAAGGAAGTTCCGCCAAAGCAATCCACAGTATAATGGTGAATGTGTGTGGCAGTGAATGACCTTCACATGCTACAGTGACTCGATGGTTCAATGAGTTTAAACGTGGACACGTGCAGCTGGAAGACGAACCAAAGTTAGGGTGGCTGACCACTTCAACCGATTTGGACAATTCAGCCTCTGCAGAGAGCGTAATCATGGATAATCGCCAAATCAAGGTGTCCGAAGCTGCTGGAGAATTGAGCATTTCTGATGGCAGTGCTTTCACTATCATCCGCGATGTTTTGAATAGGTTCAAGGTCTCGGCGTGATGGATGCCACGGAACCTCTCAGCGCAAGGTGTACACCACCGCGTTCATTCATCAAGGGAACTTTTTCCCCTCTAGTCCAGCGTCCCAGAAGATTTTCTCTCCCGCCTCGTGACAGTGGACGAGGCTTGGTTCTATCACTGGGCCCAGAAACAGAACACTAGTCTACGTAGTGGATACACCTGGGATCCCCTCCCCGGAAAAAGTTCATGACCCAGCGCTAAAGGAGGAACCAGATGGCGACACTTTTCGGGACGCAAAGGGGATCCTGCTCTTTGAGTATCATGAAAACAGTGGGACATTTAAAGGCGGACACTACGCCAACGTTCTACAAGAACTGTGGAAAGACATCATGGTGTCATCATCGCGCCGCAAAGCTTTCGCCTACTAGTGATCGCTGGGCTTTGTACACAACAGCGTCTGCGTTGTACATTCAAGCCCTTCGAGATGCAAAAAAAAAAAAACCTTTTCATTCACATGTACTGCCCTCTATGTTGACCACTAATGTTAAAAAATTCTGGCGAACTATTAATTCCTCATCCAATGACGTTATCACGCTGACCAATTCCTCTGGTGACCCCATTTCATCGGATGTTTTTGCCACAGTTTTTAACCGTACATTTGCTGAGAACTTCTCAGCTATCTCGGTTATTCATACTCCGACAACTGTCAGCCATACTTTTGAAGCTATGCCGCCTATACTAATCAGTACATTAGGTCTTCTTAAGCTCATGATAAACTTGGCCTTCATTCAGCACCCGGATGTGATAATATTGGTGCGAAGTTTTTGAAAAACACTTCTACCTATACTGCATTAATCCTGTGTAAACTTTTTCAGCAATCACTTGATCATTTCGTTCTTCCAAAAGTGTGGAAAATTGGGAAGGTTATTCCAATTCACAGTCTGGCAGCAAAACATCTCCTCTTAACTATCGCCCCATTTCTTTAACCAGCACATGTTGTAAAATGTTTGAGCACATTATATTCACCAACCTTGTCAGTTTCCTTGAGTCAAACTCTTTCTTCTCTTCAGCAGAACATGGTTTTAGAAAACATTATTCATGTGAAACTCAGCTCATATCATTTACTCATGTACTACATCAAGTTCTCGACCGATCATCAATCATCGATTGCATATTTTTAGATTTTTGTAAGGACATTTGACAAGGTATGTCATAAATTACTACTGCTTAAGCTAAACAAGCTTAATATTGATAATAATTTACTGAAATGTATTGAGTGTTTTCTTTTAAACCGCTCACAATTTGTTTCCTTTAATGGCTCTAACTCTGAATTTACAGATGTGTATTCAGGCGTTCCTCAAGGCTCAGTCCTTGGGCCTTTATTATTTCTAATCTATATTAATGATCTTCCTTTAGTTGTAAACTCTAACATTCTTCTATTTGCGGACGACTGTGTCATTTTCAGAGAGATAGCGAATACTAACGATTCTTCCTTACTCCAATCTGATCTTGGTGCAGTTGCTAATTGGTGTAACGAATAGTTAATGAAGCTAAATATTAATAAATGTAAAGTCATGCGCGTTTCTAGAAAATCTTCCTGCCCACCACCATACTCTATTGATAACATTAATTTAGAATCACTCACTTCATATAAGTACCTCGGCGTGTACATTACAGCAAACCTGAACTGGTCTACTCATATCGAGCACTTAATAACAAAGCTAATCGCATGTTAGGTTACCTTAGTCGGAATTTTTATCATGTTCCTCCCTTCCTTGAAACTCCTCCTTTATAAAACACTAATTCGATCTAAATTGGAATATGCTACACCGGTCTGGGATCCCACCCAAGCAAACTTAATTCATGCTCTGGAAATGGTTCAGAATAACTCCGCACGTTTCATTCACTCTAATTACAGCCGCACCGCCAGTATAGCTTCCATGAAATCAAACCTCTCCCTCCCATCATTATCATCGCGCAGACAAGTGTCACGCATTGCCTTGTTTCATAAGACGTATCATCATCCTGCACTACGCGATCGCCTCATCCCTGAGCCATGGTATGTATCCCATCGCACATACCATCGTCATAAAGTCGGCACTCGCTTCATGTAATACTGCGCACTCTTTATCATTCATTTCTACCACGAACCTCTCGCGATTGGAATAGCCTTCCCGCGGACGTTGTGAACATTATTCATCATGAACAGTTCCGTAATTCCATAGCTAACATTGTATACTCAGGCTCTTTCTAAACTCACTGTAAATTCACATTTTGCTCTATTGTTCCATGTGCGTTTTCTCTTACTTTTTTGTTTTTTTTTTCGTTCCTTTGTTTCTTGTTTTTTTGTGTCAAAGTGTTGTTACCACTCCCCCTCTGTAATGCCTCTGGCCCTGAGGGGTATAATAAAATGAAATGAAATAAAAAGCCGAGGATTAGTGACAAGAGGTGTCCTCCTCCTGCACAACAGCGCCCCGGTTCACAGGTCTCGTGTTGCCCAGGCTGACATTCGAGAGTGCCGTTTCGAACAGCTGGACCACCCACCCTACAGTGCCGACCTGGGCCCGAGTGACTTTTATCTATTTCCGAGCTTGAACTAACACATCAAGGAAACGTGGCTTGATGACTTGAACTTGCTTCAAGCTCCCGCAGAGTGGCTTGGCAACCATGGAAGAATTTTTTTTTTCTTGCAGGGTATTGAAAACCTTCCGGAAAAATCGCAGAAGTGCATTAGTGCGCGAGGAGATTATCTTGAAAAATAAGTTTTCTGCTAATGCCTGGCAGTTTGGCTGATATGCGAGTTGCAAAATTGTTTGAGCGCGCCGCGTATATACTAAACGAGCCCTCAAAACTGCTGCACTTTATTGCTGCAACAATAGGTTAATTTTCGTTAGTTCTACGGAACTTGAACAAATCCCAGCTGGCACATTTTGTAGTGCTTCCTTAAAAGTGGGTACAACAAACGAGGTTATTTAAAATCTCAAATCAAATTTGGGATGTCCCATAACCCCGTTAATCTTCATGCCTTGCGAATCTGCCTTCCGACAGTACGCTTATAACATGCCGCTCCTTCGACATGAATCATATTGCCACGCCCGCTTCTTCTTTTATTTTGATGTGTTCGAGTTTGACCAGCAAGGACGGTTATCAACGCTCGACGCTGGCCGCGAAGCAGTGTTCGAGAAGCTTCACGATTTTAGTAGATCGTTTTGTTAAGATTGCGCGCCGCACGCGAATGTTCCAGCTTTGTCGAGAGATAACGCCGCCACCAGCGATATTGCTGGAAAGTTCCATAGCGCCTGTATAAAAGCCGACGCGCTTGACCGCTTGTCAGTTGATCGACGGTCGACGCTCTGTTCGCCGCTATCAGTGTATTGCTGTAGCTTTCAGTTTCTCGGCCACAAGTTCGGCCTAATAAAGAGTTTCATCTGAACGTGGTGACTGCTGCCTTCGTCGACGTCACGACCACGTGACCATATAGGCGTTCACAACGTACTCCTTTCATTGATAATACTAATAATAACTAGGATTTAACGTCCCAAAACCACGACATAATTATGAGAGACGCCCCCTTTCATTGATAAATCGGTCTTTATTTACTTTTTTTGCTATCAACGAAAGTTATATCATTGTTTATAATTTAGTTTTACTTTCCCGCTCAATTAACGCCTTCGTAAATCTGTGAAGTCGAAGGAATAACAATAATTGCTGGGCTGTTACGTTCCAAAACCGCAATAGATTGTGAGAGACGCCCTAGATAATGGATGGCTTTGGCAATTTCGCCCATTTGGGGTTCATTAATGTATACCTAAATCTAAGCGCAACAACCAAAGGAACACAGAGGATAACATCCGGTTGTCCTGCTTTAAAATAAAACGCAGTAGATTCACGAGCACCAAGTAAGGTAGTAAACTTTCTGTGAAGGTTCGTCGATTTTAACGGCAATGTTCGTATGGCATCTTTTATTTGCGACGAACGATGGCTAAACCTATTCGGGAAGCAAACATGGGCGCAATTATTATGGGGAGCCCTTAATACATCCTTAACATTGACATGCACAACTTATTTCACGTTTACACCCTTACCCCTTCCCCCAGTGCAGGGTAGCAAACCGAAAAACTTCTGGTTAACCTCTCTGCCTTTCACTTAACCTTTCTCTCTCTCTTTCACGTTTACAGCTCCTATGTTTGCGATAGTATAGCCGAATAAAAACCCCGTGGATGACGATGCAACACCACGGCCGAAGCAACTTTTCGAGCTCAGCGCACATTTGCGTATTCATCGGCACTGAATACGTCATTCGATCGACGTGCGAGTGCTACATATATGCAACTCATGCAACGGCATTCTGCGTGGTTTCTACGTCGGAAAACGATGCACGATGTTTACACATACCCGTTCGTATGCAGGTTGAATGTATCCGTCACCATCAGCACAATAGAGCCATCGCGTGTCGAGCGCAATGTTGATGAGACGGACGAGGTGACGGAAAGGTGGCGTCCCTGTCGGCGCACCGGAATATACCGCGAGAGGTTCTTGAATCCCCCCGGGTGAACGAACAACACCACAACACTTCATTTCTTTTTATTTATTTATTTATTTTGCGGCGTACCTATATACGCTAGTTTCCAGCGGATCGTTTCGTGTATGTAGATCGAGCGCGCATTCCGTAATTAAGAGTGGTTGCCGTCTTGCCATTGGCCGTTGCCCGTTGTTATACAATGGCTTACTGGTGGTAGAATAAACGCCATCTGCAGGACAACATACAGAGCGGGCATGGACAATTCAGGCTTTGCGAAAATTTGACGCCAGACACGCATTTCACCATGCGCTTTTTAGGGGGCCACTCAAGCTGCTGACGAATGCTACAACGAAGTCGTACTAGCCGTATATACTGCCGACGCTGCGCCGACACAGCGCTCCAGAGAAGGCCACAGTTTACAATAAGGAGGAGATTTTGTGTTCGTCAGCTCCGCTTGTCACCAACCTCCACCCAGTGGAATGATCTCGAGTTTTTGATACTCTCTCTCATGCCTATGTTATTGTCTTCCTGTTATTTGACGGCAGCTATAATTCTTTCTCTTTGCGCAAGTGTGCCATTATGTCGTCTCATGCAAGAAATTCTTGTGGTGATGGTATCGGAGCAAGTGGTGTTAACCTGAGCATATTGATCGGGCATTGCGTTCAGGGTTGCCGTTGGATAGATTCGAAAAGGAGCCAGTATTAAAGCTAGCGGTAGCCGTAAGTAGCATTACCATTTATTTTACGACCAAATTACTAGTCATATATGATAGAGGCGGCAGTGTGAACAGTTTTGATTGTTCAACAATAAATATTTGTGTTTCGAACAACGAAAAACAGAAATAAGTCCAATTTCTCCCTTTCGATTGGTCTTCGTAATACACAAATTCTAACAGTGCGCCTGAATATAGCTTACCCAGAATATATAGACTTCTGGCCAGAGAAAGAGTAATGTTCGAACATCGTAGCCAACAAATAAGTTGGAAGATCAAACGTGTATATTGAGTGGACCGTGTTGTTGGTATGCACTTGCTGTCATGCGCATTGGGTTTTGCCAGGTATATAAGGTCACGTCGCTCTGCTAATAAAATTTGTTGACAGTGTGCGCTCCGTGTGTGTCTTTTTGTGTTCCCTGTCTACGTCTTTCGCGCGCAACAGTTTACGAAAACGTGGAAGCTATTTTGCTTAAAGCCGCAGACCAATATTGAGAGTAGAGTTACCAGAATACCAGTACAGCCTCAAGTAGTGACATATTGTAGAGGATTAACAGTCGTGGTTCATTTCTCTACGGATATCTCTTTATGTCAAATGGACACGCGAACACGAGCTGTGCTATAAGCATTGGAAACTGGCGCGCAGCGTCAGCACATGTAGATGGCCGGCATGCAGCGTAAGGAGCGTGTTAGGCGCGTTTGCCAACATGCGCGAAGCTTCATCACTCCGCCTTTGCAAGCAGGCCGCGAGTGCGATTGGGGTGCCTCGATGCGCACCAGCCTGCTGGCTGAGGAAAGGCTTGCGCGCGAATCGCCGGACACGACGGAAGAGCTTGGGAACAATGGGTAGTGTTTAGCATTTCTCGTTATTTTATCTGCATAATAAGAAATGGCTACTATAGAGGCCTAGATATAGTCCGGCGTAACGTGCACGCGCGGCCACGCGCGACGCGGTTAAGCTATGCCGAGGAAAAGTGGAGAACTTTTTAGTCTGGCGTCACGGCGTAGCCGGCGCGCCCGGCTGCATTTGGCGTGCTTGGCGTCGCCGGTGCAGGGCTAGAACATGTCATATTTGACGCGATTCACGCGGCTGGCGTTAGACCACAATGCACTGCGCGCGGCAGCGGCGGTCGGCAAAATGGCAGCGTGCGGCCCGCGTTCGGAAAGTGCGGCCGTGGATTACTCGACACTGATCAACGATGACGATTGTGCGCCTGCTCGAAGGGATTAGAAATCACATGGGCGTGTAGACCAGTAACAGCATGGATTGGTGCGACACCGAGAGAAAAAGTAACGCCTGGGAAGCCTTCGGAATGCGCTCTCGTATGTGCATACATGATCCGCTTTCGTTTCCGATGCAACCTATGTAGCTATTTTTTGGCTCCCAGAAAGTTTAACGCAATGCTTGTGAGGAAAGTCGTTTCCGATTGAAAGTCAAACAGTGCAAAGAGCCAGAAAAAACACGCGCGTCAACCAAAAAGCGCCGGTAGAGAAGCAGAGGGCGAGAAAAGTGTGTACGCGTCAACAGAAAAACGCGGCGCCACGGACACGTTCGAAGAGAGTGCGCATGCGCCACTCGGAAGCTGACCGCCGCGGCATGGCCGCGCGCCGGACTCTACAGTGAGGAATTGGCCATCGTCGCTGGCTGCGCGTACCCAGCGCATCCGACCTCGGCGCGCGCGACCTGATGCGCCGAACACGCCGGACTATATCTAGACCTTGAATGCGCCAAAATAGAAGTTACTTATAACCAGAAAGTACCCATGGAGCCAACACAAAATTTTCGTCGCCAGACGGGGTCGCAATGTAGCCGATGTGACACAGGCGTAGCCTGGAATTTTCTCCGGGCGGGGGGGGGGGGGGGGGGGGGGCGCTGTTCAACTACCCTTTGTGTATGTACCTGCGTGCGGTAGCATTTGTGCGTGTACAAAATTTAAAAAAAATTGGGAGACCCAATGGAACTCAAATAGTCCACTGGATCTCCGATGTGTTTCGCCATGAGCGAATTTTGATGACTACTTTAGTTCGAAATGTTTAGTTCGAATCATTCTCTCACCGATTTCCCGTTCTGTTACGGCCGGAGTGCGCGGCCGTCCATCAGAGATGGGGCCACGTGCACACGTCCCAAAAGCATTCGTTGTGTTTATCTTATCAGGAAAGAAATACAAACAAGACACAAGTTGAAATGGACGTTTGAAATGGTGGAAAATCATTGAACAGGAAATTTCACCGGAGCGAACGTTTAGCAATTTGACCTGTCTTTGTGAGGACGAAGACAGGCCCTCTTGTCGAAACATCGGCTCTAGCAACATTTCCTGATCAATATTTTCCTATATTTTCTCAGTGAATGCCATTATATGCCGATATCATTATTCTCAATAACAATACCAGCCAATATCACTATTGCCAATACCTATATCAGCCAAGATCATTAAACAATATCTGTAGATGTCTGGCGACATTCGCAGGTGACGTCGTCAAAGAACGCGGTACCGGTGTTTTCTGAAGAAATCAGCATGCTCGGACGCTGCCCTCTTCCCAGACCGTTTCGTTTCGCCCGCGGCAGTTGAGAAAGCAACGCGCTCTGGTGGCGCCAATAAATGCGAGCGAAAGAGGAGGCTCGGAAGGAGAATGTCTAAATTACCGTAGAAAGAGGGGAGCGCCGGCAAGAAACATGAAGAAGAAAACGAAGTAAAAGGAAACCAGAGCGCCCCCCGTCACGGATATAACTGGGGGGGGGGGGGGGTATTCGTTTTAACGCTGGATAAACAACCGCCCCCCAGCGGACGGACAAACGGCAGCGCGCCTCAGCGGACAACGAAGGCAGCAGCCGGATTGCGCACACGTTTGCGGGCCTGGCAGCCAGCTAATGTGCGCGGCCGGCAACATTATAATCAGGCATGCATGTGCGAATCGTCATGCATGCGCCGCGCCTTTCTGCGCGGCTCTCTAATAGCGCCTCCAATTTTCATCCTCTTCTTCTCGGAGTGAAAAGAAGAGGGAGAGAGAAAATCGATGCTCCATCCGGGCACCTGTGTGTGAGCATGCGTGAGTGAGTCTATCTAAATATATGTCTACTATATACTTCTCTCTAAGAAAGCTCGTCGCTGCGTATGTGCGCTCGGGGAACGTTTTCGCGCAGCCACAACAAGATACGCGTATTTGTTGTGTGTCTTGCTGCATACGCAAGGCGTTCATCTGCCGAGCCTTTGCCGGACTCGATCCTTCTTTACAGGTGCAACTCGCTTCACAAATTGCAAGCTGCGATACAATGTTGTTCAATGCCGCCTGTGGATGGGAGCTGCTTCCACGAAGGCATACACTTTTCCGTATTGGAATAGCTGTTTATGTAATTGTTGGGGTTTTACATCCCAAAACAGTAATAAGATTATGAAGGACGCCGTAGTGGAGGGCTTCGGAAATTTCGACCATCTGGTGGTCATTAGCGTGCAGCTAACTCTAAGTAAACGGGCCTCAAGGATTGCATCGGAATCGCCGACGTACCCATTTGTATACAAGTGATTACTGTGGAACCGAACGAACCACCCAACGTTATAGTGCGGGTTTCGGCTCAGTATATCGTCTAACGCCATTGTCATTGGGCAGGATTTTAACGGCTGGACGCGAGACGCCTTTCAGAAGCCAATTATCTTGCGCCTATGGTAGAGTACGCGGATGCCTCAGAAAGCAGCGAATACGTTGCTATATATTATACTCAACATCAACAGACCTCGACAACTGCTTCTATACACACAACGGTCACCTTCAAGTGTGCGCTTTTATCTCTTAATTCGTATTCTTGCCAAACCAGGCATGCGTCTGCTTGAGTTCTTTCACATTTTCATTCTCACTCTGTTGTTGTGAAGTTGTGGTTTTAGGAGGTGAATGAAGTAACGCTCCGCCAAATCTAAGGCGAAGCCACTGGTCTTGTTCGAGCGTCAATCTGCGGGTGAATGCAAGTGGTGCCGCTGGTCTGCGGGAAATATGGAGCTCCAATATCTGTGTACAAGTGGCGCGCAAACATTACAGTTTCCTCAGAGGTGCTACTACTCACGTCCGCAATAGCAACGAAAATAGCTGTCCCGCTCCAAGCATATCAAAAATTGAATTCAGGGGTTTTACTTGCTCAAATTACTATGCTCTTATGATACACGGCGTATATAGGTGGAGAATCAGGATTACCTATGACCATATAACGTCCGCACGAGTCAGAATACAACGGCGTTTTTACGCTTCGACTTCATCAAAACTCGGAAGTCGCGGCCCGGTATTCACAGAGGTATTGCAACTGCATTATTTGCCTTTTTCACGGGTGATGTGCTGTGGCGTACCGCCATGGGTCACTTGGAAGATGACGCCCTATATATCCTGCCGTACGAGTCTATTAATCATGAGGCCTCGACCTGCTGAAACACCGAATCCTCATCACGTATGTAGCCCAAACACTATGATTCTGTTCTTAGGAACATCATTAGTATGCAGCTTTTCCATAATTGCACTGTATGCTTATGCCTCATGCTTATTTATCAAGCTTAGCCGATTCTCGGTGACACGTGCCAATTTATATTCGAACGGAGCGCCATGTGTCTCACGTTCTTAGCCCAGTTCTCATTAATGCAGTGCGCACTATGCGAACGTTTATTACAGCTGATATTTCCGTAATTTATTACGCCTTATATTGCCTTTGAAGAAATGTCTTCCCAGCAACACATTTTTGTTTAGAATTGAAGCCGACCTTCAGGGGATACGTGTCAGCTTGGACTTCGTAACCCGGCTTATTTACGTTGGCCGTTGCATTCAAGCCTACTCATGAAGAAGAAACAAAAAAAACTTAGCGTTGGAGGGCTGCAAATACCAATGAGGATCGTGCACGAAATGCCATGTTTAAAGTAATGTAGAGTACTGGGCGAGCGGGTATAGATTCCTGTCCAAGCGTAGCGCGAGGAAAAACAGGACACAGTGAACACACAGGACAGGCGCTACTGGGAACTGAAGTTTGGTGTACCGTGTGTACCCTTCTTATGTGGTGCTTCATCCATTGGACAGACGGAGCGCTGCCTGAATGTACGTCTTAGAATTACTGTATATCTTCCCTTTAGGTAGCAGAGTTGCGCATAGGTCTGGCTAGCAACTACAGCTATGCGGTGAAGTCGCACTCCGTTTTTTTTTTTATTTAAAAGTACCTTACAGGCCCCTGGAGGCATTGCGTAAGGGGGGTAATGCAAAAAAAAAAATGTTACACTTCAACAGTGTACAAAATGAACGGGTATAAATACATAAGGAAATGAGAACAGCAAAAAGAATGTTACAGTAACATATGCGGAAAAGTAGTGATCATTACGTCATACGATAAAGAGAGGCAAGGAAAAATACACTTTCAATCATGACAGCGCATTTATACAACAAAATGTGGCACTTTAAAATACGAGCAGCCTAATTAAAGAACGAACGCGACATAACTTGGCTATTACAAAAACATTTAACGTAACATTGCTCACAAATGACAATAAGTCTATGAAAAGAACAATGTAATAGGTATGGTATCAAGCATTATTGTAACAAATATGTGCTTAGTACATGTTTGAAGTTATCTTGGTTACTTATGGAGGCTATGGTGTTATGAAGGCAACATGCCTACCGTGTCACCGATTAACATGCCTGGTGTGTCGAATACCGGCGATAAACATTGACAATCGATGACTAGTGTTAATTCAGTTCGCTGCAGCGGCAGCGTCGAAAAATACAAAATTTGGTCCGAGTGTCAGCTTCTCCGCAATGCATGGTTGCTACGGCGTTTGGAAGACAGATGCGCAACTCTGCTACCTAAAGGTAGCATATACACTAACTCTAGTACGTCCCAGATAGCACCTGAGCTCCTTAAAAAGTACGCCGTATACACATTTGGCGATGCATTGCAAAAGTTGTAATGGATGTTCTCCGCTTTTTGAGGCGACGCAGGTCTTGTTCGCTCACAAGTACCAGAAGGCAAGGGTTGACGCTCCCTCGATAAAACAGGAGAATGACACATGTGTTAGGCACACATCGATACATCTACTAGAAGCGGAGTACGTTTACCTTAAAAAAAAAGTGAGTTACCTTCGGTTGGCATTTCTGTAGATAACCCCTGTTTTCTGGTTTTACGCAAGTTGTTAGAGCCTGTTTGGTTCTGTTTTGGTTCTGTTTCTTTGGTTTTTTCATGGACGTTCACGTGATGCCAGATCGGTGTTGTCATTGCCAACTATAGGATGCGGATTTTTTTTCCAATAATAGTTCCCAGTTAGCGCCTGTCCTGTGTGTTCTTCACTGTGTCTTGTTTTTCCTCGCGCTATACGCTTGGACAGGAATGGCACGTCTATACGGAAAGCCACACAAGACGACGCATGTTGCGAAGCGGAGAACGCGGCCTTGTAGGAGGGCTTGGGGAGCAAACGTCCCTTAAGGTGCACATCGATGAGGCTGGTTTGAACGTTAGTGGGCACGTTCACAATTTGGTCTTTCAAACCAAACTGGCATTCGGCGTGTCACCTCTGAGTCATGTGCTAAAAAGCTTTGCTGGCCGAGTAAAGTTGCAAGGCGGGCTCGTTCGTACGGCATTCTTGAATAACTGTGGTAGCACAAGGTAACGGGACACAAGAAGAGGGCCATGCACGTTCGCAGACTGGGAAGGTTCGCACTTTTTTATTTGTTACCATTATTAACATTCTTTCCTTGTAAGTGCTGCTGCGGCGCGATAGTAACGAAACGCTGAAGGTAAATATTATTCCAGTTCCACACATATACAGGTACCACTATGCAAGTAGTGCGTATTTGCAAGTGTCCCAGTCCAGTTAGAGGAATCTGTACGCGGAACGAATTTTCTTGAGCCTCAGGTGTTCCTTTGATCGAGCTACTATAGCCGCTGTTACTGTGCACTATATGTTACCCTCGCGTGGTGGAACACATTCATCTCGCTCGACAAATGTTCCGGGCAGCAGGAGGAACATATCTTCACAGATGTTTTGTTTGGTACAACTTCTCGCTATAAGGCTATACAACGTCGATAATCGAGAAAGCAAGGCTTATCCAGTGTAGAAGAGTATGTCTGCCTGCTATCAATGTTTTAGAACTCCGAGAGCAAAGAACAAGGGAACTAAAAAATATGCAACAAAAACATCGATGGTTACATAGTGTTCTGGGGTCCAATTCCCAAAGCATATAATTCATAATAGGACTTTTGTCATTGGCCGACAGGCTTTGCTAATGTGTCCCTAGCACGAGAATTGGTTGAAATATGTTCTCTTACAAACAATGCTAGCCTGACACCGTTCTTTTAATATAGTGCCTGATGTCCATATATGTTTTTTATCGATAAAGATGGAATAAATTTCGCTTGAAGAGTTAGTAAGATTAAACGAAGGCACTGGATATAGGAGGCATCGTTATAAAGGCTAAACGGCACACATGCAAGAAAGCAAATGAAAGATTGTGACGTCGCAACGACGCACCATCAATGATATTGTGGCGAGAAATTCAGAATGTGCAGTAGTTTCCTCAGTGACATGATTTAATGCCAAAAAGAAACCGCACGAGAGAGAGGATACGTCACAGTCGCTTCTGCCTTGTGCACCTGCAGTATCTCCAGTAGTTTGTGTGACAATTTCTTTAGTAATTATATATTTATGAAATATTACTTCAGTGTTCCTACAATTATGCTTTTAAGTTGGAAGATCGAGTTGCTGCTCGTTCCCTTCGACATGTGTAGTGCCGCAGCAACGACTCAGTCAAATGATATGCATACCTCTGTAATCGTGAGTTGTCGCTTTTGAGCTTATACACGCAAATATATCGCTTCTGCCTTTTTATGAAGTGCCCCCATAAATTGCCGTTCAGTACGAGACGCATAGACAAGGGAAATGCGCTCCTCCTCCTGTAAGACTTGTGTTTATGAAACTGCTAGCTTGCTCAGGATAAGAAATTTCGCATACACGTTTTAACTCAAAACAAGTGCTCGATGTATGTAGCACCGATCATGAAAGTCGCATTGCGTACGCGATTCGGGCCGATGTGGCATTCACGGAATGAGCGCGGCACAAAAACGCTGATGTTTATTGCACCGTTTACGTGCCTTCAGGTGGATACCCTGACACACCATATCATTAGTACCAGACTGTCTTTCTCAAAACCAAATACCGACACTTCTCTCCATACCAACACAATTACAAGAAGCAGCTCTCCACGAAATTTCTATGCAACCTCGACTAGCGGCTTAGCGATATCGAAGTCCCGGAGCGTGAAATATTGCTACAGTTTGACTCAGTCAATTGTTTTTCTATACACAGAATATGGCTCTTTTAATAATAGGGCAAGTGGGGGAAATATTAGCGGAATGTGAAAAAAATGGTGAGAGGGAGCTGTCGGCGGCCTTCATACAATCACTTCAAGTTTCACAACATGCTCATTGCAAATATTTTGAGCACATAAATGTATTCCCGACATGAATGCGCGACTTTAAGGTGCTGCAAATTCTGACCAAAACAGCGAGTATATAGACGTCTATGAAAAGAACGGGTTTGTACAAATTAGCTCTTCGTATACCTGAAAGCTGGCGCTGACCAATCGTGACTATGATCCTATGTAATTCTAACCAGGCATAAAATTGAACCAGGCCCCCGCAGGACAGGGTTGATTAGGGGGAAAGGCCTTCGCTTTGCACTGGATTTAGGATATGCTGACCAGGCCCGTAGCCAGAATATTTTTTGGCGGGGGATGGGGGGGGGGGCACTTGTTTCAGGCCATGAATATTTGAAAAGAAAAACACATTTTTCATCATTTACTTTCGGTAAAACTCTCCCCTCACCAAAATTTCGGGGAGGGGAGGCTAGGGCATTCCCCGTGGCTACGGGCCTGATGCTGACCATGATGTCACACCAACATGATCTCCTCACACATGTCCCAGTATTTATTGATTTATTTACAATACCTCAAAGGCCCCAGTGAAGGGGTTTTACATGAGGGGTGGGCTTTTACAATGGATTGAGTGAGTAGATGCTCAATCGCTGCTTTGGAGGTGATGATACTGAGCTTATACGCAGTTAAGAGCTTTATTTATGCAGTTAAGAGCTTTAATTAAAGAGAAACCATAATAAAATTAAAATAAGATGTAGTGTCATGAAGGAAAGTGTCTGGTACACTCAGGCTTTAGAAAACGAACCTATACGCCGTTTACTGAAAGGCTTCAATGTGACAATGTCCACAAAATTCGAGTAATCAGTCCAGGCGGTCACATGAAGTGCTGAAAAAATTGGTGGCAGGCATTGTTCAAACTTCAATTGCGAGGATAGGAATGCCCTTCAATTTCCATTGTCAGAGGTTTGCTTATCTCTGCAGCGAGCAAATGCAGTACATTCTGGCGTTTTCAAGCGCCCGAACCCCGATATCATCATGAGTCACGGTGCTCAGGATACATGATTCATTTGAGCGATCTGGGGCTGGATTGCAGAGGCGTTTTGACCTCATCGAAACGCGACCGCCGTGGCCGCGGAAAACGAAACCGCGCCCTCGTGCTTGGCAGCACAAAACAAAGCCACAAAGCCACGGCGCTTGCTGCCGAAGCCAGCTGCTCTGTTGCAGCAGACATGACTCGTCTCTGATGTATAGCACCGCACAGCCAACAAACTGACCTATATAGTCGAATGCTTTTGTCTGGGCAGGTTGATGCGACATCTGCGAAAGGTAAACAGCACGAAGCACGGAGAGCACTGGTCCTGTGTTCATGTGTCTTTCTTCTTCGTGTTGTTTAAGGTTTAACTCCGCAGATGTAGTCGCAATTTGTTCAACAAATAGCCAATCAGAGCCGTATATGCACGAGTCAAAGACACTGCAAAAGTGTTTTTAAAAAAGAAGAAAAAAAAAACATATATTCTTTTGAGCGACAATGGAGTTTCAAGAACTTCGGCACCGCAATGGCGGACAAATATGTAAGCGATAAAATGAAATCGATATTCTTTCGAAGCGAACACCATCAAACTGAATCGTACTTATTTTGACTTGTGATTCGCCTGCCGGTTCAATGGAGGAAAATTTATCCTTTCAAAAGTGCAAGGTGAACAGAAAAAGAGGTCGCAGAGCACGAGATGTAAAAACAAAGCGAAGCGTCCAGGTTAAATCAAATGCACGTGGATGGCGTTCAGAAACTCACGATGCAGCCATAAAGGTGCCATTAGCGACTCAGTGGTGCACAAGAATTCCACGACACAATATACTTACATTTCGACCGGTGCGAAGAAACCCTAGTCGCCGCCTGATGATGTTGTTGTTGCTGCTGTTCCTGGTGGCGATACTGAGCGGCCGCGATCCTGTGACTGAGAACGGCAGCACGGGACCCGACCAAGGCGGCGTGTCCCGGACTAGACGCCATGACGAGACCTAAGGGCCCACCGTGGGGGGATGGCGCCGCCCCGTGCGAACCGTGCAGTATGCCGTCGATGGAGTACGGCACGTGGTGGGGAGGATAAGCAGCTATGTTGTACGGCGCCATAGAGGTGCCGAAGGGCGCGTACAGTCCGGGCAGAGGTCGCCCCAGGCGTCCTAGGCAGCCAGCGTCCAGCAGTCGCGTCGCTTCCATCAGATGCGATGGCGAGGTTGGCATCAGCGTCGCGTCGACGCTGACATCGGCGACGCATTCACGACATCTGCTGCCTGAAGTGCCATAACCCCCTTTTTTTTTTGTACACCTGATGCCTGAGGTCACGGCCGTTTAATCGATGCTTGATTGATCGGAGTACTGCACCCGTAGTTTTATGCGCTTAGTATGACAGGCTTTGGCGTTATGAACAAGTTCTCTTTAAGCCGTCGTACTTTTTATGGTTGGACACCTCCCGTAAAACGAACACAAAATTCAAATTGCAGAACTACGCCAACCCGTGCCTAGGAGGCTCGCTTTGCATTCAAAACAAACCGCGTTCCACCGTTGAGACGATCAGATCAGGATTAGTACTGGTGGTTTATTCAATTTGGCACATATGGCATTTCAGTAATCAAAATCCAAAGCTACGTCTGTTTGGTGATACTACAGGTGTGAAGCGAACAAGGCTTAGAGGTCAGGGGAGGAGTTATGATTTAATATCCACCGACGCAGCGAAGTGGCGACGGCTCCGCCCACTATCCGCGCACACACCGCACTTCTGGCGTCCGTGAGAAACTTGCGGCGGAAACCGGTATACTTCTGGTTTCCTGCCCAATCAAGAGTCAGCACACACACACGCACGCACAACTTGGGGTGATCCGCTGGTGTACAAAAAGGTTATAGGAAGAAATTACGTCACGTGTTGATGTAACCGTGGCCAACGAAACAAGCGTTCAGCGGCGGCCGAGGCAGTCGGGACGCCGAACAGTTATTGTTTACCTTGACGAAGTAAAGAGGATAAACGCAGTACGGAGGTCCCGAAGAAACCACACGATGACGAAACCCGTTGAGCAGGCGATGCAGCGCAGCCGAGCGCACGGCATACGCAGTGAGAGCAGACGACAACTTTGCTCCGTGTATCACGTGCTTGGTCTGTCGATGTCGTTTGTCAGCGGGCGGAATCCTACTTGCACAGTTTTCAGCTTTCGCCCACACGAATACCACATAATACAAACGACACCGAAACAACAGTCAGAGAGCACGACAGCCACAACACCGAACACTGCGACGCCCAGGCATTCGGTCGTTGACATACGTCGTAGTACGCGGCACCGTTCCTCACAGCACACTTCAGAATTGCTTTTTTTCTCGAAGCAGGCGACGCATTTACACACGGCCGGTCTGGAGGCGTGCGGCTCGCCTCCAGACCGGCCGCGGTTTAGCGAAGCCGGGCTTCGTTCAAAAGAAATACGACCTGGGGCCAGCGAACAAGCGCAAGACCGCAAGCGCGCCCCTCCGTCTGCTTACGTGCCACGTTCGACAGTCGCTCGCTGGGGGGCGTGGACTGTAGAAGGGCGGGACGCCACCTGATACGTCAGTCAACCAATCAGGGAGTAGGAAGGAGCAGGTCGATTTTGAAACTTTTTCACGCGCCTGTACGGGGAGGAGGAATTTGCGGAAGTTCATCGCGGCGCTGACGCGTGTTGCCCTTCACATCCTTTCTTTTGCAAGTGCGAGAGTCCGCGCGCGCTCTAAAGCGCGCGTAGTTTGTGGAAGCGAGGGGATAGAAAAAAAAAAAGCGCGTAGAGAAGGCGCGCGTGCGGTCTCGGTGGTCAGGTAGCACGTGGGCGCGTGTTTACTGAGCGGTGGTCTTGAAAGGGGAGGAAGAGAGCGACGAGGTAAAAAGAGCAAATAGAAGTGGGTAAAAATTCCTAGGTCCTCTCCGTACCTCTTTGCGCGGTAGCGCCATTGGAAGCAGTGACTGGGTATGCGTATTGGCCAGAGGAAAATGTCCGTCACGATAATTCGCTGTGCTTGACTTCATGAACCCGCAGCGCTTTGATACCGTTTCTTTCTCACAATAATCTTGACTATTCAAGGATCACTTGTACTTCTGAAGGTTTGCCAATACATTGCTATGTAAAGAAAACATAAAGGGCTTGACTCGCCATTATACGATTGGAGTTATTTCACCTCTTCCATCAGGATTAGCCTTATCCGTTTCTTTCAAAGTCATTTTGAGAACATAAAAACTTCAATTTACATTGTTCAAATTGCATGTTGGCGTAGAATCAAATAATATTTTCAACTAGCAAGCAGACTGGTCGCTGTGGTAATATACGAACCAGGGAACATGACCGAAATCTAAACAAAGATAAGAAAATTGCGCATTTGCCCGCATACTGCAAAAGCTGCAAGTGTGAACTGCGATATGATGACGTTAAAATTCTTGGTAGGAGTAATGAACATACGGCTCGTAAATCATTGGAATCATTTGTATACGGAAGTTGGACGATGTGTGTGTTGTCCAAATATCTTTACACCTCCACTCTTCGGAGAATAGTTACCCCGTTAGGCATGTGTGTTCTTGTAGGAGCATGGGTCTTTTTCAGAAAAAGTATATAATCTCTGTACGCTTATAGAAACAAATGCAGTTGGAAGTGCCGCCAGTGATGTCGTCGTCTTGTTCTGCCTGCGTTCTTTTAGCGGCAATTATACTTTCATCAAGGCCAAGAACAGGTTATCCTTAAGAACAAATGCCTAAAGGTAAAAGCAGAGAATAACAGAGAGCTGAGCTAGTTGGTAAGTATTCATTCTAAAAAGACAGGGCGTGCAAACACGGACACAAGAAAGAAGTCAGGACATCACAAACGCCGACTAACAACTGAAGAGACGCACAACGGCTGAAAAGAAAGAAGGCACGAAAACTTATCTGCGCATGCCCATGCAACAGGCGAACCTACTAATCCGGCACGCGTGGCGGTCTACGTGGAAGATAACTGTTAAGGCATTTGATTTCATCTTTATGCAAGTTAATCGACGGTTGGCTCACGCATGCGCTACCACTATTCTCGATATGCCATGCTTAAATCAGGCGCGTTTCTTCATTTCTATGACGGTACAACACTGCGCATTCATCGAATTTTGGCGTGCACTTACAATCTCGACAATGTAAAGATAGATTAGAAGGTGAGCCTCCTGTTAGCGATCTCTTATGTTCCAACAATCTCTGGTTAATGCATCGGCCCGTTTGTCCTACGTAGAAGCGACCGCAGCTGAAAGGGACCTTATATACACCACACTCGTACGGCAATCAGTGAATTTGTTGGTGTGTTTTACGAAACAAATATCGGTCCGCTTCTTGTCTTTTGCTCGCTCATTCTTCCTCTGCACAGCGGCACAAATCTTGCCTATAGCTTATTGGCCGCCGTGAAAACAACATTAACGCCGTATCTACCTCCTACTTTCTTTAGCCTGTGAGATACGCAATGAATGTACGGTATACCTACGACACGTTTCTTCCTATCGCTTTCTGCAACCATGCTCGGACTTAACACAATAGACTTCTTTAAACGTTCAGCAACCGTGGCCACTGCATCACGAGGATACCCTACATCTAAAAGACGCGTAACCTGTGCGTTAAAGTTATCACTCAATTTGTGCTCACACGACTTGGTGAGGGCTGATTTAAGGCAAGACATGGCGATGCCGTTTTTTACAACCTTCGAGTGCTTCGACGAAAAATTTAACAGCGGTTTCGAAGATCTAGGAGAATACT
Organism: Rhipicephalus sanguineus; assembly: GCF_013339695.2. Classification (NCBI taxonomy): domain Eukaryota; kingdom Metazoa; phylum Arthropoda; class Arachnida; order Ixodida; family Ixodidae; genus Rhipicephalus; species Rhipicephalus sanguineus. The sequence goes on along the minus strand of NC_051182.1, from coordinate 18,652,351 downwards.
GCCAGCACACGTGGTTCTTCTGGAACGTTAAGGAAATGTCTAGAAATTGTATTCTATTATTCTGAGGCACCTCTTTATTAAAGCTCAGCCCACCTCCATTTAATTCAAATTTTTCGCTCACGGAAGTTACCACCTTTTCAAAGTCCTCACCACTACAAAAGATCAAGTAATCGTCCACATAACGAAAACCTTAATAACCGAATTACCTAAGGCGCCTTCCAAAAGATTGTCAATCTTGCTAAGGTATAAATCACTAAGAACCGGAGCAACCTTAGAACCAATACATATCCCTGATTTCTGCACATAAACGCCTTCCTTCCAACCTACAAGCGTCGACTTTAAATACATGGAAAGGATTTCAGAAATGCCCCGGTAGAAACACCACATTTATCGGTGAAAACCGTCTGGTGCGCTTGTTCGTTAATACATTCATTAACACAATTTAACAAGTCCTCACGCGGCAAAGAATAATACAGGGCTTCAATATGCATACTAAAAGCTTTACAACAGCCGGGGTTCTCCTCTGAGAGGAACTGAACTAGCGCCTGAGAATTACGCATACGAAAAGGGTCGGAAAAACTCAAAGAGGTTAAGCAGTTATGCAAATAACTAGATACAGCGACTTGCCAGGTGCCTTGCTCTGAAACGATTGCTCGAAAAGGGATCTCGTTCTTATGTGTTTTGGCTGAAAAAAACAAGTCTAGAGTAAGTGATTTAGCCTTCTTGACATTACAAGCTATTGGACAGATTTAGTTTAGCGTCCGCAACAGCGTACGGACGCAGCCTTCCATAGGAAATGGCTGGCAGGCTGCGTCCGTACGTTGTTGCGGACGCCAAACTAAATCTGTCTATTCTCTCAAGGTTATGTCTTAACAAAAGGTCGACAGCACGTTGCCTAACTACCGATGGCTTAAGTTTTACCGTCCTAAAATTCTTTTCTATGGCTGTTAATGCTTTTTCTGAGAACAAACTGTCCGGCATAATTACAAAATAGCCTTCCTTATCTGAAATTACTGGCCTGAGTTTCTTCTCGATACAGTAATTAACCAAAGGCCGGATAGGATCAGAACACTTGAGATGCATATTAGAACCCTTGATGCTAGCAACGCAGTCTGAAATGCAGTGGGAACGCTCTTCTTCAGAAACAAGTCTAGTGATTGTACGCGGCAAACTTAAAACGTCTATTGGTTTCAGGTTCGGCTTAAAACAGTATTTAGGATCTAAGGCTAGGGTTTTGCAGTGAATATCATCTAAGGCAGCTCCTCCAAGGACCAGCAAGTTATTTTGCCGTGAAACAGTAGAAATTTTCTTCCTCTTACATGGTTGAAGTTCTCGATGTTTTACCCTCCATATGAATTCCGCATGCTGGTTAGCTACCCTCATCCAGTCGGCGCACATCTGCTTCTGGCGGCGATCGTCACGCGAAGTCGAGCAACGGACCTTGAGGCATTCCTGGTAAAATCTCACTTGACGCCATGATTCCGCGGTCAATATGGCACATATCCTCCTGGCATGTCCGGTAGGTGGTTGCAGAAAGCCGCACGAAAGTTGAACTTCAACTGGGCAAACTCTTCAACAAACTTCAACTGAGCAAAATAACTTGCTAGTCCTTGGAGGAGCTGCCTTAGATGATAGTCACTGCAAAACCCTAGCCTTAGGTCCTAAATACTGTTTTAAGCCGAATCTGAAACCAATAGACGTTTTAAGTTTGCCGCGTACAATCACTAGACTTGTTCCTGAAGAAGAGCGTTCCCACTGCATTTCAGACTGCGTTGCTAGCATCAAGGGTTCTAATATGCATCTCAAGTGTTCTGATCCTATCCGGCCTTTGGTTAATTACTGTGTCGAGAAGAAACTCAGGCCAGTAATTTCAGATAAGGAAGGGTATTTCGTAATTATGCCAGACAGTTTGTTCTCAGAAAAAGCATTAACAGCCATAGAAAAGAATTTTAGGACGGTAAAACTTAAGCCATCGGTAGTTAGGCAACGTGCTGTCGACCTTTTGTTTAACTGTAGAAACAGCGCTAAAACACGGGACGAACGAGGAAAGGACACAAACAAGCGGCGCTTGTTTGTGTCATGAACCACTTTTCCAAGTAATGATCTAATGGCCTCAGTATCGGAGTGTACTGCCTCCTGAATCGATTGCCGCAAAAATTTCTCGAATCCGTCAAGAATCAGAGGAGTTACGGGGGTTTGGCGCACGCTCCCAGCGCTTTCTCTCTTTTCTCGTGCCGACGAGCGCACTGGAAGCTAGACAGGGAGGGATGGCATGGGGGAAAGAAGTTACGCCAGCGCGCGTCATGAAACGCGATCGCTCTCCCGCTGTGATTCGCTTGCGCGAGTGCGGCTACCGTGTACTGAGGAGTGCGGCGCCGGCAAGTGGCGGCACCCCGCGGCAAGAAGCGCATCTGATCCGAACGCCGCTCTCGATTTACGTCGGCTATCGGCCAATAAGCATGCTATGTCTCTTGCGACGTACAGCGGACAGACGCCCCGCCCACCGACGAGAGTGAGAACCGGCCTCTGTTTGAAAAGAGGGTGCCTGGGGAAACGGCAACTTCGCGCTCCGCTTGTGGCCATTACGCGGCGCGCACGACTGTAATATTTGGCAGAGCAGTTCATAGCCGTGTCAGCTTTCCGCAGGATGTGTTTTTTCAATCAGCCCAAGGGGTGCTTCATGACCCCTTTAAGACATAATCTTGAGAGAATAGCTTGTAATGTCAAGAAGGCTAAATCACTTACTCTAGACTTGTTTTTTTCAGCCAAAACACATAAGAACGAGATCCCATTTCGAGCAATCGTTTCAGAGCAAGGCACCTGGCAAGTCGCTGTATCTAGTTATTTGCAGAACTGCTTAACCTCTTTGAGTTTTTCCGACCCTTTTCGCATGCGTAATTCTCAGGCGCTAGTTCAGTTCCTCTCAGAGGAGAACCCCGGCTGTTGTAAAGCTTTTAGTATGCATATTGAAGCCCTGTATTATTCTTTGCCGCATGAGGACTTGTTAATTGTGTTAATGAATGTATTAACGAACAAGCGCACCAGACGGTTTTCACCGATAAATGTGGTGTTTCTACCGGGGCATTTCTGAAATCCTTTCCATGTATTTAAAGTCGACGCTTGTAGGTTGGAAGGAAGGCGTTTATGTGCAGAAATCAGGGATATGTATTGGTTCTAAGGTTGCTCCGGTTCTTAGTGATTTATACCTTAGCAAGATTGACAATCTTTTGGAAGGCGCCTTAGGTAATTCGGTTATTAAGGTTTTCGTTATGTGGACGATTACTTGATCTTTTGTAGTGGTGAGGACTTTGAAAAGGTGGTAACTTCCGTGAGCGAAAAATTTGAATTAAATGGAGGTGGGCTGAGCTTTAATAAAGAGGTGCCTCAGAATAATAGAATACAATTTCTAGACATTTCCTTAACGTTCCAGAAGAACCACGTGTGCTGGCAGTATTCTCCTAGATCTTCGAAACCGCTGTTAAATTTTTCGTCGAAGCACTCGAAGGTTGTAAAAAACGGCATCGCCATGTCCTTAAGTCAGCCCTCACCAAGTCGTGTGAGCACAAATTGAGCGATAACTTTAACGCACAGGTTACGCGTCTTTTAGATGTAGGGTATCCTCGTGATGCAGTGGCCACGGTTGCTGAACGTTTAAAGAAGTCTATTGTGTTAAGTCCAAGCATGGTTGCAGAAAGCGATAGGAAGAAACGTGTCGTAGGTATACCGTACATTCATTGCGTATCTCACAGGCTAAAGAAAGTAGGAGGTAGATACGGCGTTAATGTTGTTTTCACGGCGGCCAATAAGCTAGGCAAGATTTGTGCCGCTGTGCAGAGGAAGAATGAGCGAGTAAAAGACAAGAAGCGGACCGATATTTGTTTCGTAAAACACACCAACAAATTCACTAATTGCCGTACGAGTGTGGTGTATGAGGTCCCTTTCAGCTGCGGTCGCTTCTACGTAGGACAAACGGGCCGATGCATTAACCAGAGATTGTTGGAACATAAGAGATCGCTAACAGGAGGCTCACCTTCTAATCTATCTTTACATTGTCGAGATTGTAAGTGCACGCCAAAATTCGATGAATGCGCAGTGTTGTACCGTCATAGAAATGAAGAAACGCGCCTGATGATTGAAGCATGGCATATCGAGAATAGTGGTAGCGCATGCGTGAGCCAACCGTCGATTAACTTGCATAAAGATGAAATCAAATGCCTTAACAGTTATCTTCCACGTAGACCGCCACGCGTGCCGGATTAGTAGGTTCGCCTGTTGCACGGGCATGCGCAGATAAGTTTTCGTGGCTTCTTTCTTTTCAGCCGTTGTGCGTCTCTTCAGTTGTTAGCCGGCGTTTGTGGTGTCCTGACTTCTTTCTTGTGTCCGTGTTTGCACGCCCCGTCTTTTTAGAAGGTAAAAGCAGGATATCTCAATGACAGCCATAAGACAATGACAGCTTCGGTTAGCTCATTTTGTTGTCTAACCGAAGTATACGTAACACGGAAATCTCGGTGTATTAGGAAAGGTTTGATCATGACGCACGTCTACCAATTTTCGATAGAAACATACCATTCTGTATTTTAGCGTACATGTTTCGGATTTCAAAACGAAGCATTCCGCCTTGAAGTCAAGTATTACTTTCTGTGCAACATATATGCGTAATGATACAGTTAAACATACTGTGTAACTGTGTGGCAGCCGAAGTATCTCCGAGACACGCACATGCCGACTCTAGGGATGTGTATAAACAGCTCACCTTTTTGCACAGAGGAGCATGTATGTATGCGTTCTTGACTGAATCGTGTAAGCAAGGGGTCTCAAACTTACCTTAGCTAGCGGGCCGCAGTCACGAAATCTGGTCCCACAAGGGCCAGGACAGTAAAGGTAGTGGGAGCTGGGTCGGGGTGGGGGTAGGCGGAGAGAGTTTGACCAAGATGTCACATAACGTCGCAATTTTATAGAAGGCATTTCCCATATCCCATATAAGGGTAATCTGTGAAGGGGGTTTGACGCCAGGTTTTGAAAAACATATCAATACTGATTTCTACAATGACTAATATTGGGACGCCGGTTCTGAAAGAGTTTTTGTTCCACGGTGATATTTCAACTCATAGTGACCGCATGGGGTGCCTCATGGCAAAAAATGCTTGAGACCAGTCCCGTCTCTGTAGCTTACCCGAACAACGCACTATTACTTGGAATAGGCGAGAAATCATGCGAGTGCTATTTAGCAAAGTCACAAGACTTAGTTCCATGTGAAGCCTCGGGCCGCTAGCGAAAGGTCTGCGGGCCACGTGTTTGAGACGCCTGGTGTAATCCATCTCGTCGCGGAGCTAAGGGTCAACGTTGCGTTGCCAAGACTGCCCGCCTCGGACAAGTTTTCGGAACATATTTTTTTTTCTATCTGTTGGCTCATTTCCACCTTGTGGGACCAATAAAACTGTCGAAGTGCAAATAAACTCAGTTGTAAGTCGGCGCTCGTCTGTGTTTTATGTGTCTCCTGTCTTCGTCCAAGTCGCGCTGCATGTATCCGAGTATATCCGAATTGTGGGACCAGCCATGAAGGACCAGGTTCGGGGCGTTGTCCTGCGCCTTTCGCCGGCTGTGTGTCGTGGCAGTGTAATCTTTATTTCCCCGAGATGCCTTTTACCATTTCTGGGGCCCCAGGCGGCCCTCAACCCGCTGCGCTTGAGCATGTGGCGACACAGTCCGCGCATAATTCCGCGCTTGCGCAAGGTGCATTCCGAAGCAAATGCGCGGCTATGCTGGCATGGCCGGCTTCGTGCGCTGATCTTCATCACTCGTACTACAAGAGTGCACTTCTTTGTCCAGACAAAGCGATCAGTCCAATGCGAGGTAGTCGGGACAAGAACCGCTCAGTGTTTTCGACATCGCAATTAGGATCGCTCGCGATGGTTGCGCCAGAAACAAAGAAAAAAAGCGGACGATGTTGGTTCAACATATATCGAAATTGACCGAAACTAAGCACGCGCTGCTAGCGTGAATTCGCCGAAGACGCGTAAATTGTCACAGTTTGTTTATCGGAACGACCGGGAATCATTATTAAAGATCATCCATCAGGGCTATGCTCCTATTCGCTCAGAGCCCCTGGAAAGGTCTCAATTACCTCTGCAGATTGTTTCCGTTCTCGAACACCGATCGTGGTTGACTGTGGCAGCCTGAAAGAGGGCCTTCCGGCTAAGCAAAGCACAATGAGGTGTATGAACTCTGGCAACATATTCAACGAACCAACGCACCATCGCTTTACTCTAACTACTGCAGAGAGGATAGCTGAATCCGATGGTTAACATGACGAGGAAAACTACATTGCATGAGCGAGCACCTCGGCCTTTTCGGCACGTTGTTTAGTGCCTGTGGCTACTGATGAACCTCGTTCAAAGCCATTGTACGTGTCAAGAACTTTGGCTGAAATAGATGAATCGGTTTCATCTGGATGCTCCGTCAGGACTTTGTATTGCTATTTCGACCTCTGCGAAAGTAAAAAGAGATGTCTTTGTTTCGCGGATTGCTCAACCTTGTCTGCTTTCATGTGCGGGTCACTGACCACCGAGGCCTTCATTGTATGGACGACGGAAATATAAAACAAACTTCGAGTTGTGGACTGAACATAAAGGAAACACTTTCTATGAAGGCTTCACCAGCTTTCGTGGTAGTGGTACGGAAGCCATCTGCGGGACAACACGTAAAGCTGACATGGAGAATCGTACACATCAGAGAAATTCCGGCTTTGCTAAACTTTGAGACCAAACATGCGTTCCGTTTGCCGCGGAACGCGCCTTTTAAAGGGAAGCGGAACGAAAACATTGCGGATTACTTTCTACATCAGAACAAGTGTTTAACTACTGAAAATGACAGGTACACGTATCAAGCTGTTCAAAAAAAAAAATGAAGAGGAACATCTTTTTTTTTCGTGCAGTTATCTGTGGTTACTCGAATTTTAGCAGCCGCCGGTAGAAAGTCGGATTGCTTTATGGTGTGCCTCATCGCGTAATGAACGAGCTACGCGCTGCAGTGGTCAAGCGCCGACCACGTATAGGCCACAATACGACCAACTATGATTCTTCTATTCAACCGTAGTGGCAGCCTTCCTCGAAGCAACGAAGCATATGCAACCAAACATTTGTCATCCAACGTAGCATCACTTTACCTGCTGCTGCTGCACAGTGAACAATGTTGTTGGTCTGGGCTGCCTGACCATGCAGCACGTGCACGGCCACCTGCTCCTCTTATCGCTTCACGCAGGGGGCTTGTAATCGTACGCAGTTATGCTTCTTGGCATGTTGCAATGGTGTTCATCATCAGATGTGTATTCATCGCTGGTAGAGGGACTAGAAATCTAATCCATACTATGCAGCTATGAGACGGTGAGCTTTCAATGACTGCGGCTGCCAGCTGGCTGTCGGACAAGGGTGTCGTGATGTCACGCCTTTTAATTAGCGTCAGCCGGGAGGCTTATCGTGCGCTCAGAAAAACTTCAAAAATAAAAGTACCTACTGAAAAAAAAAGTGACGACTTTTGTTTTATATAATAACAGAGTGATCGGAATTACTTACCGCGCTTCCGCACAATTTCCAGAATTTGCGTCAGTATCTCTTTAATTCAAGGGCCATGCAATAGCTGACGAACGCCGAACAGAAGACGCCGTGCCAATGCTGCCCGAAAACGGCGTTCTAGGGAAGACCGTGCTGGCACAGCGCTAGCGCCTTTATGAGAAGCGCGCGTTCTGGTATGCAGTCGAAGAAGAAGAAGACGTTGATGTAAAAGACTCGCGTGCTCTTCGCCTGTGTGGCGTTGTGTAGCCTGTGTGGCATGAAAGTTATTGAGTTTAAGTAAGTTATTCTATATCTTTCTACTACGTTTCGTGACTTCTACGACGACCGAAGACAACAACGATAACCTGCAAAATCATGACGCTTACGCATCCCTTGTGCAACTCCCAAAGGATATTCTGCGCCCGTCAGCTCCGCTGGTCACTCACCTTCACCGAGTGGAATTGTCTCGAGTTTTTTCACATAAACCACGCCGCTATTTTTCTACATCGTCACATTGTCGCACGTGAAGGTACAGGCGTCTTAAGCATCAAACGGGAAATAAAAAATGGACGCCATGTATGTATCACAAGATTCGTTTCAAACTCAGAGATGTAGAGGGAGTATTGCGACAGCACAGCAATTGCATGATTCTCGCCAGAGTTCTTCAACGCCGTGGGGGAGTAGTGGAAAGTTAGCCGCGGAACTTCCTCTTTCCTTGAAGGCAGAGTAAAACAGACTGCAAGCTCTCTGCTGCTCTGGTGGAGTTCCAAACTCCTACGACTCTCGCGCTGACGTAGCGTGAACAGGGTCTGGTACTCCGTCCTTGGCAGACGGAGTACAATTTAGCGCAAGCATATGGCCGCCGCCGCACAGCGGTACAACTGTCTCGTAGCCATGTAAAACCACACATCTCACTTTAATGTGCCAAGTAAACAGGATAATTTGCTGTGATAACAGGAGTGACTTTCTGTGATCGTCAACGATTGGTTTCTGAAACACCAAGAACGGCAGCTTGGAAGCCTCAGAAGGAAAACGCTTACAGACGCCGTCGGCATCAGGACGGCTCAGGTGTATAGTACAAGCTGGTGTGAACGCGTGGCCGGTGAAATCGTCCCCAAGAATGAGTTAATGACACAAACTAATTGGCACAGGAATAAGGGGCAGTCTAAAAGCATATCTACAACCATAAAAAAAAGAAAACTTTTAAAAGGCTTTTCCCAGCAGAATTCAAACTTGCCACCTTCTCATTCCCAACCGAATCTCATTCCCAACACATGCCACTTCACTCCGCCGATGCACGTCAAGAGCGGCGTAAAATGACCAGTCAAGACAGAACTCACCGCTTTTCTTCTTATTAGCGCGTGGCATAGTGAAGACAGACGTGATATTCCTTCACAACTGGTTTATCACGCGAGAGATCGAACATATTTTTGTTTTCTGTGCTTGTTTTGTATGTTATGTGGGCATATTTAAGGTGCACGGAACCGAAAATTTTATTTCCAGAAGGCGCTCCAAGCGGGCAAAAAATTACTTGAAGGTGGCGGCGCGGCCGTCCTGTTTTTTGCATGCCGCCATATTTTTCGACTTCACGGCCGGATTCAACGCGAACTATAAACGTTGCGTCGAAAATTTGTTCCGCTGGTTTTAATACGCGTTACTCTGAATTACATCCATGATGTGAGTTACCCTGTTGTCCTCAAAAGGGAATTATGAGAAAAAATGGCCTTGATGGCCTGAATAAAATAAATGCTTACTTTCAAGCGACCCTGGCACGTTTCCTATTTCACACAGGAACTTCAAAAAAGTTTCAAGTATAGAAGAAAGCCGTTTCAACACTCGTGCGAAAGATCGTTTTCCTAAGGGTAGCGCAAAAGAAGAAAACGATAGGCAAAAAATCTGTATTTTTTTAAAGCTCTTATTCAAAAAATAAAATAAACGAACACCGGTCTCAGTCTTGAATTTTTTTTCATCGAAGAGCGCTTATGTCAGTCAAAACAGGGTTTCTATATCACATGTCCTCGCGTTCTTTGTTCACAACCTATAAGCTTATAACGTGCCAAAGTGGCCAATGCAGGAGTGTGCTGGCTGCAGTACCTTTGCTGGTTGTCATGAGCGTGCATTGTGCATAAATCTACACTTTTAATTGTTTTTCTGCAGCGAAAATTCGCTCTGGTGGCTGGTCTTCAAGAAAAATGCATTCTGTGATTGTCAGTGTGTCTAGCGTGTGCGGGAGCGGGCTGCTTATAAAGCGCCAGAATCAAAGGCCTCGAGTACTAGCGGGAGCGAAAAAAAAATAAAGAAAAGAAACACAACAAAAAATTAACGAACGCCGCTCCTTTACAAAATGGCATTCTGCAATTTTGGATGAAGTATTCACGCGTGTGCACTGCCCCGCGGTGGCATTTCTCAAGATGTCGTTCTCTTCGCGAGCCTCCATCACGTACTTCCCCCTCCCCCTCCCCTACCCCCGGTGTTTGTTTGTGTCCTAGTTTTTGTACGAACGTTTTTCTTCCTGTTTGTCGGTCATGGCTGAAAATTCACTGAGAAGATGAGAATGGCATTGAAAGAAACAGTTACCCACCTGTGAACCGTTCACTCAAGCCCAGGATGGTAGGGCTTTGCAGAAAATACACAAAATGCCCATGAACGTAGGAAAATACACCGACAGAAATCACTGAGTGAAACATTGCTCTTACAGCTGACAGTCTTCTTGACTTTACCTTCCCGGCCTTTCAATTTTAGAAGACAGGTAAAAGAAAATGCCTTGCAACGCGGACGGAAGTTAAAAAAAGGAGCGAGAAACCGATGATTTGTTTTGCGAGTTGTCTCCTACACACGAATGAAGACCTGCTCGCTTGCAACAGCCATACATCTTCGGTAAGCGTGTTCCGAAAACGCACTCTATTTCACTTATTCCGGCATCCAACCGGAAGACGAGGCAAAACCAGTCATGTCAAGCGGAAAGGCTGTACTGTGTGCTGAAATTCATTGCCACCGTAAGGCTAAACTCCAAGCCCGAATGCAAGGTACCGTTGAACAAGGACAGAACTTTTCCTTTCTTGGAAGCTTGTCTCGGGTAACAAAGAGGCAACGAAGGCGACGAAAAGAATTGCGCGATAGAGGAAGAGTATAAAGTTGACAAATAGAGCGGCGGTGAGAGTTCGTAAGAAAACCAAGCAAAACGCGCTCCTTAACAGGAAGAAAAACGTGTGGTAACACCACATGACGTTTCTCACCGAACAATTTTCTCTTTTCAAGGAAACTGCAGAAACAACAGGTTGACAACAAACGCCTTACAACTGCTGCCGACACTGTACACAACTACACCACAGAACTGAGCCGCGCGATCCTGCTTTGCAGATTTATTGACAACAGTGGGCGCTCTCTTTCTGAATTCGCTGCGCAGGGAGGCGGCACGTGGTTCTTTGTTCGGCGCATCAGGGACTCTGTGGTTCGATCTTTATCTCGCACTCTTATTGCCTCCCAGCGGAGCTTACAAATGGTTTCTTCGCCCCTGTGTTATAACAACCTCCAGGTTTGGCATCAGTGCATTTTGTTGTGTAGCCTTAGCTGAGATGCGCGGCTATTCGTCAAACAGACGCCTTGCGTGTTTACGGCTCGCCATTCTGCCTTTCTTCTCGTTCTTTCAGCAGTCGTTAACGAGGCAGAGGAAACTAAGTAGACCACAGCTGTGCGGTTGCGAGAGACAACGAAAACAAAAAAAAGGACCACTTATTTTCCTACCTCTGAGGGCAGATAACGATCTCAACGTGCTAACCACAAATACCACATCGCCCTTTAGCAAAAGAAAGAAGCCCACGGCGAGTTGAAAGCAGATAGCATAAGTGCTTGACCGCAGTTTATGTGGCAAGGAGCTCATTTTGGGGCAGGAGCGTGATGGCGGCCCCCAGCGGCAAAATGCCCAACTTTTGTCGTGCACAATATTCAAAATCTGCGGCATTAGTTTAGCAAAGGCGCATGCACACATGCCTGCAGAAATGGGCGCGCACTCCCGGCTGACGTCATCAGCCGGATGGCCGGGAACGGCTAAGTGCGCGAGCACCATTTCTTTTTTTGGCAGAGTCGATCGGTTGCCGGGCTTCGTTCACTTGGACGGCGCGAAGTTGTACCCGACAGTATGCGCGCCTGATCTCTGTTGCCAACATACCCCGACGCATTATCACGTCGCCTTGTCTGACACGACAAATAAATCGAGCGTAGCCGCCTGATGGGATCGTAGCACGTTACGAGTCCGCAGCTTTACCAGTAATATGCAGGATGTTCAAAGTGCAAACGCAGAGAATTCAGGGCTATCTTTCCCCATCTTTTTTTGTGATGTTCGACTTGATATGAAAGAATTGCTGATATCGATATCCATAGTCACAATCACTCGGTCTTGCAGATGCAATAATGAGAGCGCTGTCTGGCTCGTATCATTCGCGCATGATTCGTTCCCATTTCGAAATCTAATTCCAATGTTCGCCCATTATCCTCTTATTGATAGGACGCCCTTGATTCTCCCTTGCACGACTGCGTTGTGGTAATGGCGAGTACTTCGTGGAGTAATTAGCTCTATGAACCGGGCTCACCATTTTACAAGAACGCTCTGAATTGGCCCCACGCAAGCCATTACATGCTCGTGGCGGAATTTCCCTCCGGAAATCATAATTGGCTACTCCCACAACACGAATCTCTTACCTGCCCTTTGGAGCCTCGTGCAAAGAAATTCAAAATGTCGTGTGTTGCCTACATCATAAACCATCAGGTGTCTAACGAACGTTTGTCTTGCCTCGTTGGTGGTCACTGAATCTCTGAACTGCTTCCTGTGCGAAAACTGCTTCCCTCCTTCCATTCTAAAAAGACAGGGCGTGCAAACAAGGACACAAGAAAGAAGTCAGGACACCACAAACGTTTGTGGTTTGTGGTGTCCTGACTTCTTTCCTGTGTCCTTGTTTGCACGCCCTGTCTTTTTAGAATGAATACTCACCAACTAGCTCAGCTGTCTGTTATTCCCTGCTTTCCTCATCGAGTTATCGCTGCATTAGCGCATTTCATGTCGTTAGTATTGCATGTGCCTATGCGTTGCTTCAGTTGGATTGTGGGAGATAGACTGAGAGACAGAAAAATACACATTTTAATTATACACTGCAGATGCCTGCTTGTTCACCTATAGTTTGCCATAGACTCTAGATTACGCAGTCATGAAACAGTGCCTAGGACGCGGACAATGTAAGAAAGACACCACGTACGCTGTTTACTCTATTCGTGTCGTGCACGCCGTTTTTTTTTTATTTGTAAACATGCAACACTGACGCATCCAACATTGTTCCCTTTCGCACAATAGATGCCGGCTTTCGCATTTGAACAGCAACGCTGCCGTCATTGTTCCAGGGTTCGGACCGAGGTCACCTTGGAAACTTCGCTGTATCGGTCGGGCTCGTGGCGCGATGGAGCTTTCAGTGCGGTCAGCATATACGAGGTAGTAGCTGGTGGTGGTGTTGCAGCAGGCGGAGTCAGCCTGGCTTACATAGCCGGCAATTATTCTGCCTAAGCCTCCCATGCGTTGCTAGCACAACTTGCGATATTGAACATTGAAATTTAGTTCCACTGGCTCGTATGACAGCAGTACAGACACGAAGAAATTCGCCTAGACTATATATGTCTATCTCTCTCATGGAAATACACCGATATACGCACCCAAATACAGCACACGAACATACTATTTGCACAGATACTGTCTGCAACCTTGTTTATAACCCATGCATCTTACGTTGGTAGTATCGTGTAAAAAAAGCAATTACTGTATGGCGCCGTTGTCGTGCCACGCATTAGAGCTTAATTAATCCCCTCGTTTATCGTTCAGAGGATACCTCGTCAAAACATTTCTGTATCTGATAGCGGGAATGGTCACATTTCTGAGAGCCCATCATTGTGCCGCCGTAGGGAGTATCATCTATCAAACTGACTCCTCTATTCGTGCAGCCGCAAGGCACCACAGTATAAAATACTTTAGATGACATTCATGCTCCTTCGGTTATGCCATCCCGCGTTCTAAGTGTTCCTTCCATGAAAATAGGGAAGGATACTCGGGCTGCTAGACCAAGCGAGTACAATTAGAGCGCGCCACCGTGGACCCGGCACGCATCTGCGGTGAGACTGGATGCAAGAGCCGGGAGGCCTGCACAAAGGTGATTTTCCATCGTATCTTAGCGTAAATAATTAGACGAGCTACTGAGTTTCGCACCTGTGAGTCTCGTGAGGAAGAAGCAATTTGTAACGCCATTTTTCACGCGAAACTAGCGTGCAACACTTCGGAGGCACGCATGTGGCATGCACGCGCACTCTTGCGCTTGTGCAGTGGGAAAATTAGGGCATCCAAACAAAAAAATATCAAAAATATGTTTTAGAAAATTGAGCTGGCAAATGACTGGGAGGCCAGCCCTATTATAAGCCAGTACATGCACCAGATGATAATCATGGCCGCTGTTTCTTTGCCGATGCTGAGTTGCAGTGACGTTTCCATGAGCAGGGCAGCTACAAAAAGCACCGATGCAGCCAAGGGAAACGTGTCTTCATCAGGCGCGAATACATTTTGGCGCCCAAAATTTCCAAACAAAGGTTACTAGAAGCATAGGCCACACTGGCGCTCCTACTGTTCAGTTATACTCCGAGATTTGGAGGCAGTATGAACGTGTCCAATGTATAACATTACACGTGGCGGTATGGTACTATATATCTTTTCCTCTTGCTCCTCGATCTGACTTTTCGATCTGACCTTTTCCGTCTTTGATGGCCAAGCGAAACGAGCTTTATCACAAGCGCAAAATTATTTCAAATTTTTTCATTGTTAACTGAACCTATTTGTTAAACAATTGCCCATTTGCGGAGTCATGAAACGCATTATACGGGAAAGAACCTAGTTCATCCGAACTAATCTAAAACCTTCGCCGCAGAAATTCCCTGCTTGCCTAATCGGCCGACATTAGAGCAAAGTTCGCTCTTTTTGAAGGCCAGCTAAGAAACGAACTGCGTGCGACTAGTGTCTTGTGCGGTCGGACAACTTCGCTCCTTAAGCGTGGTGCCATCGAAGTTCAGAGGCATTTCAAGTAATGCGCCCGAGGATCCTAAAAAAAAAAAAGCGAAGCTTGCATTCAGCCGTGCAAGCCTTGAAACAGCAAAAGTGGGCAATTCTGAAGACTAATGTAGTTGCTTCTAGGTTGTTTCTAGGCCTTAGCTAGGTGATGAAGGTTCTTTCTAGGTTACTTCTACGTCGCTGCTAGGCTTCAGTTAGGTGATGCTAGGTTATAGCTACGTTGATTCTCAGCACATAGAGGTTCGAGTTAAACCACAGACAGTCACGAACACGACACGGACACGTCGTCGTTGGCGTATAGGCCTTCCATCGCTTAAGGACCTCCTCGCAGCCGCCGTTGCCTTTCCCGTTCCCTAGCATTCGCTGGTTGTACATACGTACTCGGGGTCTTCGGCTCGCCGCCGTCACTTCGCAGCCATTTCTTGGGCTAACTGTTGCTTCTTCCTCTTTAGCGGAAGTTGTGTGCAGTGGGAATTACCCAGTTTCTGTGGCACATACCCATTTATGATCATGGTAGTTTTCTGATAGGCTGAACAAACTTATGTGACACACGCCAGTTTGTTGGGCTAACTGTTGGATTTGGATTGGAAGAACTTTATTATTATTGGAATAACTTTATTAGGGCTAACTGTTGCCTTCATTTTTAGTGGACCAGTGGTGAGTAGTGAGACTTACCCAATTTCTGTGGCGCATACCCCTTTCTGATGATGGTAGTTTTTTGTACGGCGTGAACGAGGAACGATTTGCTGACCAGCTTCGCTGCTAAAAAAGGGGAATATGCGACATTTGCTCGCTGCATTCATAATCACTTTTTCTACGGCGGTATATATGTTCAGATGACTGGAGACATAAATAACAGCGTTGATGAGAACAAAAAATAACTTTTCATTTGCAGGAGACAGGCGGTCCGGTCAACTGTGAGAATTCTTCCTGCGAAGAATCCACTACTGCTTTGGGATTTCCAAAAGTTAGTAATTATTGCGGAGTGATAAAACTTGACAATTTTAATCGGTGCAACTGAAACGGCAACGGCGAAGAGCGCTACTGCCACGCTCTTCAGAGACATCCCCGATGAGCAAGGATCTTGACGTCAACCACTCATCTACTTCGCTTCGTGGGTCTGTCGTCTCTGCTTGCCCTAAGAGCACGCATGGCACACGTAGGTACATGAATAGAGAGAAGCACCATTGCAATCGTTGTCAGAAACAGTTGCGCCATTCTGGTCTCCTCCTTGGATATTTCAGTTGCGCTCTTCGGCGCTCCCGTTTCGGTTTTACCGGTGAATCTGGTCGACTTTCATCACGCCTAGAAATTAACCAGAGGCTGCTTTTTGGAAATCTACAAGGGAAAAAGGCTATTTGCAGGGGCGAATTTAATTTTCTCATTCGACTCGACTACCTGGATCCTCTAAATAAAAAAATGTATTCGTTTTAATTCCTATAAGAAGCGCACCACTGAATGTCTCTGGTCATCTCAAGGTGTTTGCCACCGCAAAGAACGTAATTATTAGGGCAGCGAGCAAATACCGCATTTCCCTAATATTCTAGGATTTTCGAACACATTTCTGGAAACAGCCGGTATGTAGAATATTTCAAGGGTTCCCTTTTTCCGCTGTTTCATAAAAGTGGCACATTCAAAACCTAAGCCTGAAAGAGCTTTACGAGCTGGCTGTTTAACAGGATCTCGTACGATGATTACTGATTGTCATACCAATTTTCTTCACCTCTAGCGCTGAGCACAAGTGTATGGCAGCTTTGTTTGTGTCAACCTATTTCTATTTTCGATCTTTTGTGTTCGCGTACGTCACCTCAAATAAATAAATAAATAAATAAATAAATAAATAAATAAATAAATAAATAAATAAATAAATAAATAAATAAATAAATAAATAAATCTATCGAAGCATTTCTCAGCGCTCGTCCAGTCTACTGTGTTCCTGCGTCCTCGTCCTTTATTGCGCTGTTTTTTCCCAGCTAAATAAAACTTTCGTGTGCTCAGCCTTCTCTGTGCCTGCTTCATAGACATACTTCGCTCTTGTTACTCTGTATCTGCATTTCTTTGTTATAATTGTTTCTTCTCTCTTATGCAAGCAATTCAATTTGTTCCTGCGATTTACCGCTCCTACTATATACATCTACCATTACGTTCACATCCTGCCTTCGCGGCAATTAGGGTTGCGGCAATTCCACATGCATGACTCCCGTATGCCCTGCTGTAATGATCCCCATTCTTTTGTTCAGGGATTGAAGACCGAAAATAGGTTCCACATGAAATCGGCCACTTTGTTTCCATGCTCTAGGCCTCGTTTGTGGGCGTGGCAGTCATTATTACGCCATCTCATTCAAAGATAAAACCGGCGACTGACGACGTAGGGTTGTTTAATGAGGTACGTGCGAATAAAAAAAGAATCCAAGTAAAAGCTTGCGGCGTCGCTTTTGTAAGCGGCCGCACTGCGCGATCGGAAATCGGTGCTGACAATAATGACTTTATCCATATTCATACTTGAATAAGAAGCTCAAGTATCGTTGACACAAGAAGCGACACAAGACTAGATGAGCGCCAGAGGAGGCTCTCTGGCGCCGAAAACGACGACACGCTCGCTTTTCTAGCGTCGCGTTTTCGTGCACTTTCACATGGTTGCCGCCGCTATTCCTTAAGAGGAAGCTAAAGTGATTCCCAATTATCTTTAATGCTACTTTTAAAGGCGAAGCATTTCTTCGTGAATCACAGGAACTTTGACCATATCTATCTATCTATCTATCTATCTATCTATCTATCTATCTATCTATCTATCTATCTATCTATCTATCTATCTATCTATCTATCTATCTATCTATCTATCTATCTATCTATCTATCTATCTATCTATCTATCTATCTATCTATCTATCTATCTATCTATCTATCTATCTATCTATCTATCTATCTATCTATCTATCTATCTATCTATCTATCTATCTATCTATCTATCTATCTATCTAACGGTGTGTCGGTCGGTCTTTCTGCCTTTAAGAGAATTTTCATTGGGCAGACGACTACGCACCGTTTGTTACATTCAAACAAAGGGCATAAGATAGCATGTGCTGGCGTCAGCGTGCGAGGAAATTGAAAAATAAATTGTTGGACAACTTAGTCATTAAGCTGCTGGAAGTTGAAGTTAAAGTGGAATATGGAAGTTTAAGACTCGTGATTGAGGGAAACACTTCCGGGATCACCGGCAAATATTATCGGTCAAAAATAAATTCCCGTTAGGGAATGAAGAGAGAAAATGCCAAGGAAAAGACCCATGTAAATTCCCATATTCGACCACATAGGTAAGCTGTGGAACAGGAAGGCTTATGTCGGCTATTTAACGTTAAGCAATGCCGAATGTTGGCTAATGTTCGCTAAAGATGGCCAAATGATTCCTGACATTGAGGAATAAAGATTACCAGACAACACTTTACCAACCTAGAATTTCCAAATGAATGGTGCTCTTCATCAATGATGGTAACCAATTGGAACGATTCTCTTCAACATCTAGACTGACAACTGCATGGTATTCTAGACGGGAAGTTTTTAACCTATGCGGGTGATATCACTTCTGGTCTCCAATGTCTGTCGACAAGCTCAGCAGCTTTTAAAGCCCTTGACGTTCTGCACAATTATGCTCGGCAAGCAGGGTTGGATATATCCGCCCGAATTTCAATCTATGCTTTGGTGGCCAAGAAGCAATGATTCACTAGGATCCCGCAGTGTTAACACGTAAAGTGACAATCCGTGAGGCTTCTGGATTTCGCATACATGGTTTCGACGTTGACGGGTCCGGCAGTGGTGCACAGTGCCTCGGTAAATTCAGGAATAGTTCCACAATAGCACTTTACCTTCTACGTTGAACTGCATCAAAAACAGTTGGAGCGTGTGCTGACGTAGCCAGACGTTATGGCACGTGCAGTCGTGCATCCATGGATTCTATGCCAGGCATAATTTCAAAAGCGGACTTTGGTACAGTTAAAGACTCTCGCGATGCTATGAGCATAATCTCAGTGCCAGCCCACATTACTCCGATACCAACCTTGCAGAGACATGCCCAGCACGACACAATCGCAGAGATAATTTCGCAACGTAAAAGCCACGTGAAATAAAAAGAAATGTTACGAGCGCAAAGCTTTTATGAAGGCATGTAGAAAAGGGTGTTTCAGCTCCACTAACGTGAAACCTCTGGAGGGGCGAAGCATGCAGTGTGTGCCGGTGTTTCCCGCAGCAAAATCTCTGCTAATGGGCAATGAGAGACAGAAGAAAGATTAGACACGGAGACCCGCAGTCCGCTTTTAGTTAACATGCACGCTACCACTCTTTATTGTTCAGCTAAGCACAAGAGAAATCTCCCACCGGCAGTACATTGCACTGCAAGTTAAACTTGGGAATACATGGGTGGTGGTGTCTCTGAAGGTGAAAATTTGCTTGGAAAGGTAAATTCTGTTGCCAGCTTGATTGAGATTTGTGCACTTGATGCCACAGACGTCGCTGTCATCCAGCGCCTCCCGTGCAAATTTGGCCGAAACACCAGGTATAGTCATTCGGTATATCAGACAATCTATTAGAGACGAATTTCTGCATAACCGGTCAAAACTGAGAGAAAAGAAATTCAACCTGTTCATCCAAGAGAACTTGACCAGTCAAAGCTGGCAACTTCTTGGAGAGGCTAAGGAATGGGCGAAAGAAAATGGGCAGAAGTACGCATGGCACGAGAACGGGAAAATCCTGCTACGCCAAACCGACGGTGATTCCGTGTTAGTAGTGCGTCACAGGTGCGACTTTCCCGTCTAACCCTGATAGTTGTTTACTGTATCTTGATTAATTTCATTCCTCAAGATGGCTAGTCAACTTCAATTGATGGCGCAAATGTTAAGACAGGAACGTAGAAGACACGTAAGACACGGACAAGCGCACTTGTCCGTGTCTTACGTGTCTTCTACGTTCCTGTCTTAACATTTGCGCCATCAATTGAAGTTCAGCTATGCACCAACTAGCCCGACAGCAAACGCTATTATGGCTAGTCAAAGTCCCTTTCTTCCGCACGAGTTACCTTTCTGGCAGGACACCACGCGCATTCCATGAAGTGCCTTCTTCTAAATATTCGCTCGCTCTACAGCAAGGAAGCAGGTATAAATGACTTTATCAATGATTTTAATTTTCTGTCTGATGCAGTAATGCTCAGTGAAACTTGGTTCATGGACGACCGTGATTTGTTCAAATTTTCATCTTATCAATCGTATTGTGTGAACAGAACTAACCATCGAGGAGGTGGCGTTATGCTGTTGCTAAGAGACCACGTAAACTGCGAGCTGCTTTCAAACTTTTGTATCTATGTTGATGATTTTGAAATAATGACAGCTCGTGTGAATGACTATGTTTTCCGTTTGCTGTAGACCACAAAGTGAAAATCTTTCTAGTTTCTTTTCTTTTTATGAACAGCTATTGTCATTTGCTTCAGAAACTTGCAATTATTTGGTGTCTGCAGGTGATTTCAACATTGACTTGCTGACCATTTCTGCACCACGAAAGGCCATGTTAACCATGCTGACTCCAAATGGTTGCGAAAATTCAATGCGTGTACCGACAAAGATAACAACTGAAAGCGAAACACTGCTAGATTTATTTATCACCAATATCGATTCTACAAATGCTAATAGTGGTGTGATATCGTATGACCTTAGTGACCACCTCCCAATATTTGCTCTGCTAAGAAAGCAAAATTTCATGGTAAATGAAAAGCATCACTGCGTTTATTGTCAAACTGTTACACCAACAGGTTTAGATAATTTTAGAGCAGTATTGATTCTTAGCGATATTACGCAAATTCTGAAAATAGATGACGTTGACATGGCATACAGTAAACTTACTGATGAGATTTCTCGTGTATATAAGCGTCACTTCCCACAAAAAAAGTTTAACTTGGGTCAAAGAATAAGAAAACCATGGATAACCCCTGAATCGTTACAAAAAATTAACTGTTAAAACGCACTTTATCACAAGTTCATTAAAACTAAGGATCGAAGCATATTGAAAGAATACAAGTCGATTAGAAACAGATTAAACAAAGAACTAAGATCGCACAGGAAATGCTGTTTTCAAGCTGAATTGGATAACTGCTCGAACAAACCCCACATGTTGTGGCAAAAGCTTCATACTCTCTTAAATCGTCGTGAATTATCTCCATGTGTGGAAAAGCTATTTCTCGGTGGCCGCGAAACATCTGGCGATGATCTGGCGAATACATTTAATGATTATTTCGTGAGAAATTGTAATTCTTGTGCATCTGTTGATATTACAAAATTTATGCCAGATAGGAATTCATCTTCCTTTTTCATTCACCCATTTCCAGAGCCTGAAGTACTGTCAGTTTTTCTTTCGCTTAAAAACAGCCCAAGTTGTAATGTTGAGGGCATGCAGGTTCGTTCAATCAAGTATGCGCTTGATATTCTTTGTCCATATCTCTTTTATTTTTAATCTGTCTTTGGCGAGCGCTATGTTTTCCGGGAGGATGCAGATCGCAAGAGATTCTCTGCATTTTAAGAAAGGTGACGTAAATTATAAAAAAATTATAGACCTATTTCGATATTACCAGTATTATCTAAACAGCTGGAGAAATATATGTGCAAATGTCTAAATTTTTCGATAAGCACAATCTTATGTCTAGAGCCCAATTTGGATTTAGGAAACACTTGTCTACTGAGTTAGCCTTACTACAACAAAAAGAATTCATTTTATCACAATTTGAAAGCAAGAATCTTGTGCTCGGCATTGATTTCCCTAAAGCATTTCATTGCATCCGTCATTCTGTATTACTTGAAATACTTGAAACTTGCGGTATTCGCGGGCACTGTCTAAACCTCGTGAAGGCTTTCCTAGATCATTGCCATCGACACGTCCAGATTGAAAAATTATCGCTCAGACTTATAACATATCAGTAGAGGCGTTCCTCAAGGCAGTATTCTATGCCAATTTCTTTTTATAGTTTACATAAATGACCTAGTAAATATCTATTGTGATGCGAAATGTGTAATGTACGCTGACGACGCTAGCCTATTTTTTTCGCCACCTGAACTTAGTAGCCTTCAGAACAACTTGATGGGAACTGATGCACACAAAAGACAGGGACACAAGATGGCACATAGATGGACAGACGAATGTATGTGCCTTCTTGTGTCCCTCTCTTTTGTGCGCATCAATTCCCATCAAGATGAATCACCAACAAGCCCACGTCGAAAGCCTCCTTCTGAACAACGCCACACTGCTCTGAAGGCTCTCCAAGGATGGTCAGCAGCAATCGTTCTGCAAATTAATACAAAAAAGACAAACGCCGTGATTGTCTAAGCGAAATCTAAGCAGATAAGCTGCGATCACATCACCATTATTTATGCACATGAAACAATCGAAATAGTGAGTAGTGTGAAAACACTGGGAGTTACCTTCACACAAAATATGCTTTGGGCTTTGTGATGCACACATCGAATCGGTTTTAGGCAAGTTATCTCGTGTGGTCGGTATGATGGCGCGTAACAGATTTATATTGCCTTGTTCATTTTTAGTGGACCAGTGGTGAGTAGTGGTATCTACTCAAGTTCTGTGGTGCATACTCGTTTACGATGATAGCTTTTTTCGTTCGCCGGACAAGGAACGACTTGCTAAACAGCTTCGCTGTTAAAAAGCAACATGCAATACACAAAAACTGGCCTCGCCTTGACTGATGACGACTCATGCTCACGAAGCTAAAAATAAGATCAGGACTGCATGCGACTTATCATTAACAAAGTGAAATTAAAAAGTACAAAGTCAGAAACGAGTCAAGTCGACGTCTTCCGCATTCGAAACAGCAGCAGTTACTGATTCTAATGGGGTTCTCTCTGACAGCACAATAGCAAAACAGCGTAATAGCGTTGCTAACGAGCGGGCGACACCCGAGACGTTCCTAAGCAGCGAGCACTGTTCCAGTGCAGGACGTGCCTGCGCGTTTCTGTCCCTTCTACAAATGGGCCTGGTGCATTAGCCTCAGCCTCTTTACGCGGCACGTATAAATGGTGTTGAAGCTTTAGGAAGACCTGCCGCCCACGTCCTCACTGTTCTCAAGTATATGCTTGAAATGAGGTGGCAAAACGATTACGCCTGCGAACAGGGAGGGAGCTTTTTAAGGTCTTACAGTCTCTGTGAACCTAACAATTAAATCTCGCCTTTCACGAATGATGTAGAAGATACATGCATGCAGCGTCATATCATATACACAACCAAGCATACATACAAACGCACCCATACAAAGTTAGAAGCGTGGAGAAGCACGCTTACAAATATACTTAGGCGCGCACAAAGCACAAACATACGCACACGTTCCCGCCGTATATTACCGCTACAGCGGCAACGATAAGATTTCGAGCACACATCATATACAAAGCATTCATGAACACCCCAGGACGTGGCGACGATGTAATGGCGGCTCCAGTTCCATGAGAGGTCTCGCGTTGCCTACTGCATGGCTTGGGGCTGCGGAAACTGCTGGCATTGCGTGTCCAGCCCTTTATGTGGCACCCAAAGGCACATACCTCCTTAGGAGCTGTAATAGCGGTGATATAGGCCGAGCTTCGCAATGTTGCATGTATACAGCGTCCATGGCAGCCACGTTGCGTCGCTGCTGCACTGTGACTCCCCTCTCCACCCTTTTAATTGCCCTCCCTCTCCTTTGTGTGACTCCCCTCAACACCCTTGTGCCGGGAATTTGTGCGAGGGTTCCATCCCTGCAAATATGGATGGCGAAACTGTTACAAATGTGGACGTCTCGGAAGAATATGGCGGTAGCACTCTTCTGAGTTTCGGTTTCGGTTTCGCCGGTCAGATTGGTCAGAAGTTCGCTAATAATTGCCAGCGGCTGCTTTTGCGAAATCTCAAGGCGCAAACAGGTTCTTCGGAGGAAGGGCTGTAATCTTCCCATTTGACTCGACCGTCTGTCTGCTTTAATTAAAAATAAAATAACTTAATTTCTTTATTTATGTCGTAAGTGATGCCTCTTTTCATCTTAAGATGCCAGCCGCCACATAAAATGTAATTATGAGTGAAATGTAAAATATCTCATTTTCCTTATTCTTTACTATTTTAGGATTCATATATTGAAACACCCTGTACAGTACAGGTAATATAGATAGACCAAAAATGCAGAACACATAAGCCACCAGCCTGCCTTAGGAGGGATCCCCATATTGTCACGGGGTCGTGGCGTCGACGAAGGCAGCAGTCGGCGTGTCCGAAATGAAAGTTTATTTGGGCGAACTTGTGGCCGGGAAACGGAAACTCAAACTACAGCAATACACACTGTACAGTGATAGCGGCAAACAGAGCGTCGGCCGTCGATAAACTGATCTGCAGTCGGGCGCGTCGGCATTTATACATGCGGCATCGAACATTCGAACCTTATCGCTGGTGGCTGCGTTATTTCCAGAATAATCTTAAGCCTATAAGAAGATTCGAACATAATCTGGAAGGTTCCCAGGCATTAGGGCTCGGGTTGCGCGAAGCAGCGGTTACGCGTGCAACGGACTTGTTGGATAAAAATAACAAAAGAGGAGCGCGTGGCGATATCATTATCATTATGACATTTATACAGTGCCTTTACAGCGATGGTGTAATGTTTACAGCGACGGTTCAATCTTAACTAGCTGTACGTTATCTAAAACTTGTATTTGAGCTAAGTATACTTGTATAACGTGTGAATTACAGTGCGATTTTAACAAGGTATAATAGAGAAACGACGGATAACAAAGGAGCGGCACCTCAGTGAATGCTGTTTGTTTGTTGCTTTTATAATGGTGGTCTTGTCCACATTTCAAGGTTGAAGGAAGTGCGCACTGGAGCGTGCACAGCCCAGTAATGCTACACCACTTTGTATCCCTTAGACGAAGAAAGGGATTTTATTTACTTTTTGTTATACCCTCAGGCTTTAAGAGGGCACAGCTTACCCCAAACAAACAGGTAACAGCCGACAATGTTTAACTCTTCGAAAATGGTCGAGTTATTTACTATCATTAGCCGCTCTGACCAGTACGACGTAGAATCACTTAAAAGGCATAAGTACGGCGTGGGACATATTCAAGAGTGCCTGTATTTGCCAACAGACACCTTTTTATAACCTACTCTTCGAAGCTATAGAAAGCTATAGAAGGTACGCCATCCGAAATGAATGGTTTCATTTTTCTGAAGGTTGAACATTACACATAACAAGTATAACTAAGAAAGTAATTATTAACATTGCATGGCAATTTTGCTTTTACCCCACAATATCACCCTTATAGCAATTGGTGTGTGTTCATCACAAAATGTATCGCTGTTCTGTATGGCCGTCTCTAAACTCGAACAGCCTCAAACTCCTGTAAGACCTCCGTGTCTTGTGCCAAAGGTGTATTTTGTCCCTAAAGTACACGATACATACGTCATACGATGCATCGAAAATATAGATACTGGTAACAGGTACAGCGCCGTGTTTGTGTCCTCTCATCTTCGTCCTGTTCCAGCGCTGTTTCTTCGTTCAAAAGTAGATACTGGTACGCAATGTGCCCAAAGTATTGTCATAAAGCTAAAGAGGATCTAAGATAGTATCTCAGATTCAAGTAGCTTCAATACTGCCTAGCCCTGGGCGATACAGTGTATACATAAACACAATAAAGCTGTCTTGGATACACTCTCTGTAGTTTGACGTCTGGACGTCTCGAGAAGGGGATAAAGCTTATTCCGAACTGTTGAAAATGCAGCTGCCATAGCATCGAATCGAACCGACCAAACCTCTCAGCACGTCAACGGCTGTGAATCATCATGGCGTGTGGCCCTGCCTTTGTGCTGCGCATGTAACTTGAGATTAATTTTACGATCGCGCCCTGTGCACTGCTTGCGTGTTTACCGCATATATTGGAGACTAGCTTCTGGCTCGAAAATGTCTGTTCATAGGACCATATGCAGTATGCCCCGGACCAATGCAGGAGAAAACAGCAGCCGCTAGCGTGACGGCCTGCACTAAACTATGTCATCAAAGCGCGGTGCGTGGCGCAGGGACATTCGGCGCTTTCGCTGCACCTTGTTCTCCGTCAGACGTGTACATAAGGCTGTACCCGAGGGAGAATCACTTCCAGGTTGGGCGGGCTACCGACAGTGATGTGCTCATTCAATGGACATGTTAAGGTCCCTCTCTATGCACTTCTCGTTGAATCATTGTAGCTCGAGACAGGTTAACGAGCAACGATCACGTTACGGAGTCTGTAATAGATTACGTGCTTCTACCTGGAAACTAAATAAACATAAACCGACACCTATATGCATTGGTGCTAGTTCAACGTCTTCGCTGTGCATCGCGCAAAAAAAAAAAAACGAAAAACGAACGAAGACATACGGAATATTCAAGGCAAACAAACAAACAAATATATACCAGACAAGCGCTGCCCCGTGTCTTATTCTTTTGCTCAATTTCATCAAAACATTCCGGCAAGATAATACTGAAAGAAGTGATTACGGTGGCCAATCTGTCCACGATTCATAAATCCATTTGCTCGTGATAATTCCGCGCTTATTCCATGGCCATGTGATATAGTGCGAGTCAGGACGAAATGTGTGACTCGACGTAATCATCAGCATGAATGACTGCCGCTGTGAAGAGCAGTGAGTGCGGCTTTACTGAAGCACACGCTGAACGCGGCTCACTTAATGTGTTGACGTCAATTATTAAGGTGAACGCCTTAGGTGCCTCATCAAACGCGCAAATTGACCATGGTGTAGGCGTCCCGCGGCATCGGCGTCAACACCAGTGACGCAAAAAATCATCACGTGTAGAAGTCATCATGAAGTCACAGATCGACAAAATTTGTGACATCATCACGACGTCCCTACGACGTCAAATGAAGTGACAATGTATGACGTGACGGATGGATGGATGCTATGAGCGTCCCCTTTATAACGGGGCGGTGACATGTCTGCCACCAGGCTCGAAGGCGAAAAAAAAAGAGAAAGAAGAAAAAAAGCTTCCTTGTTTCATGTTGTCCTAATGCCTTATCTACATTGATTAAATCTATGTTATTATACCAAAAAATATAAATTCACGGTCCATCTATCTGCCTCTTAAGGCAGAATGACCTTATTTTCCCCCATTATTTATTTTTGTACTTTATCTCTACTTTTCTGCCACCAATACTCTAACCGTCTCTTACTTATTTCTATCGCGGACGTGTTTAGCTTTCCATTGTTGTCCCTAAAACCCAAGGCTTCATGTAGACTCGTGCCCACATGTATACCTGGGTGAATATCGCCACATTCAATCAGTACATGTTCCATCGTTTCCTTAGTTCCCCCGCAGCATGTACATTGTTTTTCTTCGTTACTGAATCTCGCTTTATAAATACGCGTTCTAAGGCAGCCCGACCTTGCTTCAAACAGTAAAGCGCTTCCCCTTGAATTATCATAAAACCTTTCCCTCCTTATTTCGTTTTTTCCTTTTCGGTAGTTACTCAGAGCCGGCTTCTTTTCCATCGCTGTCATCCAATAAGTCCTCTCCGCCTCTCTGACCTTCCGCTTAATGCTCCTTGTTGCCATATCGCCCGCACTGCCAGCCGTATATTTACTGGTGAGCCTCCTAGTTCTTTTTCTCCACTGCGTGTCAACGCTTTTTCTATACAAATACCTGAGAACCTTCTCTGCCCATCTACTCTCCTTCATTTTCCTCAGCCTCTCTTCGAATCTCATTTTGCTCTGCGCTTCCCTCACTTCAAAGCCTGTCCATCCCATATCACCCTTTACCGCCTCATTTGTCATCTTCCCGTGAGCGCCCAAGGCAAGGCGGCCCACCGTCATTTGATTTACATCCATTCCTGATTGTACGTCTGACTTCATGCACACTACTGAGTTCCCAAATGTAAGCCCCGGAGCCATCACACCCTTCCACAGCCCTCGAAGCACCTCGTACCTATTGTATCCCCATAAAGCTCTGTGCTTCATAATTGCAGCATTCCTCTTTCCCTTTGCTACCGATGCTTTCTCTTGTACCTCCATATATCTATCGCCCTCATTTACCCATACTCCGAGGTACTTGTACTCGCTTACCCTCGGTATTTTTTGGCCCTGTATTAAGACCGTATGGTCTCCGTGATAATTGAATACCATCAATCCACATTTTGTTGCACTAAATCCTAGTCCTAGAGCCTCACACTCCCTTACGCATATATCTGCCAGTCGCTGTATATCATCTTGACTGTCCGCAAATAAGACAATATCATCAGCATAAAATAGACCTGGAAGTTTCTGCTCAACCATCGCTCCGACCTGTTTGTGTGACAAATTAAATCCAATGTTGCTACCTTCTAGCGCTTTTTCCATCCTCGCCATGTACAGCATGAATAACAGCGGGGACAAAGGGCATCCCTGTCTCAGCCCCTTGCTAATTTCAACGCTGTCCTTGCTACTTATTCCTTCCCATTCTATACAAACTGTATTTTCTCGGTATATTTCCCTCAAAAGCTGTACACAGTCGTCACCTATGCCCACTTCCTTCAATATATCCCACAAAGTTTCCTGATAACGTTGTCATACGCCCCGGTGATATCTAGATAAGCTACGTATAAGGGCCTGTTTTCTATTTTAGATATTTCTATACACTGGGTAAGAACAAACAGATTATCGTCTAACCGCCTGTCGATTCGAAATCCATTCTGAAGTTCTCCCAAAATATCATTTTGTTCTACCCACGCTTCTATTTTTAATTTTACTGCCTGCATCGCCAGCCTGTATAGCACCGATGTAATGGTTAGCGGTCTATACGAGCGAATGTTATCCTTTTCTCCCTTGCCTTTATAGATTAAGTTCATTCTACTTTTTCGCCAACTGTCTGGTATTTCCCTCTCCTGTAAGCACTTTTCTACGGCTTTCAGCAGTGCTTCTTTAGTGTTATGTCCGAGTTCGTTAATGAGGCTGACGGGAACCCCATCTAAGCCCGGAGTAGTGCGCTTAGGAATTTTTCCTTCGGCCTTCTTCCAATTGAAATTCTCTAGTACTACATCTTCGTCGGTTGCACCCCTTTGCGTACTTTTACTCACCGGGGGAATCCCCTGCGGGACCTTTTTAAACGAATCGGCTGTTACCTTTCGGATGTAACCTAGCGCTTCATATCCTTCCAATTTATTTCCTCCTTCATCTACCATATGTTGTTGCATTGTGACAGACTTCCTACCCAGCGCTTTTAGGTGGCTCCAAAATATCCTAGGCGCGGCCTTCTTCTTTTCGCGAATCTGTCATCCAGCGTTCACTTTCACCTTTAATTTTTGCCTCGACTAATTTCCGCACAATGGATTTTTGCTCTAAATATATTTCCCATATTTGGTTGACTTCGTCCTGTGGCCGCTTCTCCTTTTTTTGCTTGGCGCAAAAAAGCACAATGCTTGGCGCCAGCGCCACCAAGCGTTGGACACGGTATGTTTGCTGCAGCTAACGATAGATCGAGCGCGGGTCGATTTCATTGCTAAATTTCTGTGTCACTTCCGCCTGACCGGCGGGTCGAATACACCCACTCAGATATATTTCGCCAGCCTGAAGTGCTATCACGATGTGAATTGAACACCTGTGAAATGCCCCCTTTCTAACAATACTGTCGCATGTATTCGAAATATTAAAATGTTATAAAAACGTACAGGCTAGCTTAGCCCAGGCTGTCGCGAATACCTGAATAATATACCATAAGAGATTCCACAAACGTTCAGCATCGTACATCGTTTAACAATTGCGTACTATAACTATGCTCGGTGACGAGGTAATACCGTGTAAGGTACACTCACGAAACTCCATCGCATTTCCGTCCTTAGTGCCTCCGCTATGCGAAGCACAGTAATTTGGCTGATACTGCTGGTTGTTGATTCATACTGACTGTAAACAGCTCGCTACGGCGACTAAAGGCTGCCACGCAGGGCAAGCGCAGTCCTTTTCGTCTGCTTTTAGTCGCCATGATTTATTGCGCTGTCTATACTGCCAGTCAAAAACAGAGTTCACGAGATGTCAAGTCGATGATTGTTCATTCAGCTCAGAAATTATTCCGCGCAAGCTGGAGTGCACTTGCAGGATATGCACTGCTGCTTTGCTAATGAGAACTATGGTTAAATAGGAAAGCGAACGCTTGCTCTTTCTGGTCGAAATGTTACAATGGGTTCAACGCTTTCCAATAAAACTTCCCAAATTTCAAAGTTTATTCAAAAATTGAAAGATATGCAAAAGTGCGAAGTAGTACGCAAGGGAAAATACTTGAACCTGAGCTCGACTGGCCTTCAGCTTAGTAATCTTCAAAATCAGTACTCGAGAACTTAAAAAAAGGCGAGTCAGTGACAAACCGACAGGTGCCCTAGTACATTGTGAAGACGTGGTTGCAGATCTAAGTAATCCAGCCAGAAATCACAGTATGAAAGCATTTTGTTGCTGATATCGACCAAGTAAACAGCTTCGGCAACTGAACAACTTTCCTAGTCCTTCATATTTCAAGCTGCGACCAGTGTCAACAAACTCCGTGTCAACGACATGCATTTGTACGCTGAAACCATCTGTGACAAACAGCCAAGAAAACAAGACACACTTGACGTCACAAAAACAAGCGATCGTAATTGACCGGTGCGTTTGTACACTCCATCTTTCTGTGGAACAGCGATGCGCAATTCCCTGCATTCTTTGCACGTCGCTGATTATATAGTTACACCTAATGGCGTGTAGTGTTGCATTTCCTCGGATGTATGCCTGGCAGGCACGCAGTAACGCGCAGCCGTCCATCATCACGAGTTACCATTGAACGACGCTTGTCGCCCAAGGATACTGTGCTGGCTTGATGCATGACATGGAAGGCCGCCGCACAGAGTGCAATCGAGCAAATCTTGCTGAACTATCCTCGTGTAACATAACCATTTCTTCAGACGCCGCCGCCGCGAAATGTCGGCAAACATCTGAGCCGATGGGAGCCGAAGTGAGCAAGAAATAATCACTCGCCCGTCATTATCACCGGTTCATTTCTCCACG
This sequence comes from Rhipicephalus sanguineus, assembly GCF_013339695.2. Lineage (NCBI taxonomy): Eukaryota > Metazoa > Arthropoda > Arachnida > Ixodida > Ixodidae > Rhipicephalus > Rhipicephalus sanguineus. Next base: position 18,621,659 of record NC_051182.1, on the reverse strand, counting down.
TTAGCACCTTGGAAAACCCGGGTGGTCTCCGCAAAACACTTCGGAATCTCGTTACTAAGCGAAGTGGCAGAGATCTGCGTTATCGCCGCGCGTTATTTTACGTCATCACTTAATATCCTTCTGGGTGATTAGAATTGGTCATACTACACTCTAAGCCAAAAGAGAGCAACGGGGGTATAGGGGTTCCTCCTTTGAGGGAGCAAGTGCATTGCCACTCCCATTACTCTCCTAAAAGGAGCAACGGCAAGGGGACGAACCGTTGCTCTCCTTGAGGACCAACTGTTACTCCTTTCTGATGCTCCTCAAGGGAGCAACGGATGCTCCTTCCCGTTACTCCTTAGTTTCTTCTTGGGCCGAAAAAAAATCCGTTTTTGATTGACTTCTAGAGCATATTGAGGATTATACACATATTTGTTTGGATGTACAAATGATACACAGACATCTCGTTCAGAAAGAAATTTCAGAAAATTCGCAACAAACGCACAGGATTCGAACTCGCGACCACCTAATCACCATGCGCGCACGCTAACCACTGCGCCACCAAACGCTACGGCGCCGTCTGAAAGGAAACGGGGTTATGTAGGTACCGACGGGTCGTTGCGCGTTCTGACATGTTAGTGAAATGAGTATAGGCGTGGAGAACCAGTGGTGATGTTCGAAAGAGAATAGAAGGTAACAATGTATACATCTGAAAACGTCAAGGCAATGGGTCTCTCGCGAAAACACAGGCTTTGCCGTGCTCCCTTTGCGGTAGCTAAAAGGCCAGTTTTTCTTTTTTTTCTTTTTTGCCCGGAAGTGTGTTTTCTTCTTCTTTATTATCATTGTTATTATTAATATCAATATTAATAATATTATTTTTTGCGGAAGAGTCGCCTCCCCTTTGAAAAGTGAACACCGCCCGAGCTGATAACGTCCGTTTGCTCTGAGATTAAACACAAATTCAAACTACCGGACCCGATTGCGATAACTGTCCTCCCGCCAAAATCAGCCAGTGACAAGGTAGAGATGAGGGGGTAGGGGAGGCAGCGGCGTTAGCTCGCTGTCAGTCTCGTTGTCAGCATAAAACCGCAAATGTAAAGTCTATCAACTGTGTACTTCTCTCAACCGCTTGTTTGTCGCGAAGTATACACGGAGTCTCGCGAAGCTTCGCATTTTATTGCCACACTCTCAGGCTATATATTTATGCCAAATGTTATACGCAAACACGCCATTTGACTTGCGACGACAACAGCTTCAGGTGCTGGCGTTCTAGTGCAACCATGCCTTTTATTGGGCGATTTTAGCTTGTATTGTGGGCTTTTAGCTTTACGTCACCGTGTTACGAGTTGCCGGAACGAATCTGCGCATACGCGGGCCTTTACGGAACGTGAACTACTCTCCGGATTGGCTTTACGTTTACGGCCCTATCTCGAAAATCCACATTCGTTCGCGGCTACTCGCGATACCCGCTTTGCCGAGGCTCCAGCCGCCGAGTAAAAATAAGCCGAAGTGCGAGCGGTAATTGCGATCACTTTGTTTCAGCGGCTAGAGTCACTAGAGTGACCTAGAATTAGAATACCGAAGCGGTAAAAACGTGAGAAGCCTTGACATAAATATCCCGACAGGCTGGATAGGTGACGCCATCTAGCGGGAACAAGATGAAGCAGGCAAGCAAAAAATTGTTATTTCAGAAACATCGTGCGTTCCACTTCTGGTGTAAATGCCTTGCCGCGGCATTATTACGAATGAGTTACCTTTTCAATCATTTTTTTTCCTCTAAAACACTAGGCGAAAGCAAACGTGTCCACGACTATGGTTGCACGAAGCGTCACAAGATGGCGACACCATCGTCGGATAACCCGGTATTCTACGCTAAAAACCCCTCGAGATATTTCTGCAGCGGTTATACAATCTTATATAAATTAAATATAATTTAAATGCCGTTATCATCAACATTTCATGGTTTATTCAAACGTAAAGGTATCCGTTTAAGTACGGGGAGGTAAAACCTTTCTAAAACATGTGTTCCGGTAACACGGTAACATTAAAAAGTTCACGTACAAGCCAAATGTCCCTATTAGCGTGCGTATCTCTCTGTTCAATTTACAAAAACTAGTTTCCTTATGCCAGCCCGCAAGAAAATGTGGCCCATGCGTCGACCGATACAGGGTGCGTCCTGCAGGAGAGCAGCGGTTGCGCGCCGAGAGAAACTGTTGCCGTTCGTCCTTCTGTTGCTCCCTTCCAACCTAACCCTAAACGCTTACTCCCCCAACTTGAGCCATGTATGCCATCTTGTTCCAGTTGGTCTTTTTGGGGAGTAACAGTTGGTCTTTAGGACTAAAACCGGCAGTTACTCTCGTTTTTTCCATTTTTGGCTTAGAGTGTACCATGTGAGAGAGTGGGGTAAAAAGGGGTAGTTCAATGACACTGCCTTTTTCTTGGAAATAGGCAAATAATTGTACGAAATATTCACGCAGCAAAAAAAAAAAAAAAGATTACGCAACTTCTCCCTAGTGGTACCAAGCCTCAAGGAAGTGCGGAGCTGGGCGACGTTGTTTGTTTCTCTTCAGTTGTTTCTTTCTATCTTCCTTTCTTTTAACACGAAAGCGTTTTATGCCGGGGTCCACCGAGATTTTAGTGACGTATTTCTGTCACGGAAAGGACGTCGGAAAAATGCACGCGATCAAACGGCAAATAAAAACTTCAAGACAAACTTTCACTGAACGGGAGTCGAACCCACGACCTCTCGATACGCGGCAACAGATGTCGGGCATGCTTTCCATTGCCCCACCGTTACACGCTTACAAACTTAACTTTACAAACGCGCATTTTATATCTCACACTTTCCTCTCACAATGCCTTTGGTCGTCGGGGTAGTGTCAGGACTCAGGATAGCTAGGTTGGTATCCCATTATGATATAAAACTTTTCGCGGAAGTAAACTTCTTCGTCCTGCGTCCTTTATTTGCGCTCAAAGTTTTATATCATAATGGAGTCGTGTCGCCCTCTGGGAGCGGTAAAGTGAAGTGATGCATCATGAACATGGCCTTCGCGATTAGCTCGGGCAACGCGTCGTTGCTACGCGTCCGTGCCACTCGGTGCGTTTCCAGTAGCAGAAGTGCAATTTTGTCAATGCCTTAACACACCGCGAGGTGGCGACCTTAGCCCAAGCCTCGGCCTCGCTCATAGCATCCAGCAATATTAAACATAGGTCAGCGACGCGCCTGCCTCTGAAACACTGCTTTCCCCGCTTACGCTCGCCCCGAGAAAAATCACGGCCGGGCTACAGGAGACACAACGCGCGTTGCGTTTTCGTCTATCGGGCCGTGGTGTTCTGTTTACTCCTTAACATGCCACGGAATGGCGACCTTAGTCGACGCTCTTTTAGCTGTCACACCGCTTTCTCTGATTACGCTCTCACCGTTAACAACTACAGCTACCCCAGAGGTTCGTCCAATCGTTGATCATGCACGTTGGTCCTCGGGATTGGTACATCCACGTTAAACAGCACTACAGCTGCCAAACACCAACAGACATTGAGCAAGCTCTCTTATATTAATGTACAGGAGACATTCAACTACTTCTGTAAGGACACGCGTTCCTTTCGTGTTATACCGATTCCTATCGGTATTTCCTATCTGTCTATTTCTATCTCTTTATTGCTCTTTCTATTTTTCTTCGTCTTTCTTCCCATTCTTACTAACATACAAAAAAGACGCATACCATGAGGAAGGCTTCAAGATGAGGTATACGTCACTGCTTTTTAGATGCGAAGCAGCTCTTTGACTAGCCTGTGTAACGCTGTCCCTCCGTCCGCACAAACGCGAGGCAACGCACTTCCCTCGGCGCAGATGTTGGAGCGGTGTCAAGTAGGTGACGCCGCAGCTGGGCGTTGACGTCACGCTCCCCTCGCACGCTTCCCTCGCAGGTGCGCGCGTACGTCACTCTCTCCCTCACCCGCCGGAGCGCCCGCAGCTGCCGGCTCCAACGCCCGCTCGCCTCCCGTGTCTGCGTTTCAAACAAACGTTTACACCAGTAAACGCTACATCGAGTTTCGCTTCAAACAAATCTTCCAGCGCTCACCGCAGCACCCGCGTTAGCGCCGTTAAACCTGTGACGCCACCCGTGCGCAACGCTGCTGCTTCGCATCCCATCAGGGTTCCCGTCAGGGAGATGGTCCAATTTCTTAGAATAATGTTAGTTGCAAGGACGTCCTTTCTATTCTGTATTGAATCCTTCCTTGATGGTACGCGTCTTTTTTGTATGTATGTCAGTAAGTTGACATCTGATTTTTTTTTACTGCTTTACGCACTAAATACACGCTCAGCACGAAGGAAGACGATTCGACAAAGCGGCACTCAAAAGTGATTTACTTTACAGGAACCACGTGCAGGATTGGCCACATACAAGGTGTACACTTCATTAGTATTCAAGGGAGTAAAATAGAACGTTTATTCTACATCCCGAGAGAAATCCAGCGCCACCAAGCGTTGGACATGGTATGTTTGCTGCAGCTAACGATAGATGGAGCGTGGGTCGATATCACTGGTAAATTTCTGTCACTTCTGCCTGACCGGCGGGTCGAATACAATCACTTGGCAGGCGTGTTTTCGCCACGTTTCGCTTGTGGCTGCTTTCTCACGCGCTCCCGTAAAATCCGTTGCCTAATGAGGAACGCATGCGAGCACGTGTCCTTGCCGCCGCCGCTGGCAAATCCGGCGACAAACCGCCTTCGCGGGCAGCGTCTGCCCCCAGTAACGCATAGCGCAGCCGCGCGAGCGTCGCCAGAACTTGAGCTTGGGTTCCCTATAATGTAGCTTTCTTCGAAGCTCGCCTGAATATTTTGCTTACCGTCGCCTGCTAGAACAAGCCCGCGAGCTACTTCCAATGCACGCAGCCAGAACAGTGACACCATCTCATTGCGCGCTCCCTAAGCCACACTAATTTCTTGCTGGAGACAATTGCTGCACTCTAAGTAGCACGTCCTTTATTAAGCACACAGCTTTTCCAACCGTCAGGTAAGCCGAAACAACTCAGTGTTTCAGGTCTCGAACAAGCTATTAATATAAGGCGCTTCTACGGCGGCAAGCAGGGACTGTACATCGAAAATTAATTGTGCCTGCGAATTACAACCGCTGTGGTCCTATCTGGCGCAAAAATTGGGTTCTGCAGGTGAACATAAACAGATGTAGAAGGCCCGGTTCGGGTGCTATGTTTATGTATTCCCAACTTCTAATGAGTCCTGTGTTGAAGTCTCTTCTCTTTTCAACTTGCCGATTATATAACTTCGCCTGCGAATGTGTATTTGCTTGCTCTGTATTATTAAACTTATATATAAAAGCCCTGATTTTCCTTACTTCTGTTTTTTCTTTAAGCACCGTTCATCCTACCTTAGTTTAGCTTTATTTTTATGGATAATTGTTTTCACTCGTGACCGGGAGCACGTTGTTACACGAAAGGTGGGCTTCGGGATACGCCATTTTCGGGCTCGCATCGTTAGCAATTTATCCCCGCGCATATGCCCTCGCGGGCTATATTCTTCAAGCTTAGCGCACCCTACCCGTAGATGAATTGTCGCGTATGTAAACATTATGGTGTTTATGTGCATTCCGTGCCGTCAGGCTTAGCGACGTCGTTTTGTGCTCAACTTCATCCTCGTTCCCCTGTTTCTTCTTAAGAGTGGCGCCTCGAAACTGGCATTTTGCCGGAGATTACTGCCGCTATAGCAGAGGCCTCCAGGAGCATTCTCGTCTCCGAGGGCCGGTGATTAATGCAGTCTCCGTTTTAATCATAATGACTATATTACAGCGCCGGCACAGCCTCTAATGAAGTCACAGGAAGCGGTCGTCGCTGCATGCGCGTACATTTTGGGTACATGCATTACTTTGCCGCCGTCAGCGCTTGTTTCAGCGCTGATCTCTCCGTATAGTTCTGGACAGCGTAGAAGAAACCAGAGCATAGCGTCGCCTGTCCAGCAGGAACTATAGCACATAACGCCTCCTGTCCCGGAACTAGTGCTAATCCGTTCTATAGTCGTTCACTTCTAACTGCGCTGCTTCCGTGATTCTGAAGTGAAGGCACTTTATCGAGGGACGTGATTTGTGAGCGCGTCGTGTCCTTGGGAATCTCTAGACATCCAATCAGCAGGGTCGCTCGCCTTCTTACAGGGGACTTCTTTATAGCGCAGAAGCTCCTGTACCGACTAAAAATAAAATGTTGTATGCTGCAGTAAAGTAGGGATTCTGAGCAATATTTGCTGTAATAGGCGACATTAGAGCGCTGCGTACGAAAATGGCCATGAACACTAAAGAATAATAAATAGCGCTACTTAGGGTGCTTAGGAAAGGGCAAGCGACTGGCGCGATACGTGAGATGGTCACGCGTGACCTGGGCGTAAAAGCGAGGTCACGTGAAGCTTTTTCAACGAGCAACAACACAGCGGTGCATTGAGATGTCACGCGTGTTTTCTGGCGCATGTACAAAAGTGAACGTAGAAGCAGTGCAAAGAAAAACAAAAAAACAAAAACGATTATTTAAAATACCTCGCGTGCACATACTCACCTGCACAGGAATATACGCAACGATAACAAAGCGGCGAGCCGGCGCGCTTTCTTCCGGGAAATCTCACTGCAAGATTCTCACTGCAGAAGATTACCATCTTCTCTGTGAACGAAAAATTAAATAATAAGAAACCTTAGGTTCGAGTGAGAATCGAACCCAGGCCGTCTGCGTGGTAAGCAGGTGTTCTACCACAGAGCCACTCCATTGCTTAGAACTGCACTGAAATTAACATTAATGCTGCACAAACACACGCGCCCTGCGTACAGGTGTCACAGTACGAGATGTAACATAGCAGTAAAACGGGGTACAAGCGTGTATTGCCATCGGGCGCACACCATGTGAACTGCATAACGAGTTGGTGGTTTAAAGCCGGCCACCCATTACAAAAGGCGCATACATTACTGCGCGTATTCCCTTACGAACACGTCGTGGGTGCATCGCAACTTCGAAAAATTACCACGCGCGTAATTGCTGCTCGTTTAAAGCATGCCACCCATTACAAAGGACATGCACATTAGTGCGCGCATTCTCTTACACGTAGTTGGTACAATGTTGTCTTAAAAGTGCTGTTGAAGAGGGCGAAAACCTTTACCTTTACTATAGGTATGTCGCGCGCGTGTGTGTGTGTGTGTGTGTGTGTGTGTGTGTGTGTGTGTGTGTGTGTGTGTGTGTGTGTGTGACCGGGCGACTGAACGTAATGACAACCGAAATAGAGCACGATGAGGATGGGGCCGGATATCGCTATCGCGTTCAGCTCTTAAAGGCGAAGCTTAAGCGTCCCCCAATTTTTATGTCGTACCGCATGCGATAACACACCTGTCTACAAGAACGAGCGGATACACAGGGACGCCCTGGCCAAGGTGGCCTTGGTGAACGCAAGGGACGTGGGTGGCCTGCCGGCCTCAATTTCCCTGAGCGTCGGCAAACTCTACATGATCACGGCCAACATCGACGCAAGCGGCGATGTTGGCCGTGTCATTTTCGTATGCACTAAAATGACTTGTTGAAAATTTCTTAACTGTGACCTACTTTGTTTCACATGAATGAAATAGTACCTCAAAACTTTTGCCCTTCTTGCTCGAAGTACATTAGTTGCCTTCCAAAACAATTTATTGGGGCTTGTTTTAGCTTCTTCACAGGACAACTCTTTATACACTTCGCTGATAGCAGTTCTTGCTTGTCATTTTTGCAATTGATGGGAGTCGCTGTTCAACTTGCTGACCAGCTAGCGGGTTGCCATATAATCACAATAACGTCAATAAGAAGCCTTCGCACAACGGCGCAAATACCGGTGTGGACTTTTACGTTGTTTGCACAATACCGTATAACCGGACAGGTGTACAGCAGCAACAACACCGGTAGACTTGTTCTGTGTTTTTTTTTTCTGGGGGCGTGGGGGGGGGGGCGCATGGCGTATACGGGGTTTGAGACCATTCGCTAACTGTCCGGCCGGCACACATGACCGTCTTCGTCCCATTTGTGTTTATTTTCTAAATAAGTATGTTCGTGAGCTACACAGACATGACTGGTCTCAAGCATTTCTTTCGTGAGGAACATGTGGTCACCATGTCATGAAACATAATCATGGAACAAAAACTCTATATTTCAATCCGCGTCCAGATTTCACTCGTTGTATACATCGGCATCGATGTTTCTCGAATCCTGACTCCAAATCCCCTTCAGAAAAAAAATCACGCCATATCCACGAAGTGAATGATGATTGAGGAGCTAGCTCGGAGATAATCGAGTAAACCGTGGATGCTCCGTACATTTCCTCTACTGTCATAGAGATACCACAGGTTTTTATAGTAATGATTGTCGTCAGGTTGTTGTCTATCCCCAAGCGGTCGCAGACCTTGCACCTATGGCCGACCGTGTGGTCGAGGAAATCGAAGTTATGTGGTTTTGCCTGCGTTAAAGGAGTACTGACACGATTTTGAAGTGCAGCAAAACGGACGTTTTTGGTTTCCTTGGTATGTAGTGTTAACGCTCTCCCCACACCGCATCCAGGAAACACGTATAAATATTTAAGTTTGATTTTTAAGTTTTCATCTCCCAGCATCTGCAAGGCAGCTTCACCGCATGGAGAGCCCTATGACGTTTCAAGTCAGCTCACTTGGTTTGCGAAGTCTGGGTTCTGCATGCAGCCTAAATCACAGAAATCGCTGTCGGAGGCACTGGGCGACAGTTCACTCATCATGAACCACGTTCGACTGACAGCAAAGGACAGCAGGTGCATATTTCGTGGGTTGCAGTCTGCCCGTGACGTCACGGGCAGACTTGACACGTCACTATGAAGCCGCCCTCTCGAAACCGAAACCGAAACTGCTGGTTGAAAGAAGCGGTATTAAAAATATATGCAATGCATCCCCAGGCACCACGACAATATTTTTAGGGTTCTCGACACCCGTGCTTTCATTCAGAGCAACAACCCGAAAAATTTTTAAATTGATGTCAGTACTCCTTTAACGTCATCATCAAGGCGCTTGAAGAACAACAGGAAGAAGACTTTTCTTTCGCGCGAGCGTGCGCATGCTACAGTTGGCTATGCTATATGTGGTTTTGCCTGTGTTAATGTCATCAACAAGGCGCTCGAAGAAGAAGAGGAAGAAGACTTGTCGCGCGAGCTGCACCTGTAGCGGTCGCCTATGGAACTAAGGTTACGCTTACGACACGGGACATTTTAGAACCTGGCGAGCCAGCTCCTAAAATGACCTGTATGAGATATGGGGCGGATAATTGCACACTCGCTCATATGCTATTGCAGTGCCCGGCGTTATTTAGAGCAAAGTTCAGCGCAGAAGAGGACTGGGAGAGGGCTCTTAAAAGCCGCGAGCTCTCAGTCCAGCTGTCGGCAGTCCAGGAGGCCTGCGAACAGGCGGAGGGCCACGGTCTTCCCGTGCCGGCGAGGATGCGGCCAGCAACTGCGGCGGACCGCCCTACGGGGGTTCTCTGATCGGGGTTCCCCAGGACCAATAAAGTTCATTTCATCATCACTTCTTTCGTTCGTTCATAGCGAGGGACTCGTCCTGGCAGACTTTATGCTTTCAGGTAGTATGCGAGGGAGTATTGGTCAGCTGCCAGATCGTAATAAGTTCACGTGCTACGTGACGCCAACAGGCAGAAAAAGAGGGCTCCACACTCGCCGTCATGGCTACTGGCGGCGCTGACTGACGCTCCGACGTTTAAATGTACATATATACCCCAGAAAGTGGACGGGGAGATGGCCGCCGCAGTAGCTCAGTTGGTAGAGCATCGGACGCGTTATTCGAAGGTCGCAAGTTCGGTCCCTGCCCACGGCAGGTTATCTTTTCGTCCACTTTTCTTTCTTCATATTTACCTTACATTTACTACTAATAACATCCCCTGTGCTTTCCTTGGCATTATTGTCTGTTAGTGCCGATTAATATTGTGTATAACAAAGGAAAACGAGCCCTTCAAAATTAACACTTCTTTCCAACATCAGAATTTGCGCGATAGACGCCGTACGCGGCGCAGGACAGTGGCTAAGAGCAAGTGTCGCGGCATTGGCGCAACTAAAAAAAAAACGAAATCGAGTAAACAAAAAGTACGTGGGCTGGGCGCATACGTCCACGCGCTTGTCTTCTGATCTTCTACCCTCACTGGATGACCCTGGCGTAAAAATAATGATAACGTCACTGCCCTTAGACTTATTCAGATGGCTTAGTGGCACCAGTACCAGCTTGAGAAGTGGAGCTTGGCCAGTGATTACTGTGTCGCATGGTTGTGTTGCGATAGAAGCATCTTGTATCTTATGATACACGATACACTTTCGAATGTATCGAAAATACAGATAGAGATACTAGTTTTTCCAGACGTATCGCGATACAGACACAAGATGCCCATAAAGTATCTTAGATAGTATCTAAGGTACATGTATCTTCGACACTGCCCAGCACTGCTTCGCAGGTCTCTGAAACAGGTATGTAGCAGTTTGGTCTCGGGTTTTTATTTTACCTCGCTGGTCGCTTGTTAGGACACCCTCTATCCTTACGGAACAAAAAAAAAAGGCTGCTTGTCTCCCGTGAACTTTTTTTTGATGGCATAGGGCGCTACCATCCTACTCTCATTAGATTGATATATATATATATATATATATATATATATATATATATATCGCTCGCTCCCAACCCTTTGTACTGGGCCGCATTACATACACTAGTCACTGGCCAAACAAGTTACAAAAGATGCTGCTTTCGAGCGCTTCTTAACGTCGCTTCACAGTATTACTAAAGCTGTAACTTCTAGTCAGCTGAAGTATTATTCGTGATTTCAATAGCGAAGTTCCAAGGGCAGATACAGTGCACCATACGCTTCATTGTCGCCTTTTGGCGTAGACGCAGGGTCGCCTGCGCGCTTTTCAACGCCAGTCGTCCGTGAATTTCGCGGCGCGGGCTTTGCGCTGCCTCCTTAGAAAGATGGCGCCACGCTACGTGACCACGCCGGCCACATCCTGCGAGGCGCGGATGGTGTTTGGCCGAGACGAGGCATGCATCGTTTACTTCAAAACAGCTTCATTCCGTCTCAGTAAGCTTCGAGGCCTCTATGGCGTCATGTTCGCATATTAAGAACGTGTTTAGTATCACCACCAACCAATCTGCTTAGCCAGTAGCCATTTCATGCTTATATTTACTCTCGATTACAGAAGAGCCAGCCATTGTTTTATAGGTGGCTACAAAGCCATCTTACACCAGCCACTGAAAGTGATTTTGCTTACTCGACCTACGTGTTGCGGTTTTTTTTTGTGTTTTTATATGTAGACCAAAACACAAACAAGGATGACTTACAAGGTTCTTTTAGCAGAGGAACTGTTTAAGATTGAGGATAATCTCTGCTGAGCGTAACGCAGCTTTTAGTAGTAGTGATGTGCCGTGGAAATTGGACAAGCGCCCCACTGTTCACCTCCGGTCCAGTAAACGCTATGACTGAAATTTGAATCAGCTTCACTGATTTAACGTCGAGAAGACTGGTTAAGCAGTGCAGATGGTGGCAAATCTAATTCAGAGCAAAGGAAAGCAAGGAAATAGCAGTATGATGGCGCCAGCTCTACTGTTCAACCAGTCTTCACAACGTTAACTATATGAAGCTGTTTAAATTATTTTTCTAGCTTTTATAATAAGCGCAAGCGATTTTTGAGAATAAGGTAAACAAGCATGTTTAGTGCTGATGAACAATTTTGTCGCTATTCACTTACGACGAACCATGCCATTTATTTGATGGGCAACATCTGATAGTGGCGTTGTCTTACCACGCTTGTTCATGAACAAGGACTCCAGGACCTTCAAAATCAAACTCACCGACAAAGTATTTTTGTTACAAATGGCTACTCCAAGAACCAGTAAAAAAAAAGAGCTTTCTATTGTAACGCTATCACGCGCACGCACACTCTCAAAGCCACAACAATTCTCTCCACAAAATCGCAAAAGTTGGCAAGGCAAAATGTGAAGCTATCTGCAAGAAGCGAGTCACATCTACCATCGTGAGAAAAAAAGTTCGCACACTAAAATAACGCCCTGAGGGCCGTGTTGTATGCGTTACCGAAAAAAAGTAACTAAATACGTTACTCGTTACGCTAAAGAAAAAGGAGCGCGTTACCGCCCTACGTTACCCACAAAAAATGTTAACGCCCTACCGTTACCGTTACCGAAAAAAATGTAACGGGCGTTACTTCTGCCATTATTCCGTGGTCAGAAATCTTAATCAGTGCATCTTCGCAGCAGGAACCTAAAATAGCGACTTTATAAAGCTCATATGTATATTTCACACAAATGTTCTAGCCCAAACAACTATTTTACCCGAAGTACTCATTTAACGAGAATAATTTGCGCAATTGCGCTGTACCTTGGCAGTGTTATAGTGGCCTAAAGTCGCCTGTAGAGTTGCAAGTGATGACTTCTGACTCTGTGGCACATAGGCAAGCCATTTTTCGCAGTAGGACGTTACACAAAAAGTTGTCGATTTCATCATCAACGCTCTCAGCAAAGAAAAGATCGCTGAACAAATTTGCAGTAATTATGACGGCGTGCTTCTATTTACAAAATAAATGCGCATGTTTTGTAGATAGAGAAATGGTTAAATGGCATAAATCTGGGGAAAAGTATTTGCACACATTAACATTTTTTTTTTCCAATTTAACCTGTATAATTACCGCAAATATTGGGACTGTATATGTGAAGGTGTTCAGGGTCAGTCTTGCTCGCTCAGGAATTCAATAACCAGAAACGTAGTCGCAGTTGCAGATAGAAAGAAGGAAAGCTCATTTTGGATGCTAAGTTTATTGACAGTGCTAAAATATTGCAGGGACAACTTCCTAATGTAACTACAAATTGCTTATTGTAAGCAACAGGTGCACTTAAAAGCTGCCATCGGGCAGCTTGACTCGCTTTTTTAGCGAATAGGTGCACACCTACGCTAAATAGGAGCTCGACGGTCGCGCTGGTGAACGCGCTGAAAGTTTTTCTTGAGCCCGCTCACCGCGTTGCTGTGCGGCACCACAGGTACCGAGAAGTCTCTCACCTTCATTTGGCAATGATGTCGAGAAGGCATTTGCTAAGAAGTCATCCTCCGTTGTGTTGGAACTCACACCGAGCCTTGATGTCCACAAAACAAGCAAATCTCGACAGCGATCGCTTTTGACAGTTGCGATCACTACATTTCGTTTCACTTCATGGAAAATCAACGATAACTTGAACCTCGAGAGCAAGGTAGTCGAAAATATAGCAGATTCATTCAAGAAATTTCGCCAATTTGCTCCCAGTTGCAATTGCCCCCGCACAGCAAAGGACCCCGCGCGAGGTCGCTTTGTCAACGTTAGGCGGGCCGACAGTAGTCCGCCGCAGTGACACAATAACGTCGGGGCGAGCACTGGGAAAGTGGCTCCTACAAGAGGAATTAATTTGGTGTAAAGATTCCGGAATAATTAGAATAAAAAGTATCGAGTAACGTAACACCTCACGTTACCCAAAAATGGTAACGTAAGTACGTTACCCGTTACAGTTTCGATATAGTAACGAGCACGTTACTAAGTTACTAGAAAAGTAACCCGTTATCGGTGACGGCGTTACTTGTAACGCGTAACAGCCAACACTGCCTGAGGGGCACTCAAATGTACTGAGTGCATGGTTCAATTTGGCCCGAAAACAAACACTTGAAGTAAGAGAGTTCACGAGAATTCCCGAATTAACGCAGATCATGCAGTTAGCCGCGAGAAAATTGTTTACGTATGTTATAGTAGATACTAGGAAATTCTTTCCAGTCAAAAGAGTCACGCAAGCAGATGGGCACGATGAACAAGCCTCAACGAAGCGTAATAAATGAAACGTGAGACTGCAAGCGAAATGCTTACAAGTATTCATCGTAATGTGTATCGGCGTTAACACGCGTACACATCATCCACGACACACAAATCTAACACGGCCGAAATATACAGAGCTAAAATTTGCACACGATAGAAAAGCGGCAAGAATATTCACGGTAGTCGTGCATTCCAAAACCGGAATGGATCATGAAGGATAAGAATAATCAAACAGAGGCGTTACCCAATCTTCATTTAACGTCCATTGCCGTCATTCGTTTCTTCTTTTTTACCATCGCTGATAAACTGCTTTTTTCACGGCTGCTTGCGTCCGGGTCGCTTAATCAGAGGGTGGCTGTAAAAAATGAAGTCTCTTACCATGCCGCAAATTATTTAGGCTCATGGCGGTGCTGGTATTAATTACTTCATTCCCGGTGTCACCTCTAATACACTCTATTCGCTCGAAGCGCCAATATAGGAGCGCAACAAAACGTTTCCATTTTTTCTATCAGGTGGCTAGGGTGTTATAGAAGCAATGAAGACAAGAAGGGCGTGACTTATAGATCATTAGTGCGGGATAAAAGAAGAAAAGGCCGCAGTATTAAGAAATGAAGTGTTCAGCAACTTCCGGCCACACACCCAGCAACTGGAATAAAATAAGTAAGACCTGCCTCTAGTACTGATAGAAAGGAAAACAAGAACAAAGAAAGGTTATGCAAAATAAATGGCTCCTTATCTAATGACCAGCCATCAAGACCACGTAACCCTGCATTAATGGCCGCCACAGAATCCGTAGTCTAGGCATCAGTGCGTGCCACTTCATTGTGCGGCCTTGCAGCTTCATTTCGTAATGAAGAGCTCAATGGACACGAGCGGAAAACTGCGCCGAGAAAATTGCTTCGAGTCTGCCGTGCATCCTGCGGGTGAATCTAATGACTACGCCCTGCAAATATGAAGAAAGTATATATATATATATATATATATATATATATATATATATATATATATATATATATATATATATATATATATATATATATATATATATATATATATATATATATATATATATCGTGGATTTTTCTGTGAACTCTAATTGGCTCACCATTATAGAGGATGCTTACCAATAAGAACGGACATTCTTAGAGCATCTTTTAGCATTAAGATAGTGTTTGAATCATTCATTCATTCCCGATACTTTATTATGAAGCCCGGCCTTTTCAGACCGAGGCGGGCCGCGTCCACCTCGTCACCGTTAGGCCGAGCCTTATGGCGCCATCGTGGACCCTCTGGTCAGATAGTGTTTCCCTTTATTATTTTAGGTAAGACGGACCCATAAACTGAAACTAAGGTATTGTTTGTATTAACGTAAAGTATGTTTCTTCAATACTCAAAACCCATCTCATCGGAACTGTTCAATGAAAGATTGAAGCATACGCTTAAGAAACATCGTTGATACCACCGTCATAGGAATCATACCGATTCCTATGACGACACGAAAGTGAACCGCGTCTTCGCAGGAGTAGTTGATTGTTTATTGTACATTGATCTATGAGAGCTTGCACAATGTCTATTGGTATTTCTTGTTTGACGTGGATGTACCTATGTTGACGCCGCTAGTGTCACGTCTTCATCCCGACGACTAACGTCCTTAATCATTATTTAACCCTTGTGGTAGCTGAAGCAGTAGACATACACCTGGACACGGCATATGGTGAATTTCGCGCAAAGATGGCTTCAACAACTACAATAACACTGGTACGCTATATGCACTTATTCAAAGCGTCGTCACTTGAGGAGAGAAACGGCAAAGTGTGCGCTCCCCAAATGTAGGGTAACTTACGCGTGTACTCATGCATATACCACGTGCGAGAGGCTGCTTTCGTGGTTTGAGCCGTGAACGCAGGAAGACGTAGCTTTTTGTGCCGCTTTTATAGCAGGGTGATTCCACGTAAGATCGAACAAACGATCGCTGGTCGACCTCTCAAATTTATTTCAAAATATTATATATTATTGCCTGATGAGTGGAAAGAAGAGATCCGCAATTTTTTTTTGTCGCCAAAAATTTTTTCGAAGCACAGGAAATCAATAATGAGGAAGAGGTGGAGTGGAGCGCTCATCCGCCGTGGTGTTTTGGCCAACTTCCGTTATGAATTGCACAAAATATATTAAAGTTAGGTAGCTGGAATTTCTTCAACTAAATATATGCATGTTTTTGCTTCTGCTCAGGTATTTTTAGTTTTTATGTCTAGTGTAGATGTTTTTATAAAAAACCTCAAAATTGGCCCAGGGAACGTTATTTTCATTACTTTGAACGTCCTTATCTCCAAAAAGCCTAGTAACAGAGCGACAACAATTCCGCATGACGTTATTCGCATGCTTATCTACTCAACTGCCGAATCTTATAATTATATAACGTTTCAGTAAAGAGATATGATCGGGCTAATTTCAAGAAAACACCGAACAATGCAAACTTCTGACGACAATTAAAAAACAAAACCCATTTTTTACATTTCTTAAGCTTTGTCCACTAATTCTCCTGCACATCAGCTTTCACAATCATTAAAAACATGTTGCATAATATTGTTGCACTAATAGTTACGGCCCCTCCAAGAAGACCCTTAGGCAAGGAGTGGCAATTCCGACTTCTTGCCCAGCAAGTGTTTAAAATGCAGGCAGGATTTCATTTCTTTTTATTAAAAGGCCACCAGTACCGAAAAAAGTGTCGACAGCACTGAAGACGTTAATTTTGAAATTATTTGGCCACTGCAGCGGCCACGAGCGCAGGCTACCAAGCTTGCGCGCGCGCACCCGAGATGGTCGTTGTAAGAGACGGCGCAGTGAGAGCTCGCTGTCGCGTCCTCAGACCGAGTTCGAAACGGCAACACCTGTCGGGTGACTTGAACGCACGTGCACTGGAGCTTCGCTATTCTATCCACCCTCTGTTCGCGTCGCAGCTAGGCGCTGATAACACGGCGGAGGTGGAAGCAAGATGAAAACTCTTTAAGGTAGCTATGAGCGCTCGCTTCACGCACGCTGCTGCCCGAGAAACTGCGCTGGGCCAGTTGCGATCAGTGAAAAGCATGAACGTGGTGCTCCAGTGCAAAGAAAAAAATATGTAATGTCAAAGGAAAGAAAAGCAAAACTATCGGTAACCGGATGCGCTTGCCTATCTTAGATGTCGGCAGCAGATGGCCTGAATTGGCCGCGCGTTCGGTGCGCTGTTCACACTTCATTCGGTGCGGATAGGTCTTGTGCTTTGCTCTTACTCTACTCCTCCTGTGCGTGTCATAGCGAGAAAGTATAGCTCTGCACAAGAACCTTAAAGGAGTACTGACACGAATTTAAAAAAAAAATCGGATTGTTGCTCTAAATAAAAATACTGGTGTCGAGAAACCTGATACGACTGTTGTGGTGCGTGGGAATGCATCGTATATATTTTAATTAGCGCCACCTTAAAAAGACACTTTCGGTTTCGATATTGAGGGGGTGGCTTCTCAGTGTCGTTTCATAGCAGTGTGACGTCACGCAGATACAGAAACTCGCGACGTACTAGCGGCAAATCCGTCATCTGCTCGTGGTGCACATAAACAACGATGAGTGAATTGTCGTCCAGTGACCCTGACAGTGATTTCTATAGGCTGCATGCAGGACGAAAACTCGGGGGAACTGTCTTGACTCGTCGGGATAATGTGAAGGCGCGCAGATGCTCAGCGACGAAAACTTCAAAGTCAAATTAAAATGTTTTATACGTGTTCTCCTGCTCCAGCGTGTGGACAGCGTTGACACTGCATACCAACGAAGGAAAAAATGTCCCTTTTGCGATGTCTCAAAATCGTGTCACTACTCCTTTAATTATTGCAAAGAAGCCAAAATTTCGCAGAGTTACCGACCTAGACATAAATGCTTCGAAGGAACTTTTAACGCCCGAAAGATCAGTGACTGTCAGTGAGACGGACTACTTGTAATGCGCGTGCTTTTGCTACCACTGCAATGAAAGATCTTCACGGAACGCACAGTTTAACGATGACATTCTTATGCCCCCTGAAAAAGAAATCGACGTCATTAACCAGATCACTGCGACTACCGGTGCACGTGCGTTCATGTCACCCGACAGGTGTTGCTGTTTCGAACTCAATCGGTTCTTTGCCACTGGAGCACCACGTTCATGCTTTTCACTGATCGCAACTGGCCCAGCGCAGTTTCTCAGACAGCAGCGTGCGTGAAGCGAGCGCTCATAGCTACCTTATAAAGTTTTCATCTTGCTTCCACCTCCGCCGTGTTATCAGCGCCTAACTGCGATGCGAACAGAGGGTGGATAGAATAGCGAAGCTCCAGTGCACGTGCGTTCAAGTCACCCGACAGATGTTGCTGTTTCGAACTCAATCGGTCTGAGGACGCGAAAACGAGCTCTCACTGCGCCGTCTCTTACAACGACCATCTCGGGTGCGCGCGCGCCTGCTTGGCAGCCCGCGCTCGTGGCCGCTGCAGTGACCAAATAATTTCAGAATTAACGTCTTCAGTGCTGTCGACACCTTTTTTTCTACTGGTGGCCTTTTAATAAAAAGAAATACAATCCTGCCTGCATTTTATACACTTGCTGGGCAAGAAGTCGGAATTGCCATTCCTTGCCTAAGGGTCTTCTCGGAGGGGCCGTAACTATTAGTGCAACAACATTATGCAACATGTTTTTAATGATTGTGAAAGCTGATGTGGAGGAGAATAAGTGGACAAAGTTTAGGAAATGTAAAAATGGGTATTTTTTTTAATTGCCGTCAGAAGTTTGCATTGTTCGGTGTTTTCTTGAAGTTAGCCCGATCATATCTCTTTACTGAAACGTTATATAATTATAAGATTCGGCAGTTTGGTAGATAAGCATGCGAAGAACGTCATGCGGAATTTTTGTCGCTCTGCTACAAGGCTTTTTGGAGATAAGGACGTTCAAAGTAAAGAAAATAACGTTCCCTGGGCCAATTTTGAGGTTTTTTATAAAAACATCTACACTACACATAAAAACTAAAAATAGCTGAGCAGAAGCAAAAACATGCATATATTTAGGTAAATAAATTTCAGCTACCTAACTTTAATATATTTTGTGCAATTCATAGCGAAAGTTGGCCGAAACAGCAGAGCGGATGAGCGCTCCACTCCACCTCTTCGTCATTATTGATTTCCTGTGCTTCGAAAAAATTTTTGGCGGCAAAACAAATTGCGCATCTCTTCTTTCCACTCATCAGGCAATCATATATAAAAATTTGAAATAAATTTGAGAGGTCGACCAGCCATCGTTTGTTCGATCTTACGTGGAATCACCCAGTAGCAGTTTTATTCTTCGGTGCTATTGCACTCGAAGCAGTAGGCGGCGGAGAAACACCATTCTGCTGCACCACTCTGTTGACGAGGCGTCACCCGCCAGTACAACGCGAAAGGCCAATCACGTACTGCGTCGTCACCGAACCGACTCTTCGCCTACGGCGCATGTCACCGACCGTAGCGTTTCCTACAATAATGCGCTGAATCTACCGAAACGCTCCTTGTCGGCGCTCATTAGTGTCATGATGCACTACTTCGCTTCACCGCTCAAAGACGGCCACACCACCCCGCCAAGCGACATCACTGCGAGATGGGGCAGGTGTCAGAGACATAAGGCGCGTTGTACGAGCGCAGTGCATGTGCGTTGGCAGCGAAGTGGGTATAGCGCCTAGCACCTATCGTCGCTGACCGAGAGGTCGTAGGCTCGATTCCCAGGTCATCCAAATCAAGCAGGTTACAATAAAATTTGCTGGAGCGGAGGAGGCGCCCCTCAGCTGAAGCCGCGCGCCGCCATCTTGCGATAGGCAGAAAGCGCACCTTCCGCAACGCATGCTGCAGCGGCCGCCTAGATGTTCCAGCTGTTCTCAAGCGCGGTGGCGCCCGGACGTTGTTGGGCACATCGTGCGTTGCGTACGGGTATTTAAATCAAGCGAAAAGGTACTCTGGGATGAAGTTTCAGTTGTAAGCATAACATTTCGAGCTTGATGAAAACTAACACATGCTGACAGCTCGCAATCTGTCTCTAATTTCACATCTGACGGTCATTCTTTTTTCCTAACCGGTTTCTCAAGGGCCCAAATGTTCGAAGCACGTCGGAGCAAGTTGTTTGGCGGGTATTCTGGAAGCCAAAAGACGGCGATAACATATGTTAGAGGCACTTCTCGCCGAATTGTTCTGACTGGACTAGGCAGCGACCCGGGAGCTGTCCGACTGTGCTTGACGCATTTAGGATGACTGCCAGTTGAGCGTGTTGGTATAGGTTCATAATGAAACAAGCACAAAATATACGAAGACTCAGAAAGGACACAGCGCTCCGTCCTGTGTCCTTTCTGAGTCTTCGTATATTTTGCGCTTGTTTCATTTTGACGCATTTGTAGAACACTTGCAAAATCCAGTGATACACATTCTTGTGCTTGTTGATACCACTGGTGCGGAGCGCGAATAGGAAAAGGACGCACCGTTTGCTATTCGTTTAAATTATATAAATAAGCGACTCCCTAGATTTCGTTATCGCGGTTGCCCTGTTCGTGTTATAAAAGGGCAACTACGAAGTTAAGTAATGTCATTTGGGCAATACACGAGGACATGTTTTTTCTTACATTCGTGCCTTTTCTTTTGTTATTTGTATTTGCTTTATGCAGTGTACCGAGTAAAACCAGTAGGTCTAAACTGTGCAATGATCGTTCCAGCTGCAAATAAAGCGACCTTACCGAGGCCCCGGGGTACTCCGGCCGTTATATCTGTTCAAATGGAAAAACGTTGTTGAAGATGTGACAGTTGCATCACCTACACGGCAGCATTACGAAGAAATGCTTCATGTTTCCCAAGGGGAGATAAAACAGCTCAAGATGAAAATTCTGCGGCAGAAAAATTGCAGACTGACCAAAAAGAGCGAGGCTCGATACTCAAGCGATAACAAAGGAAATCAAGGATCAAAAGCTCATGTCAGAGTAGGGCAGGGGGAGGTACGTTTCATTGCATTCTTCCCCCATACATACAGCAACCCCTCCATAGAGCACGAAAAGACCAGAAAGGCACGTATCCATCCGAGCTGCGGGCGTTTGCGTTAACGCTGCACTCATTTTCTCCATCAGCCTATGAGTATGTACGCTCGAAGTTTAATCGAGCACTGTCAGCAGAGCGCACTATACGAGAACGGTATACAGAATTCCATAAAAGGAAATGATGGCTTCACAGATGAGTCACCGTCTCAAAAAATCTAGCGCAATGCCGAAAAAAAAAAAAAACTCTACTGTACTTTGACTGTTGATGACAAATGAGGAAACATGTCGAGACTGTGGGCGACTAAGTGGTTAGATACCTGGACTTTGGGACTGGAATGCATGATGACCGATTGCATGTGTATATGCTCGTTGCCTTAAACTTACGACTTAGGATGCCACTTGGGCGTCTTTAATTGACTCGTTGACAGGATAAGAGAGAGCCGAGCCAACGAAATGGTATCGAAAAGCTATATATCTATTGAAATAGTGTCGACTGCAAGCTGAATGCCCATATTTGAAGCACGTCCACGCGAAGCCAAAACTATTGGTTTTTGAGGTTTTGAGTTTGTCTTTAGGAAAGAAGTGGCTTATTTCAAGCCTTGATGAGCATATCCTTCTTGATAAACATATGCTTGAGTGTGGTACTTTGGACACTCACATTTATATTCCGCTCAAAGAAAGCAGACGAACTCCACATATGCATAAGACTCCGTCACATGACAGATGAAATAAACAGCAAAATGAGTGCCGAGAAAGTGAGGTGTGCTCTTACGAGGATGATTGTTTTTAAAAACCAGTGATACAGACCCGTATCTTCGGTGTGCATGCTCGGAAGGAAAACGCCAAAAGAAACAGAATAAAATTGACTGCATTGTCATGTCCCATTTGGCTTCTTATTCTTGACAACTTCTCCCTTAATGCTCGCCATAACCGTTAAAAAACCACGGCGGAGAGACGCGGTCAGCGCGGCGGGCGCGCTTTGGCTCCCCCTTCTTGCCTATGGCAGCATGGCCGCCGCAAGCTCGGCGTGGCTTCACTGCGGCCCATTGGTAAGTATAGGCGGCCTCCACTCCAGTAAGTTTTATTTAAACCCCCTTGATCCAAATTAACTAACCTTTTTCTTCTGTTTTTTATTTTACTTTATGATCTCTTCGTGTCCATTTTACGAACGCCACTACCGCGACCTTAAAGATATCAGTGAAGTCTTAAGGTGGGCCCCAGCATAAAACACTTGCGTGTTAAAAATTAGTTTAGCATGAAAAATAAGTGAAAGACCTGCATGTGTTCACTAGGAGAGAGCCGGATGCCCTTGTAACCAATGTTGGCGCTAACGCGTTACAAGTAACGGTGTTATTGGTAACGCGTCACTTTCATTAGTAATTTGGTAACTATTTCGGAGCAGCTAGTAACGGGTAACGTATACATACGTTAACGTTTGGCGGTGACCCGAAGGGTCACGTTACTAGTTGCATTCGGTCCGCCGCTGCCATGAGTGGTTACGGTGCTCGGCTGCTGATCCGGAGGTCGCGGGTTCGATCCCGGCAGCAGTGGTCGCATTTCGATGAAGGCGGAATGATAGAGTCCCGTGTACAGTCTGCGAACGTTAAATAACACCAGATGGTCGAAATTTCCAGAACCCTCCCCTACGTTGTGCCTCATAATCATATTGTGGTTTTGGTACATAAAACCCCGCAACTGTTATTATTAGTCACCTTTAGTCACCTCGGCATAAAATTTGCTACTAATCTTCACCGGACGCATCACATTACCAATGTAACCAACCAAGCCAACCTAATACTCGGCTACCTTCACGGGAACGTGCGCCTAGCTCCATCTTCCCTAAAACTATTAGGTTATAGGACAGTTCTCCGGCCGAAATTACAATATGCATGTGCCGCGTGATCTTAACCATTGTAACCTCATTAAAACACCAGAATCTGTTCAAAATGATGCGCCAAGGTTTGTTCTCTCAGACCTCTCATACAGAGCAGCATTACAGAGCTAAAATCTCGTATAAATCTTCCCACCAAGGTGGTAAAGTGGGCATGTTGGTATTCCATGTTTAAGAAGGGTAAAAGCGCACTGAAGACGAACACACAATGAAGGCACACACACGCACACACATATTGAAAATCAGTTCTGCGGAATCCCGCAAGGTGGCGGAAGGGTTAAGAAATGGAAAATAGACAACCACCCATTTGTAGCACGAAGTACGAAGTCGAGATCACAAAAATAAACTGTTGAAGGCAGCGCTATGCGTGTGCGTGTGTGTGCCTTCATTGTGTGTTCGTCTTGAGTGCGCTTTTACCCTTCTTAAACATAAAAATCTTCCCAACTGCGCTCTTCGTCGCAAAGTCACTCGGCTTTCTCGTTTTCTATCAATTTCGACACCGAACCCCTGGTGCATTTGGGATCACTCCAGCTCATTGCCATTCCAGCAGACACAACCACAACAAAGCCGCACACCAGCCTCAGGCTCGGACCGTAGCTCACTCATCTTCCTTTTTTTTTTTTGTAAGCAGCCCAAAGGACTAACGCTCTTCCTGTCGAGATCGTGCACTACTGCCAGCTAAATCTTCTTCAAACAAAACATTGTAAAACAGCTACTTCGTTATATTGTTGCCCACCCGGCATGTAAAAAGCGTTTGAGGCATAGGAAATAAATAAATGCTGTATGCCATTAATCCAGTCATTCCAAGCTCTCAGTAGTTCATTCCTTGAAAACACTAACAGCAGCACCATGGCTTCACCATGAGAAATATTTTGGATCCGTGCGACCGCGTACCACAGTCGCGTGACGCAACGAAATCTGTGCTGCAATTTCTGAAGGCCAAAGAGTGCTTAACAGCGCAACCGACCGGAGGGGATAGAAGAGATGAAGACAAAGCGCTATCCCCTCCGGTCGGTTGCGCTGTTAAGCACTCTTTGTCATGTTATACCAACGCGCCCAATCCTACTGTTTCTGAAGGCCACAAGACTTAATGACCGTCTGTGACGTCGAGCACAGAAGCTTTACTACGTCAGCGGTGACAACAGTCGCTTTTCTCTTTTATTGCTCCAATCAGCAGTTTAGGTTAGCCAACCGGGCGCATCCTTGGTCAACCTGTTAGGGTATTCAGTTGGGCCTGTTGGTACAGAACCGTAATGAAACTTCAGCACACGGAAAGGGACAGGGACAAAAGACGAGACCGGACGAAGTGCTGATTTCCAAGTAGTAGTTTTATCCGAAAGAAGCCTCGCTAATATATACCCTCCTAGCTCACGCATGCGCGTGGAGTCACCGTAAAACGTTTAATCATGACGGGGCACAACCAACGTCTGCTGCCTCTGCTGCCTTAATGCCTGCATCACAACGGACGTGTCAAGAATTCAAGTTTCTTGCCTGAAAGATCGATCGATGCACAAGTCAGGCACAATATCGAGGCCAAGAAATCCTTGGCCTCAATAATTTCACGCATAGTCTTCCTATGGCCTCTGCTGACGATGACGCATTGGCTGAGGAGAGGCGCGCATCCACAGTTCCTGGATAGTAGACGGCCTGGGTAGGGTAGACGGCCAGCACAAAGGAAGGGTGGTGGCGCGTGGCGAGGAAATGGGGATCAGAGGAATCACGTGTCCCCATCTGTTAATCCGGTGCTTATCGGATTGAATTAGTGGTGGGTGCATAACGCCTCCCTCGACGTGCCACGTGACCGGTGCGACCTACTCGATATGTATCGCCGGCACCGTCTCTTCTCTGCATTATGGGCGGCGCAGTGCACTCTGTTTCGGAAATGGCGGGCGCGTACTGCGTGCACAGGAAAAGGGATTTGACTATCGTCTGCTCCGGCGGTGGGTTTGGTGCAGGCTGCTGGATTTCGGCTTTTCCTTTGACGTCTGCTTGCTCCATATGTGTGAGTTTTAGTCGTACCGATTCCTAAGCTACACATCAAACTGTAGGCATATAGGTGTACAGTTGTAAAGGAAACTAGGGGAGGGAGTAAGGGTCATAAAATTCAGAATGCACCTATCGAACGATAATATAAAGGGACGCTAAGAAAAAAAAACAAATTATCCCGTAGTAGTTCACCCCTTCAGAGTGCCAAAACATCCACACTCCCCGCACGAGGACGCTTGGTAAGCGAGAAAACGCGCAAAGAAAATACAGAAGTGTGGACGCCTTCTTTAGTTCCTCGCACTAACTCGCCGTCACGTCATTGATTTTGACGGGGTATGCTCAGACGTCCGTAATTCTTGAACAGCAAATGTGAACGACATTGTGTTCTGAGGTAGCGAGACACACAGCTCAGCAAGTTTCGGGGAACGCATTACAACTTTATTTACTGCTGAGGTTTCACGCGCTAAAACCACATTATGATTGTGAGGCACCACGTGGTGGGGTACCCTGGAATAAGTTCAGCCACCTAGTGTTCTTTAACGCGGACCTAAGTGTAAGCACATGGATGATCTTTGCATTTTGCCTCCATCGAAATGTGGCAGCGGGGGCCAGTAAACGAACCTACGCCTTCGAGCTACTAGTAGTGAACACTATATAGAATATAAGGTTTCTGGACAAGTGAGTAGAGGTTCAGTGGTCTTTGCGGATCACTGGGCTTTGTCGAGCACAGCCCACTGGCTCTCCCGATTCCTGCTAATAAGCCAGGTCTTCAACTGCCGTGCTCGAGATGTTGTCCTCAAAAGGGGAGAATTGATGTTATGGGACCGCGATTAGTATTTCCACGCATTCTGGTCGATAGTTGGCCGTTGCCCACATAATAATAATAATAATAATAATAATAATAATAATAATAATAATAATAATAATAATAATAATAATAATAATAATAATAATAATAATAATAATAATAATAATAATCACAATAATAATAATAATTGTTGCGGTCATACGGCCCCAAACCACTTTATGATTATGAGGGACGCCGTAGTGAAGGGCTCGGGAAATTTCCACCACCTGGAGTTCTTTAACCTGCACCTAAATCGAAGTACACGGGCCTTAAGCATTTTCGCCTCCATCAAAAATGAGGCCGCCGCGGCCGGGACTGGCCGTTGCCCACAGCACGGACAGGTGTGCGCGTATATTGTGGAATTTATGTGGTGTTTTCTTTGTAGCGGCTAGGGTACGTTCTGGTTTGTACTCGACGCCAATCTCGGACCTATTCTCCGGTAAGATCCCAAAGTAGATGGCTGTATTGAAGCGAAGCTTTTATTGACTAACCTGTGAAGCAGGTGATGGTGGTGTTCTAAAAAACCCTCCTCGCCCACCAAAACCTCCTTACCCACAGCTTGTGCGCACCAAAGAAATAATAATTCAAACTATATAAACTTTCTCCGCTTCACTGCGTCGCTACCCTTCTCTGGGGCAACGAGAAGATGGGACCGCGCGGGTCGGAAGATCGTGTGCTGCTTTTTGCTTCGTCACTGTCCTCCCTGGTTGAGATCGGGAGTTGAGACAGGCCCGGATAATCGGCACTATGCTATGGCCATGGCCCCTGCGGGTGTGGACACCCACGGCGTATTCCCCGTACCGGAGGGTGTGACTCACAACGCTAGATGGCTTCGCGATTGCGGGATCTAGCAGAGAGCATCCCAGCGGGCTGACAAATCGTACGGTGTAGGGGGCATGGTCATTGCCTTGTGCACATCTATTTTTCATCTTACCAATGCCATGCGGAATAATTAGACTGTGACAGCAACTCTTATGCGTTGATAAAATGATCAGGCCGAATTGAAGAATATTAAGTTCGCACTCTTGGTATTTAGATAAGCCCCTTTGCTAACAATATGCGCAGCATTATGATCGAGGAAAACTTTGTTGTCATGAAAGTATTCTTCCGTAAGAGACTTTCTTTGGATACAACGGTATCCTTGTTTCTCCGCCCTCGTTTTGGAAGAATGAAAAAAAAAATTAAGGCCCCTTCACACTATTGGTGCCAAGCCTGAAGGAAGTGCAGAGCTGGGCAGCCTTCTTTATTTCTCTTCGGTTTTCTTTTTCCCTCCTCTCTTTTTTCTTTTTCTCTTTTCCAATTTGTTGGTCTTTTTTCTCTTTTTATTTCTATTTATTTCTTCCTCTCTTTATCTATTTATTTCTCTTTCTTGCTCTTTCTATTTTTCTTCATATTTTTCCTCTTTCTTCCTCTCTCTTTCTATTTCTCGCTTGTTTCCTCCTTTTTTCTATTTCTATACGTGGTTTTGCCTGCGTTACGCCAAGCTGCGACAGCATACGACAGGCCGAGCCCCTAAAGCACCCCGCACTTAAAAAAATAAATGAAAAAATGTCAGTATCTCCACTCATGTGAGTCATGACGAGTGGCGAAGCACTGGGTATCGTACCGTAAACTGTTGCGCGCGATAGACGTAGACAGGGAACACAAAAATACACACACGGAGCGCACACTGTCAACAAATTTTATTAGCACAGCGACGTGACCTTATATACCTGGCAAAACCCAATGCCCATGACAGCAAGTGCATACCAACAACACGGTCCACTCAATATACACGTGTTGTGCCACACAGATACGCGATTTCCTTGTCGGAGAGTGAGATGGACGCTTGGCTGACGTATTTTTCTTTTAAGCCCGAGATCATGTGAGCCTCGATAATGAGACGCGACATTTCGTTGTTGCTATATGCGATTATGTTGCACTTGTGAAACTGCGGGATACAGCCACAAGCCTGTCGTTTATACAACGACCCTTTCGTCCTACGTAAGAACGACAGGCTTCGTGAGCACGCCATAAACGACAGGCTTCGTGAGCAGGCCAACAATGTAAAAAACAAAACGGGGTGATGGCTTGCAATTCATTGCAATAATTGTGACTGTATCCCGCAGTTTCACAAGTGCAACATAATCGCAAATAGCAACAACGAAATGTCGCGTCTCATCATCGAGGCTCACATGATCTCGGGCTTAAAAGAAAAATGCCTCAGCCAAGCGTCCATCTCACTCTCCGACAAGGAAATCGCGTATCTGTGTGGCACAACACGTGTATATTGAGTGGACCGTGTTGCTGGTATGTACTTGCTGTCATGCGCATTGGGTTTTGCCAGGTATATAAGGTCACGTCGCTCTGCTAATAAAATTTGTTGACAGTGTGCGCTCCGTGTGTGTCTTTTTGTGTTCCCTGTCTACGTCTTTCGCGCGCAACAGTTTACGAGGATGACAAACCAACAAGCCCAAGTCGGCACCCTTCTTAAGTATCGTACCGGTATGTCATCGTACGGCACCCGCGTACTATTGCGAATGCAAATTGAGTGACATAAAGTGTAAATATATACGAATGTATTTATTTGATTCCTATTTAATACTATTCTATTTTAATCCTCTTGTTTTAATTCGTATATCGTCTTGAGTTCTGGATTTCGTTTTCCCTTGTTATTACTGCTTTGTGGTCTGTTAAATCGAGAGCCAATGATTCTTCGAATGGATCTAATCTAAAGTTGGCAAAGACAAGGTCTAGCATGTTCCTTGGGTGGTTGTTGGTTGTTTCCAGTCATATCAAGTTCATCGTAGAGCATATCGAGACATCACATACTGCATAATCCAGTCGCTGTCCATAGAGTCTACGTTCAAGTCGCCGACTCGTATAAAGGGTTTTGGCTTTGTTTCGTAATCGTAATCTCAACATACACACATATGTTTCGCCTTTGAGGAGGAAATGACGTGGACTTCTAAAGTTGTCTCCGACTCAAGCTTTTACGAAAGCATTTCTTCAGGGTTTCTCGTTGAAGACAAACTGTCAGGCACGACACCTTCCACATCCCACTGTGCCCCTCCTTCAGAATTGTGATATCCAGATTTGTTTATTTCGGGAACATTGTGCCTTTAATTATTATTTGATTTCATTTTTATTAAGGTATTTGAGAAGTGTTTTGAGTGCTGCATATGAATTTTATCTGAGACTTAATAATCTTAATGGTAATCGCAACATGCACCCATACATTTCGACTATAGCAACGGTTTTCTATATACCGTAAAAGCGGACAGTTAGAGTCGACGACAGATCTAGGTCATAAGGTGCTAGGCCCCTAAAAATGTTTGCCGCATAGTACCCGTTCCTGGATTGGTGATTAGCCTTACCCTGGGGTCCTTGTGGCTGGTTAGGTAACGGCACTTGTCACTGAGGTGTTCGTTTAACTTCTGAGAAGCAGATTGCAAGTTAGATTTGCGGCCGTGATGGCGGAAATATGTGAGCTTGGATTGTGAAAATGTTGCAACATTGCGCTACCGAGACAAGGCTAAACACCCCGATGTAGGTACAATTAAAAGGAGCCTTCTACAGCGATAGTGTTCGTAGTATAGTGCAAGTTTCGGTATGCTAAAGGCCAGACATTGCCGGGCAAAGATAGTTTGAAATTTATCTTTACCCGGCAACGTGAAATTGAATCTGCACTGGTTACTAGAGCTAGAAGTATTCGAGATACAGATACAAGATACTAGTGCAATTATAGTATCCGATACGATACTTACCAATTTTATGTTAAGATACATTGGATACAATCTCAGATTGGTTGTTATAGATGTATATAATGTAGCAGCAAAGCCAATGCACAAAAATGGTTGATTGAATATGTATTAACTGCGGCCAACTTTGTTTCATTTCTAAATGATATAAACTATCTACCTTCTATTGCCTTTTCCAAAATCAACTTACATGCCGACGCGTGCATTATATATCGCAACACTGAAAGCCATTCTTACGACATAGCCGTTAACACTTGTTGCGGACATACTTATAACTAGTAACAATAGCGACGAATGGCCATCAACTTGCGTGAACCGGTTGTTTTATCCATTTCAAGGTGGCATTCTATATCTGATAACATTCTTTTAGCAAGCACTCTTTCCACAGAGTTCACCGATATTCTATATGCGTTCTGCGGAATCCCGCAAGGGTTAAGAAAGGGATAATTGACAACCACCCGTCTTTAGTACGAAGCCAATAGGAAATCCATCAGGATTTCTCAGAAGAGAAAACTCATTAGTTAAAGAAAAATTCGTCCTATTCGGGGATCGAACTCGAGGCCAATGTTTTTCCGGTGAGGTCACTCAATCAGTTTCCTTTTGTGTTCGTGGTGCAAACGCGTGGTTGTAATTATCCCTTTCAGATTTCACGGATATAAATATTGAAAGACGCAGGACGATCGGACCAGAGAACGCCAGCAGAACCGTTTATTCCGCAGTGTCTGCCTCGGCACAAAACACGAAGAACAGGGATGATGATGGCCATGTACAAATAAGAACAATGAAGTGCGTTAAATGTGCTTACAGTATACATGAGTTGACTTTTGAAATATGTCTTGGTCTTCCTATGAGGAATTAACAAGCAAGAGAGGACTTGGATTAATTTATTTAAAGCGCACGCTATATCCTGACTCTAAACAACTTAAACCCTTAATCTAATTCTTGCATGTGCCTCAGTGACAATTATAAAAACTGACAGAGTTCTTTAAATCAGGAAAAAAAGTATCATAAAGCGTTTAAATTTACGTGTACAAGTTACGAGAGATATTTTTCCTCCCGCTCCGACCTGAATCTATCCACAGTTCAGACACGTCATCACTTCGAATGCTTGAAAATTTTCTACAAACCGTCTCTTTCATTTAGCTGTACTGCTGTCTGTCGTTTTGTTAGGGTTTTCGCAGGAGCCGGCACAACCGGTGTCACCAGAGCGGAAGCCTCCGAGATCAAGAGGCACTTTGCGACATTTCCGCTAGGGGACCGGTGCGTGTGCCGCAGCATCGTAAAAAAGGCAGGTTATATAAATTCGTCACAGTAATCTTCGAAATGGTATATCTCCATTGAGCACCTTTACCAGCTAGACATTACAGGGCCTCAATACCGTGTCGTGTACTTTTCGCACAAATATATTTAGGCATATAAGTTCGCCACAATAATCTTCAAAATGTTATATTTCCATTCAGCACCTTCACCAGCTACACATTACAGGGCCTCAATATCGTGTCGTGTACTTTTCGCACAAACATATTTAGGTATATAAATATATAAATTCGCCACAATGATCTTTAAAGGAACTGTCTACCGCTTGGAAAAGGTTTTCTGGTTGGGGTCAAAATCAGAAGATCGTTCGTTACATAAGTGGCAACGAGCATGATTTTGGGAATTATATTTTTATATTGATGTTGAAAATCGTGAAAGAATGGCCGTTAGCGTCACCCAACAGCGATGTGGTCACTCTACTGGTAGGACAAGAAATCCCGCAGGTAGACTCATTTTGCATAAAAAGAAACATGTATTACTTGACATTGTATTTTACACACTTGAGGCAGCTTTCAGTTGAGTTAGAGAGTAATTTTCTGCGTTTTTCTCACGCATCCAAAAAACGCCAGGTGGCGCTGCTTGCGGCGCCGTCTTCGAGGGCTGTGAAAGGGTGTGATGGTCCCAGGGCTTACATTTGGGAACTCAGTGGTGTGCATGAAGTCAGAGGTACAATCAGGAATGGATGTAAATCAAAGGATGGTGGGCCGCCTCGCGTTGGGCGCTCACGGGAAGACGACAAATGAGGCTGTAAAGGGTGATATGGGATGGACAGGCTTTGGAGTGAGGGAAGCTCAGAGCAAAATGAGATTCGAAGAGAGGCTGAGGAAAATGAAGAATAGTAGATGGGCAGAGAAGGTTTTCAGGTATTTGTATAGAAAAAGCGTTGACACGCAGTGGAGAAAAAGAACTAGGAGGCTCACCAGTAAATATACGGCTAGCAGTGCGGGCGATATGGCAACAAGGAGCATTAAGCGGAATGTCAGAGAGGCGGAGAGGACTTATTGGAGGACAGCGATGGAAAAGAAGCCGGCTCGGAGTAACTACCGAAAGGGAAAAAAAACGAAATAAGGAGGGAAAGAAAGGTTTTATGATAATTCAAGGGGAAGCGCTTTACTGTTTGAAGCAAGGTCGGGTGCCTTAGAACGCGTAGTTATAAAGCGAGGTTCAGTAACGAAGAGGAACAATGTACATGCTGCGGGGGTACTAAGGAAACGATGGAACATGTACTGATTGAATGTGGCGATATTCAGCCAGGTATACGTGTGGGCACGTGTCTACAGGAAGCCTTGGGTTTTAGGGACAACAATGGAAAGCTGAACACGCCCGTGATAGAAATAAGTGAGAGACGGTTAGAGTATTGGTGGCAGAAAAGTAGAGATAAAGTACAAAAATAAATAATGGAGAAAAATAAGGTCATTCTGCCTTAAGAGCCAGAGAGATGGACCGTGAATTTATATTTTTTTGGTATAATAACATAGATTTATTGAGTGTAGATAAGGTATTAGGCCAACATGAAAGAAGGAAGTTTTTTTTTTTCCTTCGAGCCTGGTGGCAGACATGTCACCGCCCCGTTATAAAGGGGACACTCATAGCATCCATCCATCCATCCATCCATCCATCCATCCATCCATCCATCCATCCATCCATCCATCCATCCATCCATCCATCCATCCATCCATCTTCGATTTCGTCTGCTTCAACTCATGCGCTATGCCATGCGGCTCTCTGCGCTCGTCGCACTGTGCAGCTGTATTGTTGTTAGGATGTCTCACATGTGCTGCGCTGTGAAAGCGTGCATTTATCGTATCTTTTCGATGACTTAACTCGGCTTGGATTGCGGCAGCAGTGTTAAAATAAACGCAGAGAGTGCGATTATAGCAAAACAAGTGTTCTGTAATCGTATAATAAGGCTTCATTTACCCGCTAGCGCGCTGAAAAAGACTTACATTCATTACATTCGTGTTGAGCGAAAATAAAGTAATCCTACAGAAATCACATATGCTTTCGGTTTTAATCTTTACCGGCTCTACAATCGTCATCGCGTCCACCAACCAGTGTTGTAGGCATGTTTCACGCGAATGGAAGAAAACAGAACGCAGATCGAAATATTCTGTTTTATAAAATGTCCGCTCACTTTCCCGAGAAACAGTCGCAAGGTTGGGTTGGGTGGTTGGTACGCTTTTATGGGGTACGAAACAGAAAAGCGATGAAGGACGGTAGACAGTCCGTTTAAAATGTTGTATTTCCATCCAGTACCTTCACCAGCTAGACATACAGCGCCTCAATATTGTGTCGTGTACTTTTCGCACAAACTTATTTAGTTATAGAAATTCGCCAGAATGATCTTTTAAAATGTTATATTTCCATTCAGCACATTCACCAGCTAGACATTACAAAGCCTCAGTATCGTTCCCTGTACATTTCGCACAAACATATCCAGGTATAGTTATTTCTCTCATATACTTCAGTGCTGTAACGTTTTGCCTGGAAATGCACGCAAATGCTCTGGGAATAAATTTGGAGCTGCTATTGAGCGGTTTTAATCCTGTGTAAAGCTTAATGTCACTTTTTATCACACTTCTGCTATTAACCCAGTTTTTGGCTGCACCGTGTACAAATACCTACACAAATACGTAAGTCATACCCATATATATATATGCACAAATACGTTCTTTACAGACGAGCCCCTGTCAGTATTCAGTCTAAAACCTATGTTCAACAAAAGACGATACCGAGACAAAACTTATTTGAAATGGTTCTTTCAGCATCGTGCTGGTGTTGTTTACAACTGATTCCAAAGCAAGAATGGTTCACATATATAAGGTCGCTTGTTTGCCTGTTCGTGTACACTTTGTCGCTACACACATTAATCTGTTCGGTTGATTTATATTGGCTATCGTTGCTCACTTACATTGAAGTGATAGTCTATCAGTATTTTTTTTTAGTTTTTGCATCATAACAGACGAACACCACCTCGTACGCCGAGGTAAATTTAACAAAAACTGCAGCCACTGCAATTGAGACGAATGCAACGCCTCTCGGGACTGGCACCATTGCCGAGGCTGCCGTGGCTCTCGGATCGGATCGCGGCGACAATTCCCGAGACGCCCAATCTCCGGGTCAAGCTCTCGTGGGCGCGTCCCTAATTGGCAGACGACACGCGTTCTGTGGGGAAGTCGTGTAGCTTACCGTGTTTACTCGATTCTAACGCACCCACTTTCTTTCCAGAGGAGGAACGATTATGAGAGATCGTCTTCGCGTTAGACCAAATTTTATTTGTTTTGAATTATTGTTGTCCATCTACACACACACACACACACAGGCACATATACACAAGGCTGGTAAATCGCGCAAGTTGAAAAAAAAGAAAGCCGCACAGACGCCACTTGAGGGACCCTCACCCCTTTGATACATATGACTGCAAAGCGTAGAATCACACAACGCGCACACCATTTGTTGGCTAACTGTTGCCTCCTTCAATGATCTCTCAATGATCTTCATGATCTTCAATGATCTTAAGTTGTTACTGTTGCCTTCTTCCTCTTAGATGCGAAGCATCTTAATTATGGCGGAGTTCAATTCGGTGGTGGTGTGCGGTGTGAACAACTTTACTGTGCATGCGCAAACCCTCTCCACACACCTCCTCTCCACTTCCCCTCTCCACTCCCCCTCTGCAACGCGGGCTCGACATGCAGAAACGCTGCTTCGTATCGCCTCATGGTCCCCTTTATCAGGAGATTGTGTAATTTTTTTAGTGTAGGTTGTGTGTAGTGGGATTTACCCTATTTTTGTGGCACATGCATACGCGTTTATGATGATGATAGTCTTCTGATAGGCCGCACAGACTTGTGTGGCACATACCGATTTGTTAGGCTAACTGTTGCGTTCATTTTTAGTGCACCAAAGGTGAGCAATGCGATTTACCAAATGTCTGTGATGCATACCCGTTTATGATGCACACAAGCGTTACCACGGATCCCGGACATGAAACGTTCCACCAAGATCAGCTTCCCTGTTAATTTTCTTGCCGGTGCTGAGGTTTGAACTGGGATCGCCCTGGTTCGAAAGCGAGTGTCTTGAACACTAGGCCACGCGCGCGTTTTTTTATTTGTTTATTGCCGGTTAGGTCTAATGTGAACTAAACAGAAGCATACGATTGCGTTCTACCGACCATGCAAAAATTGTCACAGTTTCACCGCAACGGCGAAGCAATGAATGCGATAGCAATAAATTGGAATGTAACGCGAATAACGGAAAGCAGCTCCAAACTGCAAGAGCGTCGCTCGAGCCCAAAGGACGCACGAAAAGAACGCACACAGGACGAGCGCGAACTGTCATGCGTCACAGCTCGACACTGGAAGCGCACTGCTCAAACATAAAGCAGGACACACGAAACGAACGAACAGGTACACACAAGAGGAGCACGAACTAACTGTCCCAGTTGTTACTTATTCCTGTTTGAACAGCGCGCTCCTTTCGCAAACGCGGCCGCTCCAGCGAGCGAAGCGACCTTAGTACGCTCTGTGACTTCAGCGCGGACATCACGGGGAAAGCACAAGACATACAACCCCCCGCTCCCTCTCCCCCCCGCCAGCCGCCCCCTTCTTTCCTCGAGATAAGCGCACGAAGGCGACCACGCCCTGTAGGGCGAAGAGCCATGGCGTTCGCAGGAACGGGGCGACTATATTTAAAGGGGCCCTGCAACACCTTTCGTTGTTACATTGGAATAGTCCCATGATTGACGTATGACTCTTCACGAGCCATATGCCGCAAAAATTTTTCGAATCCGTCAAGTCTAAGTGGTGTTACCAAATTATAGAGATCACGTTCCGCAGCTTTCTCTCTCAACTCAACGCAGCGAGCGAGCGGAAAGCTGCGCGCGGCGTGAGGGGAGGGAGGGAGGGCGGAGGTGCGAGGAGGCGACGTCAGCGCCGGCGGCATTTTTTTCATTTTTTTCTCTCTGGCGTCTCGGCGCAACCACGTGGTCTGTGCCGCCACTTCCGGTCGGCTTGCGTCGTTCTCGTCGAGCGGAGTCGATCGCGCTGTGTATCGCGCGTGCTTGAAAACTGCGCGTCGGTTTGGTAATGTTGGGTGTGCACCTCGAACGCCGTAGTGTTTTCATCGCTCTGCCAACCATGGAAGCAAACGTGCGCGCTCGTTTGGAACGAATGACAGCTCAGATCGGTTTCGGCCCATACTCCGATACACCGCCTCGTAAGACGGCACTGGCAGACGACCCCGAAGCGCCGCCATTACTGGACGCCAGCATTGTTATCGGAGACACGCTGCGCCCGTGCCTCGGTCGGTCGTGAGAACGTGCCGACGATGCAGTTCTCAGCTGACGAGGCAACACTCGAACGGCTGCCACTCTCAACGGCAACCGGCGATGGTCAAAAGCACAGAAATATTCACGTTTTCGGCACTGCGCATGGCGAAGAAAACGGAACCACGCAACTACGAGCAGACGAGCTGTCGGTGAGACCGGAAGTGCTAATATTAATGTTTGTTCGGTGTTTTTAACGCGATAACATAATATAAACATACATATTATCTACTTATTGAACTCAAAATTAACAACGAAAGTAATAATGAGGGTGTTATCGTGATTATAACATCAGCCAATGGTGGAACTGCCGACAATCGCGTCATATTTTGCGGACTAATACATCATTTGTCGAGAGAAGAGGGAGCGATTTTCAGCTGACTTTGAGAATTTATTGTAAATTCCAGGCCGTGCGCATCGCTATAATATTTGGCTCGCGTGTTCTCGGGAGCCTCGACTACCGATCGGCAGCGCTTTTTGAGCATGCTCGAAAAGTGTTGCAGGGCCCCTTTAATGCGTGCCACGCGTGCACATCGCGCCATCTATGTGGTAACTAAGAAAGCATGCTGATGTAAGTGGTGTATATAAATAGGTCGCCGTTAGCAGGCTGAAAGACGGTGCTGTTGGTGGCCTAACCGTCTAACGCCGTGCGCTGGAAAGCGGGAGGCTGCCCCGTTCGATTCCGCGCGTCGGAATGTTTTTCTGAATTATTTTTCTTTGTGGCTATATATATATATATATATATATATATATATATATATATATATATATATATATATATAGACAGAGAGAGAGAGAGAGACATATACATATACGGTGCATGACGGCGGCGACGGCGACGGCAAAAATCAGCCGAGGCTGTCCATATAATTGCTATCGGAATAAAAATCGGCGCACTTGCTAAGGGCCTTCATTGAAATATTTCGTGTTGGCGGACTAAAAGCGATCTACTGGACAACGCTTAAGGTCGATATCAGGAATTGCAAATTTCAGGAAAATTCCGACTACAAGAAAAATTGAATTCCTAACCCGCTTTCTACGATCGCGTGATGGTCTTTTCATTCAGCCGTTCTATAGGATGACGAGCACTCTTAAAGAACATGAAAGACAGCACGCCGATTGAGCCCGAAAACAGCATTCCGGTGACGGCCGCTACCTGCAAAGAAAGAAAGAAAGAAAAGAAAAAAAGAAAGCATTACCTCAGGCACGCCCACGCCAACCTTCGCTTGCCCGCATTTCCCCAACTAGGGAAGGGCTCCTGAACTTTTTTTTATTTAAGGGCTACTCACCACTCGCCAACGAAAGAATATTTGCTACTCTATTTTTTATAATTTTTTCTAAACACACATTTCCAAATACCGCCTCGAGGAAACGTTGCATAAGGGGCTGCAAACCGCTCTCCCGTGGTAAACAGAAGTCCAAATCTTGTTTTTTTTTTAAACAACAGCCTAAAAAATATCTATACTAATGCGGAAATGGATGGCTGCAGGAACAGCATATATGGCGCTTTTTTGATTTTGTTTTTTCTAAACGGGCCAAATGCACAAACCGAAATTAAGCTAAATTTCACAGTAACCTGAAGCACGCCGAAGTATCTTTCAGATTTAGAACGCTTATATTCAATATGAGGTAATTCCTGATTGTAGCGTGAACTTTAAAAAGCAGTTTTGAATAAAAATTGAGCCAAATCCTGCACCTGTTTAGAATGAAACTGAGTCAGATACATTAAAAAAGCAGTGAATCAACAATCGTGACCAAAACAACCAACGTGACCGCATCCAATCTGTTTCATTTGTGTCATAGTTGCTTTCGTATCGTGCTTTCGTGCCTTAATTAGTTTTTTTTTTTGGGGGGGGGGGGGGGGGGAGGGTCGAGTGGTACTTAGCGAAGGACCTGATGACGTAGGGCAATACACGAATATAAAGAGTAAGAGGCCGATTTTCCTACTTCTTTCTGCGTTTTCGTGTTTCTTTTCCAGTTTAGCGCTACAGTATTCGTCCTTCTTTCACTTCAAGACGGTATACTTGAAATAGAAGGTAACTAAACTAAAGATATTGGGCACCGATCTATTCCTTGAAGAAGAAGTGATCCTCAACGGTCTGGCATAAAAGGAGCTAAGAAGAAGAAGAGCTGAAGCATTTTTTGAAGGCCTTCAATAGATGCCAGGAACAAGGAAACGCTGCCGGCAGTCCAGAATTGTGCGCCTTTTGCCTGGAAGGACCACTCGATATTCAAGTCTAGTCGTCGCCATTACGCCCATGCAACAATGAATGGCCCCGACGGAAGCACGAGTATGGTGTTACTTTTGTCACAGAATATTCCTATATCGTTAATTCACTGCGATTAGACTACTTTTACGAACTAATTCAAGCCCCAATGTTCCAGCCTTGAAGAAGACAAGTCCATTTATCGAAAAGTCGGCTCGAGCAACCACCTCCTGTTTACGTATTTTTTCATTGCAAGCCCAAATGAAGTGTTCCAATCTATAAGAGCCAAATCTAATGTTTACTCCTGAACACCAAGGATAGTGGGTTATACAGATTTTAGCCGCATTATATATCTGAAGTATTTTGGTGACATAAGCACACTGGAAAAAATTTGTTGGGCCAGGCCCGACCACACTGTCAATAGCAAAAAACTGCGTTTTTTTCTCAGTTTCAGTTAAAGTGCATTTGGCTCTTTTAAAAAAAGAAAACGCCACATATGTTTTTGTTTAGGTTGCAACCAATTTGAGGCGACGAAAACATGTGTCAGTGCAAGGATCACAGGTATTTTTTCTTAAACTCCTTCAGCTCGCCGTATCTTAGTGGCCCCTTTATGATGCAGACAAATTACGCAAATGTCTGTTTGCTGCACTAGAGAGATCGGAAGCAACAGATTCCATTCTAAACAAAACACAAGTAGAGAAAAGAACAGCCGGAAAACTCCAGAAACCAGTACAACCATATCCTAACCTCAAAGCCGATTATATGTTTAGCTCTATGCAATGGCCGCCCATCAAGCGCCAAATCAGGAGGGTAAGATGGGGATTGACTCTGCCACCACTAATCCGGATCACATCGTCGTCAAGCAAACCGCATTAGACCGGATTAGATTAAGCGTCGTAATCCGCCACTGGTGCAGGCTCACCTACACAGCTATCCCCAGTGCAGTATACATCACGTCCTACCTTGACGTCCTTCCTGTCCCAGTGGACTTACCCTGCTATCCGAAGCCCATCGGATGCCATCCCTGCGTTCTACACCTCACTCTCAACTAGACGGCGTTGTCTCGCACCGGCAAGCAAATTTTGCATCAAACATAAATGCCCACACTCTGCGAGTTCTGCACGGAAAGACACGCTTCGCAAAACCATCGTTGCGTGTACCTTAGAGTCAGTCTGCAAAATCACCCCAATACAAGCTCTAATGCTCTCGTCTACTCGCATGCGCCCCCTTATACCTAATTCGTCGCCTGCTTGCGGAGTGAGCGCGTTTGCAGATGAAACTCATTCCCTGTGTCCCCCGACCCCTCCATCTCTAAACAAGCAGAAAATCAAAGCAATAACATAGTTCCGGAATCAAAGCTTACGCTTCCTGCTTCTTCTCTACCACAGCGCTCCTGCTCTGCCCCTCTTCTCCTTAAACCTCTTCCCGATCATCCCTCCCTCCCTGCGTTAGTTCTGTCACATTCCCCTGACACTTCTCCTCCACGTAACTTCCATCAAAAGAGCATGCACGTTGCATCATATCACGATGTGCTTCGCTAGGCCTGCAGGCACGCAGCCTTTCTTCCCTCAATGTCCCCCACTTCCCTCCCGCGCCCTCCCCTTTTTCGCACCTCACTCTATTTGTAACATACGCGATATCATCCTTCAAATTTGGGTTTGTTTTTCTCTTCTTCCTTTGTTCCCATCTGGATCCGTCCCGTCCCTCTTTTCCCTACGAGCGACGTATTCCCCCTCCGGCCTGTCGACCACGCCAGTTCCTCTCTGACCCGATGCAGCCCGACTCGTCCCCTTCCCCTGCATCACTCCCCAAATCTAACGCCCCTCAACTTTGAATGGAGTAATGTCGGCGGTAGGGAGGGGAAGCCGCGAGTAGTGTAAGCAATATAGAGTGGAGGGGTGTGCGCTGTCGGTGGTTGCACGTAGAAAGGCGTGAAAGGAGCTGGGCAGCATGGCCTGCTCTTTACGGACTGCTCGCGCGTGTTATGAATTGGGGGGAACGGCGGGCACATCGTCTTCGTATATAGGCCCAGGAGATCCCGTGGGTGCATGGGTTCAGCCAGAGGAGAAAATGTACTGATGCGGAGAAAATATGACTGAAAATTTTTAACATTGTACTAATTCTATTCACGTTTAGCTCAGCTGACCACTGACATTTCTACATCTGCAGGGAGGTGATTTGAGAAAGCAAAGAATAACCCATATTAAAGCTCATAAAGTAACATGCAGCTTCTTTTGTCATTGCATTCACATTCGCGCAAGAATTATTATTAATTCTCTGCGACATTGAAATGCAGAACATAGTGAACACTCTCAGTCCACTATGCGCCATGGTGCTGTTACGAATTTTTGCGCGGTGTTTAAAGAATGTTTCATATTACCGCTTCCGTCCAGCGTACATGCGATGTGAGAGCAACACGGGAGCTGTGGTAGTGCTTTGCAGCCGCTTTACAGATGTTAACATCCGCTGGGTAGGTGCAAACAGATTTAACTATTCTCCTTTTTA
Organism: Rhipicephalus sanguineus; assembly: GCF_013339695.2. NCBI lineage: Eukaryota > Metazoa > Arthropoda > Arachnida > Ixodida > Ixodidae > Rhipicephalus > Rhipicephalus sanguineus. The sequence goes on along the minus strand of NC_051182.1, from coordinate 18,580,952 downwards.
CTAGTAATAATATCCTTGCGATGTAAGGCATATAGTATTACGCATACTTGAAAGCCCCATCTTTGCGAACGAAATTTCATGTGCTGCTCATAGCATCAGTTAACCATATATTTTTGTAAGCACCATTAACAAGGAATCACCAAAAAAATGTCCATCTCATATCAAGCACTCACTTATTAAGGCAAAAGTCTTAGATGCCCCATCAAACACGTAAATTGACCGGCGTCGTGGCCAGCACGAGTGATGCAAGAAACCATCACGTGATGACGTCACCATATACCGTCATTATGACGTAACAAATCGCCAAAATGTTTTTGACGCCATCGTGATGTCACATCACGTGACATCACATGATGACGTCATCACGTGACATCATCGCTTGGTCAAAGGTTGGCTCATCACGGAGGCTGTTCGAAACAACGTGAGGTGCCTCCGATCCTGGAGGCAGTCCGAAACCACGTTAGGTGCGGAAAGCTTTCAGTGGGTGCGGGAAAGAATCAATACATCGACTGAGAAGAAAAAGATGGCGTTCACCTTCGAGTCGTCTTAGGCAAATGCATAAGGGACACTGATTTTTAGATGCGAAGCAGCTTTTGCTTGGGGCTGTGTCCGGCAATGGTGGTGGCGTCCGCGCTCCACTGCGCATGCGCCTACTCTCTCTCCTACTCTCCTCCTTTACGCGGGTGTTCGGTCGCCTTCTCTTCTCTCCTCCCCCACGCTGCAGCCGCGGCGCAGCCTCTCCTTCCACGTGATGCAGCTGCGCCGCAGTCAAATACAGCCTGTAACCCACTCTCTCCACTCCCTCCCCCAACGCATGTGTATATAAGCGCGTGCGCTCGGTCGGCTTCCGTCATTCTCGCTTCGCTGCCGTTCACATGAGTTGTAACGTCAACGTCGGCGCCACTCGTTCACTCGGCGCTAACGGAAAGCAATGCACTATCACAACGTAATGATAACACAAACACTAAATGCAAACCTCAGACACTAACGGAAACACCGAGTGAACGTAACGGAAACTTGGTGTGCGCCCCCAATGCTGCTTCGCATCCCCGCACATTTTCCTTGAGTAGGAGATGCTGTAATTTTTAGTTTACTCCATAAAAGGACAAATGAATTATTGAGATGAAAAAAAAAAAAAAACATGGCTGATCTCTCAGTCTTAGCAATCGGTATAACGCGAAAGTGAAACGTGTCTTCACAGAAGTAGTTGATCGTTTATAGTGTACTGATATATGAGAGCGTGTACAATATTCTCGTTGTTTGGCAGACATAGCCCCGCTTGATGTGGACGCACCCACGCTGACGCCTATAGTGGCATATCTCGGTTCCGATGACTAACGCCCATGATCATCATTTAATCCTTACAGTAGCTAAAGTAGTTAACATATACCTGGACACCGCATATCTTGAATCCCGCGTATAGATGGCATCAACAAGCATATAATAAACACTGGCATCTTATATTCACTCCATCAAAGCGTCGTGACACACGAAGGGAAACGCGACGCGCCTCGTGGCCTCCCTCTAGCCTGGCCGTGACTTTTCAGAGGGCTAGCGGAGCACGCGGTGCGACAGTCAGGCGAGCATCGGAGAGCCATTTTCTTATATGGATGGATGGTATCAGCTAGGCTTGGGCTAAAGCCGCCACCTCGAGGTGTGTTAAAGCGTTGACGAAATTACATTTCTCCTGTTGGAAACGCGCCTAAAGGGACGGTCATGGCAACGGCATGTTGCCGGAGTTCATCGTGAAGGCCACGCATTGCTTCGCTATACTGCTTCCAGACGGCGACACCCCCCTGCGACCCAAGACCACTGTGACAGGAAAGTGTGAGAGCTAAAAGGCGCGTCCGTGTAGCAACATTCGTATATTTGACGGCAGCGCAGTGGGTTAAACGCCCGCCAGCCATCGTCACGGAGTTCCTTTCACTCCTGTGAAGGGAATTTTTTCTCCTAGTTTTTTCCTTTGTCATCTGATCGCCTTCATTTTTCTGACGCATTTCCGTCACGGAAATACGTCATGAAAGTTTCGGTGGACCCCGGCATAAAACACTTTCGTGCTAAAGGAAAATTCAGGGCGAATCATTATAGGGAGTTGCCTAAGTGATACTTAAGCGTTCAAATTTACCGTAGGAAAGTCTGTATGAGGCCTTCCTTTGAACTTCGTTTTCGGGCGGCATCGTCAGAGCGTTTTCGCCTTGTTCCTAGCGTTCGTCAGCGCCTGGAACGACCCAACTAAAGGCCCATCCAGCAGTCATCGAAACGCGCGTTTGGCATTGAATTCCCGGCCATGCGGCTGCGTTTCGATGGTGAAAGAGTGCGTAAAAGCCATTGTGCTTAGATTTAGGCACGTTATTGATATCGTGGTTTGGGCGCGTGAAATTCTGGAACCTAATTAAATAAACCTTCTTGGGCTTCCCAACGAAATATTACCTGGAAGCGTTCATGGTGCTGACTGATATCGTAAGAAAGGAAGACCAGCGGTACGCGTCTTGCAAAAATCAAGCCACAACCTCACGTGCTTCATTGGAATATAAATGGGTGAACGCACAAATAATGCCCAGCAAGCGTGCCCGTGTCCACACGCTTTCAGGGCGGCCGTATGCTTCACTGAAGAAGCAGACGATCGTTCAGCATTCATCGTCTGCCCAAAAACTCACAAGGTCAATTATTCACTCGCTTAAGACGACTCGAACGCGAAAGCCATCATCTTTTGCTCCACGGTCGTTGCATTGATCCTCCGCTGCCTTCTTCGAAAAACTTTCTGCACCTAACCTGGTTTTGCACTGCCTCGGCGGCTAGCGCACCTTTGAGTAATCGACGATGTCACGTAATGACGTCATTGTGTTACGTCCCGTCATGATGACGTAACAAATTTTGGCAATTTGTTACGTCAAATGGATACGTCATCACGTGATGATTTCTTGCTCGTGTTCGCGACGCCGACGCGGGACGCCGACGCCGCCAACGGTCAATTTTCGTGTTTGTTGAGGCACCTAAAGCTATCGCCACATGCCAAGGGTGCGGAACAAATATGGAATGAAGTAAGAACGCAGAACCTAGGGATCGTTTCGTCACCCAGCCATCCTTGGCAAGCAACACCCCCCACAAAGACGTTTTTTTTTTCGTTTTTCCCGCCCGCCGTAGATCAACACGACAAGTCACCTATGTCAGACAGGGTACTAATAAGAGATGGTTACCGGCGTAAGAGGAGACGGGGACAGGAAGAAGGAATTTGGGACTGGTCTTATCGTCCCCGTCTCCCTTTTACGCTAGCAACCACATCCTAATATTCTCGATACCAACTAGCCCAATTTTCCACCTTAACTTAGACAGAGTACTGACCGAGCATGTTTAGTCCGCTGCGCTGCCACGTAGACCTGTTTTTATTCAGGCAAAAGCCTTAGATGCTTCATCAAACGTGAAAAGTGACAGTCGGCGTCGGCAGCGTCCCGCGGCGGCTGTGTCAAAGCGAGGGACCCAACAAATCATCATCGCGTGATGATGTGACCATGACGTCACAGACCACCAGAAATTGTGACGTCATTATTACGTCATCACGACGGCACTATAACGTCGCATAATGTGATGCCACGTGATTACGTAATCACATGACATCGTCACTTGTTCGAAGGTGTGGCCGATCAGGGAGGCAGTGCAAAACCAGGTGATTGCAAAGAGCTTAAGATGGCTTAGCAGTGACTTTGTCTGGGCAAGTTGGTGCGACAGCACTCGTCTTGTGGTTAATGTGCCTTTCGTCCCGTCCTTCGTGCGGATCTATTTTGCAAGGCTTAAGATGTCTCCAGTCCTGGAGGTAGCGGAAAACCAAGGGGGGGGGGATGTCCCGGAGAGGGCGGGGTAGCATCACTACATCAACCGAGAAGAAAATAACTGAGGCAACTACTCGCTAATGGTTCGATGACTGAGGAAACAGCGAAGCTGGTGGCCTTACCCTTCCTTTTTTCCTCCTCCTCACCTCCGTTTCTCAACCCTTGCTATTCCATACTATAATATGCTATGTCTTACCCTCTCCACTCCTCCTTTTTCTCCTTCTCACATTGACGTCCCTTTCCCAGCCCTTCCTCTTATTCTATACATCGTATGCTTTACAATCTCCCATCCTTCTTTCCCTCCTTCTCAGCCTCGCTTCCTCTTCCCACCCCTGCTATGCTATAATATACACGGCTATGCAATGCTTTACTCTCTTCCATCATCCTTTTTCTCCTCTTCACCCTCTCCTTTCCCATCCCCTTGCTATACCATGCTGTGCATGGCTAAGCAATGTTTTAACTTGTCCCCTCCTCCTCATCCTAAGTTCTCTTTCCCACATTCTTGCTATAATGTACTATCAAAGGCTATGTTATGCTTTCTGTCTATGTCTATCTTTTCCTTTGTCTCTCTCTCCCGCTATTCCTTTCTCTTTCTTTCCATATTTTTGCGTTCTATAGTCGATAGCAACGCGATAATATGGTTCTCTTTCTATGCGAAGCGACGCACGGCTGTGCCAAGTCGTTGCTGGGCAGCGCGCAGTGACGTCATAGCCAGAGGCCGTTTCTTGTGCACGCTCTACGGACAATAAGAAAGCTTCGCACTAGTGGTGCCAAGACTGAAGGAAGTGCGGAGCTGGGCGGCCTGCCTCGGTTCACTTTACTTTTCTCTTTCTTGCTTCCTCTATCTATTTTTCTCTCTCTGTTTTTCAATGTATTTTTTCTTTATTTTTATTTATTTCTCTCTCGCTCTTGGCGCTTGTGTTCGTGTGATCTTTCCTCTTTTCGTCTTCTTTTTTTGCGCCGTTCTGAAGCCATCCCTCGCTCTACTTCTTTCTCTTTCTTCCTTTTCTTTCTCTCTATTTCTCGCTTGCTTCTTCTTTCTTTCCATCTTTTTCTCTGTCTTCATTTCTCTCTCTCTCTCTTTCGTCGGTTTTCTGCCTTCCTTCCTCTCTAATTCCCTCTTCGTCATTCTCTCTATACCGTGTTTTACTCTCTCCCCTCCTTCTTTCCCTCCTCTTCAACCTGACATCTTTCCTCCTCACCCTCACTTCCCTTTCCCACCCCCTTGCTATACGGACTATACAAGCCATCCAATGCTCTGCTAGCATGCCTGGATCTGGGCACGCGGGTTCGCTGGGGGAGATGGTGTAATTTTTACAGCGAAAGCTGTTATGAGATCATTTCACCGGCCGTTTTTGGCGCCGTAGTTATCCGCCGCCGCCGCCGGTGTCCGTAACCACTATCGCTCGAAATAAGAAAAAAAAAAGAAACAAGAAAAAAATTCCGGATGGAACGAGGTTCGAACGTGGGCCCTCTACGTGGGAGCCCAGTATTCAACCTCTGAGCCATGCCGTTGCTTTTTTTTTTCTTTCATGGTATTTATTACAAATGTGTGTAATTAGCATACATAGCGAACAAAATACTCAAGGCGGCCTCTACCAGCGTACAAGCGTTACACAGAAGGCCTAAAAGGGTATTAAAGCTATACATTTCATGAAGAGTGGATACCAGTCCGGTTGAAACTCTAGTTGTTCGTAAAAGTCTTTTAGCTGAAGAGCCATTTGAATGAGATGCAACCGCGATGATACCATGGGTTCCGCATGCCTGTCTAACATGCGAGTTTTCCATAAACTGTGCATACCCATTAGTAATAGCATGTCAACAGGCATAGAATGGCTTTTGGGTGGCATGAGATAACGTATGCTATACGAATTTAAATCGAGTTGTTTTTTAAAAGCCCTTTGTAGAACGTCCCAGAAGAGTATGGCGTCTTTACAGCTGATGAAGCAATGTTCTATAGTTTCCGGAACTTCACAGAGGCGACAGTTAACTGAAGATACAAAGATGCCTTTGCTGCTTAACCAGGTCTTCACAGGCAGCGTCTGTGTATGCACTTTGTAGAAGAATGTCTTGGATGTTGGTGAAATAGGCATTTTCTTCACACGCACGAGCACGTCGTGTCCAGGCAATCCAGCATATAGTGAGCGGTACAAAGGTGCAGGAAACAACATATCTAATATGGCATTATATAGATCTTTTCGTGAACTAGAGAATAAATAGTCGTTAGAGAATCTTACTGTCAAAAACCGCACTGATTCATACACTTCACGCATGAATCCTTGCAAATAGGGAGGCGAGGCACAATTAGCAGATACCACTAAACTTGGTAAAACATCGACGAGATTCACTTGTAAAAATGTTCGAAGCAGCGGATGATCGCAGTCCCGAAAGTAGAAAAAAACGGGATACCAATTGTTTAATAAAGAGATGCACCAACCCAAGACCACCTGCGCAAACTGGTCTAAAAACATTGTCACGCCTCATCGGCTCGTAACTTGATGACCAAATAAAGGTAGCAAAGATTCGGTGAAACTTCTGAATGTAAACCCTGGAACAATGTAGTATTTGTAGTACGTAGAATAATTTTGTTGCCAGGAATAGATTGCATGCTTTAGCTCTGCCAAAAATTGAGAGGTTATGGGGAATAAACGTCTGGGCGTAACGCTTTAGGCTGGGTACACGTTCTTTCCAATAATGTGCGCTTGACTTATATGCATCCAATGGAACGCCAAGGTATTTCGGTGGCACACAAGACCATGCAATACCCTCGAAATTCGTTGGTTTATAAGCCCACGGGCCAAACCACAGTCCTAAACTTTTAGCAAAGTTCATTCGTGCACCAGAAATGGTTCCGAATTCCCGAATAGTGGACACCACTGTTTTTATACTGGAAATGTCTGTACAAAAGAACGCCAGGTCATCCGCATACGCTAATACTTTCACCTCAATTCCGTAAACACTGAAACCACGAACATTGCAAGATCGAATCACGCTTAAGCACAGTGGTTCCAAATAGAGGGCAAAAAGCTGTGGCGACAACGGACAGCCTTGCTTCACAGAAGAGTGAATCGACACATGTTTTGACAGGTGGCCATTAACAATCAAACGAGTTGAACAATCACTGTAGCATAGTTTTATACCTTTGAATATAGTGGAACCAATGTTAGCATGTTCTAGAAGAGAAAATAGAAAGGAATGACGAACCCGATCAAACGCCTTCGCTAAATCCACTTGTAATATTGCCAGTTGGTCATACGAGTGGGAAGAATGTTCCAATACTGTGCGGGCAATGTGTGTGTTGGTTTGTATTGAACGACCTTTCAGGCCGCAAGTCTGGTGGGCGCCAATAAGAATTGACATTGCAAATTGTAGTCTGTTTGATAGTATTTTTGCAAAAATTTTATAGTCAACGTTACACAGTGTAATCGGTCTGTAGCCGTCAACATGACGAAGCTTTTCTCTATCTGAGTATTTCGGAATTAGGACGGTGTGGCTTCTTGTAAAAGATTGAGGAAGGGTCCCCAGATTCAAACTCTGCGTGAAAATGTCCAGCAGTACCGGGCACAGTAAGGATTTAAAGGTTTTGTAAAACTCGCCCGACATCCCGTCGGGTCCTGGCGTTTTCGACATCGGTAACTGGTCAACGGCGACTTCTATTTCTTTTAAAGTGATAGGCCCACTAATAGACTCACACTCTTCGTCCGATAAAGGAGTCACAAATGACAGAAACTGCGTTACTAGATCTTCATCCTGTTTTTCATAGGCATCGCTGAACAATGCTGTGTAATAAGCTTCAAATTCTGTCATGATTTCACTTGTATTAGTTACCAATGACCCTTGCGAATATAAATCTGGTATAAATTTGCTTTTTGCGTTGCGGTATTCATCGAGTAAGGCTTGACGTGTGGGTTCCTCTGAATGCAAGGTACGAGTATTGCGTGATCGAACACGGGCACCTCTGTAGCGTAAGGTGTCGTACCTCTGGAGTGCGCATTTGGCATTAGCGATTTCGTCTGTGTAACAACCAGGCGCCTCACATTCAAATTCATATAAGTTTTGAAGATTCTTTAGCAACATCTTTTGTTCTAACCTTCTGTAAAAACCTCGCACTGATCCGATTTCGATAGCTACTGTCCGAACTTCTTGTTTGAAAAATTCCCAAGAGGCAAACAAAGGCATGTCAGCCGACAAGCAACTCCTCAGGGCTACGTGCACGCGAGCAGTAAATTCCTGGTCACTCACAATTGAAGAGTTGAGTTTCCAGAGTGCCCACTGCGGTCTGAAATATGATCGAGTGTTATGACCAATCTGCCCCACAACAATGCAGTGATCTGAGAACGAAATAGGCTCCGTTTTGCATGACAGGTCGCGAGAAATAAGAGGCGCTGAAACATAAATTCGATCAATTCTAGTGTGAGTACTACCCTGTGCATGTGTATATGAGGGTAATCTATTCAGTGCTCCTATGTCAACAAGTCCCGCATTTTGAACTATCAGAGATAGCACTTCAGCACTCTTATCGCTGCGGCTAAACCCAGTACGATCACACGGACTGCAAACACAGTTGAAATCACCCATGAGCAGAATGTTACGGTCAGGATCCAGCAAAGTGGCCAAGCTTTCAAAGAAATTAGTGCGCCGCGGTGCATCATTGAAGGCATATACATTGATTAGGCGCCACGGCAACCCATACAACATAAAGTCGCATTGTATAAGCCGCCCCTCTGCGTCAACATTATAGGCAACAGAAGAATACGGTAAACTCTTCCTAAGAAACAAAAGGCAGCCCGCCGATAGGCCTACAGCGTGCGAAACAATTACATCAAATACGGAGAGATATGGCCGCAAGGCCCTCTCCGTGTCCACTTCACTCTCGATCTTCGTTTCTTGAACGGCGACGAAGTCAAGGTGATGGCTGAACAGCAACCGGCGCAGCTGCACCTGCTTCTGCTTGGATCGAAGTCCACATACGTTGATCGTTGCAAAAGTGACTTTCTGAGGCAGCGCCATGGTGTCTACACTTTTATCAGAGCTGCATACGCCGGTCTGGTGGGGAAGGGGCGCGCGAATGCTCCCCGTTACCGCCGCCAGGCCTCCTTGATCTTGAACGTCTGCACTTTCCTGCATGCTTTGATGATCTCCGACGTCGTGATTGTCTTGGGCCAACCGCCGAGTCACTTTCCTCACTCGTCTCAGGGTTTGACGATGCAGGGCGCTTACTTATAGAAACATCGACGGATTCTCGCACATCGGCACTAGTTAGCTTCTCACGTGGCGTTTCTACATCAGCATTACTGCTGGGGCTTTCCTTTTGTGTCAATACTGAATCATGTGCAGGTACTGCTTCCTTCTCTCCGCTGTCTGTCACATCTACGGTGTTTGACGCTTGTTTAGAGTTCTCCGCTCCAGCACTGTCACTAGCTGCGTCCTTGTCAACAGCACAGGGCTCAGCGACGGCAGCATGTGGAAGGTCTCCCGTTGCATCGAGGACTTCCGTAGCGTCCATGATATGTTCTGGAAACGCATCTTCAGGTGGTCGCATGCGATGTCGTAATTTATTGGCATACGTCGCCACACATTCTTCAGCCGTGTGTCCAAACCGCCGACAATCTTCGCAGCGTGGTGTCCTGCAGTGTCGACGAATATGTCCTACTTTGTTGCAACGAAGGCATAAAGGTGGCCTGCCGGGAATCAGCACTAGGCTTTGTAGACCACAAACTGAGAGCAGATGCGGGATGTCGGAGACACGGACTCCGTCACCAAGTGCCAGTACAACGTCTCGGTTAAGGGTCCTCATCTGTTCCATTTCTGACACCCTCCAAGTTTCCGCTGAAATCGACTTGATCTTTCCGAAAGGCTGAAAGGCTTCGTGCACATAAATATCTTCCAGGCGTTCAGGGAGCCATAACAGCTTCATTTTAACTTCCGTGGGTTCAGGGTCTATAACGACGCATCTTCGTCCTCGAACAAAGAATTCACCACAGGTTACTATCTTCACTTTAGATAGCGCAGTCCTGCAAGTCACCATCCAGACATGTGACATTTGAAATTGCCCGATCGAGGTTATATCAGCAAGGTCTATAATATTCCGGAGGGCATCTCGAAAGTCCTGCGCTCGGTATGGGCGGCCAGCAAGGTCTGCATGCAGGAAAACGGAGTCAGCGACGAGCTTACCAGTAGGAAGACGGGGCAGGACGATACGGTAGTCATTACTGCTGGTAGAAAACTGGGCAGTACCTCGGCTTGAAGCCGATTGATCCTTTGTAGCGGAGAACATCAAAAACACAACCGTTCCGAACGGCGTCTTCGTCTTTCTCCCCGAGCCATGCCGTTGCTTGAAACTGCCTTGCAAAAAGGTCCTATACAGGCTTCATGTCGGGAAGGAACCACATTAGCATATGCAATATAGCGTGGTAGAAGAGTAAAATAAGCACCAAGCATGGCACAACGCGAATTCTGTAACCAGGCGTCACACAATGCGAACTGCGCAACGAGTAGGTTGTTGAATGCTTCCAACCCATTACAAAGGGCTCTGCCATAATGCTTCACCGTCACCAGGCACAGCATCAACAAAGCGCATATTGCCTTACATGCGTTTAGCAGGTACCACGGCTCTCCGTGGAATGGCGAAAAATGACATAGTGCCTGCTGCCCCACTTCTAAAAAATTAGAATGATTTATAGCGTAGTGGGTTTCTCGCAAGTGCACTTGTATTGGTTGCCAAGGAAGCCCATAAGCGCATGATCCATTTCCTCGGCGTCTCAGTAAAGTTCTTCGCCCCCCCCCCCCGTCTCTCTCCCACGTCAACGTATGTTTACAGCATGACGGGAGAGCGAAATAGCGATCGGGCGTCACCCAATGCAAATTGCATAACTCGTGGGCCGTTCAAAGATTCCAACCCATTACAAAGGGCTGAGTCATAATTCTTCATCGTCATCAGTCGTCGCGTCAACAAAGGGCACATAATGCCTTACAGACGTGTAGCTGGTGCCCCGCTTCCCCGCAGAATGACGAATAATGGCTTAGTAGGTGCTTCCCAAGTTCACAAGAATTGTGATTTATGGCGTAGTGGGTACCCTTCTAGTGAACTTGTATTAGTAGCGCCAAGGCAGCTTAGAACGGGCTCTAGAAACGCCGCTCTTCCAGCTTTCGCTGTGACTGTGCTGCGGTTTCAGCGCAGGCCTGGCGTTTTTTTTTCTTATTTCGAGCAATAGTGGTTACGGACACCGGCGGCGGCGGCGGACAACTACGGCGCCAAAAACGGCCGGTGAAATGATCTCATAACAGCTTTCGCTGTAAAACATGACTGTTAGAACTTGGTGTCCGCGGAAAACCGCCAGAGGAATTGGGCAAGCCCCACAACGAGTACAGCAGCTGCGAGCGTTAAACGCAAAAACTCTGCTCGGAGAACTGGAGCACGTGAAACAGGTGAAAACGAGAGGGAAAGCAAGAGATAGAAAGAAATAGAAAGAGAAATTAGAGAGAGAGAGAAAGATAGCGATAGAAAGAAAGAAAAGGAGAAAGAGAGAGAAAACCAGGGAATAAAGACAAAAAAATGTTTTCCCTGTGCCAGTCTCCTCAGGGCAAACAAACAAACAAACAAACAAACAAACAACAAACAAACAAACAAACAAATAAACAAACAAAAAATCCCACCATCTCACCGTAAAGGGAACCTTGAGTAGTAGGCGAAGCAGCCATATGAGTCGACTTAGATTTCTGTAAATGTTTTATTTTCTTCATCACTGTTCATGGTCCTTCTATTCGAGGTTCCCCTGATGTTGTTACTCGGCATACATGATTTAAGCTCAGTAGAACGGTTCCCCTGATGTTGTTACTCGTCATATATGACTTTAAGCGCAGTGGAACGTTTTCCCTTGAGTATAACGGCCTTGTGGCCCGTAAAGTATACAGTTAATGGCTCTTGCTGCGAGTTACAGCTTGAAGTTTGAAAATGCTATGTCAACGCGCCCGTTTCGCTTCGGCTTCGCGAGCCCGCCGCTCCGGATCGGCTGGGGCACTGGCTACGTCGACGCGACGCCGGGGAGACAGGCCTCGTTCACAAGCTGCTTCGCATCTAAGGGTACCTTGCATGATTTAGGGCTTAGTGGGTACCTTGCATGAATGAAGATTATTTATGCCGAAGTGGGTAGCTTGCATGATTGATGGCGTAGTGGGTGCCTTGCATGATTTATACTAGAGCACGCGCCGCAGGGGAGCGAGCGCTCAATGGCACGTCCGTATGTCAGGCAAAGATTCCTTTCTGACACCATGCGCGAGCTCTCCGCTCGTGCGAAAACTTCGTTCTCTTCCTTCTTCCATATATCTAGTGGCACCGTTTTGTCAGACAAACACTCCTTTCTGCACACCATGCGCGAGCTCTCCTCTCGTGCCAGCACTTCATTGTCTTCTTTCTTCCATACATCTAGGGGCACGCGGGGCACTGATCACGGCGGGGGGACAGGCCGCGTTCATAAGCTGCTTCGCATCTAAAAGATAGAAAGACAGAGAAAGACATAAAAAGAGTTAGAACCAGGCACAAAAAAGACAGAAAGAGAAAAAACAGAGCAAGAGAGAAAGATATAGAAATAAAGAGAAATCGATAAATAAAGAAGGAAAGAAAGAGAGATAAAGAAAGGGAACAAAGAGAAAGAAATATGGAAAGCGCAAGATAAAGAAAGAAATAGAGAGAGAGAGAGAGAGAGAAAGAAAAAGAAAGCAAGAAATAGAAAGAAACACAAACAAAAGAATCCACGCATCTCCACGAAGTGATTAATGAGTGGGCGAAACTCTGGGTATCGTATGGGTGAGTGACCGTACGTTACCCGACCGTTGCCCCATGTCAAGTAAGTTGAGTTACATAAAGTGACATAAATAGTCGACGACAAAGCTAGGTCCTAAGGTCCCCAATGTCTACTTTGAAGCCGCCGACTATTATAAAGCGATTGTGCTTGCAGGAGTCTTTTATTGTTCTGTCACAATTATGATTGGTGTTCGTCGATTGTAAACCTTTTCTTTTATTCACATACACACATATATTTTGACTGTAGCAGCGGTTTTCTATATACAGTGACAGCGGACAGTAAGAGTCGACGACAAAGCTAGGACCTACGGTCCGTAATCTGTACGTTGAAGTCGCCGACTAGTATAAAGGGTTTGTGCTTGTAGGTGTTTTATATTGTTTCGTCACAGTTATGACTGATATTAGTCTATTGTTAAACCTAGTGTTTCGATTTTACATGGTGTTGTGCCGTGTGCACGGACGCCAAACGGACGGACAAGCCTCGGCCTTAAGGCGCTTCGCCCCTAAAAGATACAGAGAAAGCAGAGAGAAAGTGAAAGAAAGTGAAACGTAAAAGGAAGATCCACCAGCTCCGTTCTTCCTTCAGGCTTGGCGCCACTAGTGCAAAGCTGCCATATTTTTTTTTTGTGTGTGTGTGGATATGTGGGTAAGTATAGGCTGTGTGAGAGCCTGCTATCCCAAAACCACGAATGCCATGCGCTAAACCAACTGCCCTTTGTGACACGGTGATCCCGTGTGGCGCCGACAACTTCTGGCTTCATTGGTGCAGCGCTCTGTTGTTTTCCCATTTTTCTGTCCTCTATGGGAAAAGCGTCGGGACTGCAGACGCTAGCGTGACTGCTTGGCTTTGTATAGCCGACGAAAAAGTATAATGGCCAAACAGACGATAAAACAACCGCATCCGGTAGTCGAAGGCAGGTGAGGACTGTGTTTAACGGGATTTTTTTTCTTTCTCGTGGCCAATGGAAGCTGGCTCGTATGACTCCATTGGTCACCTGATGGATGTTTACGTGAAAGGTTCTCGTGCTTTACGAGCCCTTCTTTTGCCGCGCATGCACGCCCGGTTTCACGCGCTCGTTTCAATTAAGCCCGCGTGGCGTCTTCATCAGCCACCAGGTGGCGTCCCACACGCCGCCATCAGGTATTTGTATAGAAAGAGCGTTGACACGCAGTGGAGAAAAAGAACTAGGAGGCTCACCAGTAAATATACGGCTAGTAGTGCGGGCGATATGGCAACAAGGAGCATTAAGCGGAAGGTCAGAGAGGCGGAGAGGACTTATTGGATGGCAGCGATGGAAAAGAAGCCGGCTCTGAGTAACTACCGAAAAGGAAAAAACGAAATAAGGAGGGAAATGGTTTATGATAATTCAAGGGGAAGCGCTTTACTGTTTGAAGCAAGATCGGGCTGCCTTAGAACGCGTAGTTATAAAGCGAGATTCAGTAACGAAGAAGAACAATGTACATGCTGCGGGGGAACTAAGGAAACGATGGAACATGTACTGATTGAATGTGGCGATATTCACCCAGGTATACGTGTGGGCACGAGTCTACATGAAGCCTTGGGTTTTAGGGACAACAATGGAAAGCTGAACACGTCCGCGATAGAAATAAGTAAGAGACGGTTAGAGTATTGGTGGCAGAAAAGTAGAGATAAAGAACAAAAATAAATAATGGGAGAAAAATAAGGTCATTCTGCCTTAAGAGGCAGAGAGATAGACCGTGAATTTATATTTTTTTGGTGTAATAACACAGATTTAATCAATGTAGATAAGGTATTAGGCCAATATAAAACAAGGAAGGTTTTTTTTTTTTTTTTCGGGCTTGGTGGCAGACATGTCACCGCCCCGTTACAAAGGGGACGCTCATAGCATCCATCCATCCATGACAGCCGAGAGCTGGCGGGGTGCGGGGTTTTCGGAGTAATAAGTACTGCGCTCGAATAGGCACATTTTATAAAACAGTGATCAGCCCGTCGCTCGGAAAAGTCTGCGTTCACTTCGTTACACGTGTCCATTCACAAGCCCCCCCCCCCCCTGCCCTTTAATATATCAGTTTTTTTTTTCCTTTTTTTTTTACTTGTCATCAGTCGGCACTCGATGTGTTAAAACAACGGTGGTTTGTACGTCTAGTGTACTTTTTATCTCGGCAAACGATACAGCACAGTTTGCGTGCGCCGATGTATCGGGACGGGCTTGTGTTAGCGTTACCCTGAATACCGCTTAGGCGTGCTTAGCTGTTTTGTTGAAAAGTCACCGTAACCGAATGCAAGTGTGCGATTTGTTATGGCACGCACAATTGCGCGCTAGGGCATCGTTAGCGGCTCGAAAAGCGGGGATTTGAAAGGCGATGAAGTCACTATGAAGAGAAGCAGAAACACAAACAACATACAACATGGAAATGGTGGAAGGCCAACTGCGCGATTGTGTTTTCTCCATTCCATTTTTCAGACCCAGTAGGCCGCGCCTAATAACCGGGGCCCGCAAACGGCCATCGTTTCAGAAGTTTACTGGTCAGCTGCCTCACTGCGACTAAAGGCATCTGTTCGAAACAATATTCAAGCGTTGCATTAGTTTTTGCTGCTTTTATTTATTTTTAGATTATTTTTTTGTTATTTTGTAACATTACTTGAAAGTCCCTCACTCAATGTGAGCCTAATAAACAATTATATAGGGTAAGTTGGTATAGATCCATCTTGGTAGGAAGCGCACAACTTTTACAAGAGGACACGAAAGAAGAGACACAAGCGCTTGTGTCTCTTCTTTCGTGTGTTCTTGTAAATGTGCGCTTTCTACCAAGACAATGTGAGCCAACGTGAACAATTCGTGATATGCAAAATACACCACAAATACGACCATAACTGACAACACTCACTTTGAAATGGATTGCAGAACTTTAACAATTAAGCTAGTATCGTTCAACTTCAATTAGACATTTTCTATTTAGCTCTAGCACCCTTTCCGTAAGGAGTTTTGCTCAGAAATATCGTTGTTACTTTCAAAGGAATTGTAGAACTATGGGACTGTTCTCTATTTCGCTGTGGCGTTCTTTCCATGAAAAGTTTTGTTTAGAAATACCATTGTAACTTTCAAGTACGTTGCATCAATTTTACGTTGCGCTATACTGCTACATTTTATATATAAAAAAAGAGTGCCTCCTGCTCTACCTGGTGAGTCCTGACACACCACATATATAACTCTCTTTAAAGAGACATGTCAACTCATTTCCAGAGGTCATTATGGTCTCATCGGAATGTCGTGTGACGCGCGACTCTCCAGAGAGCACTAACATGTATGTTTAAAGAGAATTCTATATGTGGAATGTCAGGCTTGACCAAGAAGAATCTTAGTTGTACTTTTTTTTTCTGAGAGCCTATCCTCTAAACGTAGACGTGGCAGCGTTAAAATAATTACTCAAAGAGACGTTATAATTTTAATATGCAAAATTACAGCGGACGCCACGCATGGTGGCTGTCGATGTCATGCGAAGTAGTCGACGAGAAGCTGTCTGTGCCGTATTCCTTGGTTTTGAGTCAAGTTTTGCAAGGGGGATCGAAGCCTTTGTGTAAATTCAGTTGTCTATTTGCATAAAAAGGACAAGCCATGCGTGTCGACTACACTGTGACCTCTAAAAGGTAGCTTATGGTCCTATGTAAAGTTTGCTGTCAGATTAGAGCACAGATTTCAGTTGCATCGAAGAGTAATTCACGTTACTGTGCACCGATGCGCATATCACAAGCATCGTGCTCTGACTAATTCGTGCTGGGCCGAACAACGTCACACTATAGCTTAATGAGTCAAAACAGTACCTATGTAATGTTTATTACATCGCTGTTGGAGAGGATAGTCAACACTGTAACCACAAATGATTTAGGACAAGCACCACAACCGCACCTGTTGATGTAATACATTTATATAGGATCTGTACCACGTGGTCAATTACTGAGGGTCGTTGGAGCACGTTTGTCCACGTTTCTCTGCTTGTGTGATATCTACGTTAAAATAGCCGACTATTATAAGCGGTATTGCTTTCTCTTGTCCGACGCATAGTTTCTTGAGGCGCAGAGGAGAATGAACTTTATTGGAAATTCGGCCGGCAGTTTTCCTTCGATGAACACGCGGGTAAAAAGGATTAGCCCTTGTCCCGTCACACCTACTGTCGATGATGATGGCGGTGGTGGTGCCTCAGTTGACGGCTCGAAGTCCTTCGAAATGGGAGGCCTCTGTGGCTTGAAGAACTTTTCTGGCGCAACCTGCCCGCCATTGACTAGCAGAAATGTGTAATAGATAGGACAAAAAAGAATCAACGAAACCTGAACCAGTAATTTAGAGACTCGTGGCATTATTAAACACCTCTATTTACGCTACGCGAGCTACACTGTTCAACAGCACTATTAGGCGTGACGTTACCAAAACCTGAGTACTAAAGCACAAAGCAACTACGATGTAGCTATGACGTTTTCCATTTCGTCAAGCTGTGCGCTCGGAAAACCGCTTTATCTGTTTGTGCTGCATCTTGTTGAAACTTTATCTTTCCAATCGTCAGGTATTGTTTTTCTGGGTGCCACGTTCGCGTAGGGCTAAAAAACAAGTTCAGTTAACGATTGAGTTGAAACAGATAGCAGGATAAATGACGTATTTAAATTGCCTGTCCTGCTAAGAAAACTATTTCTTCGCGGTAAAATATGAGCTACATCAATACGCACCGCATCATTACCCTATTTTAGTGCTCATTTAATTGCTTTTCTCCACAGATCTACTAGTATACACGGGCGGGTCCCGAAACCAATTTAGTGATAGAAATTTTCGTTTTTCTAATGGTAAGAATAACAGACAGAAAATGAAATAAGCCCTGACGCGGGAAGCACGACAGCCGCTCTGTAGTTTGTCCTAACACAAATATTCAATCTTAGGCACAGTTATTCGGTTTAAGGCGGTAATAGTGGCAGATGTTGAAATGCTTTTTGTTTTGTGACCCCATTATGGTAATGAAAACTTCAAAATGGAAAATAAAACGAGGTCGGAGATGAAGCAATTGTACAGTTGTTCACTGGGAACTTCATTACTGCCACTAATTACTTCCTATCGGCTCCATCTCATAAAGCTCTCCGTAATAGTGGCGAACACATCGCCACTAGTGTGGAAGCTTAAAGGGACTGTCTAATGCTCAAAAAATTTTTTTTGATTGTGGTGAAAATGAGAAGATTGCTTCTCACATCTCCGGTATCGAGCATGCTTTAGTCCATTGAAGAATCAATTATATTTTTAATTTGGCTCTGAAAGTCCTGAAATCACTGCAGCGGACAGGCACCACTGTAGCACAGAGGCAGATGAAGAAAGATGCTGCTACATGCGTTACATGCGTTACATGCGTTACATGCTGCATGCGTTACATGCGTTACATGCGTTACATGCTACATGCGTTACATGCTACATGCGTTACATGCGTTACATACGTTACTTGGTTTTAGCCACAGGAGTGTTTTCGACGCTGTATGCAATTTCCTAGGAGAGACTAAAAGATTTGAATATTAAGTGTAACTTAGGTCAGTTTATTTTTAGAGCGTTTCTTTCTCTAATCACAGCTGTATATATAGGTATTTCCGGCCGTTTTTCTTTCGTTTCGTTTTTCCCCTTTAAGCTTTATGAAGTTGTACTGGTTATGTGTAACGCATAAAATATTAATTTTTAAAACCGTTTCCTTCAAAAAGTGAATCCAATCTTTGAGAAGGGCACCGTCCGATTCATGGCCTATCCCCCTAAGTGGGTTGCGCCAAGTGTCTGAGGAACAACAACAACAACAAAAACAAACCGATTTATTCGATGCCCAAGCGCTCGCCCTGCTCACGCCTCCGCTGACCTCGTCGTCGTCGGTGCCTCGGCACGCCAGCGCGCGACAGACGGAAAATGGTATAATGGGTGCTTCCCTACTTCACAAAAATTGTGATTTATAGCGTAATCGGTACTTCGCCCATGTACTTTCATTAGATGCCAAAGAAGCCCATAAGGCCCCCATGATCCATTTCTTCAGGACCTCAATAAAATTATTTCCTTCTCTCCCTCTCTCTCTTTCGCACGTTAACATACGTAATATAGCGTGGTATGAGAGTAAAGTAACGACCGGGCGTCACACTATGCGAATTACGTTACTAATGGGTCGTTTAAAGCTTCGAACTTATTAAAAAGGGCTCAGCCATAGTTCTTCATAGGCATCAGGTCCCGCATGACGATTAATAGCGTAGTGGGTACCTTGCGAGTGTACTGATATGAGTAGCCCTAAGAGAGTTTACAACGGGATCTAGAAATGCCGCTCTTACAGCTTTCGCGGTGATTTGCTGCGCTCTCCGCCCAGTCCTAAATGCGCGCGTGTAGTGACATACGCCAGTGGCGTAGCCAGGGTGTGGCACACCGGGCCCGTGCTGATCGCTGCCGGATAAAATTATCTTTGCACGAGGTGGCGGCTGACCAATAAACTCCCGTATGCTACCTGAAGGCACTAAGGTTGCCTGGACAACACACCAACACAAACAGGTTGATGTGAGATCGCCGGTTTGTCATTCTATGGCGTCTCTTGCAGTATTTTATCGAACTAAGTTATTGGCATCTTCAGTTATGAAGTGACACTAACCAGCTCCACAGTGACTGTGCGAGACGTATCGTAAGTGCCGTCTGGAAGTTTTGTTTCGAAGAGTAACCAAGGGCTGCGTGCACGCTGAGGCTGGTTAACGCAGCCGTTCGAGTCTCGAACATTCTTTCTTTCGAGGCACCCAGTTACATTCCGATTACCATTGCCAACAATTATCTGTGACGGCAAGACAATGACGTCACACGCTTATGAACAATAAAGTCCGAGAGCTGGCGCATTCAGTACGCATCAGAGGTCCCTTTCGGAAGGTGCGGAACGTAACATAGCCTCCAGCCTCTTGTAGTCTAGCAGAAAGAAAGAAAGGTTGGTGTCAGAGGTTAAACCAGCCGGCTCGTCCGGCAGGTTTAATCAACAGAGCGCCACAGGAGGGCGCTCGTTCTTTCACGAGTCACGGCACGAGACAAGGCAAGATCAAAAAGTAGCGCCGCCTCGTGCGCCTGCGCACAACATCTGTACCGGTTGTATTTTGCTGTCGGCCATCTTGCGTTCTTGCATTCTCTTGTAGCTCCTCGGGAGCTTTCCGTTTGGACGGATATGAACGATGTCTTGTCCACACACGGTAATGAAGTGTTAACGCCAAGGCGTTGCTCGTACGTCACTACACGACGTAACCATGCATACGTTCACACTTTTGAGAAGAATGAAAGAAGAGAGTGACGTCCAGCTGGCTTGGCGGTCGTTTCTGATGTTTACTCTTCTCCAGAGCCAACAACGGCTATCCTTTGCTGCATTCAGCGAGCCGTACAGCGCAATTACTTTGCGCTTCTCCCGTCGCGCAAGGCCTTAGATGCCTCACCAAGCACCGGCGTCAACACGAACGACGGAATAAGTCACGTGAACAGACGACAGTCACGTGATCCTGTGAGGCCATCATAATTTCACAGATCGCCAGAATTTGTGACATCATCCCGATGCCACTATGACGTAGTACACGACGATGTCATGTGATGACGTCATCACATCACATCATTGCTCGGCCAAAGGCTAGTTGGTCCCTTAGATAGTGCAACACCGCGTGAGGTGCAGAAATAGTCTGGAGGAGTGGTGAAGGATTCATGCAATAGACTGGGCAGAAAATGTAGAAGATGGCGTTAGCCTTCGAGTCGTCTTAAGCAAACGCAGAAGGGATCGCGGGACTTTTTGTTGACGTTTCCTTGCTTTTCTCCCCGGAAGAACAACGTGATTTCTTTATTCAGATCTTTGTGAGCACGAAAAGCTCTTCAACGCTTTGTAAGTTCACCTTCGAATGACAACAGAAAATATTCGCACTGAAAATATAAACACCATGCTCAGAAACAGTATGAAACAATTTTTACGCAAGTACAATCGTTAGATCCAGTGAGGCCCGCAGCCGGGGGGGGGGGGGGGGGGCGGCTAGGGACGTGCCCCCACCCCTAAATTTTGGTGAAGTACGTGTTTTTACCAAAAAGAAATAATAAAATTAGGTGTTTTTCACAAATACTCAAGGCTTTCACCAAGTGCCCGCTCCCCCCCCCCCCCCCGCCTCCCAGAAAAAAATTTCCTGGCTACGGGCCTAGATCCAGTCTTCACGACAAAGAAGTGGAACGCATGTGTCAAATTCACCGATAACGGGTTTGTGAAAAAATGGGACAACCCTGTCCCATTGTCTGATGAGCGCTTAAAGTTCTAATAGTTTCGCTGAGCTTCTCGCATGAAAAAGCCCGAATCAGAAGCGCGTAGCTGCACTTCACAAACTGCGCACAAAGCTTCCCGAGCGGTAGGAACTCATTTCTAGCTCTGAAACACGACCTGCACCTGCGCCTGTTGAGCTGCGCCAAGTGGCTCCGAGTCTGGCCTCTCTGCACACACCAACCTGTGTTGGATGCTTTCTCTCCCTTATTTGGCACTTGATAAGGACGGGCCCCTCATCTATGCCTGAATTTTCGCAGCCCGTATATCAAATTGCGGTCATGAATCAGGCCAAGCCATGTATATGTGGTATCACTAAATGTACTAATTTCTGTAAATCCATTTATAACTGCTGCATCATCGTTACCAACTTCATCCAGCTTTGAGGATATCAGGCTTTTTCGTGGTTCTACGCGCGCCAAACCGGACTACTTCGCGTAGCAGTACATGTGCAGACGCTCCGCCCCGTAGCTTTCCCTTCATTACCAAGAAAAGTTGTCCGCGAGTATATCGCGCGAGTAGACAGCGGAAGGGCAAGTTTCTCCCTTCGCAAACATTAGAAGAAGCGAGCGAGCTGGCCGTCGACTTTTAAATGCGCCCGTTTAGGGAGCCTTTATGTGCGCGCCTGCGTCGGAGGCACGGAGGCGCGCACAGGAAGGCTCTCTACGCCCGCTGATTATCTCGCTGATAATGAAAAAATGCTGAAAACCGCCTGCCGTTTCTGAGTCCTGCCAGCGGTAAAGGTTATGTATATAACGCTCACGGTTAGCTACCTGAAGGATCTGCTCTTTGTGGCGGCGCCGCGGAGCCAGAGGTTGCTGGATCGATTCCGCGCTTCGGAAGCATTTTTCTGAATTATTCTGGGGGAACTTTTATATATATATATATATATATATACGGTGCATGACGGCGGCGACGGGGACGCCAAAACCAGCCGAGACTGTCCATATAATTGCTATCGCAATAAAAAATTGAAGGACACTTTAGGAGCATCATCGGGCTCTTCGAGGTCACCCGACTAACTCGACTGCTGCAACGAGACGTCTGAAGAAGGAGCGTTCCTGCGCGCGCCGCTGTGCCGTCACGTGATTGCTGAGAGAGTGTGAGAGGGAGAGGCCCCAGCTGGCGCCGTTCCAGGGCACGGACGGACGGACGGACGGACGCGAGTATGAGACATTAAAGGTTTTCGCCTTAAAACCGACATCGACAGCGTTGACCCGACGAATGCAAAGAATAAAAATTAAGATCCCAGCAGGAATCGAACCCAAACATTCTGCGTGGCAGTCAGGTAGTCAACCACAGACGCTCGCCAGGTCTAGAAACTGCTGGGGAAAAGCCCCTTATGCAGGCGTAATGTCGGTGCAACGTCAATTTTGGTACAGGTGTTCGCTATCTAAATTTATGACAAAACAATAAACAATATGTACTTCTACTATACAGGCGTCACGTCAGGTTGACGTTTGTGGTTCCAGTGTTAGCTCCGCGTTTATAGCACTCTGATACACACAACTTTTGTATTCCTATGATTCAGCAAGCTATTTCAAGGGTTTCTCTACCCCCGAGGAATACGCTAACGAAAATTACGTATGATATTCACATCATAGCACCGTTATTTGCACTTCCTTTCGATAATTCTGTCACGTGGTCGTGGCGCTGAAAAAGGTAGCAGTTGGCAGGTTCAAGACGAAACTTTCTATTTGGGCGAACTTGTGCCCGGGAAACGAAAAGTCAAACTACAGCAATAGACGCTGTACACTGAGAGCGGCGAAGAGATCGTCGGCCGTCGATAAAACTGATCTGCGGCTAGGCGCGCCGGCATTTTTACATGTGGCATCGAACACTCGAGTCTTATCGCTGGTGGCTGCACTAGTTACAGAAGAAACTCAACTGTTCACGTTTGCGCGCTCAGGCCTATGTGAAGATTCTGAAATAATCTGGAAGCTTCCAAGACATTCCGGCGTGGTTTGCGAAAGGCAGTGGTTATCCGTTGACGGATCGGTTACATAGAAATACAAAAAGGAGTGCACGTGGCAACACGGATGTATGTGCTCTAACGTGAGTGCTGACTTACGTCAGATTATAAGTTACCCTTTAAGCGCCATTGTTGTCTACATGCCCGGTAAGCCCACGATCTGTACACAACTACCTACTACACTTACAAAAACGCGTCGAATCCACCTCGTAATGCTTGGCTCAAAGCCGAAAAATGCAGCATAGAGCTACTGGCTGACTGCTTCGCATGAATCCGATTTCCACAAAGCGTGGGATCTGCCGAATTTTTTTATTGAAACTTTTTACCTACGGCCTACCTCAAATTTATATCGTGGTTTTCCGCGTAAGCGGAAAACCACGATATAAATTCACGAATATCATCGTCATTATTATTATTATTATTATTATTATTATTATTATTATTATTATTATTATTATTTATTGTTTTTTTTGCGTGCGCCTGCACAAAGACCTTACGGTTGTTCCTGGGCACGTTAAATAAATGATTGATTGATTGACTGATTATTATTATTATTATTATTATTATTATTATTATTATTATTATTATTATTATTATTATTATTATTATTATTATTATTATTATTATTATTATTATTATTATACAAAGCAACGCTGAACATTAGATATTATTACCGCGATCTGTATCACGCTTGTAAACTGGACGTCCTACAATACGACAGATGCATTCACATACATAGAACGTCAGCCGACATTCACGAATGCCTCTCCCAGTCAAAGTAATCTTCTCTCGCGGCGAGGCAACGATCATCAGAAGTTTCCGTTCATGCCGTGCTCGTGACCGCGGGATCTCGATTACTCGTACGTACCAGGATCAGAGACGAGGATTAGCAGCCATCTGCTTATCTAGAATACACTTAGGCCAGGTGTTCCCACCCAAGGGAGGCGAGAACTTAACTACGAAACGAAACGTCCAAGCTGACGTACAAATGAAGCGAGAACGTAGCCTTCTCAATGAATTGTTCAGCTGCCGTAGTCGATCCTAGATTCTTCAGCAGCGATATCATGAAAAGCCGTCCAGAGAAGAAGCTTCAACGTTCTACGCCGTTCAACGATACGAGAAACAGCGCGAAACACGGGACAGTGAATGACACGGACCAGCGCTTGGTCCGTCTTATTCATTGTCCCGTGTTTCGCGCTGTTTCTCGTATCGTTGAACATGTTCCAACCGGCCCAAATAAGCACTCTATTGCAGTTCTACGCCGTAATTTGAGCGTTTTGAAATTTGCTCCTCCATCTCTAGAAGCTAACTTACTAATTTACTGGCTTTACCTTATATGCACATAACTTCTCGGGTGGAACCTCCAGAAGTTTCTTGTATGTATCGCGTGAAACTTGACTGTAGGATAGGGCGTGTTGGTACAACATGATTATGAGTGCAAATCAGCGCAGCCGACAGGAGGGGACAGAAGAGGACACGGAGCGCTGAACTTCCGACAGTTTATTTCTTTTGAATGCCTTCGCTTTTATACAGTTACACACTGTTACACCAGCCATTCGCGGTGTAACAGTCTGTAACTGTATAAAAGCGAAGGCATTCAAAAGAAATAAACTGTCGGAAGTTCAGCGCTCTGTGTCCTCTTCTGTCCCCTCCTGTCGGCTGCGCTGATTTGCACTCACAATTATGTGT
The DNA here is from genome assembly GCF_013339695.2 of Rhipicephalus sanguineus. Lineage (NCBI taxonomy): Eukaryota > Metazoa > Arthropoda > Arachnida > Ixodida > Ixodidae > Rhipicephalus > Rhipicephalus sanguineus. The sequence goes on along the minus strand of NC_051182.1, from coordinate 18,556,369 downwards.
CGCGCTTATTCAATTTTGCCTGGTCCTCGACAAAATCGTGTTCGCTTTTCTTCTGTTGCATTTATTAATGGTAATGTTAAATATACGGGCACTACTTTCCTGATATAAAATTCTGAATTGCATCCGGTTTTTCAATAGGCTATTTGTAAATGTCTGCGCATAAACATCGCCCATTATAGCATGTATTTCTTGTTTCTAGAATTGTTGAAGTTTAATAGTTACACAGTTTTTTTTTATAGCATTTTGCTCTTGAGCCTTTTTTCGTGCTACTTTGGGCAATTTGATCGCTTTTGCGCCGTTAGTACTCAGTCGCATATGTCTCTAGCTTATCCTAAGTGATCTAAGCTGTCACGCATTACTATCACTCTTTGTTACCGTGATTTGTTTGCTTTTATTTTGCATTCTGGCAGTGGCCTAACTCTTGTTTAATATACTGCACTGTGAATTTTAATTCAGTGCTTTCGGTTGCAGATTAACTTGTATTCGAGGCGTATGTCACTGTACACATGTAGCAGCCATGTGTATACATACATCTAGGAGCCGTATTGAAGTGTTGCCCTACACGCACTACACTTCTCACAGTTTGAAGAAGGTTGCGAGCAGGCACGATGTGCCGATGGTCTTTCCTGGCCCGCGCAAGCTGGCAAGGCTCTGCCCGAAAATATCTTCTGCTAAGGAGAAACCTGGAGGGTGCGACAAAAGGCACGAGCTGCCTTCTTCTTCTTCTTCTTCAGTGGTTATTCAGGAAAGGAAAAAGGCACCTAATTTCTGTCTGCCTATAGGCGACACGGCGCAGTGCCGAGCTGCCTTATGTATCCTGCGTGGTTGGCGTTGTCTATGAGCTCCCGCTTTCGTGTGGAAAGACTTATGTCGGACAAACCGGACGGTGTGTCAACGTTCGTGCAAGGGAGCATGAATTATCGCTAATCAATAAAGAGAATGCGCATTAGCCTGCGCACGTCCCATTGCATGTGTGCTCCGAATTTCTGAGGCATCAAAATTTTGGGCAAAAGCCGTGATAGCACTGCTCGGGAACAGATCGAAGCCTTTTATATATCGGCCAGAGGGGACGCCAGTGTTAGTCAAACTTCAATTTCTTTGTTGGATTGTGAAATGAGGTTCTTGCGTGACCTGTTGTAATCTACAGAGCGTGAAAGTGTGTTTACCGCTGTTACCACGTGAGTAAGTGAGCAAATATATTGACTACGACGACGAAAAATAGTTAGTTGAAAGTTTGCGCTCGTCAGTGTCTTCTGCCTCCTTGCCTATAGTTCGCGCGCAACATTTCTTTTTTCATGCTCATACAATACGTCGTACCTTTAATTTTAAAATAATATTAATATTATCTGGTGTTTAAAACGTCCCAAAAGTTTAATTTTAGAATGTGAACACTAAAGTAGCCTCACCTGTTCGAGGAGCTACCTTGATTCATTTCTGACGTACGCGCGTTACTGAGATACTACAGTGCATTCAATGCATTCACTGTATTGTTATTGCTGATTTTATTAAACCAATACATTCTTGCAATTTTTGTTCCTTGTTCAGAGTGCCTGCCCGCGCAAACCATTCCACTCAGCGCGATCAGCTAACTTCAAGACTCCGTCACACATGAGCTGTACACTATTTTACGGATGGGTTTCGGTGCCGCCATATGGGGCTGTTAACCTTACCGCTCTCCATCTGTAACAAATAAACGAACGGTGCTACTGTTGAAGTACACACATGATAACGGTTGAGTTGATGCATTGCACGTTTTTTGACCTTATCAATTCACGTCACCAAATACAAAAAAATTCGGCAGATCCCACGTACCGTGGGAATCGATGTTATGCGAAGCATGCAGGGGATGGTGACTGTGGCGTAATTTTTCACATTGAGCGAAACGTTACGTAATGACGCTAGAGAAATGTGGTAGTGGCATACGCACACTCATGTGTCGAAGAGTTGCATATGTATTAGATAACCAGTTGTTTAAAGCTGCGTAACGATGCCAACAGCAACATGGGTGTTACCAACACCATGCGTTGTAAGCTGATATGTAGTGCTTATATTATTCATTACTAGATAGCGCGAATCCGAACCAGACAAAGAAGGGACACAGATGCGCAGGACATGCGTTATTCGCAACTAAGCTTCATTCATGAAAGTTTGCCTATATATATACACACAACCGAGTGACACGCGCAGGTGTACTGCACGCACGTTACAGTCACAGTTGCAGTTGTTACAGTTGTTACACCTATACTTGTCCGTTATGACGGAGAACGAACGCACGCACGGAGAACGAACACACGCACGCACGCACGCACGCTCTAACCCATGTGCATGTGTGGAAGGGGTTCTTGACAGTGCTTGAACAAGGTCATCATCACCGTGATCAGTGAGCCCCAGCAGCCTGACCGGACTTGGTATACGGATTCGTTCATGATCGCGGCTACGATGCATCTAGGTGCAGTGAACTGCGAGGTATAGCATAGCTGGTGGAAATCCTGGATGCCTCTCACGATGAAATGATCTATGATGCCTACTGACCTGGACGTGGCAGCGAGGTCTTTTGATGCCCTGTCCACATCCAAGCCGTCTTTCACGCAGTATAAGGACCAGGCGGTGTTGGGTCTTGATAAAGCAATGTTGAAGTCATCGGTAATGATGGGAGGCCTGGTTCTCTCGGCAGATTTATTGTAGGAGGCATTGGTCCCGGTTTTCACGTAATCCACGTGGTCCATGTTGCGGGCCACGTGGACGAGTGGCTGGCAGTTGAGCGTCTTCCAGGGGTGTTTTGTCTTCAGCTTCCTCCCTTTCCTTGCGTTCGCCGCGGTGGTGTAGCGGTTACGGTGCTCGGCTGCTGACCCAAAGGTCGCGGGTTCGATCCCGGCCGCGGCGGTCGAATTTCGATGGAGGCAAAATGCTAGATGCCCGTGTACTGTGCGATCTCGGTACACGTTAAAGAATACCAGATGGTCGAAATTTCCGGAGCCCTTCGCTACGGCGTCTCTCATAATCATGTCGGGGTATTGGGACATAAAACCCCAACACTTATTATTATCACTTTTCTTGCGTGTCAGTGTGTGTTTGTTCGCGGTTACTGTGTTGGTTGAACTCTATCACCTGTGGCACGTACCCGCAAAACATGAACTCTGGTATGCGGGTATGTGCCACACGTGACTGAGAGAAAGGGTTTCATGACGTACGCGACAGGTATTTAGCGTTATTCATGTCATGACCAGTGGATCGTGTTTTCATACACTGATCCCCTGCTATGCCAATTTTGGTATACTACAAGTTATGGAGACCACCTGGAGAGCGCCCAGACGTAGGCGGCTAGATAGATAGATACGTAGATAGAAACGGCCAAAGTGCCTGAGGTTCGCTAAGAAATGCTTCGCATTTAAAATAATAAAACGTTCGTTTAACAGCCCAAGCTGGCGGCGCCCACGTGTCTTATGTAATATAGTCTGTAGTATCGCCGGACGCCGTCGACAAAACAGCTCCTAGTTGAAGAGAGAGAGAGATAATAAAACGAGAGAAAGGCAGGGAGGTTAACCAGAATTGTAGCATCCGGTTTGCTACCCTACACTAAGGGGAGGGGGAAAGGGAAAGAAAGATGGAAAGGACAACGGAGAGAAGAGCAGGCGCGCGATAAAAAAGGTATAAACAAAAGGAAGCTGTAGAGCGGGAGTACTACAGCCTATTCAATAGGCCATTGGCACGCAAGAAGTTCTGTAAGGCTTTAAATGATTTTCGCTGTGCAGACAGTTCGAGTCGGCATTCCAGCACTGACTGTTCCGACAGGGGTCTGTCATCAAGGCGGGCCAACACAGCAGCTAGCGACAGTCTGTGCGAGCTGTAGCGAGGGCAGCGACAAAGAACGTGGTCTATCGTTTCTTCGCTGTCACACTGGCTGCAAGCAGCACTCTCTGCCATGCCGATTCGGAAGGCAAAAGATTTGGTGAAAGCAACACCAAGCCACAGTCGACAAAGCACCGTTGCCTCGAGTCGAGAGAGTCCGGACGGAGGCCGAAGTCTACGACACGGGTCCAGTCTATGCAGTCGTGTGTGCTGTAAACTTGGTGTGTTCCACAAGGATTTTATGTCTTCATTGGCAATCTCTCGAATTTTCATCGCAGCATCCGTTCTTGATAACGGGATGGATTCTTGTACGCCGTCTTCGTGTGCAGTTCGAGCAGCAGCGTCGGCATGTTCGTTGCCCAATATGCCGTAGTGACTTGGAAGCCACTGAAAGGTGATGTCATGTCCTTGAACGAAGAGGTGATGGAGCAGCTCTCTAATTTCCAACACGACCCTATGTGCGCGGGCGTACAATACAGTCATGTGGCAGTGACGTTGTGTACACTTCCGCCAGGTGATTCGAGTGCTTCTTTCTTTTTCTTTTTTTTTGATTGGGCTATACAGCGAGTGACAGCGTGCAAGTTACCGATCTCCCTTTTTATTTCACTACATTCCTTTTCATTTACTTATTTTTTATTTCTTACTTATTGATTAACTTGTCTATTTACCTTTAATAATTTGTTAATTAGGTGTAAATATTTACTCATATAACACTTTCGCCAAATAGCGAATTACTACAAACATTGGTTCCATACGGCAACTTATTCGCCATTGTCATGTTGACAAATCCTTTATTTCTTAATTTTAGCGTTTCTATTTTGTGTATTTCAAGTGTACCTGCTGCCTTCATTCTCGCAAGAATATCAGAAAATGTTCATGAGTACCCAATGTGTTCATTCGTAATACAGTTATCTATTTCCGTTGTTATTGTAATTCATATGTCTGTGGTGTATTTTAAACTTATCTGAATTAGTTGTGGCTTCTTTTTGTTTCTTTCTGCTATTCACATATGCGTATGTATTCATGCATTGCTTGGGCCCAATTAGGGTCTGCAGTATTGTATCAGTAAGTAAGTAAGTAAATAACTAACTAAATAAATAAATAAATAAATGAAACTTGTTGCTTCTTTTCTGTTGTGTTCTAACTTGTCAACTGTGCAAAGGTTGAGTTGTATAGTCAAAGTCAAAGTCAAAGTTTATTTCACCAAAAAAATCTGGATAGTCTTCAGGGCTAAAAGCTGCTCTAGGCAGCTTGACTTGGTCCCTGAAGACCCTTACATTGGCAGCCTACGACGTTTACAGTACAAATGGGCATGTAAGATCATACTTAAACATACATGAGTAATACTGTAACAGTTGCATTTAGGATTACATCAAGCAATAGCAATAGCATACAGAGAGTCACAGTAAAATTTGCATTCAAACGTTTAGTACAGCATAAACAACTTTGTAATACAAAAAGGTACTGCAAATTGCAAAAATAAAACAAAAAAAAAAAACAAAAAGAAACAGCATACTGTGAACCTGAAGGTTTACTGAAAGTACAGAAATTTTAAAGAATAACAATATCGCGTAAAGATGACAAAACAGAAAACTGAAATAGAAATGCGGTATGACAAGATAGGCTAAAGTTTGCACAATCAAGATATATCAACGTGAGAGCTACAACATAGACGCGAAAAATTCACGCAACTACCGGTGTGTAGCAGTAGTAAGTTCGGCATATTCATTTAGGATGGATGGTAAATTATAGTGCAGTGCTTGTAAGTTATAGGTGGTTCGGTAACGAGGAACAAACCACGTAAAAGTATGTCGCGTACGTATAGTAGTGTCATTAGGTTTTAGGTGGCTACTTCATTTCTCCATGTTCTGCAGCAAAAGAATAATAATGGTGGCTTCACAAAATAAAGAAACAAGTGGGTAAATAGCAAACAGCAAACAGCATTCCTGTAGCCAGGAATTTTTTTCGGGGGGGGGGGGGGGGGGCACTTGCTTAAAACCTTGCCTGTTTGAGAAAAACGCCTATTTTCATGATTTATTTTCGATAAAACATCATGTGTCATCAAACTCTCGGGTGGGGGGGGGGGGGCTGCTCACCCCCCCCCCCTGGCTACGGGCCTGGCCTATGTAGTTTGCATTCGAACAATAACGCGGCTATAATCATACGTATGCAGCTTAAGAAAAATTATACCAACACTTGCTATTTAAACAATTGTAGTGAAGAGCTATATGCACACTTAGACATTGCAGTGCCTTTTCTATTCTTGGATTTTAACTGAACGCAGGAAAAAAGCCTACCAGTGGGTGCCATAAATAACTTTAGCACCTACATGGGCGTACGTTCTTATACCGCAAAAATATTCCATCGCCGTCCACCCTGCTTAGTTATATTTCCTTCAATACTACGCACTCTTTCCTTCGATCTCCAGAACGGCGTGTTATGCGAGCCCACACATGGTTTTCGCTAAATTAAATTGCGCAGTCTGCGGCAAATAAAATTCACGAAATATACACAAACCTCGTATAGATGCAAACTTCACTCCTATTGGGAAGCTTATTGAGAAATTCGCTGCTTCCGAAATCTGTGACACCAAAGTCAGAAGAGCTCGCAACGTGCTTATAAGAAGGCGGCAAACAAGCAAAAAGTTATTTATTCAGGTCACTGCGCCTAATAACAGCAGCGAAAAGGGACATTCAATCACTCCCATCAAAGTTTATGTACATTACTTAATTACACTCCCATTCGTTGACCCAAGCACAGCCATTAAAAAGAAGGCACACAGGAACGTCCATTGCGTTCTGACGCGTCAAAAGGGAGGTAGAGGCCTTCGGTACTAGGAAGTCAATTAGCCCCTGGTTTGTCCTTTTTCAGGAACAGCCCCTCCTTCACAGCAGGATGTTTGCTGTGATAAAGAAAAAAAAATGCTTTTTTGGGCGCAGCTTGACTCTGGTGGAGGGTGAACAAAGGCTTCGTCTGCAAGCGCGGTGGTGTGTGCAGACGTGATTGACCGAGGGAGGGAGCGCGAGTACCACACGGCGCTCCCTCGCGGCAGGGGCGCCCTCTGGGTCTGAGCGCCCCGCCACTCTAGGACTATTGTCGGAGTGCATGGCGCTCAGAGTCAATAATAAAAAGGCAGGGGATCACTGCCCTTTTTAGCCTTCAGCGATGAAAACGAGAGCGCGTGTATATTCGGCGGCGTTCCTTTATATATGCGCCGGCAACGATCATCCCTACAGGCGTCGCATTTTGCTTTTTCTTTCGGTGTTTGCCGTTCTATTAGGACTATATCAGGTTGGCTGTCAAATCAGGCGCCTAAAAGCTTACTACGAGGCAGTTCATGTGACTGTCTTTGTTAGGTGCAGAGTCCTTTTGTTGTTTTTCTTGGTTGTCTTTTTGGAGCCACACAAAGACGCATGCCTTGCGTACGTATATTTTAAAAGCTCCCCGTCGAATGCCAGTTTTTCCACTTCGGTGCTTCCTGAATGTCCAACGATATGCGTATGTTCATTCTAGTATTGTGTCTTTCTTTTGCTTTTCTGCAGTTTCATTTTATTGAAGATCCCTAAGTTGTGCTCAAGGTCACGAAGCACGCTGCCGTAGCTTCTTGCGCCTTTGTCATCCTCCCCTCTGTAGCTTTGAGCGGGCTCGCTGGGATGGAACGAAAGAAAACGCGCTCGAAGAGCGCCACAGATCTCTTACTCAGTTCGCACTTGATGGATTTGAAAAAAAAAAAAAAATTGAGGTAGTCGACTCGTGACGCAATACTCTCCGGCGCTGAGGGGATTTAATGACTACTTGAAAAGTGCTGTAGAGGCGCTTTTAAGTAAAGCATAGCACCGTCAAACACCGAGGGTAGCGGGCTTCTCGCTGCGCTACCGCGGCAGTGGACCACAAATTAAATTTCAATTATTCGTCCCCTCAATGACAAGGAATATGTAACTGCACTTTAAATGGTTTAACTCTGTGAAGTGAAAATCCCGCGATTTTGTCTCCTCTGAGGGCTTCACGAAAGCCGATATAGCTTTTAGAAACGGCGGCGATTACGTTGATTAATTGATAGGTTAGGCGCAATGCGGCAGATGGAGAACTATCTGCTAACGTTTCCTTCGTTTTTCTGTCCCTGTAATGTTATTCTTACAAATAAAAGAGCTAGCATCAAATGCTTGCCCTTGCGTGTTATACGTATGGTGACAATCTGAGCAGCGTTTTAGGAAAGAGGTTTAACACAGAGTAAACAAGTACGCAAGCTAAAACGTGAAACTTCGTAATGACTCCGGAATCATTCCACATTTTCGCGACCCCGAAAGGAAATGGGGACAACGCTTGGAGGAATGGAATGGGAATAGAATTAAGCGCTTTTTGCACGGATTAGAATGGGAATGGAATTAGGTCTTTTTCCGAAAATAGAGCACATTTTCCTCTATGCGCTGTTTTTCGAACTTCAAACATTAGTAAGTCAGAGCCTCGAATTTAACAAGAAAGTAGTATTTTCAAAATGGCTTGGCTGATTACAAGCACCGTACATTTATAAGCAACGCGCCTACCACAATTCTGTCCTTATATAGACTGTGTTGCTCCGAAGTTTGTCTCCATTCTTCGCCTAACCGCGGTTCTGTGCAGTTGGTATCCGTTGTGCGGAGCTACGGCGGCGGTATTCTCCCCCTTACGCCTTGTAATTTTTTTCCCTTGTGGACCCAATAAAGTTGCTTCACTCACTCACTCGACGGCGCCTCAAGTGCCTGCTGACTCCCCACCCTTCAGTTCATTGTTTTTGCTTCTCTCGCCGGTGGCGACTCGGACGCATATTCGAAAAAGCGCTTCTGTAAGTTGTGATGCTATTGACGCTGGCGCAATGCCTGTGTTCACTGCAAGCTTTCGTATACCAGCTTGCCCGCCGTCTCACCTCATACTACCGCCCCCCCCACCCCACCCTTTTGCAATACTGTGCCCCTATCTAGGCGCTCCAGACGCATGACAAAACTGCTTAGTTTTCTTGAACACTACTTTTGTCAGCATAAAAATACGCTATGTAGTCATTTTAGCATTCACACATTTAAGCTTAAACAATGCTACATTGCAAATCAGTTCTGCGGAATCCCGCAAGGTGGCGGAAGGTTTAAGAAAGGGAAAATAGACAACCACCCCTTTGCAGCACGAAGCCACAAGAAAATCCATACGGATGGATTTCCTTGTGGCTTCGTGCTGCTAACGGGTGGTTGTCTATTTTCCCTTGCTTAAACAATGTTAATATCACCATTCGTTCAAACTTGCTCACCACGAAAATGCTATAGGTAACGGGAGAACTGCCCCTATGGGAATTAGTAGGGTGGTTGTCCCAGGCAGCACGCCGCCATTGGACCGATCTCGGCCTAACGTCGGCAAATGACGGCAGCAATATTGGCCCCACGGCGGCAAATCACGCTCGCGCTACTTTCACCCGCATCGGCCCGACGTCGGCTAGCCGCCTTCGGGCCGATGCGGGCCGACGTGGGCTAGCCAGCGTCGGTCCGAGACGGGCCTGCCGTTATTCAGCCGATGATGGCAAGCCGTCATTGGGCCTATGTATGCTAGCCGATGCTGGCGCGGTGTCTGCCCCGCCGACGTCGGGTAGCCGCCGGCGTGACCGTTTACATCCGTTATTATGTTTTAGCAGTGGTGGCTTACCGTGCGTTAAGTACGGTAGTATTGTACCGTCGTGGCCGGCACGTAGCTAGTTTATATGGGAGACACCGGCGGTAGCTGCTCGATGCGTAAAGGCAGGCTGATACATGGCTGCGTGCCGACCACGGCAGTTCGGTATTACTGTGGTTACTGTACTGTAAGTCAGCAGCGCTAAAATAGACTATTAGCGGCCCAACGACATTCATCGACTGCCATTGGTGCCATATTCGAAAAATGCTTCCTAATTAGAACGACTGCTCCACTGATGTCTTAGTGTGCGATTAAGACCCACAATTCTGTCGAACCGTGCAAGGCCGAGAACGAAAGTCAATATTGTCTCAAACAAATTTAAATTGATGAAAGGCCTGCTGCACCAACTACGCATGCGTCTGAGAAATTAGGGAACAACATATTTGCAAGGTGATAAACACAAATTTATTCACAGATATGAACACACGCCAGCAGTTCCGAAATAATTATGCCATCAAGGAATATCTAAACATCTATAGATACCGTAGCCAACATCTAAAACAACCCCACAGCCACCGTATTCCTCAAAAAAAAAGCAGGACAATCCTAATCGAGAATGGGATCAGGCGCAAAATCATAGGCGTGAGCAGGGTTCCCCTTCAGAGGGGGTGGGGGGCGAAGGTTCATCGCCCCCCCCCCCCCCTATTAAGTCAATGTGTTTGGCAGACCTTGCGCCCACCTCTTCTTAAGTGACTACGGGGGCCGGCCGCCCCCCTGCCCCACTGTGCGCACGCCTATGCGAAGAGTTACAATCTCTTCAACGTTATGCGCGGCACATTCACTATAAATATTGAAAGAACTAGAACGGGCAAAAATAGGAATAAGGATTAACGAAGAATATCTTAGCTACTTGCGTTTTGCGGACGATATGGCGCTTTTCAGTAACGACGGTGCCGAATCACGAAAAAAATTCTGGAGATGTAAACGAAGGCAGCATTAAAGTAGGATTAAAGACGGACCCGAAGAAAAGAAAGATAATGTTAGGCGGCTTGCCGAAAAAGCGACATTAATAGTGGCAACTAGACTAGAAGATTGTGTATACGCGTGAGCTAATTACGAGCACAGAAGCACCCCCCCCCCCACGTTTATAAAGTTCACCAAGGAACGGTAGGCATTCGCAACACATGACTGGCAATTAAATTAGCGTTATCCTTTAAGCGGGAATTGCAATTTTTTCAGTGATATCTTAAGGGCCAAAAAGATGGATAAACTGCTGCACGCGACGCGAGAAACATTGCGAGCGGTACCACAAGATCCCATGAACTCTACATCTAAACAAGATAGACACGCACGCATTCCTAATGTACAGGTAACATTGGAACAGAAAGGAATCGTGCATAAAAACCACTCACGTGTGCCCGTTGGATCGCTAAAAACACGAGCGAATAAAAAAATGCAAGCGCACCATATCAGAATACACAAAACACGATGGTCAATAGAGAATACGCGATAAGAAGAGAACAAAAATCTCATGACACGTAACAGCAGTGAACACGCGGCCTTATATGAGGTGAGCATGGAAGCAGGGGGCCAGTGGTTTCTCGCTGCGGTGATCTCTGCCGAAAACAATGCCGGAATCCTGCCGCGTATCCGTCTCGTGCACGATTTTGACTTTCCACCACACATGTCCACAGACCGCACTTCTTGAAGAATTCTGCTGGTCGGAGTGAAAAAAACCTGCTCCCGCAGCTACGATTGTCCCGCCGTCTGGACGGCTACCCTACCCTGCCTGGTCAAGCGAGTTTCGCGACAATGACGCTGAACGAGGGGAAGGGAGGGAGGGGGGGGGGGTAGAGGTTGAAGAAGACGAAAAAAAAAAAAATGCGAGTTCTCCCTTCTTGAAAGCACGGCTCAGCCTACCACAATGGTGTGCGATCCCCCCAGCATGTCTATGGGCATGCCGTTTGAGAAAGGCGTTCGTCGAATTTTCAATGCATCACTTGTTGCCACATGTCGCTGCATGAAAACTTTGCGTACACCACGTTGGAGCCGTATTTTTCATCGTATTTCACGTGCCATAATAATAATTTTATGCGACTGTTTCTGAAAGCACGTGGGAAGCAATCGTTGAGCGAGATTTTTACTTGAAAAAGATATGTATGTCGCAAAATGGACGGCAACGAAGTGCAAATGCGAACTGACAAACACGTGGCGAACACGTGTTTGTCAGTTCGTTAAAGATGGTCAGCGGGCTAGTTGATTTGTAAACATTCAAACGACAAAACGTGTCTTCACTTCGCCCGGTCTTTTTTGCACCATACCTATTTTTCTCAAGTAATGAACCAACTAGCTCAGCAACACGCCTTGCTGAGCTTTTACTATTTTCATAAAGTAAAATTATGTGACATCACTGAAGCAAATGCGCTTGTTACGCTTCACCCAAACAAGCGCGTGAGTAAATATGTGTAAACACAGAGATCGGAAACTGTCCGTGTAGTGTATGAGCGCTGGCGGCACACATTCAGCGGCTGAAAGGATATAGCGCTATAAATATGATGACGGGCTCGATTTGTGCACAGAATTAGTATTCACATACAACTTCTTCCGCTAAAAGCATTCGTGCGGGAATGTTTGGGTGAAATTTGATGCTGGATACATTAGCGAAGTCGGCCGACCAGTGGCAAAAACATTTACGAAACAGAAGTACTTCGAATTTGGCCCATGAAGTTAATGGTATGTGTTATAACGTTTCAACATTTTTGATAGCGTTGAACAACTGGTCAACGAAGTGGCCATCTAATTTCAGTCAGTTATTCTTCTAAAGACCACCTTTTTTGGTAGAAAAGTGACTGTGCTAGTGATAGTTGTTAGTCATTGTCATAGCAGAAACGAATAAAAGAATGCAAGCTATTCAGTCGGCGATACTTCGCGCCCCGAGTCGTACGTGCGGCATTAGCACGGTACAATATTTGAACTTTGTTATTTGTGCTTTTACAGCAATTTATGCAGCGGTATTCTACAGCTTAAGCTACAAATATTCAAGCGCCTAATGCTCTATTGCATTACGATTGTATCCTAGGCGGGCGATGCCGGGCTTCTTCGGCGGGCTAAAGGTAGAGCGCAACGTCCAGGTTATTCTCGTCACTGACGGCCGGCAACACGGCGTCCAGCGTCGTTGAGGGGCTTCCGTGAACTAGTTTGAACGGCGTCATATGTGCGCCGTTTCTTACACTGCCGTGTTAACTTCAGGTTATGTGCGGAAGATATTATGGCGTCCCATGTCATGTGTTCGACGTACAGTACATTGCCAGCATGCCGGCGAGGGTTTCATTTACCCGTTCGGTGAGGCCATTCGCCTGCGGGTGATGTCCGTCGGTGACTTGTGTGGCTCTATTTCAAGATGGTTTGCGTTAGCTCTGCCGTAAAAGCCGTACCTCTGCCGGTGACGAGGACTTTTGGAGCGCCGCGACGCAGGAGGACGTTCTCAACAGGGCATGTATAACTGTCTGAAGGGAGACAAGAAAGTTCCAACATCGTCGATAAGCCATCGGCTCCGCCGATGTCAGCTGAAGCACGGCAGAATGACGGCATGCTCGGCCCAATGTTGCCGGTGAAAACCATCGGCTCGGCCGATGTCGGCGAAAGTACGGCAAAACGGCGGCTAACTCGGCCCAATGTTGCCGGTGAAAGCCATCGGCTAAGCCGATATCGGCGAAAGAACAGCAAAACGCCGGCAAACTCGGCCCAATGTTGCCGGTGAAAGAAATCGGCTAAGCCGATATCGGCGGGAAGACGGCCGAAGGCCGGATAACTCGGCCCAATGTTGCCGGTGAAAGACCAACATCGGCTGAAAGGCGGCAAAATCGGCCCAATTTTGCCGGCAAATGTCAACAGCTCCGCCGATGTCGGCGCCAGGCTGGCAATGCTGGCCCGAGGTGGGGCCGCGCACAGCCGCCGTAAAACCAATATCGGCCCGACGTTGTGTGCTGCCTGGGGTACTGCAGGAGATATGTCACCAAGCTACTATTACTTGACCTTCATAACGTGTTTTGCGTACTTTCCCAGTTCTTAATGCATCTGATGATATCAGCTTAACTCGATAAAGCTATCAAGGTGGCTTTCCTACATTGAGGAATTACAGGAATGGAATTGAGCTGCCCGGCCATTCCCGGAGTGGGAATGGGCTAAGTTTTTCCATTCCGAGGAATTGAAAGGAATGGAATAGTGTTAAGTTCTAATTCCCCGGAATGGAATTGGAATGGTATGGAGGCGCCCATTCCGCAACACTGGTAGCTACATAGCGGGCGATTGTCGATTCCAAGATGCCGCCATGTTTTCTATGCTCCTATAAGCAAATATCAGCGTGTGAAGCTAAGCTACAAAAATGGAGGAGACACGTTACGGGCTGCACTGCCGCCGCACGCTGCGCGCTCGCAGTGTGTGTTGCACCGCCTTTGAGAGTGCATAGCGTACCGTAAAATCCCGAGCAAGCGCCGCCCTCTATTTTCCGAGAGCTTCGAAACATGCGCCCCGTTCTCCCCTCCCGCCAATTTCACCGCTTCATTCACTGTATTTATTCGCCCGCCGAGGGCGAATAAAAACAGCGAATGCATGCGCCTTCAATAAAGCATTTTATTAGAAGCACGGGTGTCCATTCTTAGCGGCTCATCCGCCGCCATCGTGAATTTTGATCCGCGACCGAGAAAAGCCCCCCCCCCCCCCTCCTAGTCTTGTCGAATTATCCTACATTGTCGGGCGGAGGAATTGCTCGGGATTTTGCGGTAGTTCCATTCACGCAGTAGTAAAACTCTATTAAGGCGAAAGCCTTAGATGCCTCATGAAACGCGAAAATTGACCGTCGGCGTTGGAGGCGTGGACACGAGTGATGCCAAAAATCAGCATTGTGATAACGTCTACTACGTGACGTACCACTTCGTCATCACCTGCACTGATGCGGCAGCCGATAAGCAACCGCATGCCTATAAAAACGTGTCCAAAGAATAAACGCCGAATATTCCTTGTTCTGCAACTGACACTGTTGTTTCCTTGAGTACGGCAGCTCGGCTGTCTAACTCTACTACAAGAATCACATGATGACGTCACCTTATGACGTCATCATGACGTCACACGACGAGGTCATCCCATGATACTGTCGCTTGGTAAAAGGTGGGCCGATCACGGAGGCGATGAAAAACCAAGGTAGCTAGAGAAAGCTTACAATGCTTTCTATTCTGGACGCAGTGCAAGGCCACGTTAGGTCCAGTCAGCTTTCGCATGGGGGCGGGGAAGGAACCATACATCGAATGTGCAGAAAATTAAGATGGATTTCACCTTCAAGACGTCTTAGGCGGATGCATAAGAACCCTGTGAGTTTTTTTCTTTTACTATTGTGTGTGTTTTTGTTGTTGTTGGTTTTTTTTTTCGGAATGCTTCTAATTAACTCAGTAAAGTGTGCAACGGTATCGTAAAGCTGCATAACTTTTCTTGGGCTTCTCATCTAATCCATTTTGACCATCATGCTCGAAGAGAATAGTCATCTGTAAAAAATGTATAACTGTGCCGCGACTGACGTCTACGTATCCATTCTGCTTTCCAGTCCTGTCGTTTAACCCTGTCGGTTAACTAATATTCTTGCATTTAATACTTTCAATGTAAAACTGTGGTGTAGCATATGAATTACCTATAGTTGACTGTTTATTAGAATTCTATCGTAAAGCTTCAGTGCCATGATCACATAAACATTGCATCAGCTTGCTTTTCGTTTGCATTACTTAAACCAGACCTTCCATATGAAGGTATGAGGACACGGCTGTCGTGCTCAGAAAGAAATTGTGACAAATTTCCTTCGCTGTGCGCGAAAATTACACAGATAGTTTCGGGGATATAGACCGGATCGCAACGTTCTTTACATAAGCGCATATGAAAAGAAATGAATGAACGATGGCGTGAGGACGCTGTTGAAGTCACGCATAAAAAAAAAAAAAAACTGTATTCGTCTTCCTTCGTGTCGCTGTCATCGCCGACGTCTGCATTTTGTCTTGCAAGGGAAGCTCGAATCGGCGGCTGTGTACGGAAGTGCGACGCGCTGAACATCTCGCGCATTAATAATTCATGACATCCGTGTTCCTCTGCGAACACACCGCTCACACTTTTCGTCCTCTGATGTATACAGTGACCGGCATACAAGCTGATCAAGCAGCATTTTCTGCTTCGTAATACAGGCGCTGTGTCGACAACGCAAGTAGCCTTAGATGATATGCCGCAGTGACACGTGTTCTTTTTGTCTTGTCTATAATACACATTCAAAGGGGGCTCGTGAACATTCAGGCGGTTAATTTTCATGCCTATTCTATTGCATATGTGGCACCTTCTTCTGTGGAATTGACCCTGAGGCATCATGCATGTCAAAGCACGAAAGAAGGACTCCTACCACAAAATGGGCTCGAATATATGCTGGACGCTTAGACGTGCTTCAGAAAATCATTCCCAACTAGCACGTTAAGTTAGAGTATGATTTTATTTTCTAAATTTGTGCGGCGTTCACTATCCTCTGTTTCGGGCGAAAAAAAGCAACTATCCAGGCGCTGTTAAAGAGCTCAGGCATATCTGATAACAATCATGTGCTTCAACAAAAACAAATTGGCTTTTTTGACAAGCCTTTTGTACAAAAGTAAGATAGACTTGACTGCTGACCCGAAGGTCGCGGGATCGAATCCCGGCCGCGGCGGCTACATTTTCGATGGAGGCGAAAATGTTTGAGGCCCGTGTACTTAGATTTAGGTGCACGTTAAAGAACCCCAGGTGGTTGAAATTTCCGGAGCCCTCCACTACGGCGTCTCTCATAATAATTTCGTGCTTTGGGGCCGTTAAACCCCAGATATTATTTAAAGGTAAGATAGATTGCATATTGTACACGTCTAGCATTGATTCATAATCTTCGGTTAATCTTCGGGGCTGAGTGAGAGCGACCACTGGCCTTTCATAATGGACTTGATGTTAATAATAATTTACATACAGGTAACCCACTTCTGCAAAGAGAAGTAGAAAAACTGATACATAAGAACATTCGTTCTTATAATAAGTACAACTAACAGCATAACACCTCTCGTTTCGTCAGGCAATTTCTCTTTCTGCCGTGACTTCTTTTTTCTGTCAATGGAGCATTTTTGACATCATATAGACCACCATTTGAATGAAGTTGAAATACCATGCAACTCTTTCCCAACTTTCAAACTTCTACGTTTCTCTCACGTTGCATACGAGATTCATGCAGGAAGGAGAAAAATATGCGATGCCGCTATTTTTAAGCTTGCAGCAGCTGTGAAAAATATTGTTCATTGCACTGGGAATGACATTCCTGTATTATGGCTTAGGTGGTGGTGGTGAAAAGCACTGATTAACAAAGACAGCTGTTTGACTTCTTTAGAGATTTCTACATATTAGGTGGAGTCTGTATTCCTGGGGCCCATTTGTTGAAGCCACCGCCCTAGCTTCTGCACCAAGGCCTGTTGGTCCCGAAGGTCTGAGCAGCCGAGCAGGGCCGCCTCCTAGTCCTCTCGTCTAGGGTTTGGGTGAGGAGTAAAGACATTTTATGATTTTGAACAACTTCATAAAATATTCCAAATAGAGGACGTGCCTTGGTCTAGAACTCTTGCTCATATAGGTAATTAGGGGCGCTCAATTTCTCACTCCCTGCGTTTTTCTTTTTTTGACGTTCTCCCTCCACATCACAACAAGAAAACTCGCAACGTTCGTTACCGCAACTGTGAAACGAGTGAAATACTTCAACTCTGCTGGGCTGCAAGAAAATAAAAATACAGAACAACGAACTCTCGCAAACTTATCGCCAACAACCTATAGATTAACCAAGCTTATTTTTTATTGAAATCTGTTTCGTACGCATTGTGTATTCCTGGAACGAATCACGCCGCGGAATATCAATCCAGCGCACGTCCCAGTGCTTCGTAAGCTATCCTTCAGAGGGCGCTAAGGGAGTTGGGTGGAGCTGCCTCTAGCGTACATGTCGCGGTGTTGCGCGGAAAATCAAAGCGTGACCATTAAAATTCATCTTTCAGCTCGGTGGTGTGTAGGTACCGACAGATGTCGCTGCACCGCTCTGTCCGATACGCTCCAACGGCCGCCCCCCCGCCCCCTCCCCAAAACTCCCGCGCCGTAACTTACGTCACCGGCGTCCCGATCCGACTCCCATATTTCTCTTCGACAAAGTGAAATCGGACACTAGCGCCGCGCGTGGCGCTTCCAAACGACAGCGTGACAAATTCGATGGCTTCCCGGGAAGGGGCGCTGCCGACCATGTTGCCGTTGGTTAGTTCGATCGCACCCCTCGGGTGTTTTCGGTGTGTCACGTGGTATGGGCACGTAGTATGACTCGAGGCGCCACACCTGTCGTCTCTGATTTTACGGGACTGTCGAGCCTGGCGAGCTCGAAAGCCATTGTGCTCGCGTATCTACAGGGTGGGGGACGGACAGTAACACCCGAAAAATAGTTGTTTATAACTATTAGACTACTTAACCTATTTAAAAACAAACACAAAACGCGTTTCGTTCCTTACAATCGGAAAACTTATTAAATATCTAATTTATATCATTGGAGGTATCAGAGACATGATCTGAACGAAAGTTGTGTGTCCCTACGTTATTCGGGACACATTTTTCAGGAGCCTGGTAGGGGCATCGTGGCACCCTAAAAGGGCCTGCAAGAAGTCCTTGTGCCCAGTGACTTGTTCCCCTTTGCGTGGGCTACAGAAGAACGTTATCGTACGGCATGAAAAGCCTATTGATGAATGCAACGGGCGAATTCAGCAAGTTTTTGCAAACGCATCACATGAATATCAGCAATACTGTTTGAAAAACTCCAACACTTTACAACAAAATTGTGAATAGACGCAGTGCTTACGCGAAATTTTAGCAATGCAAACAATTCTTCCGCTGTAAGGATCAGGATGCTTTTTGTTTTCGTAAATAAAGTTCGTTAAGAAAAAAACAAAAGTTATAAATCATTCTTAATAGGGAATCAATTTCCGCCTGCCCTGTATAATAGGCGTACTTGATGTTCTAACCGGCGACATAGCGAATAAATGAGAGCGCCGGTATCGCATGCCAGAACCGTGAAACGGTGCTGTTTTCAACACCAATTGAAACTTTTAGAATAATTTTAATATGAACACCAAAGCACGAGCGTTATCGCATATTTATTACAAAACACATAAGCCGATGTTTTTTCGCAACCACTGCGTTCTGGGTGAACCTGTCGTACCACTGCCCTCTTTCTTTCCAGAGCACTTTTGGGTGAATGGGCAAATATTTTTGAAATGTCTTAAACTTGGATGAGAGGGCTGTAAAAAGAAGCATACATCGATATAATATCTGCACAGACCTTTGTATCCTCTCAGAATATACGAATCACCACGACTATTACTGTGTATATATGGAGAGAACGGAAAATTCAATACCCGCCGTGTACAGGTACTTAGGCGTGTGCACGAACGGGCAGGGGTGGGGAGGGGACAAGGGGGCGGCCGTCCTGCCTTTGTTGGCAGACAGCCGAAGCGGATTTCGCCGTGACTATTGATCAGCACGCCACATTAAACCCGACAGGCACAACTGTTCCGAGTGGTCATGTAAGATAAGGGGCGGTACAAAACATGGCCGCATCCCGTTGCGGACAGTTTGGCCGGTGTGACCCCAACCATAGACTCGTCACTAAATCACCCGTCTTCCACGACTGAGTCCAATATTGGAATCTCATCTGTTCCTCCCTTCTGTGCGAACACCCCCGAAAATAGGAGTGCTTGGTAAGTCTCTGATAAGTGAATGCGCAGATGATTTCGTCATGGTGAGTCCGGACAGACCGTGTGTTTTTTGGTAATCTCTGCTAGGCAGGAAAGTTATCTTCGGCGTTAAGAGCTGATGAGAGTGATGTCAGTATCGACAATAACTGTTCGCGGTTGCCTATAAAAATTTATTGCTCTAATCTATTGTTTTCTGCTGGAATTTCAACGAAAAAATTAGTTTTTACATGTTTCGGATGTTTCAGAACGCGCAGGGCCTATGTCATGGTATTATTCCTGATTTTCTCGAAACGTGCAGAAAGCACGGTCCTGCTGATGTTCATGATCAGTTTACAATAAATCCGCGTCATCATCAACTACATCCAGTAGACTATTTGTGTAAGCCGAAATAGAGTCACTTGTGCGATTTCATAGGTGCACTCTACCATCAGCTGCCTTCGACACTCATGAAACTACGCAGTTGGCCTATGTACGATCGATCACTAAGTAAGCTATCGCGAATTTAGGGTACCATGAGTCGCTCACTAAATTCATTACTGTTGCTATAGTGCCTTGCCATTTCGCTATGAACAATTATTGAAGTTCTGCCTATCGATGAGATATATTAGCGACTGCTTAAGCAAATGCCAAATTAAGCAGTGTAAAGACTCATAGACCAATGCTACTTTATAATTGTTTGGTGACTCTGACTCCGAATGAGCCCTCAGCAAACAACTAATAAAACCGACAGACATTTCAGCCAAGGAAAGCATAGGGAAAATTATTTGTGGTTTCTTAACTGAAGTGTAATGAATGTCAATGGAAAGGAATTAAAGTGGATGAAAATTCGCCCTTTCCGTCTGTGGGATCCGAACTCACAACCTTTAAATTACGCGTCCCATTTTCTACCATTTGAGCTACGACGGAGGGTGCTCTCTCGTCCACATTTTTCTAGGGTATTTATGTCTGCTTAATGCCTGGGAGCCAGGCGGTGAGTGCGGAACACTCTTTTTGCCATAGGACGTCACGGGGCACGTGATCTTCGCACGAGGTACAAAGTATTTTAGTGACGCTTGGCCAGTTTCGTTTATTTTGCGTGCCTGCACTTCTGGCTGCACGGTCGAACATAGCACGTGCTACAAAAGACATGCTGCTACAGAAAACGGAGCCCTAAACGGAAAATTTACCAAGTGTCCAATTTTAAACTCGGACGTCTAATACTCGCGTAGCAGCTCGTGGACCTCCATATGTGCAGGTCGTTAACCTTGGAAACGCCTGGAATAGGCGGTGTGCTTCGGCGGTTCAGGCTCCGCGACAGCAGTGCGACGGGGTTGTTCCCTAGGGATTGCCTCCCGCTCCCCTTTTCACGGGGACAAACTGGGCGGCAAATGGTATGCCTTGGGGTAGGGAGGTACCATTGTGTGTGCGTGTCCGTGTCCAACCTTGTTAAGGGATGGCCGATGCGGAACGGATTCTCTCACCTTCCCTCCTGTGCAACTACATAGGCTAAAGAGGGAAATGTGCAGGCAGCCCTCGCAGGCGTCAGCACACAACTGCTCGTCCTGAATCAGTGTTCCGCATTTGTACTTCGCGTTTCGCTGTGATATTTCATTATTGTTACCTGCAGTTGTGCGAAATAACGCAGTGCATGACCGCATGAAAGAAGCAGAGAAGGGCAGAAATTACATCTGTATGCTATATCACGATCATTGCGTTCTGGTCAACGTTTTGCTTTCTTTTTCCTGGACAAGAATTTGATGAAGATGGATACAATGACGCGATACATTGCTGCGCGCCCCTTGTTAAAAGTCAAAAGATAGGCCAACATGATGATTAGGCTAGGGCGCGAGTTCTATGCTTTTGTTGTTGTATTCTTGCCTTGTTCTCAAGATTGTTTTTCTTGCCCCGCCACGGTGGTTTAGTGGTTATGGCGCTCGACTGCTGAACCGAAG
The DNA here is from genome assembly GCF_013339695.2 of Rhipicephalus sanguineus. Lineage (NCBI taxonomy): Eukaryota > Metazoa > Arthropoda > Arachnida > Ixodida > Ixodidae > Rhipicephalus > Rhipicephalus sanguineus. The sequence goes on along the minus strand of NC_051182.1, from coordinate 18,535,146 downwards.
GTCGCGGGATCGAATCCCGGCCGCGGCGGCTGCATTTTCGATGGAGGCGAAAATGTTTGAGGCCCGTGTACTTAGATTTAGGTGCACGTTAAAGAACCCCAGGTGGTCGAAATTTCCGGAGCCCTCCACTACGGCGTCTCTCATAATCATATCGTGGTTTTGGGACGTTAAACCCCAGATATTATTATTATAAGATTGTTTTTCTTTTCCATGCATTAATTAACAATTTTGTTGGTGCGTTTTTGTAGTCATTTTTCTGCAATTTTGACGTCATTAATTACTGCAATTGATTACGTTCGTGCGAAGTTCTAATGCTGCATTACTTCATAGCCCTTTAGATTGGTTACGCCATATTTGCACAACGCACTCCTTGGCACTCAGTGCACTATGCAGCGCTTTCCTTGATCCGGCGGACGCTACTGGTTTGAATGAAACAAAGGAAGAAAAAGAAGAGGAAGGATAAAGTTCATTTAATTAAAAGAAAGGTTAGGCAGTTATTGTCGGGCCCTAAGTCCAGGACTCCACTGGCATGAGCAACTCGCTGGGCTTTGTCAAGCAGCGCTGTTTGGCTCTGATTCCCCTCGTTCACAAGCCATACACGCCTCGCAGTGCCTGTTAATCATGTACGGTTGGTTAGTAAGAAAACAGCATAAGAACGAGATGGTTTCCTCGCGACCGTGCCAAACAGTTATGCTTTCTCAGGTGAGCTCCAGACAGTGTACAAGGAAACGTCACGCATAGACTGACGTTATAGTGAAAAGTTGATCACATAATGGAATAATAACTCCAATACCCGTCTCTGTTTTCATGGGCTGTCCACTTGACTTAACGTTAACGGATCGTGACAATTCATGTCTACTTGTCCCTCAAAAGCTCTCTTTCATCGAGGTGCGAAAGTTTCGTCGAGGTACGAGAGGCGTTCAAGTAATCATAGCGCAGAAGCACACGTTGTTGGGCTAGTCGGTTCATGTTCTTTCAGAAGCCACGGAAGTGGCTATTTCGCGCAATGAAAACACAAGGGGAGGGTTAAGGGGAGCGCAACTTTCGACTGTTTATTCCAAATTTACTGCTGTAGTATACATATATGCAAACGCATGCGCAGAAAGCGAGGCAAACAACGAACAGATATTGTCTGTGCAATGCAATTAAGAGGTATAGACATGCGCAAAAGGGCACGCTCACAACAATCAAATACCATCTTAATCACAACCTGTGATGCAAGAACGTGCTCTCTGCCTGCGAAAGGAACAATGAAGTGTCACTAATGCATAATAAACCTCGTGCTTTTATGTGAAAAGCTTCCAACAGCTCCCGAGCAGTGGTGTCCCTGCTTCTCCCAAGAATCTGAATTTTATGCAGATACGGCTCACACTTGTGGGAATTGCAGTGGGCCGGCAAATGTGCCCCATCTTTACCTTTTAGTGACAGCTCGTGTTCCCGCGCACGCTCATTCACGCACCTTCCCGTCTGGCCGACATATGTCTTGCCGCAGGAGAGCGGAAATTCGTAAACAACACCGGTGGCACATGTTGTGTATGAGTTTGCGTGCTTCTTGCCACAGCCACTTTTCTTGTTCCCGCCATTTACAATACGCGGGCAAAGCTGAGATAGCTTGCGTGGCGCGGAAAAAACAATTGGCACGCCGTGCCTGTTTGCAACCTTCTTGAGGTTGTGTGAAATCCGGTGCATATACGGGACGACCTCAGGTCTCACCGTTCCTCGCTCTTGCTCAACCCCAGCACTGTGGTGTTCACGTTTGAACTTCTGGAGGAGCGACTCGGCGACGGCGTTAATGAGCGTGCGAGGGAAACCAGCCAAGGTCAAGCGATCCAATTGGTTTTGAAAGCCCTTCTGCATGACGTTTTTTTTTTTGTTTTTTTTTTCAGAAGCCACTTCCGTGGCTTCTGAAAAAAAAATCATAGCGCAGTTAGCACAAGAGGGATATGTGCAAAAGCACAAATTTTCCATTTGTAAATATTAGTATAAGGTTCACGGGCGCATTTCATATTTATTTGTATTCTTTCTTTCAGGGGCGAATCTCCTAAAGCCGTGGGTCTGTCCTTCCTCTGTGACCAGTTTGTAACCACCTAGTTGGGGCCACCTCTAGCTCGTGAGAAGCGCGCGTTCTGGTATGCAGTAGAAGAAGAAGACGACGTTGACGAGTGAGACTCTCGTGCGTGTTGTCACTCGTCAACGTCGTCTTCTTCTTCTACTACATACCAGAACGCGCGCTACAATATCTTCCATCAAGAAGGACCACGCTCGCGCCAATGCCATCGCCGTGCTGCAACGTGAGTTCGCTTCGACCCACTCATCATCATTCACCACGTGGATATCCTGTGATTTTTTTTAAGATTCTTTTCTTTCACCTTCTCCTCTGGGATTCTTTAATCCCATTCCCCATCCCTATACAAAAAAGCGGTTGGAGTCAGTGTTCAGTGAGCAGTAGTCAGCGATAGTGAGACGAAAATGTAATTCGGTAAATCCCCGACGAGGAATGTATGGTACCCTCAAAGGAGCTAAGCCTTGCAAAGCATATGTACGTGTCACGTTCCGACCATCAACGCAGCAAATGATATAGAATTGATCTCTTGCGTCTGAGAGCACACTCATCGTCGTCATTATGGATCGCCGCGTACATTTATGCATGCTTGTTTTTTTCTTCCTATACCGCAGCTTTTTAGTGGATTTCGTGCGGGTAAGCCCCCAGAGACGCTTCTGTGCGCTGTCTCTGTATATACGCACAGTTCTATGCTCATAGGCTTCCCTGGTGAGGTCTCTCGGTAATCGACGAGACGGATTCGCTCTCCGGAGGCACGCGCCAATATGACGTGACACGAGTTGTCGCTTAGCGGGAGAGTGCGCGAACGATCGCCTAATTTAATTTGTTTTGGTGTGAGCCGAATAGCAGAGGCGTTGTATGTCAAATGATCGCTGCATTGCGGGCATGCGCTGCGAACGAGAAATGGGGATAGAAGTTTGTTCCCGGTGGTCATCTCTGGGTGCTATGACTAGCATAACTACATTATACAAAAATAAGAAAATCAACGGGAGGAGTGATTATTTACAAAATATATCAGTTCCTCTAGTAAACCAATGTATGTTGGTTCATTAAAGGAGCACAGACATTAAATTTACGCATGACAGTATTTTTGCGTCCACGACTAGGTATCTACCCCACGGTAACGATACACTATTCAAAATGCAGTGATGGGACGAATAACTATGTGTTATATTGATTAATCTGGCCAGTATCGAGCACGATTCAAAAGGGGTGGAAAGGCCGCCAATTTGTAGCGCTGGCAGAGCTGCCTCGCGGTCACCTCCAGACCGCGCCCCACTTGATGACGTGGACCACAGAAATAAGTGACGTGAGGTTCAGCTGACATTTCGTCTGCTAGGCGCATGCGTGCAGTCACGCTGTTATCCCCAACAACGCCGTCGTCGCGGTCAACAGCGTCGACAAGTGACGAAGACAACGTTATGGAATTGAGAATCGCCGCAAATCCCAACGTAGCGAATGATTTTCGCTTCGACCGCTTGCAAAGAAGCGACTCGGAAATGGACGCCGTTCCAAGCAGCAACGAGGAGCTGCGCGGGGACGCTTGCTTGGTCCATGCTCCTTGGTAGGCATCAAAAAGCTATATGAGAGAATTTTTGCGTGTACGGCATTCCGGTATACGCGGGGTGCACGGAATATCGGGTTACCGGATGATGATATCGACGTCTTCTGACGCCTTGGACAACAAGGATAGATACGTACGTTTCTTTGTTTTGGCCTAGTGTCCATGAGGAAAGCAGTTTAACAAGGCAACACATTCGGAATTACGCCGCTGCCGCGATGTACACCAGCGGAGAAGTAAAACACGCTAGGTTTTCACGATAACAATTTTGTGCTTACCACGTTCGTCCTTGAGCCGGCAGATGGCCCCACCTATCCGGACTCTATAATAATAATTGCTGGGGTTTAACATATCCAGCATCTATCTCTTACGGCTACGGTAATCCGGTATTACGGTAACGCAAACAAGTCTACGTACGAACAAAATTTCTCTATTAAGTGTCTGGGGATAATTTTCGATGAACACATGTCTTGGAATGCACATACTGAAAAGCTCTCTGGAACTATGTCAAGGAGTTCGTGCATTTTATCCGGGGCGCGTTTCTCGCTGCCTAAGACAGTGAAACTTTTCATCTAGAAATCCTTGTTTTTATCTCAGGTTAAATACTGTCACCATGTTTGGGGTACGACAACATAACAAATATTGTCACGTGGTCGTGACGTCGACGAAGACAGCAGACGGCGTTTGCAGATTGAAACTGTTTATTTGGCCGAACTTGTGGCCGGGAAAATGAGAACTAGAACTACAGCAATACACGCTGTACAATGATAGCGGCGAACAGGGCGTCGTCCGTCGATCAACTGACAAGCAGTCAAGCGCGTCGGCTTTCCAGCGATATCGCTGGTGGCGGCGTTATCTCTCGACAAAGCTGGAACATTCTCGTGCGGCGCGCAATCTTAACAGATTGTTCCAAAACAATCGCGAAGCTTCATACACATCACGGCGAGGCCTGCGCAGCGCGTTGCCCACAGTATTTGTGGGTGAAGCTTACACTCATGAAATATAAGACTCGCGGCAATGCCCCCCTCTGAAAAAGCATCGTCCCGATGCTTAAAAACAGAACATGGATACATGCAATACTAAAGAAAACTAATAAAGAAAGCAAACATTAGAGTCCTCAGGTGCGCTAACGAGCATAGTACGGTTTAAGGCGCACCACATGCACGACCTCGGGTCGAGCTCGGCGCCTCTGGGAGTTCGTGATGCCGTCGGGGACAACCTCGTAGTCGAGTACGCCGAGACGTCGAAGTACCCTATACGGTCCGAAGTATCGTCGAAGAAGCTTCTCGCTCAGTCCGCGTCGTCGTATTGGCGTCCAGACCAAGACACGGTCGCCGGGCTGGTACTCGACGAAGCGTCGTCGAAGATTGTAGCGGCGGCTGTCGGTGTGCTGCTGGGTCTTGATGCGCAGGCGGGCCAGCTGTCGAGCTTCTTCGGCACGTTGTAAGTAAGCGGCGGCGTCGACATTTTCTTCGTCGGTGACGTTGGGTAACATGGCGTCGAGCGTCGTCGCCGGGCTCCTTCCGTAGACCAACTTGTACGGCGTCATCTGCGTCGTTTCTTGGACGGCCGTGTTGTAAGCGAAGGTCACATACGGAAGGACGGCGTCCCACGTCTTGTGCTCAACGTCGACGTACATGGCGAGCATGTCGGCGATGGTCTTATTTAGACGCTCGGTGAGGCCATTGGTCTGCGGGTGGTAGGCGGTGGTGCGGCGGTGGCTCGTCTCGCTGTACTTCAAGATCGCCTGAGTTAAGTCCGCAGTAAAGGCGGTACCTCTGTCTGTGATGAGGACCTCTGGGGCACCATGACGCAAGACGATGTTCTCCACGAAGAACTTGGCTACCTCGGCGGCACTCCCTTTGGGCAAGGCCTTTGTCTCGGCGTAGCGGGTCAGGTAGTCAGTCGCTACGACGATCCACTTGTTGCCGGAAGTCGACGTCGGGAACGGCCCCAGTAGGTCCATCCCGATTTGCTGGAACGGCCGGTGAGGTGGATCGATTGGCTGCAGAAGTCCCGCTGGCCTAGTCGGCGGTGTCTTCCGTCGCTGGCAATCTCGGCAAGTCCTAACGTAGTGGGCGACGTCGGCAGCAAGGCGTGGCCAGTAGTATTTTTCCTGTACTCTGGCGAGCGTTCGGGAAACACCGAGGTGTCCAGCCGTCGGGTCGTCGTGTAGGGCCTGAAGGACTTCTGGTCGCAATGATGAGGGCACGACGAGAAGGTAGTCGGTTCGAAGTGGCGAGAAGTTCTTCTTCAGGAGAACGCCGTTCCGTAAGGAAAACGACGGCAGTCCTCGCTTGAATACCTTCGGAACCACGGCGGTCTTGCACTCGAGGTACTCAATAAGGCCCCCCAGTTCCGCGTCGGCCCGTTGCCTTTCGGCGAAGTCGTCGGCACTTATAGTTCCGAGGAAGCAGTCATCGTCGTCGTCTTGCGGTGGCGCGTCGACAGGGGCACGAGACAGGCAGTCGGCGTCAGAGTGTTTTCGTCCAGACTTGTACACGACGGTAATATCGAATTCTTGAAGCCTCAGACTCCATCGTGCGAGACGACCTGAAGGGTCCTTCAAGTTAGCTAGCCAACATAAGGCGTGATGATCACTGACAACTTTGAAGGGCCTGCCATAGAGGTAGGGGCGAAACTTTGACGTAGCCCAGAGAATGGCAAGGCATTCCTTTTCTGTTGTGGAATAGTTTGCGTCTGCCTTGGATAGTGACCGGCTAGCATAACTGATAACCCTTTCAAGCCCGTCAGTCTTTTGCACAAGGACGGCACCGAGTCCTACGCTGCTTGCGTCGGTGTGTATTTCCGTATCGGCGCAATCGTCGAAATGCGCAAGTATGGGTGGCGTCTGCAGGCGTCGTTTAAGTTCTTGAAAGGCTCGCACTTGCGCCGTTTCCCACCTGAATTCCACGTTATTCTTCGTTAGAAGCGTCAGTGGTTCGGCGATCCGTGAAAAGTTTTTGACGAAGCGTCGGTAATAGGCACATAAGCCGAGAAATCGGCGCACGGCCTTCTTGTCGGTGGGTGGCGCAAAGTCGGCCGGCCTCTCCGCAGTGGTAGCAGAGCGGGCGGTTGTCGGGGCCACGCCAGACATCGGTCTTCCTCGGTGTGTTGCGCTGGCCGACAGCTGGTCGGTAGGGCGTCGGTGGCGGCGGCGGCGTCTGGCGACGGTACTGCGGCGGTGTGGCGTCTTGGCGGGGGCGTGGAGGAGGAGCATGACGGCGGGCTGCAGCAGCATAGCTAATAGCTGGCGGCTGCGGCTCTGCTAGCTGAGGCGCGCCGAGTGAATGCTGGATCTCCTGGCGCACGACGTCGGCGATGGACTCTACTTGAGGTTGCGACGGAGGTAGAATTTTTCGCAACTCCTCTTGCAGGATTGCTCGAATCGTCTCACGCAGGTCGGCGGGTCCTAGGGCTTGAACGTCGGCGTAGCTTGTAGCCGAGAAACTGCGGTTGTATTGCCGCGTTCGCATCTCAAGTGTTTTCTCGATCGTGGAAGCCTCCGATGCGAATTCAGCGACCGTCTTCGGCGGGTTCCTTATCAATCCAGCGAAGAGTTCCTGTTTGACACCCCGCATGAGGAACCTCACTTTCTTCTCTTCGGTCATACTTGGGTCGGCGTGTCGAAACAGGCGATTCATCTCTTCCGTGTAGATGGCAGTATTTTCATTGGGCAGCTGCACACGGGTCTCCAGCATAGCCGCGGCCCGTTCCTTGCGGACCACGCTCGTGAACGTGCTTAGGAACGTCGTCCGAAAGAGATCCCATGTTTGTAGAGCGGATTCTCGGTTCTCGAACCACGTCCTCGCGGCGTCTTCTAGGTAGAAGTATACGTGGCGCAGCTTGTCCTCGCAGTTCCAGTTATTAAATGTTGAGACCCTTTCAAAGGTCTCGAGCCAAGTCTCGGGGTCTTCACATGGCGAACCACGGAACGTCGGCGGCTCCCTGGGTGGCTGCATCACGATCGCCGTAGGGGGCACTGCGTCAGTCATCGTCTCGGCGGTTGATGTGACGGTCTTCGGCTGCCTGGCGTTTTCGGGAAGGAGCCCGTACTCTGGCTGTAGTCCCTTCTGCCGGCGGCTGGTTCGAGGATTCGGGTTGTCCTTAGAGTCGTCTTCTTCGCGGCTTGGGCTTGGGTCTGCGCTCCGCGGTGGTGTCCGGATCATGAAGCAGCACCTCCACCAGATGTCACGTGGTCGTGACGTCGACGAAGACAGCAGAAGGCGTTTGCAGATTGAAACTGTTTATTTGGCCGAACTTGTGGCCGGGAAAATGAGAACTAGAACTACAGCAATACACGCTGTACAATGATAGCGGCGAACAGGGCGTCGTCCGTCGATCAACTGACAAGCAGTCAAGCGCGTCGGCTTTTATACAGGCGCTATCGAACTTTCCAGCGATATCGCTGGTGGCGGCGTTATCTCTCGACAAAGCCGGAACATTCTCGTGCGGCGCGCAATCTTAACAGATTGTTCCAAAACAATCGCGAAGCTTCCTACACATCACGGCGAGGCCTGCGCAGCGCGTTGCCCACAGCATTTGTGGGTGAAGCTTACACTCATGAAATATAAGACTCGCGGCAATATCCGTAAATTCCACGTCATACAGAAAAGAGCTGTTTGTGCCATTGCAAACGTTCTTTTTCGCAGTCACACCGATATTTCATGACATGAATCTACTAACTCGATCAGAATACTACCGCGCAATGCTTCCCAAGCGCTACCAGGGAGGATTAAAAGGCGACAACTTTTCAGGAACCATTGCCGAACTAAACCACTGCAACGTTCTTTATTTCTCGAGTTTTCACAGGACAGCTTAATTTAATTGTTAAGCACGACGCGTGATCCCTTTATTTTGCATCGTGTACGAAAGAAACGCGTCAAAGATTCTTTACCATATGCGTGACTAATAAACTAATTAGCCCATCTGTTTGGTTCCTTAAAGAACACATGGTCCATCATCAGTCCCGTAGCCAGGAATTTTTTTCGCGGAGGGGGGGGGGCACTTGCTAAAAGCCATGACTATTTGAGAAAAACACCTATTTTCATTATTCATTTGTGGTAAAAACACCTACTTCACCAAAATTTCGGGGGGGGGGGGGGGCAGGTCCCTAGGGCCCCCCCGCCCATAGCTATGGGCCTGTGCATGCAATTAGTGTACATGCAATTAGTCACCGTCGTAATGTCCCTCGAGTACAAGAACCACCCGTGACATCCTATTCAACAATAAAGAAAGTCACAATCACGCACCTACCGTGTCGGTATAGTAATGAATTAAAAAGAAAAGTTGCTTCATGCCAGTGTTTAATGTATTCGCTATATGCAGACAAATAAACAACAAGAAAAAGTCACAGTTTCGCCGCAACGGCGAAGCAATGAATGTGATAGCAATACATTGGAATGTAACGCGAAGAACGGAAAGCAGCTCGAAATTGCCAGCGCGTCGCTCGAGACCAAAGGACGCACGAAAAGAAGGCACGCAGGACGAGCGCGAACTATCATGCGTCACAGCTCGACACTTGAAGCGCGCTGCTCAAACATAAAGCAGGACGCACCAAACGAACGAACAGGTACACACAGGACGAGCGCGAAGTAAATGTCACAGTTGTTACTTATTTCTGTTTGAACAGCGCGCTCCTTTCGCAAACGCGGCCGCTGCAGCGAGCGAAGTGACCTTCGTACGCTCTGTGACTTCAGCGCGTACATCGCGGGGAAAGCACGAGACATACAACCCCCCGCTCCACCCCCACCCCCCCGGCCGCCCCCTTCTTTCCTAGAGATAAGCGCACTAAGGCGACCACACCCTGTAGGGCGAAAAGCGACGGCGTTCGCAGGAGCGGGGCGACGATCTTTGAAGTGCTCCCGGCGCGCACTTCGCGCCATGTCCGTGGTGACCAAGAAAGCATGCTGAAGTAAATGGTGTATATAAATAGCTCGCCGTTAGCAGGCAGAAAGGTGGTACTCTTCGTGGCCTAGCCGTCTAACGCCGCGCGCTGCGAAGCGAGAGATCGCCCGTTCGATTTCGCGCGTCGGAAAGCTTTTCTGAATGATTTTTCTTTGTGGTTTTTACATATATATATATATATATATATATATATATATATATATATATTATTACGCCGTGTATGTGCCGGACTGAGAAGAGGAAGAAGTGTGTGGAGGTTGGAAGAAGAAGATCTCGGCAGCTTCGTCCTGTGCGGTCTTGCCATCCAAGCCTTCTGTAAATAAACCCCAAACCCTTACTGTGGGCGTAACAGAGTGGTGGAGGTGCGGGGTAAGACAACCAACAACGGAACCGCTACCCTTCGGACTTCGCCGAAGCCGTCGCCTCGCCGGCCTGCCTCCTTCCATGCCCATCATGCCTGACGACACAGACACTCGGGAACCAGCCCCCAGCAGTTCTTGGCCGCATCACAAAGAGCCACGACCCTTCTCCGGCAAGGCTAACGAAGACGTGGACGCATGGCTCAAGCACTACAAGCGGGTAAGCCACTACAACAAATGGGATGCTGCCTCCCAGCTATCTCACGTGGTTTTTTACTTGACCGATGTTGCTCTCGTCTGGTACGAGAACCATGAGGACCTATTGACGACATGGGACCGCTTTGTGGAGGAGATAACGAAATGTTTCAGCAACACAGCTGCGAAAAAGAAACTTGCTGAGCAGACTCTTGCACAAAGGGCTCAGTTACCCGGAGAGACATGCACAATGTATACAGAGGAGATTTTGAGGCTCTGTAGGCAAGCGGATGCCAGCATGTCCGAAGAAGACAAGGTGGGACATTTGCTGAAGGGCATTGCAGAAGATGTGTACAACTTTCTCATAAGCAAAGAAAGCCTAACTTCAGTGTCAGATGTCATTCGCCACTGTCGGACGTTTGAGACATTGAAGCAGCGCAGAATAACGCCGAAGTTTGGTCGTCTCGCCAACGTCACCACCGTGGCCAGTGTAGAAACTACACCAACTGTTGACCTGGCTACAACCATCCGTCAGATCGTTCGGGAAGAGCTATGCAAACATGAAAGCATGACGCGTGAAGTGGCCGGCACCTCTCGATGCTATTTTCCGCAAGATGTGGCTACCCCGCAGCTTGAGGATTTCGAGAATCCGTCCGTCAACGCAGCGGAGGTTGCGGAATCTCGGCCTATTCATCGCTCAAGCATGACTTACTACCACAGACCAATGTACCCTCAGCGCTTCCGCACCGAACGCCCATACCGCCGACCAACGACCGATTATGTTGAGCGTCGCACTTACGCAAATGAGCATGCCAACGTGCCGGAACACGTCGAAGGGCAGCGACGACTGCGCCCAGCTCCCGTGTGCTACAACTGTGGTGTGACCGGTCACATATCAAGGTACTGCGATCGCTCGCGAATACCACGCTATGAACGGCCGCCACCCTGGACGCAGCAGCCTGGTTTCCCACCTTTTGAGGAACGCTGGACCACCCAACCACGACCCAAGAGCAGCTTTTGGCAGGGACCCTTTCGCAACCGTTCTCCTGCCTCCGACCGAAGTGTGACACCACCTCCAGCACCTCGACTGCGCCGGTCTCCGTCGCCCCGTCGCCGCTCCTCGTCACCACATCAGGAAAACTAGACAGCGCGGCCGATGGGGGTGAGGTCGCTGGTGACTTGCTGCAAGAAGAGATACCTCCACCGGTGTTTATGTTTAAGAACAAAGTGCAAGTTTTTGTTGATGGTGTAGATACGATGGCCTTGGTGGACACTGGTGCGACCGTGTCGATCATGAGTGCTGCTTTCAAAGGTCGTTTGGGACGCAAAGTGATGTTTTTGTGGGAGAAAGCGACAACATTCTGTGGCGTGGGTGGCAACTCGCTGTGTCCGATTGGTGTTTGTACCGCGACAGTGTCGCTGAGTGACCAAGTGTTTGCGACAGAATTCACGATTCTTCCACGGAGCACGCACGACATAATTCTGGGTATTGATTTCCTGCGAATGTGTGGGGCCACTGTTGATTGTAGAAATGGCGAGGTGTTCATAAGTGACACTGTTCCTGATGGACTTATGGAGAATTCGGGCAGGGAACACGGTGCGCTCCGAGTCTACGAAGATACCGTTGTCCCGGCATTCTGTGCTGTATGCGTTCCCGTAGTTCCTTCGCCTATTTACGACAACGATACCAGCTTCGACGCGATGGTGGAACCTTTCCATTTGAGTTGCATTAAGAAGAACACGTTGGTACCCCATTGCATAGTCTCAGTGAGGAAAGGGTGTACGGAACTTTGGACCATAAATTGTTCAAATGAACCGGTGCTACTACCAGGGGGACTTAAGCTCGCTTCATTCAAAGAATACTCGCCGACAACAGTAGCTGTCCTCAGTAACGTTCGACCTGATGCCCAAGTGAACGCTTGCTCAGACGATTCGAAAATTTCACCTATGGTCGACAAGGCACTGCCTCCTGACAAGCGCCGCATACTTCTAGACGTTCTGCTAAAGTACTTGCCGGTTTTTGATTTTTCACAGAGTGACCATGCGCCTTCGATTCCCGCGTCTCGTACACGCCACAGGATAAATACAGGAACAGCACAGCCAATCCGACAAAAACCGTACCGAGTATCGCCGTCCGAGCGCAAGATAATAGACGATCAAGTGCGTGAAATGCTACAGAAGGGCGTCATCCAAGAATCATCGAGTCCTTGGGCAGCTCCAGTGATTCTTGTGAAAAAGAAGGACGGTACCTGGAGATTCTGTGTCGACTATCGCCGTTTGAATACCGTCACCAAGAAAGATGTTTACCCTCTCCCACGAATTGATGACGCCTTGGACTGTCTACATTCGGCGTCCTACTTTTCGTCTATAGATTTACGCTCAGGCTACTGGCAGATTCCTATGCATCCAAAGGACAAGGAAAAAACTGCTTTCATAACCCCGGACGGACTGTATGAATTTAACGTGATGCCGTTTGGGTTATGTAACGCTCCCGCCACATTCGAAAGGTTCATGGATACTATTCTGCGCGGCCTAAAATGGAACATCTGTATGTGTTATCTCGATGACATTGTGATTTTCGGGCGCACATTTAGTGAACATAATGAACGAGTGGACGTTGTTCTGGAATGCATTAGAAACGCTGGCCTGGTTCTTAATGCGAAGAAGTGTCGTTTCGGCGCGCGACAAACATTGGTGCTTGGACACCTCGTCAACAAAGATGGCATCAGGCCTGACCCCAACAAGACAGCGGCTGTGAAAGCGTTTAAACCGCCTCGCTCAACGAAGGAGCTTCGTAGCTTCTTAGGCCTGTGCTCGTATTTTCGCCGCTTTATTCCTGCCTTTGCTGACGTTGCCTTCCCCTTGACCAGCCTGCTTCGTCAAGGTGCTAGTTTTGAATGGACACCTGACTGCGAGACTTCCTTCAACCAACTGAAGTTCCTACTCACGTCGCAGCCTATTCTCCGGCACTTTGATCCTTCTGCGGCAACTGAAGTTCATACTGACGCCAGCGGAATTGGCATAGGTGCAGTTCTAGTACAGCGCTGCAATGGAAAGGAACACGTCATTGCATATGCCAGTAGAACTTTAAGTAAGCCGGAACGCAATTACACAGTGACTGAGCAGGAATGTCTGGCACTCGTCTTCGCTTTACAGCGATTCCGCTCTTACCTGTACGGTCGTCCCTTCCAAGTGGTCACGGATCATCATTCCTTGTGCTGGCTTGTTAGCCTTCGCGATCCATCCGGCCGTCTTGCACGCTGGGCCCTACGCTTGCAAGAGTACGACTTTACGGTATTGTACAAGAGCGGCAGGAAACACGCTGACGCTGATTGCCTTTCGCGGATGCCGCTTGATACGACAGCTTGCGATGCCGACAATTTCGATCACCTCATTGCGTCAGTGACACCAATGTTCCCGGACAAGGCCACCTTTGAAATTGAGCAGCGGAAAGACGTCAGCTTGGAGCCGTTATTTGCTGACGCACGCGCATCCACTTCGGGAGGCCGCTTCTGCGTTCGTGAAGGACTGCTTTACAAGAAGACCTTCTCGGCCACGGGTTCCCGCTTCCTGCTGGTGGTTCCGGATAAGCTACGTTCCTCCGTTCTGCGCGCCATGCACGACGACGCAACTTCGGGTCACCTGGGAATGACGCGAACACTCCGTCGTACACAGGAGCGCTTTTACTGGCCACGCATGCGCCAGTCAGTTGAGCAGTACGTGGCCAGTTGTACCCAATGCCAGGCGCACAAATCAGTCACGACAGCTCCAGCCGGTCTCCTCCAGCCTGTGACGCCTCCCAGGGCTCCATTTGAGCAAGTTGGCATTGACCTCGTGGGCCCTTTTCCACGCTCATCGAAAGGCAACAGATGGATTATAGTGTGCGCCGATTATCTTACCCGCTACTGCGAGACGGCCGCCCTGCCATCTGCAACTGCTGGGCAAGTCTCCTCCTTCCTTCTGCACTCGATTATACTGCGCCACGGACCTCCTCGCGTCATAATAACTGACCGCGGACGTCAGTTTACGGCAGACGTTGTCGAGGAACTCCTCCATATGTGTGGCTCAGAACTTCGACATTCGACGCCTTACCATCCACAGACGAATGGCCTTACCGAACGAACAAACCGGACACTGGTGAATATGTTGTCAATGTACGTGGCGTCCAACCATAAGAACTGGGACGATGTTTTACCGTTCATCACGTATGCCTTCAATACTTCCCAACACGAGACCACCGGCCACAGCCCTTTCTTTCTTCTTTATGTTCGACCCCCTCGTTATACCCTCGATACTATCTTTTCGTTCTCTGATAATGACGATCCTTCTTTAGCCGAAACTCTCTGTCTCGCTGAAGAAGCCCGCCGTCTTGCCCGTCTGCGTACCATAGCATCACAAGACCGATCGAAGCTCCGCTACGACAGCAAGCACCGGCATGTCACTTATGAACCGGGAGACCTTGTGCTCGTATGGAAACCTTTGCGCAAGCGTGGCTTGTGCCAAAAGCTTCTCGCCAACTACGCCGGCCCATTCGTTGTCCTCGAGCGCCTCAGTGCAGTGGACTATAGAATAGCACGCCTGACAGCTAGTGGGAGACGATCTACAAAGACTGAGGTCACCCATGTGGCTCGCCTGAAACCTTTTAGTCAGCGGGACGATGCCTAAAACGCGCGGTGCGCTTCGTCTGCAAAGGGGGAAATATTACGCCGTGTATGTGCCGGACTGAGAAGAGGAAGAAGTGTGTGGAGGTTGGAAGAAGAAGATCTCGGCAGCTTCGTCCTGTGCGGTCTTGCCATCCAAGCCTTCTGTAAATAAACCCCAAACCCTTACTGTGGGCGTAACAATATATATATATATATATATATATATATATATATATATATATATATATACGGTGCATGACGGCGGCAACGGCAAAAACCAGCCGAGACTGTCCATATAATTGCTATCGCAATAAAAATAGGGTGTACTGAACGCTATCAGATTAGCTTTTGCTCTCGTACTGGAACAGTGGAGGTCACGTAAAACGCCCCTATGTGTGACTGCAGTGCGGAGCATCAAAAGACCGAAGTGTCACTGAAGTCAACGAGTCGGCTATCCTTGGTAAAAAAAAATCTTAGATTGAATACCTACAGATATAAGCTATATAGTGCGTATTCAATCGTTGCAAGCATCTTTTCTTCAGCGTTATACCTATTGAAGAGCCCCGTAAATAAGCAGCAAGTGACGACATTTCGCACGAACGCATGTGATTCGTTTTCTTCGATCTCGTTTCCCGAAGCAGACGAGCGCGAAAACAATCTTTTCGTTCGGGGACAATATAGAAAGCGAAAATAACGACGGGCAGAAAGAGCATCGATAGCCCTAACGTGGCGGCACGCAGGTAAGAAAGCGAGAAAAAAAAAAGAAAGCAGACGACGTCTTCGCGAACGATGTCGTCTGCTTCTCCAGGACAGGTCGCGATTGCGCCTCCGATTTTTCTATTTTTCCCCCTTTGAACGGGACCGCCCCACTCTGCGACCGGAACTGTAATTATTTCCGCCGGCCATATTCCCGTGGGAGGAAGGACGCCCAGAAAAGATATTCGGAAGGGAGATATTTCCGCCCACACGCCCTGTACCCTTCTTCTCGTTTCCCGTGTGTACTCGTACATCACACCCATTGGCTGTCCCTTTTACGCGTCGGTTCCTATAGCGTTCCCGCATGAGCAGTGCCTATATGTTGCATGTAAATATTATTCTGTCTTATATTTTACCTATCCTCCTGTACGAGACGTCGCAGAATTGCATTTCCACGTTCCTTCTTTCCTTTTTTTCTTTATTTTCGCGGAGGCCTTTCAGGCTCTCTTCAAGCTCGTCACAATGCCGTGTTTAGCTTTAGACTTAGTATTCTCCCATGTTGGCTTCGATATGGTGGTCTCTTTTGTTTACTTTCGCGTAATTTGAATTGAGGGGCACGATTACCAGGCTCGTGGTAATATGTTTGCGCGGTGGTAACGTGCTGCTTACATTGGTACAGAATTGCATTGATCACCACAGTGGGGTAGTAATCGCAGGAATATATTGAATAGTGTGCAAAGTAACAGCTACAGGCGTGATGAAAAAATCCGTAAACAGGGGGTGGGTGCTCAAGCCAACGTTTCGACAAGTGGACTTGTCTTCTTCAAGGCTGGAACTGATTGTCGAAACGTTGGCTTGAGCACCCACCCCCTGTTTACGGATTTTTTCATCGCAGCTTCCATCTTCCACTTCCTGCCGTTTTTTGGAGCTACAGGCGTGGAAATTTTAAAGAGCCGTTTTTGCTGTATGGCCCCTGGTAGTGCGTGTTATACGCCGAAAGAAAAGACGGGTCTATTCTCGAAGCAACCATAACGTTTTCGCGATATCGGAGTAAGTGTTAATGGCATTTAGTGGAGTGGCTGGTCACTGACAGAAGCTGAACTTATAGATTCCAGCATTGTGATAACAGAAATTTCCACTACTAAAACAGCTGCCTTCTAACATCCAAACACATTATCTTTGAAGAAAAATATCTATGGATATTGGGACGATCACATTGGGAAATTTACGTAATAGTAGTTTCTGGAAATTTCTTACGGCATACTTTAAGTCAGAATTGGCGCGAGTGAAAACTGTGCGTGCATTAACTTGCTGCATTATGACGATGTCCGACAGTGTTAGACGCATAGCCGGGACCATCGCAAGAGGAACTCATACAAAAAGTTTGTCTCATAGTTTCAAAATATTTCTTGAGAACAGTGACGTACCAAGCGACTATTACCGTATGCATACACGCGTACCTTTACCGTTATCTGAAATAAAGAATTTGTCGCAATCGTGTCTGGTAGGTTGGGCACACTGCAAGAAGCGGAAACTAAACGCCAATCATGAATAAAAACGCACAAAAGAGTTTCGGTTCATTGGGGTTTTACTTTAAGGCGAAAGCCTTAAGTGTCTCTTTGCGCTGCCCATTGAGTAAAACAGGGCAGGCGAATGAAGTGGTATGAAGACCCACATGACCTACGTCACGAATGACGTTAAATGTCTTTATGTGCCTACTGTCACCTTCGGATCTTCTTTTTTTCTTCGAGAATCCAAAGACTGGAACGACCTTGCGCAAGATATTGCTTCCAACTCAAGCTAATCTGCCTTCATGGACGCAGTCACATCATAATATAATCTGTAACACAGTGTTCACCATGTCCTGTATCTTACAGCCCACCCGTTATGTAATCCCCCTCCCTCCTGTGAGGTCTTTAAGGATAAAAGCGTAAGTGAAAGTGTAAGATGTGACGTCTCCATGTTACGTCATCATAAATAATTGATTTAAACAAAAATTTTCACTCCGGTGCTTGGGTCCGAAAGCCACGCTCCGAAATCCAGTCTCTTAACCACTGGGCTAGACAACGTACCGTACCTTCTACGTCAAGCACTGACGCTTCGTGTGTCAAGGACAGCAGCCGGTGCCGCTTTTGTACACCAATACCTGTGCTTTATCGCCTAATACAACGAAACAGAAATGGCCAGATAGCAATCCAGTAGTAGAATTAGTTTCGACCAAATTATTCCATGATACTTGGGCACACATAACGCTAATGGTACACATAACGGGCATGTGCCACACATAACGCTTATGCGTAGCTGTCAATCAGGTCAATTTCATTAGACGATGAAATATGGACATGTACCCCGTTACGTCTCACTTTTAAGTCTTGAAAAATAAAGCTGTTCTCAGTCGTCGATCGTTCTCTATTTCTTTGTACCCATTGTAGCCGCTTGCTTCATGCTAGGTTTAATAAAAGAGCGGAAAAATTCACACATAGCTGCTGTTCTTCCATAAATGTGGCGTACTTCGAGTGATTCGCAATAATAACCAAAATTTTCAGGAAGCCAGAATAGATAACACGACCACGACGCTCAAGATGCCTCCTCCCCTCTCTTTGCAGCCATAAGCTGCACCCTAACTTGTACATTGTATTAGTTTCATTTCAATCGAAGCGGGAGTGACAAGCAGTTTAGGCGATTTCCTGGGGAGTGGGCGTGAGCTCTAATTTTAATTAACATTGCGAGGTACGGCCGCGCTATGCTTTGTGCAGGGCTTCGTGGACATACGCAGTCCTCCACTCCAGGAGACCCCTGCAATAACGGACCGCACATCTCTATCCGTCGCGAAGGGGCGTACTCTTCTGTCTTTCACCCCGAGGGTCCTCGCGTCTCGGCCCCGCAGGCCGGCCTGATAGATTTAGGTGACGTCCGTGCGACTGTCATAAGCAAAAAAACGAAGTGCGTAGGGCTCTCTGTTATAGACCTACGTACGCCTTCCTTCTTTTCAATTTTTGTTTCGACGAGAATTCATCATCACTTTTCCACTGTGATGTCATCATTTATTGCGCGGATAGGCGGCAACGTTCATCATTTTATATAGTTGACGTCGAAAGCTGCGATCTTTGTCTCTTCCAAGTGAGTTTTTGTTTTTTCTAGCCATTTCGGTGACGGTTTTTCTGTTTCTTTTTTCACACAATCATGATTTTGGAAGCTTCTCGCAGATGACAAAGTCAGCAAGACCGAACAGAGGATCCTCCGGCGCTGAAGCTTTTCTCGCGACGCTGCTCGAGAAAAACGTTCGGGGATTTCCGGGCCGTAATAGAATTCCTGGAGATAGATTCTTCGAACGGGTTGGCTCTGATGAAGCCATCGTGGCGACACTGAGCGAAAATTACTTTCGGTGTAGTTTTCATTCTTTTATTTTTTTCCCATCGTGAAATCACCCACAATGAAAAAAAGTAAGAAACTGTTATGAACATAGCCTCCTAGTGCATGATCCCACAATGGATTCTTTATGTGTTATTCGACTGTTTGGTAATGCACGTTAGTTAAGGACTTATATGCGAGTTTTCAGACTCTTCTGCGCGGCTTTTTTTCTTGATTACGCACGAGGACGACTTCCTGCAATGCTTTCATTTACCCCTGTCTGTAACTTATTAAATTGATTTTGTACTGTCTCCTTCGAATAGCTATATACTCAATCTTTTAGTACTATCAGTTATGAATGACATGGCAATAGCAGTAGCCGATGCCGGTAAATGCATCAACGTATCCCATAAAGAATATCAGGGACAGGAAAAACAAAAAGCTATTAGCCATGTTTAGCGAATGAGTGACCGGTTCATGTGACCAAAAAGTGTATTTCACTTGGTGTTAACCACATAAATATAGTGTGTTCCACGTTACCGGACTGTTACTCATATTCATTCATTCTTGCCACTACAAATAAATTCATCCACATCCCACAGTCCCTTAAAGGCAGTGCTCACTATGATCATTTCATTTCTACACTACGAAATTTGCAACTTAAAAGAGCGTATGCTTCGGCATGTTGGTAATTTATGTTTCGCTTTTTGAGCGCACAAAAGAACAAGGACGAAAAACGACGCGGACACAGCGCTGTGTCCGCGTCATTTTTCGTCCTTGTTCTTTTTTGCGCTCAAAAAGTCAAATTTGCAAGAAATGGATACATAAAACCCGGCTCGTCTCCTCTCTTATGAATCCTGTCCATGTTCCTCTACTTCTATACCGTTGTTTCATTATTGTGTGCTGTAACTACTGCAAACACTATAGTCACCAAATTAGCTTCGATATTTTTTTGGTACAATTACACCACCAATGTATCGTTTCATTTTTCAGCATGTTTGCATTCAATATACTGGCCCCTCCTTTTTTTTTTACATTGCACTAATTTGCTATGTATGTGTCCTCCACTCCGCAATCTTAAACACTCCGACATCTGCAAACCCGTCCGTATCCCAGTCCTCGGTCCTCCTGTAGCGTGACGTCGCATCACTGCGCATTGAGTGCGCGCATTCCTGTGCGACCGATCACGTGGTTCAGCGCCTATATATGGTGCGCCTTCTAATGAACTTGCTTCTTAGTATGCTGTCTGTTGCTCCCGTTATTACACTGGCGATGAGCGTGGGACACACCTCCTTGTACTAGCTCAGTCCAAAAGCAGTATTGTGGACGGTCGGCAGTCGACAGCCACGGAACAGAAACAATGGCAGTCATGGCACGGGATGGTTGAACTCAGCAGCATCACCTTCGGCAAGAGTCAACGCAGTCGTCGGGAGAGCAACCCGATAAGCATCCTGCATCTTTACTGAACAATGGCGCGACTAGGGAAGCTAGACGAGTTCGACGAGAAGGATCAGAATCTTGAATACCATCTGGAACGTACTGAGCACGTCGTCCCCGCGAAGGGCATCAAAGAGGAAAAGAAGCTCGCAGTATTCTTGAACGTGATAGGACCACGAACGCACGAGGAGCTCAAAAGTTTGGTAGTACCCGCTGTTCCTGGAGACAAGTTCTTTTAAAAGGTCACAGTCCTGTTGAATAAACACTATAGCCCACAGTGCTCGGTCATTGCCGAACACTTCAAGTTTAACAAGCGAGCACAAGAGGAACAGGAAAGTATCGAGGACTTCATAGCGGCCTTAAGGAATTTAGCAAGGAAGTGCAATTTCGGTCAGTTTCCGCAAGGCGCGTGGCCAGACAGGATAGTGGCAGGCATAAGGCGCGAAGAAACGCCACTCGCCTTGTTTGCTGAAGAAGATATAACCTTCAAAAAGGCGTGCAAGATAGCCCTGGACAGAGAGCAGGCTGCGCGACAGACAAGGTTACTTTATCCAGAAGGCAAGGAAGCGGCTTTGCATGTCATAGCGATAAGAGGAAAGGGAAGCGAAAATAAATGGAATCTTCGCAAGTTCAAGGAAAACAAACGTGTCTGCGAAAGATGTGGCAAGGCGCATGCGGCTAGTGTTTGCTGGTATAAGAACGCCCAGTGTCCCAGCTGTTCACAAGTCAGCCACCTACAGAAGATGTGTCCAAGTAATCACAGAGAACGCAAGACTGCTAACGTGGTGGACTGCTCCGATAATGACTCTGAACTAGATGTTTAGCATATTATCAATACAGTGCGTTCTGGATGTGAAGTCCATCTAAACGTAGAAGGGCAAGACCTCTGCGTGCAGATTGATACGGGAGCTGCTGTAACACTAATTCCTGAGAATGTGAGGCTGAACGCGTTTCCTCGTGTCAAGTGCGAGCCGTCTCGAGTCACCCTAAAGACTGGGGAACCTGTTCCAGTAAAAGGGCAATGCAACGTTTCCGTTACGATGGGTCAAGAAGCTACTATTGCTGATGGGGCGAAGTTGGCTCGAAAGGCCCAGGCTTGAGTGGAAAAGTGTGCTTGCTATGAATGTAAGCGACCCTAGCAAGGTAGAGGCGGTGAAAGAAAAGTTCCAAGGGGTGTTTTGCAAGCAACCCGGAGAAGTAAAAATTATCAAGCAAGGATAGCCCTAAGCCAGAATTGTACGCCAGTTTTTGGCAACGACAGAAAAGTCCTACGACAGAAAAGTGGAAGGCGAGCTAGAAAGGCTAGAGAAAAGCGGTGTTATACGCCCTGTGAATCGGAGAGATTGGGCTGCGCCAGTAGTGATTCAAAAGAAAGATGGTTCACTGAGACTGTGGGGGACTAAAAAGTCACAATTATTCCTGTCTTAAACACCGACCATTACCCATTGTCTAGGCCGGAAGGTATGTACTACTCTGCAATAGCTGGCGGCAAAGTGTTTTGTGTGTTGGATCTTTAGGCCCCGTATCAGCAGATTCCGCTTACTGCCGAGTCCCGGCCACTACAAACCATTAAGACGCACAGGGGGCTGTTCCGAGTTCCAGTGCTTACCATTTGGGTTAGCCAGCGCGCGAGCCATATGTCAGTCTTTCATGGATGAGGTGCTCAAGGGCATACCTCGCGGAGGATGTTACATAGATGACGTCATTGTGTCGGGGTAAAGACGTCGCCGACAGCGGCGTAGCCAGGAATTTTGTTCGGGGGGGGGGCTCACGTTGCAGCGCGACCTCCTCATTGAATTTTTAGAACGACTAAGTATATGAATAACATTTATTTATTTATTTATTTATTTATTTGTTCATTTATTTATTTATTTATTTATTTATTTATTTATTTATTTATTTATTAATTATATCCTCAAAGGTCCCATATGGGACTTTACATGAGGGGTGGGCGTCATAAAATGGCGGTATCGATGAAGGTGTATGTTAGGATGTGGTTGAGTCTGCTTCCTGGATGGCATTTTTGAAGCGCGCAAAATCGCGGATGACTGCTGCTTCGTTCGGAAGGTCATTCCAGTCTCGGGTGGTGCGCAAAAAGAAGGGCTGCTGAAATGAGGTGGTGTGGGCACATGGCGGAATCACAGCATTTGGATGACTTGTGCGATGACCTCGATGGACCGGCTGGATGAGGTGGTTGTCACGCGGGGTTGAATAAAAGAATCTGTGAAAAAGGCAGAGACGTGCAATACGACGACGAAGAGCGAGGGTAGAAAGATTTAACTGGGATTTGAGGGCGGAGACGCTCGAGTAGCGGGAATAATCTGAAACAATGAATCTGGTTGCTCGGTTCTGTACTGACTCAAGTATTTCGATATGATTAGTTTGGTGGGGGCCAAAGACAGCAGCTGCATACTCAAGTTTTGGTCTGACAATGGTGTTATAAGCGAGTAGTTTAACGGAAGGTGGTGTCATGGAAATGCTACGGCGTGTGTACCCGAGAGCGCGGTTATCGGAGTGAATTATGTGATTTATATGGTCGCCCCAAGATAGGTTACTCGAAAGATGGACACGCAGGTATTTAATCGAGTCAGTAGCAGCTATATGACAGTTGTTGATTGTGTAAGTAGCCGGCGTGTGGTTTCGGCGACGATGGAAAGAAATTAGTAATGTTTTTTTTCGCATTAAGGGACATCAACCAGGTGGTACACCACTGCTGAATGCGTGGGAGGTCATGCTGTATATAGAGGAGACATCGGTGCGGTTATTTATAAGGCGGTAGAGGACACAATCATCAGCAAAAAGACGGATGTTAGATTCAACGGAAAGCGGAATATCGTTAATGTATATTAGGAATAAAAGAGGCCCTAGGACGATACCCTGGGGCACGCTGGACAAGACATGCGAGAGGTCGGAGGAGTGATCATTAACATGCACGAATTGTTTACGGTTTGTTAGGAATGCTTAAATCCAGTTAAAAACATGCCGATGAAGGTTTAGACGCGAGGTTTTTTGAAGGAGACGGGAGTGGGGTACCATATCGAAGGCTTTTTCAAAATCTAACAACAGTGTGTCAATTGGGATGTTACGGTCCATATGAAGGTGAATGTCGTGCAGGAATAATGTTAGTTGGGTCTCGCATGAGTGATCTTTACGAAAGCCATGTTGGTTTGGGTGAAAGACGTTTACGGATGATAAAAATGTAGCAACATGAGAAAAGATGACGTGTTCCATGATCTTTGAACAAACACTAGTGAGCGAGATTGGTCGGTAGTAACGTGCAAATGAGCGGTCACCTTTCTTGAAGAACGGAAAGACCTTCCCAACTCTCCAGTCTAATGGGACTTCACCTGTGTCGGGTGACTGCTGAAAAATGATTGACAATATGGAACTACATACATGTTTAGTATTTTTCAGAATTTTGGCGTTTATGCCATCTATACCGCATGACGAAGAGTTCTTTAATTGGTTAATAACTTTTACAATTCCCTCTGAATTGAATACAATCTTTGGCATTGGCGGAAAAGCAAAATGCGGAAAATCAGGAAGTTCGTTGTTAGGTTCGTTAGTAAAGACGGAACAAAATGCAGAGTTGACGGATGGAACGTCGCAGTCGGCAACGGGGGATCCAGAAGTGTCACAAAGAGAGACTGTGGTTTTGTCGTCCGGTTTCATAATTTTCCAAAAGCGGCGTGGGTATGTACATGTATTACCATGTACATACATTTATTCATCAGATTACAAATTGTCACTGGTATTACCATTAATATGTATTACCAGTGACAATTTGTATTAGATGCTGCAAATCACTTCTTGAATGCTGCCCTCTGTTAAGAACGAGTAAGAAATGTGTTTTTTCGTAAAAATATTATGTTGGCATGCCCGCAAAATCTTTCCAGGAATAACTGTCTTCAATCTTTTCAATATTTGTGTTTGTGTGTGTGTGTAACAGGTACGGCAAATATCACGTAAACTTCGAACTGCATCAGCTTTGAACTGAAGAGGTGCCCGATAACAAAAAAATGAAGTCCACGAAATAACCAGGATTTTAATGCAGATTGTTTACGCAAAATGTTAATCTTTTTGCACAAATGATGCGGCCAGGGAAAAGCAAGAATGGGAAAGTACACCTCGAATACGGGCAAAATATAAGTCACCGGAAACAGTGCGCAGTATGCTTACGCAAAACTTCACAAATGTACATTTAAATATGCAATCAATAAACGGAACTAAGCAATGATCACTATACATAATGGCCAACTGATATGTCCTTGGGCCAAGCTGCTGTCTCGGACGCACCATGTAAACAGAACTATAAAGGAAGAGCGCAGAAATAACGAAAGAAACTACTTCAAAACTGTTTTACAAGTGCGAACCACTATTGTACACTCAATTTAAAGGAAGGTTGCCGCTTCTAGTTCAAAAAGCAATGAAGAACAAAAACGACAAATGAAAGTAACAAACAATGCTGTTAGTACGGCTTCTCAATAGTTGAATTTGTTTGGTAACGCCGCGTATGCCGACCTCTCAGTGAACAAGGTGAAGCTGTCGATTGGCTGGTAATGTCCACCTGATGCCCGTATTCTTATGTTTATATTAGGTCACAGTGTTAACTGCTAAAAGGTACAAAATCCTCACGGCTTTAAAAGGTGGTGAACAATAATATTGCGTCAGAATTACGGGCTCATTGACCTGAACTCTGCAACAGTAGTGTCTTTTCCTTTCGTTTGCGCTGATTTTTGTCCTGCTCGGTATCAAAGGACAACGTTGACCCGGCGAGGAAGCTTAGCGAAGCGGTCAATGACTTCCGACACGCTGATGTCGACATTTCTGTGGGCGTACAGAAGTGCCTGGCCAACCATGCGTTCCTCAGACATCGTGGAGCGTAAGTAGTTCTTAAGTAACCTCATGCTTGAAAACTTTCCCTCTGCGCTGGCAGTGGTCACTGGAAGGGTGACTAGAATCCGGAGTAGCTTGTACACATTCGCACAGAACCTGCTGTCGCAATGAGAGAGGGCATCGGTTCCTGTACCGGGGCTCTGGTTTGCTGCTTTGTTCGCCCACTTTGTCCACCATAGTCGCAGTTCTCCAAAACTAGCCCTCGTTTCGACGTCATGCGCAAAAACGCTCAGGAGATTTTCTGCTCCTTTCTCCCGATCATCTTGCATTGGTGGTATTGCGGATGATACAATTAATGAAAAGTCCTCTAGAAGTGTCCTGTGCTGTTCGAACCGTTGGTTTAACTGGGCTAGTACGTGGTTCATGAACGGAATGAACAGGGTTCTGCGAAAATATTCTTCCGCACTTTCGAATGCATTGCTCCCAAGGTTTTGCTTCCGGACACCGGCTCGACGGCTGGTGATCTCCACATTCAGTTTTTCTGCCAATGCCTGCATTTGTGCAAATATTTTTGAGAAAGAAACATTCGTGTTCTTGCGGTCACTTTCAATTGTCTGCTGTATCACTTCTATGTCGTCAATGGCAGCGCTCATGTCGATACTCCTCGTCTGCAGCTTATTTGACAGTGGCAAAGTCAGAACACGTGTTCCGTCACATGCAGGCTTACAAGGAACGCTGGTGAAAAGAGTGCCAACGTTAGACTGTTTGCCTGCACTGGACTTTCGCCATTTCCGTTAAACTTAGTCTCCTCTAGTGCTGCGATCAACGGCTGAAAGAGGCTCACAAATGAAAGCACTGCATCGTGCTTCTCGGCCCAGCGCGTTTCGCATAGTCCCAAAAGGCGCTGCCTTGTATATAGACTCAGGACAGCTCAAACTTATCATTTTTCGCAAAACGTGTGAGCGGCTAGAAGATTTACGGAAAAAGGCTGACGTCGCCTTCAGAGTCCCAAAACAGTTTCGAATGTCTGTGATGGAGCATGTCGCACACACAACTAGATAAAGGGAGTGACACGCGCAGAGTGCGGCTGGATATTTCTCACGGACAGCAGCTTGAACACCATTCGTTTTGTCGGCCATCGAACTTGCACCACCGTAGCCTTGACCACGGAGATGCTGCATGTTAATTCCCATTTCTATAAGGAGCCTTATGATGGTGTCGGCGAGGGCCCGGCCATTTGGTCGTGAA
The DNA here is from genome assembly GCF_013339695.2 of Rhipicephalus sanguineus. Taxonomy (NCBI): domain Eukaryota; kingdom Metazoa; phylum Arthropoda; class Arachnida; order Ixodida; family Ixodidae; genus Rhipicephalus; species Rhipicephalus sanguineus. Next base: position 18,508,851 of record NC_051182.1, on the reverse strand, counting down.
TTGGCACAAAGCCTAAGAACACTTCTTCGATTCCGTTCGCATCCTTATTAAGGTACCTTGCACAAACAGTAAGCTGCTCGATACCCGCAACATCCGTCGTTTCATCAGCAAGTACGGAGAAGCAGCCTGCAGCGTTTACTTTTGCGACTAGGCTTTCCTTGATGATTGCAGCAGAGATTTCTATAATGTGGTTTTGTACATATAAACTAAAATATGAGGCCTTATTTGGGCAACTTTCCAAATGCTTTTTTTTTATCTGTGTCGCCACAATCCGCGCGCATGCGAAGCAGCTCTTTGAAGTTGCCTGTATTTGTAGAGGAGGCTGTGCTTGAATCCATGGGACCACTGTCTCTACGAGGGCGTTCAATAAAGATTTCCCCTGACTCACTTCTCTTTATTGCAGGATGCTGAAACTGCGCACTGTGTATTGACATAGGTCACTGTAGGTCACGTGCCAAATTGCAACTCTGAACTAATAACGGTCTGTCTTTTAGAGGTGCTGAAGTAGTGTGAGGTGTGATAATGAATGCAGTGGAACACAGAGCAGCCGCCATGTTACTCTACTTGAAAGGCCGCACTCCAAGGGAGACGTTCGATGATATAAAAGAGGTTTATGGGGAGGATTCCCCATCATATGATGTAGTGAAGAACTGGCATTGTCAATTCAAATACGGTAGGACTTCGGTGGAAACGGCTCCGATTGCAGGGCTACCCCACTCCGCTATCGATTAACACACCATCCAGCAAGTGGAGGCCGCCATTTTGGAAAAGCGCCGCGTAACCGTTCGAGACCTAGCCCAAAATGTCAAGATTAGTGTGGGGTCTATGGAAAAAAATCATTCAGGGCCATCTTCATATGCGTAAGGTATCCGCACGCTGGGTTCCCCGGCTGCTCACACATTTCCAAAAGCAGGAATGAGTCAAATGCTCCCAGGCTCTTTTGACCACGTGCCATGGAAACCAGCAGGACTTTTTCAACAGACTGATTACACAGGATGAATGCTGTGTCCATCACTGTGATCCGGAGACTAAAGTCCAGTCGATGCCATTGGAAGCACTTGGAGTCACCGCCTCCAAAGAAGACACGCACCCAGCCCTCAGCGGGCAACGTCATGCTCACAGTCCTTTAAGACCATCACGGAGTAGTCTTGATGGATTTCCTAGGAAAGGGTGCCACGATTACTGGGGCATACTATGCTTCACTGCTGCGGAAATTGCGGGAGGCCATCAAAAGCAAGAGACGTCGCATGCTCACCAAAGGTGTCCGCCTTCTGCAAGACAATGGCCCAGTTCACAACTCACATGTTGCCCAGATGGAAGCACGCTCCTGCCGCTTTGAAATTTTATCGCATCCCGCTTATTCACCCGACCTCGCACCACCGGACTTCCACCTCTTTCCAACAATGAAGTCATATTTGAAGGGCAAGTATTTTCCAGATGATGAGACTCTGATTTCTGAAGTCACAACGTGGTTTTTGGAGCAACCTGTCGACTTCTACAAGCGAGGTGTTTACAGTTGCATAAAAAGAAGGGAGAAGTGTGTGTCGCTGGCTGGCACTTATGTGGAGAAGGACTGATAAATGTGTAAAGTTTCCTTGCTCTCCGTCCACAGGAAGTTGGTCCGGGGAAATCTTTATTGAACGCCCCTCGTATGTCCACGGAGAGCCACACCTTGCCACCCGCAAAAGAGAACTGTCTCAACAATAGGCTGTAACTTCCTTCGGATCTCTCTTATTTGAATTTGCCTGCCATGGTCCAGCTGATCAACAACACTGGGCACACATCCTGAGAAGGTTTGAAGAAAACTATCGGCTACCAGATGAGCGTCAGTGTGATATTTAGTGACTTCATGTGCACCGAAGACTTCGAGGGCGTGCTTCCACTTTTGAAATGGATTGGATACGAGGGCCTTAGTGCGCGCATGTTGGCCCTTGCCAATCTCACTTCTGCTAAAAAGGACACACACTCGGCAAAACGCACCCTCTTGAAGCGCTGAGAAGCTAAGCCATCGGTACCTGTCCAGCCAAGCCACGTAAACATTCGTTTCTGCCAAGGGCGTCCGCAGAACTTTTTCCAGGGGGGTGCATCAGCAGTGGGTGGGGGAGGGGGAGGGGGGCATACAGCATAGGTAGCTTTTGTTTCATTGCCGTGACATGACCGGCAAGATTAGTCCATAGCAGTATGTAACGTGCAAAGTTGGCTGGTAATCCTGAATGTTGTTTCACGCGGATATGCGGGACTCGAGTGTGCTAATCAAGCTGTGTAGCTTACTGCTACTGCATAGAAAATTATTATCCGAAATTCCAAGGGGGGGCACCTGCCCCCCCTTGCACCCCCCTCCGGACGCCCATGGTTTCTGCTTAAAATCGTTCATAGACTTAAACATATAGCATGGCGGAGGAATCCAAGGAGAAGCTAGCAGTTGATGTTTTGTGTCATCATCCACTTTTGAGCCATCTGTGTAGAGCCCGATATCAAACTTGCTTCTGCTAACATTTTGAGGGTCATAAAAAGATAAATAATTAAATAAATGATAATCAGGCTGAAGCCCAATAAATCCCACCACCCGGGTGACGCCGCTGGTTGGTGGTGTATGAGAGCACGAAAAATTTCGGGGGGGGCTGAAGCCCCATAAGCCCCCCCCCCCCCCCTGGCTACGCCCCTGGTCGCCGACTATAAAAAAAAACATTTGAACTAGCACTGCACCAGCTTAGTGACAACAACGTGCCGTTGAAAGAGGAAAAGTGCCGTTTTTTTTTTCAAAGCACTGTGACTTATCTAGGACAGACTGTGTGCGCTGAAAGTATATATCCTACAGAGTAAACAATAAAGGCGATCACAGAAGCTCCAGAGCCCACTTTCCCAACAGAGCTAATTGCTTATCTGGGCATGTTAACCTTTTACGCAAAGTGCTTAAGTAACCTTGCCTGCGTGGCAGAGCCATTGTGCAGTGTGTTGCGCAAGGGCGAAAAGTGGTCGCGGACACGGGAGTGTAGCGAAGCTTTTGCTTCTACGAAACTGTTACTTGTCAAGAGTAATGTACTCACTTTTTACGATGGGGCGAAACCAACTGCTATGTCATGTGATGCTTCGTTGTATGGATTGGGTGATGTCACTTTTCGTGAGACCGCAGAGGGACACGAGAGGCCAGTGGCGTTTGCATCTGGAACACCTACATCAGCAGAGAAAAACTATGCTCAGTGCGAGGGCGAAGGATTAGCACTGATGTTTGGCTTTAAAAATTCCACCGCTACTTCTATGGACAAGAGTTCCCTCTTAATACAGATGATCAGCCACTGCTCTGAATAATAGGCCACGGCAAGCCTGTGCCTGCGCTTGCTGCAGCTGGCATGCAAAGAGGGTCAATTACCCTGGCAGCGTAGAAATATAAACTAAAATACAGAAAGGGAAGGAATGGTGAAGTGACTGACGCTCTGTCTGGGCTTCCACGGCCTGATGTAGAGGCCGACGAACGTTCCGAGCCTCTTGTGCCATGTGACAGCATGTCGCTCAAATTGGATGACGTGGCGCGAGCCACAAGACGTAATCTCACCTTGTCTCGCATTTGCTTGTTATAAAATAACAAGGAAATGAACAGAAAAGTGAACCCCGCAACTGTCTCTATCAAAGTAGGACACCACAGCAGTAGTTCACACGGAAGGGGATAAAGAGGGATTAAAAGAAATAGAAAGAACAGACGAGACCGGTTACAGAGAATCGCGGACGGCGAACCGATCCGCGAGAGCCTCTCTGAGCGAATCTCCATCATACTGGTGAGTGATAACGGACCGCAATTCATTTCCGAAGAGTTCGCGGCATTCTTGAGTGTGAACGGTGCAAGGCACGTCAGGACGCTACCGTATCACGTGGCTTCTAACGGAGCGGCTGAGAGTTTAGGGCAGACTACCTGCGGGTCAGCAGTCGAGCACCGTAACCACTAGACCACCCTGGCGGGTCACCAGCGGAAACGTTAATAAAACCAATGCTATATATATATATATATATATATATATATATATATATATATATATATATACTTGCTATGAGTAATCAGTCGACTTGATTTCAAGTACGTGCACGAAAACAACAGCAAGATCAACTAATGGCGTCTTACTCTAGCGTACATTGCCAGGAATGGTGCTGCGTAACACTTGTCGAAACATCAGTGACAAAATATTACAGAAATGTGGCAGAGACCGATAACACAAAGAACAACAAAAAAACAATTCTTTAAAATTGAAGACTTTAGCCGCTCCTGTAACACTGACTCTTCTCTTACAGTCCATGCCAAAGAAGGAAAAAATGATTCGTCTCGTGTAATTCCGCTATAGGGAACCTAAGCTCAACTTTGGGAGCGACGCTCGCGTGGCTGAGCTATGCGTTACGGGGTTCAGACGCTGCCCGCGAAGGCGGTCTGTCGCCGGATTTGCCAGCGGCGGCGGCAAGGACACGTGCGCGCATGCGCTCCTCATTCGGCCCGAGCACTGCTAGTCACCAGTAGTTGCATTGTGACGCACCACAGATGCAATCCGAGAGCTCTGCGCGTGCGCGGAAGCGGCGCGGCAGTGTTGTGGCCGTGGTTGCCCCCAGTTGCGATAAGAGCAGTGGCGCCGCTCGACGTTGCTTTGGAAGTCTATAGCAGCCTGCATTTGGGTGTACGCAGTTTTAGCCCTGCTCTTGCACACACCGGACAAACTCAACACATTTGTGAAGATGTTCGTAGAATCTGGCAGTGTTCACCATGTTCACCAGCATCACTTCAACCTCCGCGGTGCGTATACATACGACGCCTAATAAAACCGGGACGTCTTATAAAAAGCCACACAACAAATTACCTCAGTTCACACCCGACCGACGATCGGCGCCCACCGTTCCCTGTTGGGGCAGGAACGACCCGGTGTCGAGCCGCAATACCAGACAGCCCGACATTTGTGGCCCATGGCCAACCGGCTCCCTGAGCCGTGACTCCAAGGATCAGAGAGATAGAAGCTAAAACTCGGACCACATACGTGGCTGCCGCACTCACCCGCTTCGGACTTGCCGACAATCCATGTGTTGTAGGCCTTGCTTTCTTAGGATGCGGACCACATGGCTCTCGTACCAGGAACTCAACGAAGTCCTTAAAAAGAAACACAGCGTGCGTCTGCGCACGCTGTGTTTATATATATATATATATATATATATATATATATATATATATATATATATATATATATATATATATATATATATACAAAAGACGCTTGACTATAGCTTGCGCAGTCAATCTTTAATTAATTAAAAAAAACGAAAAAGAAAAACCCCCACTTTCCCTGGATATCGCGTGACATACTACACCTGTCGCGTCGTGTGACTAGACTGCGGCGTTTAAAGGGAAACGGTGACCCCCTTAAAAAACAGGAATTTAACCTCGCCAAAGAAGAACTTCGGATCAAAATTAATTCCTCGAAAGACTTCTATTTCAAAGTTACGTTGCAAGATCTAATGAAAAGCAACCCTAAAAAATTTTGGGCATCTATTTTACCCACATCAGCTGCCACAAATACAGTTGTTATAAATAACGTCCCATGTAGTGACCCCTCAACCATTTCCAACGCGTTCAACGAATACTTCCAATCGGTATTCACTACTGACAACTTGCAGACCCCCAGCTTTCAACATGGTTCAAATAAATCAGTCGGTGACATTTCCGTGTCTCTCGACGGTGTCATGAACCTAATTTTGCGCTTGGGAATTAAGAAATCCCTTGGTCCTGATGGCATTCCTAATATTTTTCTTCTTAGATATTGTGAGTGGACGAGCCGCTACTTGACCGTAATTTTTCAAAAGTCCTTAAGCACCTCAACTTTTCCTTCAACTTGGAAATTAGCTAAAATTCTTCCTATGCATAAATCTGGCAGCAAGCAGTCTCCATTAAACTATCGCCCGATTTCATTAACGTCACAATCATGCAAACTTTTAGAACACATAATCTTTAAGCATATCATGGGATTTCTTGAAAATAATAACATCCTAAGTGATGCCCAGCATGGTTTTCGCCAAGGTTTTAGTACAATAACCCAGCTTGTAGAATTCTCGCACGACATTTCGCACGCTCTAGACTCTGGTTACCAAATTGATGCAATTTTTATCGACTTTTCAAAGGCATTCGACACTGTTACACATTCTAAACTTCTGCATAAACTTCACGCTATTCTTAACAATTATTCCTTAGTTGACTGGATTGCTAGCTTTTTAAACAACCGTTCTCAGTTTGTTTCTTTTAATTCCTCAAACTCGTCTGTTGTGAATGTATCATCCGGAGTCCCCCAAGGTTCGGTCCTGGGACCACTTTTGTTTTTATTGTACATAAATGATTTGCCCAATTATGTGTCTGCGAAAATCCGCCTTATACGCTGATGACTGTGTACTATATAATGTAATTAATACCAATGATGACCACATTTTACTTAATGATTGTTTTGCACAGTTTTGCAGATGGTGCGCCACATGGCAAATGAACATAAACTTTGTTAAAACAGTCGCTCTTTCCTTCTGTAAACGCAGCTCCGTTTCTTTGTTCGGTTACTCTTTCAATGGCTCCTCTCTGTCACGTGTGTCCGATTATAAGTACTTAGGCCTCATCTTCACACCCAATATGTCTTGGTGTAAACATATCGAATACACTTGCAATAAAGCTTTAAAGAAACTGGGCTACCTAAATCGTACATTGAAAGATGCTCCACGCGAAACAAAATTGCTAACGTATAAATCGCTCATTCGTCCCATCCTCGAATATGCCTGCCCCGTATGGAACCCTCATAAAAAATCGGACATCACCACATTAGAATCCGTTCAGAAGAAAACCATCCGTTTCATTTTCCGCCGTTACGACTGGAATTTCTCGCCCTCCTCTCACCTTGCTACGCTAGGTCTACAAACCTTGTCCGAGCGACGCGATCTCGAATGCTTCAAGTTGCTCCGTATTCTTGTTAATACCCCACGCTACACGTTATCTAACGAATATCTGTCTCCTGATAAACTGAAACCCACAAGGAATAGCCACACACTCAATCTGACACCGTTCCATCCACGTACTAACCTATTTAAATTCAGCTTCTTTCCGCACACTATAGAAAAATGGAATCTATTGCCTGGGTCAACTAGATCATTGCCTTTAGAAGATTTCTTGCATGAATGTATTGATTCGCGATTTGTTCATTAAGAGTTGTAATTTGTATTTGCATGAATGTATTTATTTGCGATTTGTTTATTAAGAGTGTATTCTTGTTTGTTTGTTGCTAGGTGTTGTATTCTTGTGTGTGCTGATGTACAGAAAACCCACTCCTGCGATAGCCCTAATTGGGCTGCAGTTTGTAAAAATAAAATAAATAAAATAAATTAGTATAAAAGCGGATAGCGAACACTGCAACCACACTTGGCGTTGCGCGGCAGGACGCTTGCTTAAGCTTTTTTTCCAAACCAGTTTGATTCAATGACGTACACATGTGATAGAATACTTGACTGTCATGCAGAATTCCTGGGTTCGATTCCGGCTTGAGCTGTGATTTTTACTGTTTGCTTACATCGGGTTTTTTCGCTCATAGACAACGCCGTAGACGCCGGCACCACCGAATTTTCTGCGACACCGGATCCTCAAAATTATCGCCTTAAGATTTCCAAAGTCTATTCTCACCATACCTTGATTTCCCGTAACTGTGAATCACCTGCGTGGCACATAGCCGCATTCCACGGGTTGAGTTGTGCGGGTTTGTGCCACACGTGACTGGAGGAAACGGCTTCATGACGTACACGACAGGCAAATCACGTTATTATTCTCACAACGCGTGAATGGGGTTCGTAATATGCTCATGCCCTTCTGTGGCAATTTTGGCATGCACCAAGATAAGCAGACCGAAACAAGAACCATATGCAAGAACGCTCAGACGTAGGCGCCTAAATAGATAGATAGATAGAAATGGTCCAATTATCTGTTGTTCGCTAAGAAATGCTGCGCATTCAAAACGAAAGAAGGGAATTTTTTAAGGGCTCATTTTTCGTTGTTCGATTATTTAGAACTAACAGACAATCAGGCCAAGGAAAGTAAAGCATTTAAAAGAAATTCGGTGTTCCCGCACAAGTCTCCTTTTGGGCATGTGCTTAGAAGTCATAATGTACATAATTGTGAAACCTTTGGGAGTCAGTGAGGAAGTTCAGAATAGCACGCTGAATATCATACTGTCAAAAATGAAAAAGAACGGGCAAAACAGGTTACGTAGAAAAGAAAGAAACAAAGTAATGCACGAAAGAAGTAAGCACAACGCATCTATTACGTTTCAGGAAGCTTATTTCTCACAGATTCGAGGGGGTGACGGGCAGAGAATCCGACACCCATCGGCACACTAAACACGCGTAATCCCATCCATCCTGCGGGGCAGCTGCTTTCCCACGCGAACTGAGGCTGATTCTTCTTTTGAAAGACACGGGAGTTGCATGCGCTGAAGGCGCACTGTGAGGGAAGATGAACCCGACAACGATCTGTTCCGGCAACGACAGCATGCCGCTCCATTGTCATCACTGTCATTTAATGCGCGAATAGAGCGCGATATGTCTCTGAGATAAGAGATCGGGGACAGCCGAGACGAGCAGCAAGATAAGAGAAAGTTGTGCGAGTATTTACGGCAATGGCGAGAAGTATTTTGTAGTGAAGAGGAAGCTGTCAACACTACCCATCCTGACTCGGTGGCGAGTGACACGTATATGCAGTGCATCTGAGGCGTCAACCGTCTAGCGCAGCGCTCTTTTGGTCCAGCTTATAGAAGTATGATTTATATATGCCCCCCCCCCCCTAGAAGCTTCGAATTGAATTGAATCCAATAAAAGCCATCTTCTACCAATGGAGTCCGTGTTTGTGAGATTCCTTCATCAGCGCTCGTCGAGGTTTGTCTCCAACAGGATGACACCATGGCATTTGACATTCCTCTTAGATTTCTGCAAGCACACCACGCACGAGTGATCATGCGTGAGCTAATTGTATGTACGTTAGAAGTTTAATTTATTATGCGAAAGCTTTATATGACTCACTCATGCAATGGAAAAAAATTACCGTCACAGTATATATATAGTTTGAAGAAGTTAGATAGCTGGGCCAGTTGGCTTACTTCCATTGATATATATATATATATATATATATATATATATATATATATATATATATATATATATATATATATATATTGTTGTCGGAGTGAACTCGACGGTACCGAATATCGGATAACGTCACACGAGCATACTAAATATATCAGCGCAAGAAGGACGGAACGCACAGAGAACTAAGAACAAAGGACGCGCGCTCGTCCACAGCGTTCGGACACAGGATGCAGAGCTCGCCCTGTGTCCTTCTTTCTCTGAGCGTTCCGTTGTTTTCGTACTAGTACTTTGAGAATGCACCGATTCCAACTCACCCATCTTTATACCTTACGTCATGCGAGATGTGAAGATGTGACGTCATTATGACGTCCCAGATCGCCGATATGTTTGGCATCTTAATTAAACAGATGTCATCGCGGCTTGGTCAAATGTGGGCAGATGCCAGAGCTAGTGCAGCACCACGTGAGGCGCAAAAGCTTCGGAAAGGGAGGGAGGGGTGATACAAAGGACTGAGAAGATGGCTTACGCCTTCGAGTCGTCAAAGGTGAATGCATCAAAGGTGATGCGTCAGGTGATGCGTCAAAGGTGAATGCAATCCTGTAAGTTTTTTAGCGTGTTTGTGCTTCTTAAGCTGTGCGCGAATTCAACATATTTATCCACTCGACGGCAGCGACATATTTATAAACTTACAACACTTTGTTGAATAAGTACTGCTCTAAGCTGTTTAGGCAGCCGTAATTCGTGCGGCCTATCCGGTGTGGCCTGCCCTGGATGGCCTATCAGGTATGTGCCACAGAAATTGTGTTAGAGTTGTAGTAGGAAATATCTGGAAAGACTGGGATACGCGAGACATATTAATAACAAATGGTTGCTCATTGAGCGAGACAAACTGTTTAAAGCAGAAAAAGCTAGAGTGGAAAGGTGGGAGCGAACGTCACAAGCTTCCAAGTAAATCAGGAAACGAACAAAAATATCAATTCGCAAGTTCTCCTAAACCGAGGAATTAACAGTCGGGCTGAATACAAAGATGCGAAAGATAATCATTAAAAATTGGGGGACGCTTGAGCTTCGCCATTACGAGTTGAACGCGATAGCGATATCCTGCCCCTGGTGAGTGCTTCGACCACTACGTGTGTGTAACAACTTGGTGTAACAAATTGAGCGCACTAAGGTGTATGCCTTATGTAATGGGTAGCATGCTTTAAACCATGAGCAATTATGCGCGAGAAACTTTTTCGAAGTTGCGATGCACCCACTATATGGTCTTAAGGGAGTACACGCGCAGTAATATGTTTGCCTTCTGTAATGGGTGGCTGGCTTTAAACCACCAAGCCTTTATGATATTCCCATGGTGTGACGCCCGATGACAATGCACACTTGTACCACACAATATTACTGCGATATTACATATCGTCCTGTGACACCTGTATACAGGACGCGTATGTTTGTGAAGCATGAAAGTTACTTTCAGTGCAGTTCCAAGCATCGGCGTCGCTGTGTGGTAGAACATCTGCTTGCCACACAGACGGCCTGGGTTCGATTGTGACTGGGACCCAGCACTTATACTATTTATTTTAAATGCGAAGCATTTCTTAGCGAACCTCTGGCACTTTGGGCGTTTCTATCTACGTATCTATCTATCTATCTATCTAGCCGCGTACGTCTGGGCGCCCTCCTGGTCGTCCCCATAAGTTGTAATATACCAAGATTTGCACGGCATAGGGCGAGTGTATGACGAACACGATTCACTGTTCGTGACATGAATAGCGCAAAATACCTGTCGCGTACGTCATGAAACCCTTTCCCCCAGTAACGTGTGGCACATACCCCTATACCAGAGTTCATGTTACGCGGGTATGTGCCACAGGTGATAACATAGTCTCATTCAACGCAGTAACCACGAACATACACATTCACACGGAAGGAAAGTAATAATAGTAATTGTTGGGGTTCTACGTCCCAAAACCACAATATGAGAGACGCCGTAGTGAAGGGCTACGGAAAGTTTCACCATCTGGTATTCTTTAACGTGCACTGACATGACACAGTATACGGGCTTGTATCATTTCGACTCCATCAGAATGCGACCGCCGTGGCCGGGATCGAACCCGCAACCTTCGGGTCAACAGCCGAGCACCGTAACCACTACACCACAGCGGCGGACGCAAGGAAAGTTAGGGAACTGAAGACAGAGCATCCCTGGAAGACGCTAGGCTACGATCCACTCGTCCACGCGGTACGTAACGTCGACCACGTGGATTACGCAAAAACAGGGGGTAATGCTTCCTACAATAACTCTGCCGAGAGGACCATGTCCCTCATGATTACCAATGGCTTCAGCATTGATTTATGAAACGCAACAACGCCTGGTTCTTAGACGGCATAAAAGACGGCTTGGACGTAGATAGGGCATCACAAGACCTCGGTGCCACGTCCAGGACAGGAGGCATCATAGATCATTTTTTCGCAAGATATCTGCGGTTACAACCAGCTCTACTATACCTCGCATTTCACTACACTTATAGCGTTTGTAGCCGCGATCACGAACGGATCAGATAACAAGTCCTGTCCAACTGCTGGTGCTCCCTGATCACGGTGATGATGACGTTATTCAGGAACTGCCAAGCACCCCTTCCACACATGCACAGCGGTTCGTGAAACGTGAGTGAGTTCTCCGTCATAACGGTTAAGTATGAGCATAACAACTGTAACGCAACTGCAGTCTGCAACTGTCATTATAACGTACGTGCAGTGTGCCTGCTCGTGCCACTCGGCTGTGTATATATCTAGGGAAACTTTTCTGAATAAAAATTAGTTGCAAGTAGCGCCTGTCCTGTGCATCTGTGTTCATTATTAAATTCTAATTTCGCGCTGCTCAGCATTGAAGAATGTAAGCACTACATATCAGCTTACTGCGTCTGGTGTTGGTGACACCTATGTTGCTGTTGGCATCGTTAAGCAACTGTAAACAACTGGTTATATAACACATGTTCGACTCTTCAAAATATGTGTGTGCGTATACCGTTTGCACATTTCTCTAGTGTCATTCCGCAAAGTTTCGCTCAACGTGAAAAATTGCAACACAGCCACCTTCCTGCGCATGCGAATACGTGGGATCTGCCACTTTTTATTTGCAGCTTTCTCGATTTCTCGGTCACGAACAAGGTGATGATTTTTCGCTCACAACCAACGACACCGACGCCGACCCCGGAATTTCTGCGAAATGAGCTCTTTCACGCTATCGCGTTAAAACCCCAGCGAAAGAGCAAAAGTTCGTGATCGGCAACCAACCTCTGGAGTGTGCACAAGTTTATGTATACCTAGGGCAATTATTGACAGGGTAGTCTACTTACGAAAAGGAAATCCGCCGAAGAATAAATATGGGCTGGAGAGCTTGAGGCAGATATTCCGAAATGGCTGGCAATCTACCGCTGTCCCTAAAGCAAAAAGTGTACAGTCACTCTGTGCTTCCAGCACTACCATATGGGCGTAAACATGGATGATAACAAACTCGAGAAGAATTTAAGAACTGCGCCGCGGGCGATGGAACGAGAGATGTTAGACTTAACATGAAGAGACAATAATTGAGCACAAGGACGGGATTAGAGAACAAATACAGGTAGCTGGCATTCTAGCTGACATTAAGAAGAAAAACTCGTCCTGGACATTCCACGTAATGCGAAGGACAGACAACCGTTACCCAGTTAGAGCTACAGTACGGATACCAAAGGATGGTAGCCGTAGCCGAGGACGGCTGAGGGCAAGATGGAATGACGAATTCAGAAAGACAGCAGGAATAAAAATTGGGAGCCGCTTAAGCTTCGCCTTTAAGAGTTGAACGCGATAGCGATATCCTGCCCCTAGTGCGCACTTCAAACACTACGAGTGTTTAACAGAATGCGCGCACTAAAGTGTGTGCCTTATGTAATGGGGAGCATGCTTTAAAGCAGAAACTTTTTCGAAGTTGCGATGCACCCACTACATGGCCTTAAGGGAATACGCGCAGTGATGTGTGTGTCTTTTGTAATGGGTGGCTTTCTTAAACCACCAAGTCGTTAGGATATTGACATGGTGTGACGCCCGATGGCAATGTACGCTTGTACCACGCAATATTGCTGCGATATTACATCTCGTACTGTGACACCTGCATACAGGACGCGTATTTTATGGAAGCATGAAAGTTACTTTCAGTGCAGCTCCAAGCAGAGGCGTGGCTGTGTGGTAGAACACCTGCTTGCCACTCAAACGGCCTGGGTTCGATTCTCACTCGGACCCACCATTTTTATTATTTATTTTATTTGCAGCTTTTTCGATTTTTCGGTTACGGACAAGATGATGATTTTTCGCTCACAACCAACGGTGCCGACGCCGACGGCGGAATTTCTGCAATACGAGCACTTTAACGCTATCGCGTTAAAATGAAATCAGCTCGGATGGGGTAACTTGGAGATCATTGGGAGATGCCCTCGTCCTGTAGTCGACATAGAAATAGGCCTAACATTATGGTGAGATGACTCTTCGTCACTCATTTATCGAAAATGCCAACAGCGCCATTCAAAACATGGAACTTAGGAACGTAAGCCACTTAAAAGTAGCAGTGTAACCACACCCTGGTTGTTCGGACACAGCATGGCTCGGCCCGAACGAGACTTCAGGGCCCCTGACGTTTTCAGAAGCAAATTTATCGGGGTCTGCGGACCAGACCACCAGGTCACGTGCTTCAGCAGATGCGTATCATCACACATGGCCTGGTCAGTCAGCACTTTTCGGCCTTCTTAAACTGTGACGATGGGCATGTGGTGTTCTCTCATACTAAGAGTAAAAAAAATCTTCAGATTAAGTTCAACGACGTGGTCGTGAGTTGACGCGTAGACTCCACGCACTATAGTGTTTGCATTAGTCCCATCTCAAAACCTTCGTCATTGCCACATTTGACTATATATTCACTGTAAAGTTCACTTAGCTAGTGTAGCATCGTAGTCTTAAATATATAACTCCTGCCGAAGAAAGGACCACTGGAGACTAAAAGTCACAGTTTTGCCGCAACGGCGAAGCAATGAATGCGATAGCAACAAATTGGAATCTAACGCGCAGAACGGAAAGCACCTCGAAATTGCCAGCGCGTCGCTCGAGCCCAAAGGACGCACAAAAAGAACGCACACAGAACGAGCGCGAACTATTATGCGTCACAGCTCGATACTTGGAGCGCACTGTTGAAACATAAAGCAGGACACACGAAACGAACGAACAGGTACACACAGGACGAGCGCGAACTAAATGTCGCAGTTATTTATTCCTGTTTGAACAGCGCGCTCCTTTCTCAAACGGCGCCGCTGTAGCGAGCGAAGTGACCATCGTACGCTTTGTGACTTTAGCGCGGATATCGCGGGGAAAGCATAATACATACAAGTCCCTGCTCCACCCCCCCGCCCGCCTCCCTTCTTTCCTCGAGATAAGCGCACAAAGGCGACCACGCACGTAGGGCGAAGAGCATCGGCGTTCGCAGGAGCAGGGCGAGGACCTTTAAAGCGCTCCCCGCGCGCACTTCGCGCCATCTCGCTGGTGAGTAAGAAAGCACGCTGAAGTAAATGGTGCATATAAATAGCTCGCCGTTAGCATGCTGAAAGACGGTACTCTTCGTGACCTAGCCGTTTAACGCCGCGCGTTTCGGAGCGAGAGGTCGTCATTTCGATTCCACGCGTCGGAAAGTATTTCTGAATTATTTTTCTTTGTGGCTTTTACACACACACACACACACACACACACACACACACACACACACACACACACACACATATATATATATATATATATATATATATATATATATATATATATATATATATATATATATATATATACTGTGCATGACGGCGGCGACGGCAAAATCCAGCCGAGACTCTCCATGATGCGTTCTTTTCTTCATGAGTGGTGGCCATTTGTTCGGCTACTGTTCTCCTTATAAAACTACAAACCGCCCAACATTATATCATTCCTCAGTGTCCTATTAGCTTGTTTCATAGGCGATACTCGTTTCACTTGTGGTGTAACAACTGTGCAAATAGGCTTCGTTTAGTGCAAGCCCGTAGTTGAACAAAACTAATAATACGCGAAGGGAGTCTGGAACCCTGCCATCAGTATATGGAACATGTATCCGACTCAGCAGTAGCACCCCAATTCAACTTTGGTGCGAGTTAATAGGAATTCAAGTATACGTGGCTAAGTAGTGGGGAACTTCGACTCGTTGCCAGACTCCCTCTTCCATCACAAAGCTGTCTCTCAACTCCAGCTATCATTTAAGCACTCCTGACATGCGCACTCTCTGACACGACAGCTGCAGCTGGGCTGCATGCAGCTCACTTGCACTCTACGGACGCGGATGAGAACACTGCTACACAGAGTTGCCTCGCAAGAAGTGTCCCAGAGAGCATTATGCGTACCTAAAAAAGAAAGGCAACCGTTTTAGGCACCGCTAAAGAAGGCCATTCCTTTGACCAGCTAGATTAGTTCGCGCGGGGGGGGGGGGGGGGGGGCGGGGGGCGGTAAGGGGGGGAAGCCGCCATTAACAGCACATCGAATTTAAAAGGGAGAGGGTGTGAGGAGAAAGAGTGAACGCTGGGTGTACGTGTATAGGGTTTGTTGGGAGAGGGCGCCAAAGGTTTAGTCGGCACTGTCATATAGAATGCACCGGCCTGCCTTATATATGGTTGCAGCAGTGGAGACTGTGCACAACCGCGAAAGGTCCGCTGAGATGCGCCATCCCATTAAAGGCTGGCACTTCATTAGCAGCCGCTCTATGGGACGCGGAGGCAATTAATCGCCACCTCTGTCACCCTCACAAAGATTGCGGCCTGGCCACGGGGTTCCGTTTACTATGCAGGAATTGCTAGCGCTGTCGCGGGGTTCATTCGCCGACCAAAGCGGCAAGTTTCACTTTAGGCCCTTGTTGAATATTATGACGAAAGTATGAAGTTGGCCATGAATTTCTAGAAACTCCCGCAAACCATAACGGCAAATGTTTTGTCATACAGATCACATATACCGGTTTACGAGCCACATCATTCAGGTTTTAGTCATCGTCATCAAAAATATGGTCGTGAGAACATGCATGTATTTTCTTACTATAAAGCGGCTGAAAATCTCGAAATTGTTTTTTCATCATTATGCCGTAAGCTGGTTCGCACCGGTGTCTGTGGAACGACTCCGCTGATTGACGAATACACGAATGTGTATCCCCTGTAATTCATCACCGCTGTCCTAGCATTTAGGTACACTTTACTAAGACTGCACTTTCCCTGTAAATACGTATTACCTATATCGAGCACCACCTGGCAGCCTTGTATATCTGGCGCCTCCTAAATTTCTGATTTTATCACTTATCTATCTTCCTATTTAGTGCCCCCATCTGCATTCACATTCCCTTTCTATCAATTCTACTACTCTCACAGGGATATGGGTATGTGTGCTGCCTATCACGTGGTGCATGTACCAGCACATAACCATACTTATGACAATAACAAATTCCCGTACTTCTTCTCAGATTCGTACGATTTTCCTGTCACGATAAGTCTTCGCTCTGTCCTTCCACATTCATGTGCCACCACCAGGACACCTTGATTATACATCTGTCATTTTCCTATTGCGCTTAATTATAATTCAGGGCATCACAAACGTGCAGGTGAATATATGACCCCTCGCCTCCAGTGAACGCCAAAAATGTTTTGAGGTCTCGCCGTCTCGGTGAAGCAATGCAGAAGCAGTAGTAAGGAAAGCCGAGCTTGTTGGTACGAATGCAATGTGGAATAGCGCAAAAGACACACAAGGACACTGGCAAAAAAGGACGCAGGTGCTATTTTTATACATACAAGCAATTGGTCATGCGCAATGACTCTGTCCAACAGCAAAATATAATCAACATTTCACTTTCCCACTTACAGCCCTGCGACCAGGAAACCTAGTTTCTTATCCGACAAGAATAAAGATGCGTGGCTTATAAGCCACGCATCTTTATAAGTGCATATATGCACTTATCTTCTAACCTTGCGATGAAAAAAGCTCCTGTGTCGTCTCTCTTTCCTGTGCCCCTGTGTGTTTCTTGCGCTATTCCACAATGGATGCAGAAGCAGAAATAATAATAATAATATCTCCCAGATTCGAGTTCCTCAGGACTCCAATAAAGCTCTTGTCATGTCTTGGAGTTTAACGTCCCAAAATTACCATATGATTATGAGAGACGCCGTAGTTGAGGGCTCCGGAAATTTGGACCACCTGGGGTTCTTTAATGGGCACCTAAATCTAAGTACACGGGCCTCAAACATTTCAGCCTCCATCGAAAATGCAGCCGCCGGGGCCGGGATTCGATCCCGCGACCTTCGGGTCAGCAGTCGAGCGCCGCGATCACTAGACGACCGTCGCGGGGCATAGAAGCAGAAATAAATCCAAGGACAAGGGGAACAGAGTCATGTGTACATAAAGATCTGTAACTTCCTATAGCGCGATTTGGCTCGCGGCCACAGCGGCCGCATTTCGGTGGGCGCGACATGCAAGAACACCTGTGTGCTTAAATTTATATGCTTCTTTCAAGAATTCCGGTGGTCATAATTAATCCTAATTCCCCCATTATGTCGAGCTTGATAATCATATCTTTGTTTTGGCACGTGAAACCTAACAAATTACATTGCATCCTTCTTTTTCGAGAAGGGAACACACAGCGCTAGACACGAAATGGTTATAAAACGACAGGCTCCACTAAGCAGCAGTGGTTTATTGCTGAAAAATGCATCATATCATATGCACAAGCTTCGCGCAGAAGACAAACAGAAACACTGTATCTGCGCAGACATAGAGAAGAAATTATCACGCTGAGTCGGCAAAAGATATTGTCACATTTTTAACAAGCTTTATTTTTAGCACGTTCTTAACAAGATTAAACCATTATGCAGGGAGACCGATGGCAGACTGACGCAAGCGTTTCCGTGCGTATGGATATGGTAAGCTTCGCTTATCTCACGTGCTATTTGCTCTCTGTATGTTTCCAAATTGGTGCTCAAAAATTGGTTGACCACTACATCCTTTGCAGTGCCGGACTAATTAAGTGACTGGGCAGAGAACATGTAAGCGAGTACGCACTCGCTCTCTTAGCCATCGTTCAATCATAGGCTTGTTTGGCCAATGCAGTAACGACCACACGTTAAGGGAATCTTATACAGCATAGGGGCATTCAACAGCTTGCGTCAGTGTATCCTCGGTTTCATAACTGTGAAATCAGTTCCTTGTTAAAAACGTGACAGCCTGTTTTGCCGGCGTGTGCAACGTGACGATTTCTTTTCTATCTCTGCGCAGATGCTGTGTTTTTGTTTGTCTCAATTCTGAGGGAAGCTTAATTATATTTCGCATTTCCCAGCAATAAACCAGAGGTCGTACATATTGTTCAGCACCCTAGCTGTTTGTCCTTCTATCACCATCACATGTCTAGCGCTGTTTGTTCCCGTCTTAGTTATGCACCAACCAGCCGGCTTATGTGCACTCCTACATTCTTTTTGTCGCCTTTTACCAGTGTAGGTGGGAAAGACTAAGCACGGCATACAAAAAACAGAAAAAAAAGAATGCTCCAAAGAAAGGCAGCTGCTGTCCCGAGGAAGACAAGTCCATTTCTGGAAACGTCGGCTCCAGTGAGATTCCTTACTCAACAATTTTTTCATCACTTCAAGCATCCAACTTACCTTCAAGTGATGGCGCAAATGTTAAGACAGGAACGTAGAAGACACGTAAGACACGGACAAGCGCACTCCGCTTGTCCGTGTCTTACGTGTCTTCTACGTTCCTGTCTTAACATTTGCGCCATCAATTGAAGTTCAGCTATGCACCAACTAGCCGGACAGCAAACGTTATCATCCAACTTAGCCTGAGCTTCTTGCCTGTTTCCACACATTACACACAGTAACTTTAGCCGCCGATACAGCGGTTATCTATTCGAGGCAAATGACCCTGCGGACGAACGACCAGTTTCAAGTCATCCTCACCAGAACACACGCTTCATCCTCAAGTCTACGGTAGATACGCCAACGAAGGAACCAGAGAAGTGCAACAACAAAGCAGCACGTCCGAGCATGCCATGCGTGCCAAAGCCATATAAGGAGCGGGCGCCTGAGGCGCCGCTATCACTGCTGCACCCACGCCGGAGTCACCTATAGCATATATAGCTGCACCGTGGCACACGGGATTAACTCATCGTAAATTAATTACCGCAAGAAGGAAGGCTCGCCAGGCGTGAGTAATTACGGGAGACATCGTAAAAACCTAATTATTTTCGCGTCTGCCTCCTTGCTTCATTGCTGTCTTACTTGCGACAGCCTCTTTCATTCTTTTTTCGAGCTCGGCTCTCTTGCGTACCTTGCCTTGCATTCGAATGAGAACCTTTGAGCCTTTTTTATCTCGGAGCATAGTTTTTCATTTGTTGGCTGTCACAGGCAATATTAGATGTGCTGGCACTCTTATTTTGAATCGTTTTTTTTCCCTGTCCAGTTGAGCTTCTTACAGTTCTTGTTTCAGATAGCGCCCGCCGTGGTAGAGAGAGAGAGAGAAGGAATGTAGGAAAGGCAGGGAGGTTAACTAGTATAGCTTGGCAGGTAAAGTGCCGCGCTCCTAAGCTCTAGCACGCGGATTCGAGAGCCGGATGGCCTTCGAAATGGTGGTTAAGCGGTCTTGTCGGTACGTACGCATAGTTTACCGAACAGCGTAGAAAGGGGACACTGAGAATCAGCGCCTGTGTTGTGTGGTCTATTCTCGGTGGCCCGTTTCTGCACTGTTTGAAAAACTATGTTACAGAAGGAAATTGCAGTCGCTGGTCGAGGGACAACAAGAACAGAAAAGAAAGATATTCGAGAGATTTGGAACTTGCGTATCACAATATTTAAGTTCAGGATGAGCTATAAGGGTGTAAGTAATCACTTCATATAAATAAGTACACTCCTGCTTAGCATATGGACCGTGTGGATTACCTGTAAACTGTCTCGTACCCTCCTCATTCCCTACAACGCGCATGCAGAGAACGCCACAAATATTCCCAGAAGAAAAAACAATTTTGTCAGCTTTCATCTTCTAGCAAACTGCGCGGCAGACGGGACACAAAGAAGGAACGAAAGAGGCAGACGAGCGCAGACTCACAACTGACTTTATTGTAAACGTAGTTGACTTACGTGGCCTTGCACGTGCACCTTTTAGAATTTTTTGTGTGTGGGTTTTTGCTGTGGCGTTGCGGTACGCTGATAAACTTTGTGACACGTTGTCTTTTACTGGACACTATATATAGGTCGACTACGTTTACAATAAAATCAGTTGTGAGTCTGCGCTCGTCTGTCTCTTTCGTTCCTTCTTTGTGTCCCATCTGTCGCGCAGTTTGCTAGAAGATGAAACCTCACCAACTCGCCCAGCTTTCGACGCTTGTTTGTCAGCTTTCTCTTCTGCCGCAGAGTGTCTACCATTTCATACTTCCTCTTACCTTTTTTTTTTTCTCTATACCACCTCGCTTTGAAGCATTTGTAAAGTTTCTGCATTCTTCTCTAATAATTACAAGCAACACGTCTACATTCAGGCATCTATTACGCAAAATGTCACTCGTGAAATTCCGCAACAGCATCGGTAGTTCTTCAAACAAAAAGGAAAGTTCGTATTTCGATGCTTATGTTTGTACCGGTGTTTGCGAGGACTTTAGAAGCCAAGTTCCTCATTTTTAAAATACATTTGCTTCTAAGATCGACATCATTTTGTGTGCGGCTGCCAAATCCAATAAATGCCCAGCGACACCTACATGCAGGTAACACCGCTATTTATTCCCCCACTCAAGACGAAAAACTACAGTATCTAACTTCAAAAATTGTTTTTCAATAAAGTATTTCCAGTCCTACATCGATTTGTGCTACTAGAACGAATCACTGAGCGTGTGACAGATCTTGCTGGATCGAGAATGAACAAAGAAAGACAAAGAAACCAGAAGAATCGACTTACAGAAGCAAATAGAGTCCTGCTTTTGGGGATAACGACGCCAAAAGGCAGAAGTGAGCACGCATTGAGCAAACCAACAAAGAGAAAGAGAGAGATATAGACTCAAAAGCAACCAGAGCAAGCAGCGGCGGTCGGGGCTGCAAAGGATCGGTGGTTGACGAAGAGTGCGCATGCGTGGCTCTGTTTTGGGGCGTGCTCGGACGTGCGTGAACGCGACGGGCTTCCGCGTGTTGACAGCCCCCATCACTCAGCCGACAAAGCAGCCGCAGTCCCGGTAGGCGACCGCGGTGCTCGGTCGGGCTGCCGCGCTCGACTCGTACTCAAGTGAACGTCCGTGTACTGACCATAACGAGAGATTGTGTGGTGCTTGCGGCGCGAGTCCATGTGTTTCTGCTTGCGCTTTAGTTTTCGTGAATGTCGGTGTTTTCTGTGTGCCTACGCACCCCCCTCCCCCCTCGTATTACCAAGCAAAGGCCACACAGACAAGAATTACTATTAAAGCACCATCTGATAGCTTTGGCATCGCTGCCCTGTCGGCACTCTACAGCTCTCAACACCAGCATTCTTCCGTTAACATATATGCCAGGCCAAGAACAAAGCCTAGCACGGAAGAGAACATTAGTTCTAGCATCTTCTCGGCACAAGAAGACAACTTAGGCTTTTAAGAGGCATGCAAAGATATACAATTAACTTTTATGTATTGGTGGAGTTTTGACAGAGAGATCGTCTCTAGTATTACACTAGGGCACAGTACTCCAAACAGTTTTTACTCCAGCACACTTCGCAAGAGCTTGCGCAAACCAATAGAGTAGTGACATTCGGCGTACTTCTGCGAACGTGAGGGAGGAAGAAAAAGCTCAAACGTACAAATAAATAAGTGAGCATAGCGAATGCAAGCATTCGAATGAACAAATGGCGAACGAATCTTTCTAGAAGACGTTAAATAAATACTTTCGTACTGTTCAATTTCCGAACTGTGTTTTACAGCATGACTGACCAGTGAGACTCGATATTCAAATACGAATCCACGCAATTACGCCTAATTATCTGCTTTGTTAAGTAGATATAACGACCCCATGTTCCACAAGACAGCACGGATTGCGCTGTCTGAAGGGTCGGTCCTTTTTTTTATGGTACTCAATCCATGCTTTCCGTGGCCAGAAATAAATGGCGAAAATGAGTCTTTTTTTCGTTTCTTATGTGGATATTGGTTTGTTCATCAAAGGTTAAAATGTGTACCTCGTACATGTCCTTTTCGTTAAATATTCACTGTTTGACGCTGAAGCTGGGTATTCCTTACTGGCGTGGCAACCGCCCACGAGTTTTGTAGCATGCACGATTGTGATTCAGCATTAAAAATATGCTTTGTGAATTCGACCTGGGCGACGTCAGGCCTACATGAATGCTTGCACCATGAACATGCAGAACTCTTCAGGTCATCAGTATACTTGACATAGATGCAGGTCAACTTTAGGGACACGTTTCGGGGTTTCGGTTTGTCCATGTACGGATTGGCCGCTGTGTAGGATAGATACGAAACCGCAACGACAGAGGGACCGCGTTCGCAACAGGAGCCAGCCAGTGACCGGTCATCCATCGTCGTCCAGAGTGCGTGGCTGACCAAACCAACATGTGCGCTTGCGTGCGTTGGACGGGGGGGGGGGGGGGGGGCACGCGAGCTGAGCACTTCGTCGGAAGAACGAGAGAGGCGTGCGGCTGGCAAGGAGACGAATTGTGTCCGCGCAAACAGATCACGCCCACTTGTTCTGCACGCCTTGTTGCGGCCGATGGGGCAAAAAAAAGGGAAAACCATTTGCAGTGATGAGATTTCACGCGTCCCATTTTGCCCTTGCTTCCCATCCGTATACGCTTTGAATGATGATTGCCGACGACTGGTCCGGTTCTCAGTGTTTTCGCACATTGCGACCAATTAATAAGGAAAACATCTAAGTGTCCTCAACGTTAACTTGATGAAAGACAACCATAGATAATATACAAGTCAGATGTCAGCCTACCTACATAGAGAAATCAACAAGTGATGCAGGAATCCAAAAATGCACTCTCGTTTCGGTTACGACAAGGTGTGTACATATACCTGCCCCTGTCAATTGTATTGAAGAAAATACTATAATGATAACATCTGTTGACGAGAGATCTACACTTGTTGAGCAAGACACACCTAAGTCCTCAGCCTGCCTTACACCGGCCTTCAGAACACGTCTCCATCTTTATGTGAAGCTTACTGTTGCTAAATCCGTATTTGTTCTTTGTCTGCTTCTCTCATTTTTTTTGTAGGCACAGAGTACGTTATCCCAAATGAACTAAATTAAATTTTAGTATTTTACTTGCCAAGAAATGGTCATGCGGCCTACCGTAATGGGGAAAGCCGGATTAATTTTGTTCAACTAGGCTTATTTAAAGTGCAATCCCCTAAATCTGAGCACAAGGGTGCTCCTGCACGTTGCGGCATATAAATGCGATCGCCTCGGCCTGGAGTCGATCCCGCACCCTAGAAATGAGCATCGCAACACCTTAGCTGCTAAGCATGTCCGGCGGGTAACCCTATTAGTAGTACTAGGTCTTGTCTCAAGGTGTTTCTATGAGGCGACTAAACATGGAAAATTCAAACGGAGGCCAAGCCATATCCCCCGAGGCCTCGGCCGACCTTGAGTCTGAATTGGGTGTCCGAAAGTGCAAGTTGAGCCCCCAACTAGATGTACGCGTTTGAAAGCGCCAGCACGCGCTGCGTGTATACTGGGCGCCTCGTCGCGCCCGTCGTAGAAAGATGGGCAGCACCGAGACGACGGGCGAGTTGTTGCGCGTTTTATCGTGAAGACGCCATGTTGCTAGTTGGCCATGCTCAAGGTGGCCCCATGGTGACGTCAGGAAATGAGCGCGTTCGGCCTGACATGCAGCAACTCTTGACATTACTCAGCTAGGAACTCTTACGTCACACTCTGTGCGCACTGTCGTTATGTGGCGGTACGACGGTGACGTCAGCGCGCTGGTCCGACGACAAAAGGCTAGCGATTTCGCTTAGAAGATAACTGCTATACTTGTTGCAACGCCATCTGCTAGAGTGGTACGGGTGCAACTCCACCCGTGCCATTGCTGTACCAGCCTGTTCGACTGCAGCGCTTGCAAACAATCCGGAATGTTGCATGACACTCCACAGCAGTGATCAATAGTACACGGTTTATGCAGCCGCGTCGGCCAAATACTGCCGTGGGGGCCATGGATTACTTCAAACACTCGCACATCACAACAAGCGCAGCTGGAGCAAAAGCTGCGACGCGCGAAACGCCGTTCCGAAAATGACATCCGCTTGCTATAAAAACGTGGGAACATTCACGTGCGCCATGCCCGCGGCAGGCTATGGCGCCGGGCGGAAAAAGCTAGCAGTTCAAACCATCGGCGCAGACGCGCGATCCGGGCTCCACGCCTGACGCTCTACTCCTGACACGATCTGGTCTCCACGCCTGACGCGGCTCCACGCCTTACCGCTTCCGAAAGCTCACGTCTGGTTGGGGCGTTAGATAATGGAAAGTTTTAGTGCAGGGTCCCGCTAGCCGTTGGGTCCCCGTCTTCTTGCGTTTTTTGTACACTCCCCAGCCGCAAGTCGCTTGGGGGCCTGGGCACTAAAACTGTTCAGTAATAATGTGTGGGGTTTCAAGTGCCAAAACCGCGATACGATTATGAGGCACGCCGTAGTGGAGGGCTTCGGCAATTTCGACCATCTTGTGTTCTCTAAAATGCCCTGACATAAAGCGTTAGATAGTCTAAATGTGTTTTGCCGTTATTTATAGTTGGCGTGACTTCTTCCGCGGCAACTTTGGTGCCATCAAAGTGCGACAATAAGCTGCACTATTCCTCCCGAACGCGAAGATCCGATAAGCTTCATCCCAGAGTATCAGATTGAGAGCGAGGTGGCACCACCACCAATCATTTACCTTTGAATAATACACGGCGACAAACAGTACAATCCGCTACATCACCCCGGTAGTTATGTGCGAAGCATCTAATGCCCGATCGAATAGGCGCGGCACCGACTCTGTTTTCCTGGGCCAGTACGGTAGCTGCGCCTTTCGGTCAACAACAGTTTTCGCTACATCAATAAAGAATTGCAAACACCCCGAAACGTGAAAGCATGTGTAGTGCGCGTAGACCGGAACTTGGTTAGATATTTAGAAGTGGACCCGCAGTCGTTTAATTCCCTAGTCGAGTCTATTACGAGTGCATACGAATCTTATAAGTTAGCCGATCCGGGACTCTGCATGAGTGAAGCGGGTAAGCTCAGAGGCGCCAGCACCGACGCTGTATAGCAAGGCTCGCCTCAACTAGGAACGAGGCTCTCAATCATTCAGAGTGGTATCCGGAGAGAGCGAGGATTTGGGATGCGAAGGACGAAGCTGAAGCACAGCCACTTTGTGTAAGCTCCCTCCCGAACTAAGATGCCAGGAAATCAAGCAAAGCCGCCGGTTGGAGGTTCGGTAAGCCACGAAATGCGATGAGTGTGATTAGCCACTCCGGTTTCTGGTGACTGATTCACTGCCTACAGGAGTGTATTTTTAATGCTTATGTAGTTTCCAGGTATAGTGGGTTGTTGTATAACTCTCATTACTGAAGGAAAATGGGTAGATGACTCATTCGCGAAAGAGAGAATAGTTTATAGCCTAACGAAATACAATGTTTAGTGACATAACTAGTGTACATGTAATACAAAAAGGAAGTACAAAAATAAATGGAAAAACCAGTACAGACTCAAGGTTCATATAAAGTGACTCATTACAAGTTGCAACGGTGAGCAAGAGAATACTCTTGTGCTCTTGTGAACGTCTTGGGCTTCCAGAAGTATCGTTGTGACCTATAGTTGATATTTCTTAGCATCCCGGTTTTGCCTCTAAAAAGTACTTATGCAATGTTGCGGCTTATCAGCGATATCACTTATCCGCTATGAAATGAGAACAATAAGCAAACAATCTCCATAATTTGCTTGGATTATAGGCTACCATGCGATAATTGAGCACCAGCCATACGCTTGCACGTCATGGCTGAATACACATGCCGAGAAACACTGATGCTGTTATAATTTTCATTTCTTTTTTGATAATTTCTAGAGCCTGCCCGCGGGCATAGAAATTCGCGGTATCATAAACACACATACAAGTTTTCGTCATGTATAATGTCTTAGACTAAACGGTGGAATGGTCCGTGTATCCAGCGCTTGAGGTCGGTTGGTCAACCAGGCCTAAGGCCTGTTGCACGGAGGTGGTGAAGACGGCTTAATTGTAGGCCTGTGCAAGTCCACAGCAAGTGTGTCGCAATCACATCGCGGATTGGGGTGCCACAACATGGACACAATGTACCATATGGGCCACGGTAATGTTGTGCCAAAAGAGTGGTAACAGAAGGGCTAAGCGCGACCCCCCCCCCCCCCCGCACGGCCTCCGTAACGTAACCTCCTCTCGGCAGGTTAAACCACCAGGGAATTCTGACGCACACGAAGGCATAAGAGCCTGTGTGGTACGTCGGAGGATTTCTTCCTCCCCAAGGATCTGTCCGTGAGCGTCTTCATGGAAATGCGCAAGAGGGTGTGGTGCAACTTGTGGGTGGAAGTTTATTTTCGTTCGCCTTCACGTCGGTAAAATGAGTGGACGTACTTGGTTGGCAGATCCACACAAACGTTCTTCGAGATGGACAGTGGTGCAAATGTATGTCCTTCTGCTTTCTCCGCTTTTCCAAACAGACACCAAATGGGTGCTGAACAATCGGTTGCATAAGAAAGCACCAAAGCGATGTGCTTTGAATCGAAGTATTATAACGGTAACCTGTAGGCGGCTATAAGCTGCTCCCAGTACATGACGTCGAGCGTAGGCGTTTAGCCTTAGCAGATGACATTTTATTAGTCATTCTTTGAAATGTTTCCTTCGATTCTTGTATCATCGCGCCTTCCCTAGCAAACTTCAATTTTACGCTGATTCATTTTATCTTTCTTGCAGCACTGCTGAGCTCACGGAACTAGCCGTTCAAAGAAGGCGGAGTCTAGGAAAATTAATGAAAAGGCGGCGAAGACTGGAAAGGCGCGACGAAGACGCTGCCAGCAATGGACCTGGAGGTGGGGCTGTGGGGAGGGTTGATGCTATAGAGTGAAGGGAGGAGGTGGTTGTTACAAAGAATGCACGAAGCGATAAATAGACACGTGCGCGCTTGTCCAGGCAGCCGCACGAGCCTCTTCCGTAGTCCCGTTCAAAAAGCCGCCTTCGAGTTTCTCCAGAGGCGTTAATGGAAGCCTCCTCTCCGGCTCATGAAGGTGCCCCGGTGTGCTGCCAAGTTGCTGTCTTAGCGTCTTAATTAAACCCTGCTCGCTGCATGTGAGGAGAACATAGTCTTCCGGTCATCCGGAGTCGCACGCGGATCGCCTCTCAATGAGCACGGCTGGAAACTAGTTCCCAGAGCCGCTACTGCAGGAACCCTCGTTTGACTATGCAATGCGTAAAAGTTGCGTGTTTTACAAGGGCTGGTTGCGGTCGTTTTGTTGTTGATATTTGTTTTTGTCATGCTACACGAAAACTCGCGTTCCGCCTCAGCATTAGAAACTGGAGCGCAGCGTCCGCGTAGATGACGGGCATCGTGAGTAGCGTGTTAGCCACGTGTTTGCAAAAATGCATGCGACTTCGACGCTCCGTTTTCGCAGGCGTACCGCACGTTGCGTTTGGGGACCTCGGTGCGCACAAGCCTGCGGCAGGGGGAGGGCGTGCGCATCGGACAGAAAAGCTTGGAAACAATTTATCGTACCTAGCCATTTCCGTCATAAGGTAAATGGCTGCTAAATGGGGTAAAATAGAATTTCAAACTAGCACAAAAGAAGCCGTGGAGCCGACCTAAAATTTTCGCCGCCAGATGGTGTCGCAAGATAGTCAATTTAGCTCAAAGTAGCCACCACTGGCAACCCTCACTTAGGTGGCGTCTTGCCGCTGCAATATACGATGTGTCACACACACAAACAAAACTAGACAAAGTGTGTAGCTGGAAAAAAGAGTGGAGTTGGCAGCAACTGTTTTGCTGACGTCATGCCACCCATCTACTTTATCCATGCGGCCAGTTTCGACTTAACCGATCACGTCATTTGGGAGTGCTACGTCACTGAGTGAACACGGTCAACTGCATTCCGCCGAAAAAATGTCTAATGTAAAAACCGAACAGAGAATCAACTGCTTAGCACTGTATAAAGAGGGCAGCGCAAAGACACATAGGCGAAAAAATAGAGTTGACGCCACGGGCGCTACTCTGTTAACCAACTCCGTCCAGGGGCGCAGTTGGTTAACTAGGATAGGAAGCTGTTCGGCGCATTTTAGATTAGGCTTTACACACGAGGAAGATTTGTGCGAAGGTTATTCCAAAAGTCTTGTTTCTTCGTCCATGTGTCTTTGCGCTGCCCTCTCTAAGCAGGATCATGCACCAACTAGCCCAAACCAAACTACTGTTAGAGAATCAACATCAAGTTTCTCGTGAAGCTTAAGAAATCAGCCACGGAAAAATTTCAAATGTCAACCGAGGCTTATGGAGATGAAACTTTGCCTCGTGCACGTGTGTTTGAATGACATAAACGGTTTTCAGGGGGAAGGGCCAGTGTGGAAGGTGATGAACGTGCTGGGCGCCCAAAGTCAGCGATCACAGACAAAAACATTGCCAAAGTGCGTGATGTGATAGTGGTGACCGAAGACTAAGTGTTCGTGCAGCGGCGGAGTTGGTTATCTTGGATAGGGAATCTGTTCGGTGCATTTTAACTGACGCATTACACACGAGGAAGATTTGTGCGAAGGTTATTGCAAAAGTTCTGTCCGATGACCAAGAACAATGCCGTAGAGACGTGTGTTGGACATATTAGAACGCATTGCAAAGGAGCGAAATTTGTTGGGATCTATTGTAACATGTGGTGTGTCATGAATTTTTACCTATGACCCAGAAAGTAAGCGCAAGTCGATGCAGTGTAAGTCTCCAGGATCCCCAGGACCCCAAAAAGCATGCATGTTAAAATCGAAATTCCAGTCATGGAATTGTATTGACTGAGTCGTTTCCCAGCTCCTTCCAGAACGAGCTCGTTCCAGAACGGTTCCCACCTCGTTCCAGAACTGTTACCAACAATGGCAGAAGTGTATGAATGCTGAAGGCGACTACATTGAAGGTGTCACGGAGAACTGATTTCTGTAAGCAAAATGATTTCTTGGATCAGTCTCGTCTTTTTTTCTTTTGCGTGTGTGCCACACCTCGTATTTCAAAAATTTTTTTGACCTGTCTATGTTCTCGTCATAGTACAATAATGAAACTACTGCGAGTTACCGATCACCTCTCTGCCAATGTTTTACACAAACATTAAGGTACAGCCTGCACTTCCCTGCAATACTATGGCTATGCGTTTCCCTGGTTAGACTCTGTATCATCAGAGGTCGCTGTCAGCGTTGTTGCTCCCGTATATTCTTCCGGTAAGCGCGAAACGGCAAGAAATGAGCAGACAAGCTAACGTTCTATGAAAGAGAGTTTCCGTTTGCCCGTAAACTACTTAATCGGCGTATTTACGGGTAACCGGAGAAGTATACGTAGAGGGCGACGCTCGTAGCGACACCTGATGACACAGAGCTCGACTAGAGACAGGCAAAGCTAAAACTGCGGCAAATTACACGATTTATAAACTGCAGGCACAGAACATTCAGAGTCCCGCAGAGCTTTATCTTGATACCGCGTTGCTTATGCTTGTCTACTGTGCTAGAACGTTACTGATAAGACGAGACGAACGGGGAACAACAAAAAAGAACAAGCATGTAACAATAAAATATCAAGAGACAGAACCCAGCCCATTTCATAGCGCACTTGACCATCATAGGGTGTGTTCAGCATTCCCATGATAAAACGTCAAAGTGTGGGCAGCTATCTCTGTCTCTCTCCCTCTCTCCCTCTCTGCCTTCACTGCAACCTTTATGGAGGCGCGGTGCTCGTAGGAGAGCAACCCCCCTGCTATGCGCGAAACAATCTTCACCGTCGGCGCGTCTTCAAAGACTCACGGTGCGAATGCGTAATTATATTACACGCGTGACGGGTCCCTGCATTCTGGAGCATTGCGTTTTAAATGCGAAGCATTTCTTAGCGAACCTCAGGCACTTTGGCCGTTTCTATCTACGTATCTATCTATCTATCTAGCCGCCTACGTCTGGGCGCTCTCCTGGCTGCCTCCATAACTAGTATAATACCAAAATTGGCATAGCAGGGGAGCAGTGTATGACGAACACGATTCACTGGTCATGACATGAATAACGCAAAGTATACCTGTCGCGTACGTCATGAAACCCTTTCTCTCAGTCACGTGTGGCACATACCCGTAAACCAGAGTTAATGTTATGCGGGTATGTGCCACAGGTGATACAGAGTCTCAACCAACACAGTAATCGTGAACACACACATTGACATGCAAGGAAAGTGAAAATAATAATATTTGTTGGGGTTTTATGTCCGCAAACCACGCTATGATATGAGAGACGCCGTAGCAAAGGGCTCCGCAAATTTTGACCATTGGGTATTCTTTAACGTGTACTGAGATCGCACAGAACACGGGCATCTAGCATTCTGCCTCCATCACAATGCGACCGCCGCGGCCGGGATTGAACCCGCGACCTTCGGGTCAGCAGCCGAGCACCTTAACCGCTACACCACTGCGGCACACGTAAGGAAAGTGGGGAAACTGAAGACAGAACACCCCTGGAAGACACTCAACTACCATCCACTCGTCCACGTGATCCGCAACGTGGACCACGTGGATTGCGCAACAACCGGCGTCAATGCTTCCTACAATATACCTGCTGAGAGAACCAGGCCTCTCATCATTACCGGTGACTTCAACATTGATTTATCAAGACCCAACAATGCTTGGTGTTTATGCTGCGTGAAAGACGGATTGGATGTGGAGAGGGCATCAAAAGACCTAGCTGCCACGTCCACGACAGGAGGCATAATAGATCATTTCATCGTAAGAGGCATCCAGGATTTCCACCAGCTGCACTACGTATACCTCGCACTTCACTACACAGACTCCTCACAGCCGCGATCACGAACGGATCCGAATAACAAATCCGGTCCAGCTGCTGCTGCTCACTGATCACTGTGGTGACCTTGTTCAAGAACTGTCAAGAACCCCTTCTACACATACACACGGGTTCGTGAAACGTGCTTGCGTTCTTTGCCATGAGGGACAAGTATAAGCACCACACATCAGCTTACCGCTTCTGGTGGTGGTAATACCCACGTTCCGTTGGCACCGTTACCCAACTGTAAACAACTGGTTATATAACACATATGCGGCTCTTCAACGTATCTGCGTGTGTATAAAATTTATACATATCTTTAGCGCCATTTTGTAACGTTTCGCTCAGTAAAAAAAATTACGCCACAGTCATCTTCCCGCCGCATGCTTCGCATAACATCGACTCCCACGGTACGTGGGATCTGCCGAATTTTTTTCTTTCTCTTTCTCTTCGAAGAGCTTCCTCTCTTGCGTGAACTCTATTAGCACTCAAGTTCGCCTCGCCACGCTGTGTGCCTTAGACTCAGTGCACCCGCCCCCCGTGAACACTATTCAAGTCTACCATATTCCCTTTCTTTCGCGCTGCAGCAGAATGAGCTTTTACGAAGCTTTTAGCGCTCCCCTCCCCCTCTTCCGTAGCACCTCCGCCGTTCTTCCCCTGTTTAATCTATGTGGCCTTCGTGAGAAACGTAGACACTCTATTTCGGCAGCCATTTACAAGAGGCCACGAACGGCCACGCCCATCCTAGCACCTTTTGCAATTGTGTGCGTACGAACGCGCGCGGCTTTCGTGATGCGGCCGCCAGGGGGCACGCCTTTTGACCGCAGAGAGAGACGAGTGATAACGCACGGGGCTTACACGGTGCGTTTTGCAAACAAACACTCGCCTCCGCATTCACGAACCTTCGCCGCGCATGCTCTTTGAAACGACCCGGTGAAAATTAGCCAGTCTTAAAGAAAATGACGTCTGTAGAGAACTCTTTCATCACGTAAATACCGAGAAAATACAACCTCGCGGTTGCAACACCTACACCAGACCACGGCACGGATTCGAACCCACAACATTATGTTCAACAGCGCAGCGGCACAACTGAAGGCCGCGTCCTGAAGCTGCTAGCCAGCGAGTTTAGAGTAACCCCTTATGGGCAGAAGGAGGGAGAGAGAAAGCTCGCCATTTTAATCACGGCCCCGCAATTAACGTGACGTTGTAATCATCTATCTTTAGCGCCGCCTAGTCATGACGCTCGCCGTTTTTAGAAGCAATTATTTGGCTGCGCCACAAAGCAGCCGCCACCGTTGAAGCTCGTGCCAGATGTTCGAAGGCGTTAGAAGGCAGCGCCGCGGCGGCATGTTGAAAAGGCAGGCACGCCTAAAAGTGTTCGACACGACCGAGCCGCGGTGCTGTATGTCCGACGCCATTGAGACAACAGATTCTGGTGAGGTGTGAGTAGTGTGAGGAAGGTGGACTTGGCTCGGCACGCTCCACGCAACCAATATTTTAAAGACGATAGTCTTTCTTGGGGAACTTAAACGCAGAAATTTTGGTCTGTCTTTCTGTCTTTCTGTTTGTCGGCACGTCACCCGATTCAGCCAACCGGCCAAAGTTGAACCACTTGCTTACCGCCCACCCATCTTGAACTGGTACGGCTGTTCATACTTGTGAACGTTGTCGATCAAAAAGTAAATATTACGCATATCTGAGGCGTAACATCATTAGGTAAGTATTAGGTGGTGTGTTCCTTTAATAGAAGATACATACATACGCAATTTTAAAGACCTTGATGGTATGCTTTTAACGTTGAGACAGTAACGCGTTTATTAAAAGATAGCCTCAGCTGAAGCGATCAGCGGTCCAAGCCGAGCAAGCGCGAGCGCCAAAAACAACCGTCTTCGTCTTCTTCTCTCGCAGGCGTTCTTGTCTGCGCCCTACCATGTTACAAATCACTCCCCCGCGGAAAAGGAGCCATCCTGGCGACCTAAGGAACAGGTACAACTGGTGGGTCATAATGCGGCTTCAGTCGATCGACGTGAACAGTCTCGCGGCCGCGACGACGGCGGTCCGTAGATGATTGAACAGGCTCAATCATATAGTTAACTGGGGATGCTTGACGTAGGACGCGGTAGGGGCCTTCGTACTTATAGGCAGTAGCTTTGTGGAAAGGCCAGGAGCGGAGGAGGGAACGCGAAGCCACACCAACGTTCCAGGCGAATACGACTGAGGAGGCAGGTTTTCCTCGTGACGGTCCTTCTGGCCCTACTCTCCCTACAATGTTACAATCCTAGTTTCTTAAGGTGCGCTGAAAATGCGACTGCGCTGAAACTTGTCTTCCTCCGTGCCCTCTGCACAAGCTCATGTTGTGTTTCGGTTTCGGTTCAGTATTGCATTGTACGAATGACAGGGGGCGCCGCTCTGGCATTCCTGTTCTACCCAGGCGACGTGTAAGTAAGAGAGTTTGTGGAGAGTACTCATTGAGTGCGGACGTTTCTTCTGCTTCGGCGCATCGCGCCAAACAGCGTGTTCGGGCTGGCCGGCGTCCCCACCGGTCGCGTTGGTCACCGCCGGTCTTCGCCTGCCGCTGCGCCGGGACTACCAGCCCGCAACACAGGACTCATGTTTCCCGACGTATTGCCAGATGGCGTCCATATCTCACGCAGCGCCTCTTCTATCGTCTTTATACGACATTTGCAGCGAAGCACGCAGATACGCGGCCAATTTTTTCTTTGGACGAGCTCGACAGTTGGTGCCCCTATCGCAAAAGGATGGAAAGGAGGAAGGGAGAGGGTAAATTGTAGCATAGTCATGCGTGACATCAGGCAGGAGGTATTATGTATAACCTAGCCATGTATGGCAAGGAGGCGGGAAATAGAAGTGAGTGTGAAAAATAGTGATTTGAGGGTGATGAGGATGGAAAAGAGGAAGAGAGAGGTTAAAGCATAGGATAGCCATGTATGGCGTTAGGCAGGCAGAACTATGTATAGCATAGCCGGGTATAGCAATGGGGCGGGAAGGGGAAGTGAAGGTAAAACGGAGTTATGCTAGGTTGAGGAGGACGGAAAAAGGAAGGGAAAGGGTAAAGCATATCACAGTCATGTATGGCATTAGGCAGACAGAACCATTTACAGCATAGCCGTGCATAACAAGGGGGTGGGATAGAGAAGTGAAGGTGAGGAGGAAGGACAAGAGGAGGTTGGGGGTAAAGCGTCACGCAGGGCATGGCGTCACGCAGGCAGAACCATGTACAGCATAGCCGCGTATGGCAAGGGGGTGGGAATGGGAAGTGAGGGGGAGGTGGAGGGAAAGGAGAAGCGGAGAGGGTAAACCATAGCATAGTCATGTATGGCGATAGGCAGGCAAAACCATAGGTGCACAGGCACTTATAGCCTAGCCATGTATAGCAGCGGGGCGGGGAAGGGAAGTGAAGCTGAGGAGGAAGGAAAAGAGGAAGGGAATGTGCTGTTCATATGCTGTCATCTCAGGTCGTCGCTTGGCCTCACGCAGGCAAAACCATGTATAAGAGAGCTAACTATAGCAAAGGGCTGGGAAAGGTTAGTGAGGGTAAGGAAGAAGGAGAGGAGGAATGGAGAGGGTAGAGCATAGCGTGGCCATGCATCGCGTCACGCAGGCTAAACCATGTAAAGCATAGCCATGTATAGTATGATATACTAAGTGTACGGGGAAGGGAAGTGGGGGGAGGAAGGGAGAATACTATAGCAGTGTATAGTATAGCAATAGTACAGAAAAGTGAAGTGAGGATGAGGGTGAGTGATGAGAGAGAGCATGAGGGAAAGGAGCAGGAGAGAGGGCACCCCTGCGTCCAGGCAGGAAAAAAAATCACAGCATATCCACGGAGTGAATGATGATGAGTGGGCGAAGCTGCGGAGGTTCATCGGTAAACCGTGAATCTTCCGTGAATTCTGCCCAGTACATCATCACCGACGTGAGATAGGGCGCGTTTATACTAAAGGTTCGATGAGTTATGACGACTTGCAGCTCACTTTAATTTTACATGTACGCTGCGAATTTTCATTGTTTAGAAAACCATTGCTTTAGAAAACATCTGGCGTCTTTCGTTAAGCAGCTGGCGTCTTTTCCTTTTGCTTTAGAAACATCTGGCGTTCTTCCGTTTTGCTTTTACAAAACATCTGGCGTCTTTCGTTGGTTTATTTCATCAATAAACGGCGTTTTGAACAAAATTTTTATTGTTTAATCACGCACAGGAGAAATCTCACCAGGCGCTACCTTGGAGGTAAAGAATGGCTGCTAATGGGAATGAGAGACAGAAGAAGTCGGCTTTTAGCTACCGCTGCGAATTTTTTATTGTTCAACAACGCACAGGAAAAATCTCCCACCGGCACCACCTTGGAGGTCAAAGCGTAAGACTGGTTACGGACTACGACTACGACTACGAGGGACGAACGGGTGCCGCCTTAAGGAGCTTCGCCCCTAAAAAATAGGAAGGAGCACGCCTAGCGTCAACAAGCCAACCTCCTCTGAAGCCGCTTGCTCCTCGCGTTCGTGTCACACTTCCCATGATGCTCCTGTTTCATTTCCTCTTCTGGTGGGCTAATGAACAAAAACGAAAATTGACAAGCGAACGCGCCTAGCGTCCACTGGCCAAGCTCCTCGGACGCCGCTCCTCCCCTCGTTCTCCAAACGCTGGTCTCAATTCCCAGCATGCTCCTGTTTCATTTTTTATGGCTGGGCTTCGTAATGTTCACCCCGCGCTCCCTCCTAGTTTTTTTTTTCTCCATGACACACATGAAGTCTTTCTTTTCCGCTGTGGAGGCGTAGCAGGTGCACGGTTGGAACGCCGGGACGCGCTGGCCGGTGAACGCGAGCGTCGCTGAAGCAACGCAGATCCTTCGGCCACGCTCACGGGCCGCGTTCGTCCTGTCTACTTCTACTCTGGTGTCTCGTTCCAAGATCAGTTCAAGTTCAACTTCAACTTCAACCATTATTCTTTTAGTTACGGACCAGTTCACCTAATAATATCTTACCAACGATCCCCCCCCCCCCCCCCACACACACACACACGCTCCTTGAGTTCGTCGCTGAAGGACAGACGAATCACTGCTCCGCACTTCCTACTGCTTTCACGTTGAGCGCTACTGCATTACTTTTTTTTATTCAAACTGCTACGTACCCATGCAGCAATGCCGCCTGGGTAAATCTCTTCTCCATTTTTTTATATCAGTGGAGGACGTCGTTCTTGAAATGTGCCCGGAGTGTTCTCATACGTACACGCCGATGCACCTGGCGTTATAGCCAACGAAGATGTCACGAAAGCGAATGTATCCCCGAAATCTATTCAGCCAGAATATGCAAGTCTTCGTTCGTGTCATCTTATTGGAAGCCCTTTTTCAGTCATATACGACTGTAAATTGGCGTATATGTCTGATGGACGAGAAATGACGATAACTGAATCGAAAAAAAAAAAAAAAACGTCGCAGCAGCACTCACTCCCCGAGTGCTTACAGCAGATGGCGCTACAAGATTCGCTACAAAGCAAGCACATCTCCAAAGGACGTAGTTCCTGTGTACTGAAAACACCATCGTGCTTAAACAGGTGTACTCTTCTACAAGTAAAAAGCAAATAAGAAATAAAATGGACTTCGCAAGCGATAACTCGAGAGGACTGCTACGACCTATAATCGCGTGATTGCCAAAGATGGTTTAAGCTTCAATTTAAGCACGCAAACGCGATGAATGCCAATATTAAGCGTACTGATTGAAACAAGAACGAAAGAACGAGTTTTAGGTAACAATAACGCTGTTGTGTTTTGATTGCTCATGACTGTATATCTGCAGTGCAATCGATCACCGGGAGAACTAACGGCACACTTATCGTGTACAAAGAGACGCGAACTCGCTGTCCCTAATCATTTTCCTCAACCTTTTTTTATAAAGAGGCTGCATTTTTATTTCAAATAGGAGTTCCTCCAGTCAAACCTCTTAAGCCGCATGCATGCAAATATGAAAAGGGCGCTAACCATGAACACATCAAGACAGTGGCAAGTTGCCAACACATCACGACGGATCTGTTGAACATACATGCGTCCTTCAGTGAGGCTGAACGATGTTCCAGCCTACAGCACAACACACACACACACACACACACACACACACACACACACACACACACGCGCGCGCGCGCGCGCGCATGCACGAATTTTATGCTACGCATAGAGAGATACATGCGCAGACCCACATGCAAACAAGCATACAAATTACACATACATGTATGCACACAGACTGATGCGCATGGCTGCCTGCGAGGGAATGTGGCGGTCATCGTGGATGATGCATCTTCGTCTTTACTAGGACGAAAAAATCACAGCATATCCATGGGGTGAATGATGATGAGTGGGGCGAAGCTACGGAGGGAATCAGCTGTAAACCGTGAAACTCTTCCGTGAAATGCGCCCAGTACATAATATAAAGAGTGTGAAACATCGTGTATATATTAAACATCAAACTTTTATTGTACTGTTGGTTTACGTGGTCCCTTCATTATCAATTGTGATCGGTGAAATGCAAGGAAGAAGTCCGCTCCCGAGCGAAAGAGCGCCAAGAGCGACCGCATTCCCCGCTCGCCCTGTGCGAATTAAAGGCAAGGCTAGAGGGAAGACAGGACGCGCGTTCCACGACGCGAGGTCGGTAGCATGCCCAACGAAAGCCAACGGAACGCGATCGTGCAAGTGCTCCGGCTTCGCATCGCCTCATGGTTCCATTTAGCGTCCCAAAACCAAACATATTGCTCAAGGTGTGCCTTGCGTTTTTCGTAGAAATAATTTCTTTATCATGTACATTAAGACGAAAAGTTGAAAGCTCACTAGAGTGTATCGCCCGCAAAGTATGTCTTTTAGTGTGATTTAACTCTCGTACGGCAGGGTCCTCGCGCCGTTGCCGGTCCACCTCGCCCGTTGACGATCGGGCGAGGTGGCTACATGCAACTACTACTACTACACTTTAAGAAAAACATCTGGCGTTCTTTCGTTCTGCTTTTTACAAAACATCTGGCGTCTTTCGTTGGTTTATTTCATCAATCAACGGCGTTTTGAACAAAATTTTATTGTTTAATCACGCACAGGAGAAATCTCACCAGGCACTACCTTGGAGGTAAACAATGGCTGCTAATGGCAATGAGAGACAGAAGAAGTCGGCTTTTAGCTAACACTTACACTTCTACTTCTACTAACGTTTCCTACTGGAACATGCCAATGGCTGCTAATGGGGAATGAGAGACAGAAGAATTCGGCTTTTAGTTAACGCGCACGCTGCGAATTTTTTATTGTTCAACAACGCACAGGAGAAATCTCCCACCGGCACCACCTTGGAGGTCAAAGCGTAAGACTTGTTACTCACTACTACGACCACGACGACTACGAGGGACGAACGGGTGCCACCTTAAGGAGCTTCGCCCCTAAAAAACCACGCATCTCCACGAAGCGAATCATGACGAGTGGGCGATATTCTGGGTACAGTATGGGTGAGTAACCGTACGTTACCCGAACGTTGCCGCATATAATGTAAATTGAGTTACATAAAGCGACACAAAGTGACACGAC
Source organism: Rhipicephalus sanguineus (assembly GCF_013339695.2). Classification (NCBI taxonomy): domain Eukaryota; kingdom Metazoa; phylum Arthropoda; class Arachnida; order Ixodida; family Ixodidae; genus Rhipicephalus; species Rhipicephalus sanguineus. Next base: position 18,470,078 of record NC_051182.1, on the reverse strand, counting down.
AAAGCTAGGTCCTAAGGTCCATAATGTCTACGTTGAAGTCGCCGACTAGTATAAAGGATTTGTGCATGTAGGTGTTTTACATTGTTCCGTCACAATTATGATTGATATTAGTCTATTGTTAAACCTGACGTTTCGATTTTGCACGGTGCTGTGCCGTGCGCACGGACGCCACACGTACAAGCCTCGGCCTTAAGGTGCTTCGCCTCTAAAACATAGCAAGTGCACTCTCACACGTGCATGCCCACGCAAGACGAAGTCGTTAAGGGCGAGAACGAATCTTTTGCCCGCTGACCGCACAGCGACGCGTGGCGGTATCTTGAAAAGACTCGCTGGCTGGCCAGCAGCCAGCCCAACAACAAAAACACAACGCAGTCATCAACAATTGCTGTGGAGAAGCAAGACACGGCGCCCGTGCCACGTCACAAGCGAGAGGACGTAGATAAAAAATTCATTACGGTCGGCGGAGAGACAGGCACTGAGGGTGTACATAGATAGGTAGCAGGCGTGAAAATCCGGTTCCAACGCTGGCGTGTCTTTATTCCGGACCGTTCATTTATTCTGACACCTCCGACAACACCCACAACACACCCTCTCACGGCGGGAGTTCACTTTGCGAAGCGCCTTCGGAAAATAGTTTTTTTGCGGTTTGCAGGACGAGAGAAGCAAAGCGCGACTACACTCTGCTTGGCAAAGAAATGAAGGAAGCTAAGAACATAACAGGCGACGCCAGTATTGAGAAGCGCTTAATGAAGCCGTCCAAGGCGCGAATGCTCGTTTGTCTTTCGGCTCTTCTTTGCTCCGTGACCGAAGATATGGGGCGTTGAGGCGGTTTTCTATTGGCCGTGCCCTTTTGAAGAAACGCAACTGCGCAGCTTATACCCATAGGTTGTGTGCTCGTGACGTTGGTATGTGTGGGCCTTTAGTGGTTTCGCTGCGATAGCTTATATACACAGGGCCCGAAAAAATTGGTAATACAAATAACTAGTCCTAAAACGTGAAAATCTTGTTCCTGTGCTGTAAAAAGTACTTTCGTGATGCTCAGATGTGCGTGCGTACGCAGCAATAGGATGCAGCATGCTGCCCGCTGTCTGAGAGGCCTCAAGACTATGCGGCGGTGGCGACGCACAAAATTGGTTGCATAAACTAGAGTAACGTTTACGGTGCATAGTTGTGGAGTTTTTCGTATGTTGGCGTCACCGCGTGGTTTAGGAGGCACATTAACTATGGGCATTGTATTTCAGCTCACACTGAAAGCGACTGGCTTCACGTACATGTGTGTGTCTACGTACATTGCAGACACATACATACATACACAATTGTTGGGCTTTAACGTACAAAACTACGATATGATAACGAGGGACGCAGTAGTGGAGGGCTCCGGAAATTTCGACCACCGGGGTTTCTTTAGCGCGCACTTATATCTAAGTACACGGGCCTCAATCATTTTCGCCTCCATAGAAAATGCGGCCGCCACGGCCGGGATGCGATCCCGCGACCTTCGGGTCAGCAGTCCGGCACTATAACCACTAGACCACCGTGGTTATACATACATACATACATACATACATACATACATACATACATACATACATACATACATACATACATACATACATACATACATACATACATACATACATACATACATACATACATACATACATACATACATACATGAACACGTGAGCAAAAGTATACGGATCATTGCCGTTCGTATACCTTTGCCGTCCGCGCCGTCTAGTGGCGAGCCGTCTGCTGTCGAGAGCATTTCTCTGACAAATTCCGTCAGGAGTAATTCTCTCGACAGTTATTCCGGCAAAGCAATGTCCTCGACAGCAGACGGCTCGCAACTAGACGGCGTAGGAAGCGATTTCGGCTCGCGCTTCCGTGGTCCGTATACTTTTGCTCATGGGTGAACATCTGCTTTTCTTGTGAACTACAAACGTAAAGTCAAGCGAAGGCATTCGCCAATCAAAATTTCCAAACAGCCACCAATGTGCCAGTCTCCGATCCGTTTCTTTGCGCGCGCACACCACAACAACAATATGGGCATGACATAATATTATCTAAAATGGGAATCCGAGCGCCTGAAGATTTCCCATTCCTTTCTTTTTCTTTTTTGTAGATGTCAACGCTCTTCAAGATGTAGCAAATAATTCAAGCCAGCAATTTGTAAACAAAGCCGTCGTCAAGTTATGCGGTTACAAGCGGAGCTACAAAGCCGTAGGATCATATCTTTATTGTAAGAGCGAAATCAAGGCTTCTGGGCGTACATATGATTGTGCGATACGTTCACAGGCGCCGTGCATACAGCCGCAGATGATAAAGGTGGCACTTCGAGCGCTTGTGATGCCGTTTAAAATGACAGACTGGTGGGCTAGTTGGTATTGCATGACTCGGAACAGTAGCGCAAAAAATCACACAGACGACGACGGAGCAAGGCGGGACACAGCGCTAAACTAACAACTCAGTGTTTATTGCAGGTGATTGCATATATATGTACATGACACCGCGCGAAAGGAAAAAAGAAGGGGGCCAGGGGGGCGAAGGAACACACAAGGCAATCAACCAAACATATCACACGCATATCACAAAAAAGCCAAGGAAGTTGACTGTAATACCGTTGAGCATATGACGCATGAAAGAAAGAAGGTTGTTGTCATGCCCTACCTTAGCAATATTAGACCCAATATGATGAAAATTGCAAAGCGTGTAGCTGTTGGTGTTTCGCTATCTGCCCCTTTGAAGCTGTCGAGCTTGTGCGCTCGAGTGAACGCGGGTGTGCGCAAGCCACGCGGGTGCATCAAGAAACACCGCGAACAATTTGTCTCCTGTGTAGAGGGAGTAGTGTATTCTATTCCGCTCACATGCGGCATAGAATATGTGGTCCAGACAGGCAGATGCATGAATGATCGTCTGCGGGAACATAGGTACAATGTGGGAAATCTCGCCTTGTCAGGCCACCTCGCTGCGCATTGTGCGCTTGCGGTTGCAAGCCACTATTCAACCGTGCGCATTCATTAGCTAGAAATTCGGATCAACTAACGCGGGAAATTACTGAAGCGGCCGAGATAAAACGTGAAGACGCGGTAAGTCGCCCTTCAATCCGTCTATCAGAAAACGGAATGTTATTTTTGTCGCGTCAGCCGCTTGGATGATATGCTTGGTTGATTGCCTTGTGTGTTCCTTCGCCCCCCTCGCCCCTTTTCCTTTTCCTTTCGCGCGGTGTCATATGCATATATATGCAATCACCTGCAATAAACAACGAGTTGTTAGTTTGGCGCTGTGTCCCGTCTTGCTCTGTCGTCGCATGTGTGAATTTTTGCGCTACTGTTCCGGGGCTTGTGATGCGGAAGAAGAAACAGCGCTGCAATACACCCCCCTCTCGCTCTTGCTCATTGCTAATGCTAAAACGGCTGCTTGGGCGAGTTGGTTCATGATCAAGGTAGATTTACCAGCGCAAAAAAGACAGGACATTTAGGAAGGACACACACACATAAAAAAATGTCCTTCCTAAATGTCCTGTCTTTTTTGCGCTGGTAAATCTACCTTGATCATTGCTAATGCTTGATTTCCTGATTACGTGCGGATGACTTCGAATAACGAAACACGAGCAAGTGAATGTCGCCTGTGGTTTAAGATGACGCTTACTTGAATAGAGAAAATAAACATTCGAGAACGAACTTAAGTTTGCTAAAATATCTGGACCGAAGTGTATTGATTTGTGGACGCCAAGGGTAAATTTATATGTAAATTCTGCAACTGCGCATATTGAGTATGCGAAGACGCACGAATATCTTCGCTAAACTTCTTTCGTTATTGTTTAGTTCGTTCTTTTCGCATGTTTATAGCATATGTCTGCAATGCTCGCAATAATGCCGTTTGACGTCGCCATCTCTTAAATTGTGGATCGGCTTCATCAAAATTCATGCGATATCACAGACGACGAATGCGATGAAACTGAGTACGGGCGACCAGTCATCTTTTTCAGATGCGTGAACACTCCATCTGAGCAGAATGAATCGAACGTTAGATGGCGTTTGAAGCAAGGAAACCCATCGCCGCTCTCGAATTACGTTTCACAGATATTTCATCTCGCGGCGGCATATTACGATTGCAAAATTGGAATAAAACTGCACTGGGTATCGCTGGCGTACGCTTGCATAGCATGCGTTTAACGCCGTATATCTGCGGCACTGAAGAGTGGTGCAATCCGTGACAGTGCTGTATTTTAATTTCTACTCGAAAACATATTCAGCGCTGGTAAACGAGGACGTAAGAGAGACGACACCACAAGCGTATTGTGGTGTCGTCTCTCTTACGTCCTTGTTTGCTAGCGCTGAATATGTTTTCGAGTTCCGCTTACCAACACGCCAAAAAAATGGCATTTGATTTATACGCTGCTTTTTTACGTATAAGACCGTGGAGCTTCGACACAATCGTCAAACCAGCATGCGTCACGTAATGGAGTCAGTGAAATTCATTGAAGTTCATACAAGGAAGTGGGCTAGTTCAGCACTCCCGAGTTTATTCATAAAATTATCATTCTGTATGATATGCCGTTGTGAGTGTGTGCGCGTGAAAATGGTGTTTCCCATCCGACTCCATTTCCATACGTCCAGGTTCCTCTTCTCGGCTTACTCTGTCAAGCTTGGTCCCTCTAACCCATTCCCCGTGTTCACAGTCCGTTGCAGGAAAGCCGATTGTAGAAAATATATACAAATTCCAGGCACGAAAATTTTCCTTCCAATAATTGCCACCTCTCACTGCTCTCACAAAAGGAAAATTTGTTGTTCTAAAGTGTTTGCGACTATACTGGCCACTTGGCGCGAACATAATTATCTGGCACGAGAATCAGATACAGCTTCCACGATGGATGGGTGGATGCCATGAGCGTCCCCTTTATATCGGGGCGATGACAAGCGTGCCAGTAGGCTCGACAAATACAAATACTTTTTCCTTTTTTTTAAGTTGGCATAATGCCCCTAATTCGAATAAATCTATCTTACTACAGAAAAAAAATATAAATTTTCAGCCCAGTTGTCTGCCTCTTACGGCAGAATGTCCTTATTTCTCCCAATATTTATTTTTGCCTTTTCTCTCTAATTTCCTGCCACCAATACTCTACCGTCTCTTACTTCTTTCAGTCGCGGGTGTGTTCAGCTTTCCATTGTCTCTAAAACCCAAGGCGTCATGTAGGCTCGTGCCCAAACGTACACCTGGGTGGATATCTCTACATTCAATCAGAAGATGCTCCGCCGTTCCCTTATCTTCCCCGCAGCACGTGCATTGTTCTTCTTCTTTACTGAATGACTATTTATAACTACACGTTCTAAGGCAACCCTATCTCGCTTCAAACAGTAAAGCGCTTCTCTCTGAATTATCCTAAAATGCCTCCCTCCTTATTTCGTTCTTGCCCTTTCGGTAGTTAATCAGAGCCGATTTTTACAGCGAAAGCTGTTATGAGATCATTTCACCGGCCGTTTTTGGCGCCGTAGTTGTCCGCCGCCGCCGCCGCCGGTGTCCGTAACCAGTATCGCTCGAAATAAGAAAAAAAACGAAATAAGAAAAAATTCCAGGACGGAACGAGGTTCGAACCTGGGCCCTCTGCGTGGGAGCCCAGTATTCAACCTCTGAGCCATGCCGGTGCTTGAAACTGCTTTGCAAAAAGGTCCTATACAGGCTTCATGTCGGGAAGGAACCACATTAGCATATGCAATATAGCGTGGTAGAAGAGTAAAATAAGCACAAAGCGTCGCACAACGCGAATTCTGTAACCAGGCGTCACACAATGCGAATTGCGCAACGAGTAGGTTGTTGAATGCTTCCAACCCATTACAAAGGCATCTCCCATAGTTCTTCATCGTCATCAGCCACAACATCAACGAAGTGCGCGTAATGCCTTACACGCGTTTAGCAGGTACCACGGCTCTCCGTAGAATGGCGAAAAATTGCACAGTGCCTGCTTCCCTACTTCTCAAAAATTACAATGATTTATAGCGTAGTGGGTTCCTCGCAAGTGCACTTGTATTGGTTGCCAAGGAAGCCCATAAGCGCATGATCCATTTCCTCGGGGTTTCAGTAAAATTACAATGATTTATAGCGTAGTGGGTTCCTCGCAAGTGCACTTGTACTGGTTGCCAAGGAAGCCCATAAGCACATGATCCATTTCCTCGCGATCTCAGTAAAGATCTTCACCCCCCCCCCCCCCGTTTCTCTTCCACGTCAACGTATGTTATACAGCATGACGGGAGAGAGAAATGGCGACTGGGCGTCACCCAATGCAAATTACATAACTGGTGGGCCGTTTAAAGGGGTACTGACACAAAATTTCGCGGCCGAGATAGCCTGCTGGATCGATTCCCGTGTACGTGCGTGTACCATCTGCAAAATATCGACAGCGAATAAAGCTTGGAAGGTATTTTATATGAATTTTGAAGTTCGCGAGCGCGATCCAGCATTATAGGCCGCACCTAGTGCATTGACACCCTCGGAGGTGACCCGAGGTGATTCCCCTACTTCCCCTACGTAACCGTTGCAGCCGGTACAAGTTATGATGACGTCGTAGCCGCCATTTCTGTTTTGACGCGCTTCCCGACAAATCGCTCCGACGAAGCTGGTCCAACCTGAAGTGATTCGCCACGTCGAAAATTCCTTCCATCCCCGCCGCAAGAAAATCGTCGCCATCAGACGACGATGAGCCCGACGACGACAGACCAGGCGGAAATGCGTCACTGTTCTGTGTGCTCACGTGACCGAGCGTTTCACTCGCTAGGTGGTGATAGTTGCACCCGGCGGCTTGTCGTTTTTGGAGCTCTGTCAAACCGAAACTGAGGCTGTGTCGGTAATGAGGAGCTTGTAATTAATTTTCTGCCGCGCGCTGCAGCAAACGATGTGCCGTGTTATGCCTAACAAGCCCCCAGCAACAAATTGCAGCAAAAAAAAAAAAAACGCGGTGAGAAAATTTTTGTGTCAGGACTCCTTTAAAGCTTCCAACCCATTAGAAAGGGCTGAGCCATAATTCTTCATCGTCATTAGTCGTCGCGTGAACAAAGTTCACATAATGCCTTACAGACGTGTAGCTGGTGCCTCGCTTCTCCGCAGAATGACAAATAATGGCTTAGAAGGTGCTTCCCAACTTCACAAAAATTGTGATTTATGGCGTAGTGGGTACCTTTCTAGTGTACGAGGGGCGTTCAATATAGATTTCCCCTGACTAACTTCCGTTTATTGCAGGATGCTGAAACTGCGCATGTGTAATGACATAAGTCACTGTAAGTCACGTGCCAATTTGCAACTCTAAACTAATAACGGTCTTTCTTTTAGATGTACTGAAGTGGTGTGAGGTGTGATAATGGATGCAGTGGAATACAGAGCAGCAGTCAAGTTCCCGTACTTGAAAGGCCGCACTCCAAGGGAGACGTTCGATGAGATAAAAGAGGTTTATGGGGAGGATTCCCCATCATATGATGTAGTGAATAACTGGCATCGCCAATTCAAATATGGTCTGATTTCCGTGGAAGCGGCTCCGATTGCAGGGCGACCCCACTACGCTGTCAATGAACACACCATCCAGCAAGTGAAGGCCGCCATTTTGGAAAATCGCCGCATTAGCGTTCGAGACCTAGCCCAACATGTCAAGATCAGTGTGGGGTCCATGGAAAAAATCATGAAGGACCATCTTCATATGCGTAAGGTATCCGATCGCTGGGTTCGCCGGCTGCTCACACCTTTCCAAAAGCAGGTACGAGTCGAATGCTCCCAGTCCCAGGCTCTTTTGACCATGTGCCATGGAAACCAGCAGGACTTTTTCAACAGACTGATTACACAGGATGAACGCTGGGTCCATCACTATGATCCGGAGACTAAAGTCCAGTCGATGCAATGGAAGCACTTGGACTCACCGCCTCCAAAGAAAGCACGCACCCTGCCCTCGACGGGCAAGGTCATGCTCACAGTCTTTTGGGACCAGCACGGAGTAGTCTTGATGGATTTCCTAGCAAAGGGTGCCACGATTACTGGGGCATACTATGCTTCACTGCTGCGGAAATTGCGAGAGACCATCTAAAACAAGAGACGTGGCATGCTCACCGAAGGTTTCCGCCTTCTGCAAGACAATGCCCCAGTTCACAACTCACATGTTGCCTAGACGGAAGCACGCTCCTGCGGCTTTGAAATTCTACCGCATTCCCCTTATTCACCCGACCTCGCACCATCGGACTTCCACCTCGTTCCAACATTGAAGTCATATTTGAAGGGCAAGCATTTTCCAGATGATGAGACCCTGATTTCTAAAGTTACAACATGGCTTTTGGAGCAACCTGTCGACTTCTACAAGTGAGGTGTTTATAGTTGCATAAAAAGGTGGGAGAAGTGTGTGTCCCGGGGTGTCACCTATCTAGAGAAGGACTAATAAATCTGCAAAGTTTCGTTGCTCTCCGTCCATAGGAAGTGGGTCAGCGGAAATCTTTATTGAACGCCCCTCGTACTTGTATTGTAGCCCCAGGAGAGCTAACAACGGGCTCTAGAAACGCCGCTCTTCCAGCTTTCGCTGTGACTGTGCGGCGGTTTCAACGCAGGCCTGGCGTTTTTTCTCCATAGTTGCCATCCAGTAAATCCTCTTCGCCTCTCGGACGTTTCGCTAAACGCTCTTTGTTCCCATATTGACACGCCCGCTTCTTGTTTTGATGTATTCGGGTTTGCCAGCACGGACGGTTATCAACGCTCGACGCTGACAGCGCCGCAGTGTTCGAGAAGCTTCGCGATTGTAGTAGATCGTTTTGTTAAGACTGCGCGCAGGACGCGAATAGTCTAGATTATTCCGGAGCTTGCGCGGCCACCAGTGATAAAACTGGAAAGTTCGATGCGTGATGTATAAAAGACGGCGAGCCCCAGCCATGAGCAATTTATCGACGGCCGACTCTCTCTTCGCCGCTATCAGTGTACCGTGTGTATTACTGTTGTTTGACTTTCCGTTTCCGGGCCACAAGTTCGGCCAAATAAAGATTTCATCTCGGAGACGCCGCCTGCTGCCTTCGTCGACGTCACGACCCCGTGACATCTGGTGGAGGTGCTTCCCGGTCCATGTACCGAACACCCTCCTCCAACTGTGAGCCAAGCCCACACCGTGAAGAGGACATCGACGTCAACGCTAACCAGCGAGCCAGCCGCAGACAACCAGGTCTAGCACCAGAGTACGGGCTTCTACCTGATAAGACCCGGAAGACTCAGGCCACGACGGCGACCACGACGGCGGCAGCGATGACAGCCCCTGTGCCATCGCCCGCGACAGTCGTACTACAACAGCGCAGGGAGCCGCCAACGTTCCGCGGATCGTCATTTGAAGACCCGGAAAGCTGGCTAGAAGCGTAAGACCGCGTCGCCGTCTTCAGTAAATGGACCAGTGAGGACAAGCTACTACACGTCTACTTCCCCTTGGAAGACGCTCGGACCTGGTTCGAGAACCAAGAGCGAACCCTGACAACGTGGGACATTTTTCGCACCAGGTTCCTCGCCACATTCACGAGCGTCGTCCGCAAGGAGTGGGCTGAAGCTCTGCTGGAAACCCGTGTCCAGCTCCCAAACGAAAACGTGGTGCTCTACACGGAAGAGATGAACCGACTGTTCCGCCATGCTCACCCTGACATGCTCGAGAAAAAGAACCATCGCTACCTCATGCGACGAGTCAAGCACGAGCTGTTCGCGGGACTGATGAGAAAACCACCAAAGACCATCCAAGAATTCCTCTCGGAGGCAACAACCATCGAGAAAATGCTCGAGATGTGCACCCGGCAATACAACCGCCGCGCATTTCAAGACAGCGCAGCTGTTCATGCCCTCGGCTCCGACGACTTGCGCGAAACGATCCGAGTCATCGTGCGAGAGGAGCTGCGGAAGCTCGCACCTTTTGCACAGCTCGAAGTGACGTCGATTGCGAACGTTGTACGCGAGGAAATCCAACAGTCACTGGGTGTTCCTCAGCCGGCACCGCCGCAGCTGTAAGCAATGAGCTATGCTGCTGCAGCCCGACGCAACACCCCCCTCCTCACCCACGGCAAGACGCCGCGCCGCCCCAGCAGTTCCGCCACCACCACCGACATCATACCGCCTGCCAGCCGGCCTGCAATACACACCGAGGAAGACCGACGTTTGGCGCGCCCCAGACCATCGTCCACTGTCTGCGGAGAAGCCGCGGCCACACCTACCGCCGCTGCCAGTACCGACAGATGGGACTGCGCGGGTTCGCCATCGACGCGCCGCGTCCACAGCAGCGTGAACGACCACGTTACATCGCCGACTATCTGGCAGGAGCGCAGTGGACCCCCTGATGACCTTCCCTATCGCCGTCGCCAGGCCGCTACGCCTCTCCTTAACGCCGAAGATACACTGGCCCAACCTGGGGCCGGTCACCTAGCCCGCATCCGGAGAACTAAGGGCAGCAACCGATGGAGGTGCGGTTGCTGTACAAGAAATACCGAAGATCCTCCGCCGCCAACGACGACGCCACGACGAAACGTTCAAGACACGACGCGAACCAGACAGAGCCCTGACGACGAAACCTCGCGGACCGAAGTAGACCTGACGACGCAGCGTGGAAGCAGCGGAACAAACCGACGTAGCCGTCGCCCGACCCCACGACCTCACTACAACGCAAGACGACGAACTAGCGACCTCGACGTTCTTATCGACGGCCACAAGGTCACAGCTCTCGACCCATCATAGGCGCTGCATGTACGCCAGAAAAACAACTCCGGTCGACATAACCACAACGCAAACGCATCTCTGGCGATTCTCGCACTTTCGCTTACCTCGGCTGTATTTCAGTGTAACAGTGAAAGGATTTCCACGCTAAAATGTGCATTCTTCAACTTTTATTTATTTATTTATTTATTTATTTATTTATTTATTTATTTATTTATTTATTTATTTATTTATTTATTTATTTATTGTACCCTCAGGGCTTTACAGCATTGAAGAGGGGAGGGGCAAAAACAAAAAAACACAAGATAACATTCCAACTAGGACATCCGAAATATAATCAATACAGAAAATGGGTAAAATAAAAATAAAAAAGAATACAAGAAGGCATATTTAACAGAAAAGCGCAGTACACTGACAAGAAACCAAAAGCGTAAAAAAAGTCGCGGTATCACGTAAGCATGAAATGAAATCAAAGTGACGTATTTACTACATTTCGGAATGTGTCAGGGTTAGTAATATTGACGACTGATACAGACAGGTGATTCCCGTCGCGGCACGTTTTCGGAAGAAAGGAATCAGAGTACGTTACCGTGAAGCTACGAGGGATGTGTACTTTGTTTTTGTGATCTAAACGAGATGATATGAAAGATGCAGGCTGTATTAAACGCGATTTTAAAATGTGATTGTGATAATATATTTTGTGAAAGATACAGAGGCGTGCTAGCTTTCTGCGTGTGGCAAGTGACGTAAGGTTAAGGGTGGCTTTCATGGCAGATACACTGGATGTTTGGTGATACTTTGATAGGATGTAACGTGCCGAGCGATTTTGAACAGCCTCTAGCTTGTTTATTAATGTTATTCGAAGTTTTTGTGAGCCACTTGCGCCGAGATCGGTCGCACTCCCCGTACGACTCCGAGAGAAGGTAGGCCTAGCGCACCGGCCGAGTCCGTGTGTACATGCTATCGGCGCTTATGGGTTTAAGGATACGCAATTCCGACGATTAAGAATTAGTGTACAGTAGAGCTTCGGTATCGGTTAACCTGAATCAACCATTTTTTCTCGCGTACGGTGTCCGTACAAGAAGCGATGGGCATCTTACGACGCGCTTTCAGCAAACGCACCCCGGCAGCCACCGAAAGCCGCCGGGCGCACTGGCCGGCACTTTGGTGACACAGACTTGTCAATTAGTACGCCTTGTTGAACTGGCATGATGGCATACCTTCTTGCACGTTCAAGTTGGTTTTTGCCGATCCGTTATGTAGTTGCAGCTATCGATAGAGATGCAAACCAGTACACTGACACGGCCGCTGTACTGGTGTATATCGTCGATTTGGCGAGAAAATAGACGACATTCAATGTCATTCGTCGTCGGCAGCTGTGTGTGTGTTATTAGGACGCGAATTTTATTTGGAAAGGGACATCGCGTGTATCTTCAGTATGCGACCCGTAAAGATGAAGCCAAGCGGTGAGCTCCGTCTTGAATAGTCTTTTTATGGCAAGACATTTATGTTGGAGCGTGGCATAGTGGTAGAGAAATCGGGTGGGAACGTGTGGGTGGTAGGCTTGATTCCTGCTGACGAAGTGCCTTTTTTTTTTCATTTTTCTTCTTAATCCAATAATGCTTTTAGTGTTTACGTTATTCCAGTGGCAATTAAGTCGTGTCCTAAAATAATTTTTGGCAATGCGTTATATAGAAGTTGCCGCTGTCCGAGGCTTCGAAGTTTCCTCTGCGTTTTGGAAACCGAAGGTTGACTATCACACTTTTATTTGTTATCACTGAAAGATATCATATTAACTTGCACATTAAAGCGACATCTGTGGCGTCTACGCTCGGAGGTTTATGGTTAGGAGACAGTTATATATTACTGTGCGGCGTCGGCCAGATGCTCGCGTTAGTTTGTCCTCCATGTGCTTAGGAGAGAGTTCCCGACCCTGTTGACGCTACGTCTAGGCGGGAGTTCCGTGGATTGGGAACTCCATCTGAGTCGCAGAGAGTTCGCAGTCTCTTTTACTCTGCCTTCAAGGAAAGAGTACGTTCGGCGGCTAACTCTCCACTACTCCATCACGGAGTTAAAGAACTCCGGCGAGAGTAATACAGTCGCTCTACCGTTGCGGTACTCCCACTATATCTGTGAGCGCAGTCTTTGGGGTGCGAAAAACATCCTAACAGTAATCAACCTGGAGTGTTAGGCCCGACTGACTGCCTGGCCATGCTATCCCCGGTGCCAGTTGATAAAGATGACGTACAGGCTTATCGCGCAAATAAAATTACAAAACAAGCGGAGCTCGCACTAACAAGTATCACCGCTTCCTATGCAGCCACAAGAGCGTAAATGGCAGTAAAGAGCGCGAAAAACACAGGCACGAATAGCAAACAGATGGAACAACCTAAGTAACGTATACAACTCACCATTCCGAACTGCTATCTTTCGACTATTAAACATACGCCAGCCCCTTCAAGACGTTCCATCGGCTGAATCTTTCGATACGGTATAAAGAAAAATGAATAAAGAAGTACATCAATACGTGCTACCCTTTCAATATCTCTCGTAAAGCCGGGCACCAAGTTTTTCAAGCGTAAAACGAGTCTCTGCCAAAGAATCGGGGAATGACTAGCCACTTTAACATTACGGGCCGAAGGTCTTATCTTTATTGTCGTTAACACGAACGGAGGTCGACCAAGTTTAGTCAGGGAAGGTATGTATTCTAAACATTTTTTTTTCTTTTTTTTCTTCTTGTCGTGACACAACTCTCGGCTTCGCGCGAGATTAAAAAAGATAAAGGCCATGCGGCACGTGGTGGAAGACACGCGATGTAAACGCCGACGTCCGTGGAAGCTGGATCTCTTAGCAGCGTTAGCTGTTCTGTACAAAAGACTATATATCGCATTTTTTTGTCGTTTTCCAGGACTATCATTTTTCTTTGCCATGGATGGTTGCCAAGCAAACATAAGGTATTAGACGTCACCAAAAATTCTAACATCGTTTTATTCCATATATTTCGTAAGATCTTACGGAAATATATGGGAATATATATTGCACTCGCACAAACAAATGCCATTTATACATATCCAAGGTCTCAAATATTTAACTTGTACACGTGTAGATTCAATGTTGCCGTAGAAAGGGGAGGGGGGTGTGTGATATTCTTTAAGGGACCATTGATTGATTCCGGTCCTTTTCCGCGTGCGTTGATAAGACAGATTCCACTGACTAGCCGATGTCGACTGGAGCCTGTCCACAAGCTTTCAAATTTTACCCAGCCTACGCACGCTGAAATGGACAGCGCACTGTAGCTATACGAGTGTTCCGCCCCGATGAATATGCAACCGCCGTTTCCTACAATCGAAGCCGTGCATTCCTGCTTCGAAGCCCGACACCTTACATACTATGCTACAAAGCTGGGTGTAATCTTTCCTCCTCTCACTTCTAAGCACGAAAGCTAAATGTGTATCCAGAGGCATTGACGCTGCAGTGCGCACTCCAAGTGAACGCCGCATATTGACACTGGAAGCAGTCACGCGTAACAAGTCTCCTTCAATAGAAAGGAACATGTCGCCGAGGTTTGCCTTGTAGGCGTGGTTCATCCGCGAGACAAACGCATTAGGAAATCATCAGGCAACGGTATATGCTAGAAGGCCGGCTGTACTAACGAGCCTGAGCTTGATTTATGCGCCAAGATTATTTCGCCTCTGTACTGTCCATTCTTCAAGCTCTCGCCGAGGCAATGGATGTTGACTCTTCGAGCCGGTCGATTTTGCCTCAATGGCTCGGCTACTAAATATCCACATGACACGACTGATTACTCCTCACCGTGTGTACACGTTTGGGGGGAGCAGGCGATGACGTCACTTAGATGGCACTCCCAAAGTGTTTACAATGCGGCACGCAATCGTTTGCGGTAGATATGTCATTAGTTGCAATCATGGCGCCGTAATTATGAATGAAATATGACTCGGTTACGAAAAGTAATAGAAGGGAGACGGAAGAAATTTTTCCTTCCGTCTCCCTATATTTTTCTTTCTGTCCAAGGTATCCATGTTCCCAAGCACACACTTCCAACAAAGAGAAGAAGAGCATGCACTAAAATGTAGTTAGTGTTGGTGATAACTTGAGTTTTATAGCACCCCGCACTTAAAAGTAAATCGGGGTGTAAGCGATAACATTCTTCGGAATCGTGTCCATTCGTGAAATATTTTGTCTGCAAGTGTGTTCATGCGCAATTTCATTAGGTTAGCAAGGTTCTCTTTGTTCATGTCAAGGCAACATCACAACTCTCCACTGCCTTTTGTGTCGTTTGCTTTGCTTCTTGTTTTTCGGCCAACATATCCAATATCGACCGTGGAGATGATCTCCAAATTGCAAGCAAATAGACAATCAACCACACCTCACTCCACTAAAGTAGCCCCACTTACGTTACGACGGCTGCGATGACGTCACTTCACAATCCCCCTCTGCTTCCGCGTGTGGCGGCCTTTAAGCAGCCGAGATGTTCCTTTTGCTCTGACATAACACCGCCATGTCACGTCCGCGACATCAAGCTTATGGACGCTTCCTCTTCGCGACCTTTTCACTTTTCTCGGAATGTATTTATTTTGTTCTGTAATCCTGGAACAGAGAAGCACCGTTGTGATCTTCCTTGGCACAGTTGTCGGGATCATGAAACCTAATACAACAAACAGGAAAAGAACAGCGTACTCCGGGGTTTAAGATGCACGCGGCGCCACGGTTCTCTAGTATTACAGGGGCTGGGGAGAAATGGAGGGTTGTCTGTGGGCGAGTGGTGTTAAGGGAGCGTCCAGAAATATATTGAAAAGAAAAGAAAAGAAAAAAAAGATCCAAGCAAGAAAAGAGGCGCTAGAGGGAGCAGCGCTTGATGGAGCTCCAGTACCCTGATCGCGTTGCTTCGTCTTTTTTTCAAAAAGCTAACCTAGAAAAAAAATGACGTCTGTGAACAAAGCGGCGAGGGTAAAGCCCATGGTGCCGAGCGCGGAGACAGAAATCTCGCGGGATGCGTGTTGAATGTTCCCGCTTACAAGGGTCCTTTCAAACGCGGCCATAGATCTCCATTACGATAGCGCAGCCTCGCTGGTATAGCAGCCGACGCAGCTTGGGAGTCGTCTGCTTGTACACGGCGCCGTATGCTCATCGCGGTTCCTGGTTAACGTGCACTTGATACCGCAATTTTATTCAGGCGAAAGCCTTAGATGCCTCTTCAAAAGCGCAAAAGTCACCGTCGGCGGCGTAGACACAAGTGATGCAAAAAATTATAACCATGCGTTGACGTCACACTATGAGGCCATCATGACCTCACAGGTCGCCAAAAGTTGTGCCGTCATGACGAAGTGAATGTGGCGTCACCTAAGGTTATCGCGTCACACGACAACATCGCTTGGTCAAAGGTAGGCTGACCCTGGAGGCACTGCAAGACCACGTGAGTTTCTTTTAAAGCTTTTAATGGTTCCGATGCCGGAGGCAGTGCAAAACTACGTAGGGTGCTGAAATCTTACGAAAGAGAAAAGGGAAACGAATGCGTTTAACGAAGGAAATGCTGCAGGACCGCCTTTTTCGGCAGGAACCCGGTGCAGTTCTATTGCCAGATTAGGAATCTGTTATCCTGACCCGCCATGTTTGGAGCTTTTGTATGGCCTTTCCTATGGTGCAACGCGCCTAAAACCATCCGCTTCTGAGTGTAGACCATTTATAACCACGCCCTAGAACCTGGCATTGGAGTCTCCGAGACCGACCCTAGTTTCGAGGGTGTTGACCCTGTTCGTGAGAGCAGTCACCGTTTCTTCTGAGTTCATGACTGCGCCTTGGAGGCTATTTACCGATTCCCTAACGTCCTTCATGGACTTCGTAATCTCACTTTTGGATTCCTCAAGGTCCCGTTCTCCCTCAGTGGGAGCCACGTGGGCCCGCTTCTTGACGGAACGTGCCGGCGCCGACGCCTCCGCGGGGAGCTCCCTTGGGGCCGGCGTGGGCGGCGCGGCTGAACACGACTTGCGAAAGGACTCGAACTGGGCCCTGAGCTCCTCCAACGCAGCTCTGAGATGCGTTCTCCTGCTGTAAGTGCGCGGTTATAGGATTGTTCTACTCTGGCGGCGAACCCTTCGTTACCTTTGAAGCCTTCTGCTTGATTCAATCAGCACAGATGGTCTCCTCGATCCGGACACCCGAGCCAGAGCAGCCGCTGGAGCGAGAGCGCCCACTAGAGCGGGAGTGTTCATTGGACCGGCCGCGGCGGCCAGCTGGCGTGGCGTAGCGCCCCCTCGAGGACGTTCTCGACACGCTCGGATCATGTCCTTGGCAGTTGGTCGCCCCCTGCGGTGCAGGTGTTTCTTCGGTGCGTTTCCGCTGCCTCCTGCGACGGACGACGTAGGGCACTTCGAAACGTTGCTTGCAGGCCTTGTCTGAGGTGAGGCCCTCCGCAGAGGGCGCACTTGGACGAGTGCTCGTGGTCTTCCGCGGAAGACGCGGTTCCGCATCCCCTGCGAATCGTTTTCTCCGGGGCCGGGCACACGTCAGCGCGGTCACCCATTCTCCCGCACGTGTAGCAAACGTCGGTATGGCGTCTGTACAGCGTACAGCGACGGATGCTGGCGCCGCACATAACATAATTAGGCACTTTGAGTCCGTCGAAAAGGACGATGATCGTGGTGGTGTCCCTGATGCGTTTCACTTCGAGGGCCATGGGGTTTCTCGGCTGGCCGATCATGTCGCGCAGCTGATTGCGGTCAAATTCGAGTTCGACGTCTCGCACGATCCCATTGCCCGTGTTATCCGGCGCCGCGAGGTACGACTTGACTTCGTAATGGGTGGACCCCACGAGTAGAGCTTCCACTCTCGCGCAAGCGTGGTGGTTCTCCTCTGTCATTGTGCTCCCGACGAAGATCTTTTGGACCACGTTGGGGCAGATGATCTCCCCATCCGTCTCGGCCAGGGTGAGTTGAGCCGCCATGGCGAGGGCCTGTGTCACCTTCATCTGGCTGATCCTCCTGACGTCCATCCAGGCCCTGGGGAGGACGAGCATCCTAAAGTGCTCCCTCGGCAGGCGGGGGAGCCTTGAGGCCGCGGCGAGGCGTTTCTTGACGACGCCGGCGGCAGGGGTGCGGGACCCGCCGCGTTGTGTCGAATTTGCCCGGCGGCTGACGCCGGCGTTCTTCGCGACTTGTGTTTGGAAATGGCCGTGGTCTATCCGGACTCCAGGCACTCCTCAGGGGCGATGTCCTCCCCCTCGACAGTCACGTGCATGGACATTCTTGGGAGTAGCCAGCGCATGCCTGCGTGCGAGAGCTGGGCCTCACCGCACCTAACAACCCCGCGTCGGGATCGGAGTGAAAAATTCGCAAAAATGACACTACCCACCGGCAAAAACTTGATATCGGCGTGGTCCTCTAGACGAACTGCGTCGAATGGTGCGAAAACTCGCTGAAGTTGACACGTTTTTCTCGCCGAAAACATTTACAGAAGCAGGAGCCGATGTTCGCGCGACCGCACTAGTCGGCGTCTCCTGCGTTCTCTCCACGGGTGAATGGTCTCAATTATTTAGGTGCGAAGCACCTAATGTGCTCGGGCTGTCGGCGTCTCCTGTCGGCGTTGCCCGTCACTTTAAAACAAGTGGCAAATAAGACGGCGCGTTCGCTCAGGAAAAGCTCGCGAGAACGCGCGCTCGCCTGCGAGAGACAACGCCACGTAAGCTTCCCCGAGTGGCAAATAAGAAGGAGCGTTGTCTCAGGAAAAGATCTGTTTCTTTTGATGGATGCTGCCTGCGATGGGCGCTGGACGCTGTCTGTAGCAATGAGAGGACGCTGTACTTTCATTGCAATTGACCTGTTCCTATGGGTAACACCGGTACTTCGCACCTCCCCGGGTTTCACGTTAGTATAGCAGCTTTTGGGGACGAAGCACCTTAGGGTTTACAGAACGTGTTGTTGGGCGAGTTGGTGCACCTTACGACAACAAGAAAAACGGCGCAACTTGACACACCCGTAAAACCAGACACACACGAAGCCGGGTCTCGGCTTGTCGGCGTGTCATGTCGTCGTCACGGTCGATCATAAAGGGGTATGCGCCACAAAAGTAGGGTAATTCCCGCTAATCGCCACCGGTCCATACTATGCATATTATGAGTTAAAGGTTCGTCTTTACTGCGTAAAACAATATGTTTGGCTTAGCAGCGGTGTCAGAATCCCCAAAGAAATTTCCCAAGGCGCTCAAGTTTTTTATCTAAAAACAGAGACACAAGCGTGCATCTATACGGAAAAGTAATCAAAATCAGAATCCACTTTATTTCCAACACTCTTGTTGGGGGTCCCCCAGGCAAAAAGCTGCGCAAAACAGCTTGACAGGACCTGGGGGCCTACATAGGGAAGCACATGCAGTGGATTTCACACAGATGTACACTTGTAAACAAAACAAACAGCATAATACAAAGAAAATATAAAAATCACTATATATACAATGAACATCAGAACACTCTTTCTGTTTCGATTTGAAGCACCACTTCTTGAAACATATCTGCACATGCGCCACACACAAAAAATTACTCGCAACCGGTCCATACTATGCATACTATGCGTTAAAGGTCCGTCGTTACTGCCTAAACATTACGTTTGGTTTAGCAGCAATGTCAGAATCCCCGACCAAATTTACCAAGGCGCTAAAATTTGTTATCTAAAGCCAGAGACACAAACGTACATCTCTACGGTAAAGGCATCTGTTTGAAACCCCACTTTTTGAAACCTATCTGCAAAATGATGGTGTAGTAGGACCAGTGGCGAGTAAAGCAGTAAAGATATTGCTGGGGGAAAGATCGGCGCACGCTGCATGCTTCGCCCCTCCCGAGGTTTCATGTTAGTGGAGCTGAAACACCCTTCTCTACATGCCCTTTACCACATTTTACTAGAAGCTGGCATGTACCTCTAGTGAGAACAGCTAAATAAACGAATTAAATTATGAAAGCACATGATACGCTGCAGGGGCGTAGCCAGGGGGGGAGGGGTCAACCCCCCCCCCCCCCCCCCGAAATTTTGCAGTTTAGCTTGCGTATATATACACGCGCACATACAAACGCACGCACGAACATACATAAAGTATGGTTGAACCACCCCCCTCCCCCCGAAAAACATTTCTGGTTACGCCCCTGATACGTTGGTATAGGGCAGATCCAACAGGCTAAGTTTAACGTATAATTACTCGCAGAACGCAGACTGCGCATCAAAAACGAAAAAAAAAAAAGGAAAACCGCACAATGCTGCCCGGGGTTATGTATGCGTGGCCGCTACCGGTAGGCACGGTCGTACGATGTATGGCAGGGAAGCGAAATGCGAGGGAGAGAACACCGCCAAGGGACGATGAGAGAGTGAAAGGGGGCTACCAAAGTTAATTTCCGCTCCACACTGGCGCGGCATGAGAGCCCGCATGGGCAATTCTTTTCCTACAGGGAACCTGCACATGGCTAAGCCACGGCCGTCGTCCGGGGGCAAAAACGCATGTGGCACAGAAATTAGGCCTACATTCTACTCACCACTGGCCCACTACAATGAAAGCGCGAGCACACGGGCGGCAAACAAAAAAGTATGTGCCCCACACATTGGGCAAAAACCCACTACTCACCAATGGCCCATTAAAAATAATTAACCCAGCTTCACTCACTTAACGCCCTGAGGACTGATGAAACAGCGGAGATAGTGGCATGATTGCTTGGTTCTTTCCTTGCCTTTCCTTTTCTTTGCTTGCTATTTTTTTTCTGCTTATTTTCCTTTACTAAGCTCTTCTTCCGTTAGCTTCACCAGATTTTTTTGCTTTTCCATACCACTAGCAGCGCTGATTAATCAGTGCTCGCGACGTTAGGCCAGGGAAGCTAGGTTTATTTATTTATTTATTTATTGCTATGGGAGGGGGAGGGAAGGTATTTTGCGATTTTCAGCGGTTAAAAGAAACATAATCTCTCTTCAAACTGGTAGTGGTTTAACAGCGCTAAGACAAGGACAACAGAGGAAGAAAAAGACAGCACGTGCGCGGACTCACAAATTTTATTGAGTAAAATATGGCATATATACAGTGAGCATAGAAAGACAGCACGAGCTCATTGGCCAAAGATGGTCACGTGAACGCTTCAATCACTCTATCTCAATCGAGCGTCTAGATATTGCACCTCCGTCGATCTTCTGGATCCGAACGACATCGTCGTTGCCGTTCGCGCGCCAATTCCTGTTGACTTTCCCGACTTGCAGCTTGTTGTTCAGGAGAGCGCAGGGCTTTAGCCATCGCTAAACATTCTTGTCATGGACGGCTTCTTCATTTTTAGCTGAGTGGTGAGTGGTGGAGCTTGGCCAACTTCTGTAGCACATACCCGCTAGGTTGGTTATACCAGCTTCTTCATTCTTAGTGAACCGGAGCTGAGTACTGGGGTTTGCCCAATAAGTGTGGCACATATCCGCGAGGCACTGCGAACGACGCTCCGTAGGGATTAGAGTAGGCTTGAAACAGTCCCACCGTTAAGGCTAGGGAACACGTGGGAGGCAAACACCAATTAAAATCGTGCACTAAGCGCCAAGCGCATGCGGCAAGCCAGACATGTTCACATGTCCCGAATCGCTGAATGCGGCAAAAACATGCATTCTGCTCAAA
The DNA here is from genome assembly GCF_013339695.2 of Rhipicephalus sanguineus. NCBI lineage: Eukaryota > Metazoa > Arthropoda > Arachnida > Ixodida > Ixodidae > Rhipicephalus > Rhipicephalus sanguineus. The sequence continues at coordinate 18,448,742 of NC_051182.1, read as the reverse complement.
TGTCTCCTCGAGATTGCGTATCGAACGCCAAACGCATGTGGCAAGCCAGGTGAGACTATGCATTCAGCGGCAAAAACACGCATGCTGCTCATTTGTAAAACTTAAGGAAGCATATGCCGGGCCCGTAGCCAGGGGGCGGGGGGGGGGGGGGGTAAAAAATTTTATGAGGTGGATTTTTTACCAAAAATAAATAACGACGATAGGTGTTTTTCACAAATAGTCAAGGCTTTGAGCAAGTGCTCTCCCCCCCCCCCCCCAAAAAAAAAAAAAAATTCCTGGCTACGGGCCTGGCATACGCTGTATTTAAAGCCTACTTTCTGGACATAGACATCGGTTTTATACAGGGTTTAGTTGCAGTGTGCGTGATCTGCTATGGCTCGAAATGCTGTGTCACCTCTCTGTCGTGTGCTAAACTCGTTCGCTGGTCGTCCACCTTCACAGAGTGGAATCTACGGTGATGAAAGGGAAAATGGCTCTTTTAGGAAAAGTTTAAGAATTTAAAAAATACATTGTGTCGAAGAGAAGCAGTAGCCAAATCCGAGAAATGCTCACACCGATCGCCATCACGAAAGGACAGGCGTGTAGAAGCAGACGACAGCAAAATAGCAGACGTCACATCTTATACCGACGCATTTGGGTGACGCTGTGTGTGCACTCGAATGAAACGCAAGCTGCAAAGCTTTCAGCGTCGACAGGGTTCACGCGAAGCACGTGTACCGTCGAATGGCAATGGAAAGAAAAGGTCGGGCCATTCTTCCCAAGAGCTCCCTTTATTCTCTTCGCTTCGACTGATTCTTTCTTCAAATTCTCGCGAATAGAGGTACGAAATAAAGCAAGGAGCACTTCTTTTTCAATGCAAATACCAGCAAACATGATAGTATACGTGAGCTACATTTTATACGGCCCGCTCTCTTCGCAAGGCTAATAGTATTATTCAGAGGCGTGCTCCTAGCATCCATTTTCCAACGGCATCGCGCCAAGTAGGCCTAACGATTATGGCGTGCCAATTGACATTGCCCGCTCTCAATAAAAGGGACAACGGTGGGTCGTAAACGACCGAAGAGGCTTCGAAAATCGGCCGTGATCTTTGAGAGTGCAGAGAATGGACAGAAAAACATCAAGATAAAAGAATAAGAGAAAGACTGCTGCTAGGTTTTTTCTTTCGACCGCGGGCGAGTGTGGCAAATAGCTGGAAATAAAACCCACGACCCCCTCTTTTATAGCCGCTTGCTCCGCTTAAGCCTACCTTGAATCTTGTCGTCTGCTCCAAGGTGTCGCGCTATTGGTTTATTTATTTAGCTCCGACATCGTAAAACTGTGAAAAGCGACGCGCCATTTTTGCCCGCCGTGTGTGCATTAGGAAACAAAATAAAATGCAAGCGTCCAGACAGGGAATGTAACTGCGTCGCTTTGAGTAAGCGCTAAGCGCGCAGGCTGCCGTCGTCACGTTCGCGCGCGAATTCATGTGAGGCGGCAAAGTGGTGTCTGCTCGCCCGGACAATGTCGTCCGCTCCGCTCCCGAGGAGACGGCTGGATTGTAACCTTTACGAGTTCGGCGCCTATCCACTGTTCGATACCTTTTTTATGTGAGTTTGTATTGATTGTGTCACCTTCTACTACAGTGAAGACGATGCGTTGAAAGCGAGATTTCATGTAACAATATGTAAAGGGTAGGGCTTACTCGAGTCGTTTGAACATTCTCTCCTTCAGCTGTCCAGTCATCGCTTCTGGCGTAATTTCATGTACTAAGTATTCGTTCCTTCTTGGGTTGTCTTTCACGAATCATAGTTAGTGTTGAGTGCTCTGGCCACATTCTTGCGGCTCTACGAGGTATCTTGCAACTTCTCTATGAAGCAATGAGCATTGTGCAGTGGTATAAATATAAAACTCTGGCTAACCTAGAATGTGAACCCGTCTTGGCTTCGAATGGCTAAATATATGCATATTGAACCAGAGGTAAACTCTTGTATTTTACAGCTTGAATTAAGCAACGGATTACACTAGCAAATGCTTCAGTAAATACTCACAGGCTCCTTTATGCACTCGTCTAAGACGACTCAAATATGAAAGCTATCGTTTTCTGCTTGTTTTACTTCTCGGCCGATTGTATTCATAATTATTCCTTTTGCGAATCAGCGAAGGGCCCACTACACGTCCGCAAGGCAACACGAGAGCCTACGCAGCTGTTCACTTTTTTGATGCTTTTGTTGATGATGGCGATTAAATATGTATCAGCGCTTTGTAATGCGTGGGCCTTTAAACCCCTCCCTCGTCGTGCAATTCAAATGCCTTGGCAACGCCTGGCGCGATTCTACGCTTCTGTCACGCAACGTTACATGCGTTAAGAAGACTCCTCGCATTACATGGCATTCACATAGGGTTTTTTCTTTTTTTTGCAAGCAGTTCCCAGCAATAGTGTGGCTCTGTGGTAGAGCACCTGCATGCAACCCAGAAGGCCTGGGTTCTATTCTCACTCGTACCGAACTTTTGTTATTATTTATTTATTTGTTTTCGCGCACTGACAACGGTGATTTTTCGCTCACAACCACGACGCCAACACCGACACCGGAATTTCTGCGAAACGCCATCGAGTTTTTGCCGCTGTCGAGTTAAAAGTGATGAACTACACCCAGTGGAGTACGTACAAGCCTGAAGAGATATAAATATAGGCGCTTTCAAAGTTTGTGTTTATGGTACAGTCTTAAAATGTAGTCATATAATAGAATAATAACGACCTGGCAGAATAGAAAAGTGTCAGGACTGTCACCCTAGGACTAGGACAAACAAGCGCATCTCAGTTTGACGATTTTTTAGCCACAGGCACTCAAAACAGTGCTCTAGGAATGCAAGACGGTGTGCTATTTCCTTTCTTGTTTGAGAAATATGAATGCGGAATGCCGTATCGACGGAAGGACGAATCCCAACATAAAAGCATAACGATTGCTTATTCAACAAGCAGCAGCATCGGGCATGGTATTCTGATGCTACGCTCGTCTGGGCCCGGTAGCGGAGCAAGAATCTTCTTCCCAGCTTGAAAGCCTGGTTTTGTCGCCACCGCCGGTGACTTATGCCTCCGGTGACACTGCGGAATGCGGTGCAGCGTGCAGCCGTGTCACAAAGGGCTGAATGATAGCGAGGTGGAGGCTGCGCGGAATTATGCGCAGATTGTGTCGCTGCATGAACATATGAACCTCATATTGCTTCATGGTTGTGACATATGTCCCACTAAGTGCGTGTTTAACATGGCTCGGCAATTCTCAAGCTCTTTTACATCGTTTCGTGATCCGAGGCACGCGTGCTCCAGACTTTCCGTGGTTAGCATCCGTACATGTGGACGTCATTACTGATCTGCTATGATCGTACGATATCGTACTAAACCTTCTTAGAAGGGAAACGAACCATACCAAGCAAAGAAGAGACGGGGGTGTTTCTTATCCACGAATTTAATAATTAATGTTATCGGACGACTTCATTGCTTCGTTCGGGGAAGAAACTGCGACATTATTTTGTCTGTAGCGGTGCTCACCAGATATACGTGTGGAATGATGAATTGGTTCAAAACTGAGACGTTGTTTAAAATTAATCAAAGACAATGTTTTAGAACAGTGAACAGCTAAGCAGTGGCCATCACTTAGCCATCATAAGCCAACAGTAGCCAAAACTAGTCATCATTCAGGTAACATCAGCTAACGAGTGCCGGTAGTGCGCAGGTAAATACCGTAGCTTAAGTTATGCAATTTAGCAATGTGTTTAGGGAGACATCACTGCCTCAGGGACCAACCCACAGTATTATAAGATATCGCACATAGTACCCAATTGCATAATGAGAGTGCAAGAGACGCAGCAAGATATTGTCTTCACTGTATATTTTGTAAGCATTTTCCCACCTATCATCCATATACTTTGGTGAGCAGCCTTTCTACCCTTGTCGAAGGTATGCCCTGGAACCGTCACTCCTGCTAACAGCGTTGAAGCGTCTGCGGTGTCAGCCAGGGAACTGAGAGTAGTCACTCAGTCTGTGCTCGGAAGTTTTCCTTGGCCGCAGTCACTGGCAGTTTCTTCCGAACGAGAAATCGCGAGTATTGGGGAGGAAAACAGTGTGAGCGCGGAAAAAAGAAATAGGGAGGCTAACTTGCGAGCAAAGGCAGCGTTATAAGCAAATGGGGAGGGTTCGTCCGGCGGCCCGCGAGAAAGCCTTCATTTGCATATGCAAATGAAAGGCCGCCACGCCAGAGCAGCATCGAAGGGCTCATGCGAGATGCCGCCTTTCCGTTACACCCAGCCCAGCTCTTGCAGTCGTCTACTATCCTATGCGTACATACTGCTCAGCAGACGGGGGAATTTTATCCTCCCCGAAATGATTCCTGCTTGCAAGAGAAGTTATAGCGCTATAATTTCCAGCTAGGCACCGTGATTGCTTTTCTTGTTCAGCAGTCACGTGGTGCCGTGACTGTTTTGTAACCCTTCTGGCCCTCGTTGCCGCCATCAACAGCCTCTGTGTTTTATGCTTGTGCACCATCATTCCATTTAAAATAAATGATGTCCGAGAGATTGCGGCACCCTTACAAGAAGCCGCCCTCTTCTTTTTCACAAAAAAATGTGAAATAATACAAACTTTCAGCGTGTCCGGTATTCGAGGGTGGGTTGGTGGGCCAGTTGGTTTTGCATCACGAAAGGTTGCAGTGCACGTAGACGGGGACGAAGGAAGAACTATGTCTTGTGTGTTCTTTTCTCGCCCCCGTCTATGTGCACCGTAACCTTTCACGTCGGCCTTCGAGCATACGCAAGGGTGCTAGTGGAATGTTAGGGCGCTGAGCGATGTCAGCGACATCTTGCGACGCTTCGTTAAAACACAATTACAGACACACGACTCTCGCGTACGTGAAAAATGATAGATCCCTAACCTCTGAAGGTTCCAGGTTGCAACAATAAACACAGGGTTTTGTTCAATGCAAGTAAGTCTGTAGTTCATGATACGACTGTGTCCTGTAGCCAAGGTAAGGTTGGTCAAACAGGCAGGTGCCTTGATGAACGTCGCAAATAGCGCAATTATAATGTCAAAAGAGAAAACGACGGTCGCCTTGCTACCCATTACACAAAATGCACATGTAAACCAAATTTAGACGCATGTTCTATCATAGGCCGCAGCTCAGACAAATACGCTCGGCAAATGATGGAAGTCATGGCAATAATACTGTTCGGCAATGGATGTGTCAGCATGCCTTCTCTGTCTTCACCTTACAAGAAAATAGATTATATTTTGTGGAGTGCGCACTAACAGAGCGCGAACTGCTTGATTCCTTATATACATACCCTTTCCTGTTAATAAATAAATGGTAAGTAGCACACCGTGTGTCCTCGTCTCTTCTTCGGTGCCCGTGGCGTCGTTTGTGCGATACTTTTTCATGCTGCCGTAAAAAAGTAACGTGAGAAGTAATTGACTACTCTAGAATAATGGTAATCGGTTACTTTCTGGAGAGTAATTGTAATCAATTATATTTTGGAGACTGTAATTGTAATTGTAAATCGGTTACTTTTTTCCAGCAGCGTGTACAAGTCTGATTTTAGTGCCAACTCTGCAACCGAGAGCAACACATGAATACAATTATGTTTGTTTCCGTGATGGCGTAGATCTGTTGCAGTGTTTCCAGGAAACACACCCCAGGTAAAAGATGTCTCCGGTAGCGTACCAGGACGTTTCGCATGTGTCGTTGCGTGTGTTCGCAATTCTCGCGGAATGTTTTCGTTAATCGCCATGTATTGCCTAGCTCGCCACAATGCTGGCGTGCTGCAGTCGCTTGCGAGATCAGTAGGCCAGCTTCAGCATTTGACATTTTACTTCCTCTATCTTCTCGATATAGAGGCAACAATGTGTACTTCGTTCTTTCACTTCAGAAAGAAGGAGAGAAAGGAGGGGGCAGTACTATCGCTTCTCCAACATACTCGTGCCGGTAAATACCGATGCGAATCCGTTCAATAAAACAGCAGTGCGCGCGCGTTCGCCTTTTGCGCAGCGAAATCTTTCGTCACCATTACTACACAGAAGCCTGCGTTGTCTTAATAATACAATGCAAATCAGATGACGGGGTCAATGAACAGCAGCAAGAGGAACACCAGCACACAAGGGGGCGGAGAAGACGGCCGCCGAGTGCGCATGCGTGGGATTAGTAGCGTGGAGTTCGGGAGCGAGTGGTCGGCAGTGCTCCGCGAAGCCGCTTAATCAATTCGTTGAAACCCGAGCCCGAGCTTCGCGCGGGAGAAATGCAAGCGTTCCGGCCCCTTGCTTGCGCCAGTGGTGGATCCATGACCAGCTGTCAGCGCAGGCCCGCCTCCGGCCAATTACTCGCAAGCCAGTATTGGGCGCGACATCCTATAAGTCTCAATTCTAAGGCATGATACTAAGAGAGAGGAAGACGCTGTCTATATCAGAGAGCAAACATGACGTAGCCGATGTCATAGCTGATTTAAAGAGGAATAAATTTAGATGTCAGTCGTAGGGAATATAACCAGCGTAATATTCGAGTGACAGAATGGCGGTGCCAAGCGATGGAACGCGCAGTAGGGGATGGCAGAGAAGTATTTTCATTGTGTTGCAATTTCAAGGATTCCAAGCATAAAATCGAACAAGCTCGGCAATACAGGGGTAAGTGGAAATCATTTGGACATGTCCTCGCCACACGTGACATTAAACAGGCTGATCACCACGGATCACTGACAGCAGAAATGTTCGTAACATAAGTCATGCACTACATACAATGCCCAAATTCACGTTCAATGCATTTCATGAGGCTGACGATGTTGGCGGGTTGAGCCACTGACAGAAAGCACTGTCTAAAGCACTTGACTTTGTCTATAGTTCCGCATTCTAAGAATATAGGAACAGTACGTTGGTGCGCCCGAGCACCGTTGAAATGATCCTGCGTAGCAACGACCTTCTAGTTACCTGGAATCTCAAGCTATTAATGCGCTGAGGAACACTGCAACTGGCTTCGTAAGCGATACGCATTGATACAAGTGCTTTCAGTTTGCTCATTTTCTCGATAATACAACTTGCAATATACTGTTGGCATGTGAAATCCAGCTACATCGCATGAGGAGTGTACGCACATGGTCGCACCTAACCCGCCATCGACCCCCGCCACGGTTGTCTAGTGGTTATGGCGCTCGACTGCAGACCCGAAGGTCGCCGGATCAAATCCCGGCCGCGGCGGCTGCATTTTCGATCGAGACGAAAATGTTTGAGGCTCGTGTACTTAGATTTAGGGGCACGTTAAAGAACCCCAGGTGGTCAAAATTTCCGGAGCCCTCCACTACGGCTTCTCTCATAATAATATCGTGGTTTTGGGACGTTAAACCCCAGATATTATTATTAACCCGCCATCGCTTAACTCATTCATGACCATCATCGGGGTGATTACTTTCACCCGCATCAATTTTTTGTCGATTGAAACAAACGACATCCGTTCAGCGGTTTCAAATCACCTGTTGGTTTCACTGCATAGACGCATCCTCTATACTACCTACAGGTTACCAAACTCATCGCATGTGTCAGTAGCGATATTATTACTGTTCACCGATTACGCCATTATCCACAATCTTTTTCTCAAGAAGAGCATTATCATACAGTATTAATGGCCTCTCGCTTTAATTCGTTCGCCTGACACTGACGGAAAACAATGTGGCAATCGTCCAGGTGCCCTTCGAGACATACACACGCGTCATGCTCCCGCCCCCGTAATTACTATTTCAATAATGACCCAGCAAAGAAACGAGGCACGTCCTGACTCGCCTTTTGACTGTTTTATGAACAAGTACAAACTGTAAGCGGACACTGCGAAATCGCCACAGCGTGTCGTGAAGAGAGGAACGGCTTGCCATCCCATGCATGCTGGTCCATTACAGCGTTGCAGATGTTGACGATTCTTCAAAACAGTCGAAGCTCTTTGGGATGCATATTACAAGGCAGAAGAACAATCGACGGAGGAGTGGCATAACTGCCACACCATCGTTAGGACAAAAGAAAGAGCGCTGAGTAAGCGACAAGTCTGCATTCTCTACTGCCGCAAGATGCGGGCCAAATTATCCACGATTCCCTTGCCACCTCGCGAAGTGCAGACGCAGTCAACGCTTTATAACTTTCCACACGCACTACTTTTTACGGTTGCCACACTCGTCCAGCGACAACACACAACACACACACGCGCGCGCTTCAATGTTTGGCGTCACACGCGAGACACATTTATGACAGCGGATCACGAGAGCCGCCGACGGCAACAGACGGACGAGGCTGGGATAGAAACGAGCGCAGTTTTTTACTGTCTTTCAGGCGTCTAGGAAGCGAAGGAAAGTGAGAACGTGCTTACGTTTCGAACTCAGGCCCTCTTGACAGACGGACGCCACGTTTTCCTTACGCAAATGATCTCCGAGGGCGGAGCGGGCCTGGTTTTGGGCAGCGATCGCGTGAGCTAGACCAGCGAAAAAGACAAACGATGACTTGCCAAATTAAGGTCGGTTTTTGGGAAGGCCCGAAACAGGTAGGGCGGAAGTGACAGGCGATTAATCGAAAGACCGCAGCCGCGTGTGTGCGCTCTCGCGCATGCATGTTGCGCAGAGCACGAAGACAGTAGGCTCTTCCGCTGCCGTGAGATCCGCGGTTAAATGGTGGCGCGCTTTCGTCGCCGCCTGAAGGCGCCTCTGCCGGGAGCCCACAGCGGCGCCAACCTGAGTTTAGCCCCCAACTTGTCTTTTTTATTCTTCTTACGTCCTTCTGTCGCCGATTACGCTTTTCTTAGCGAAAACGTCTACACGGCAACTGCTCGCGCGTAGTCCTTGCACTGCCGTTTGGTGAGCCCCACTCGCGTATTTAAACGTTCGTTTCCCGTTTCGTGCGTTCCGTGTCGGAAGCCACCTGTTGTGCATGAATAGGCCTGAGGCAACGGACGACGCAGGACCTGCGTGTTCTTTGCAAGGTTCTTGCGCTTTTCAGGTCCAGTATTCCGCGGCGTGACTCGTTGATTTTGTTTGAAAAGAAGCCGTAGTCATACAGAAAAGAACCATTGTTCGATGTGATCGGAAAGCTGTAAGGTGGGGGCGGGGGCTATTGAGGATCGCAAATTTCGGGTCGTAGTTGTTGAATCTTCGAGATGTCGGCTCTTCCTGCATCATTTATTCGCACAGTTAGAGATGAGTTTAAGCTTCCGCGGATGTGGGGCAAAATATGCGGCTGTTATATACCTTTCTCCTCAGGGGGACTGGTAAAGTGCAGTTCATGATTTGGGAAAGCCTGCTAAATGCGCTGCACACCATTGTTATTCTTCTAGTTACTTCAGTCGCATGGTTTGGATCTGCGTTGACTACCTGTCCTAAGCAGGCGCATTGATTTACAACTTCCAGTGCCTCGCTAACTACCGCTAATACAGCGCTGCCTTGAAATACAGTGACCCAACCAAGGGCGCCCACGATGAGGCATGAAAATAGCGGGACAGCGAGGCAGCAGACTCCACTACGGTGGTGAAAATCTCGTGCCGTCCCGAATCACGCGAGGAGCAACGGTTCCCGCCTTCCCGCAAGCTCCCTAAAGCCCGTCCCTTAAGCGCAGTGCGCCCATCATATCTTCCCTCCAGTGTAGGCGGCGCTTCGATCGTCCATCAAAGGCCTATTCTCGCAAGAAAGCCGTTGCGCACCCCCTACCCGCACTCCCACCCACACGAACGCAACATACTGTCTGACGCAGGGTGCAAGCATCCGGGGATGTGGGTTCGTGCTGACGATGCCGTCTGCTTTTGTTTCAAATTGCACGTCGTCTGCTTGTCTTCTTTAGGAAGCGGGATCTCCGCTAGGTGGGCGTGTAAACGGGAACTTGCGGGCGGCTTTACGCACGCTGTATAACGTGGCTCATGTTGAATGTGTTCCTGAGTGTGCACAGATAGCTCAATTCCGCGAGGCATACATTTCGCGCTAAAACGATTTCTCGTTCTTTCAAGCCTGCAGGCGTGCATGTTCTCGGGCGTATGTGTACATATAGCGTGCGTGACGCTGGAAAGTTCGGTGTCCCCTGTTATGCAGGGAAGATCGTTTACAACGACCACGGCAGTGCTGGAAATTTCATGCAAATCACTATATGGGCTCCCGACTAAAAAGGGGGGCGTTGCGATGGAAATTGCCGCACACAGGAAGCTTAAGTCTATTCATTCGCCGTTACGTCTCTCTTTCCTGCTTGATGGCCCGACGCCGCTTTTGAAGGAAGCGTGTGCGCTGATGGCCGTGTGACCTCAGCCAGGTGCTGCGGCAAAGCACACCTCCCGCTGCAACGCTTCGCCCCGACGACAAAACGAGAGGATAAAGCAGTTTGCTATCAGTCTACCCGACAGTCCTTGTTGGCGGGGGAGGCGAGAAAAAAAATCGACGCATGTCCACGAAGTGAATCATGACAAGTGGGCGAAGCTCTCGGTATCGTATGGGTGAGTAACCGTACGTTACCCGAGCGTTTCCCCATATAATGAAAACTGAGTGACACAAAGTCACATAAAGTGACAAAGAGTCAACGACAAAGCTTGGTCCATGTGTACGTTGAAGTCGCCGACTAGTATGAAGGTTTGTGCTTGTAGGTGTTTCATATTGTTCTGTTACAATTATGATTGATGTTCACATATTGTAAACCCTTTTCGTATTCACATACACACATATATGTTTCGACTATAGCAACGGTTTCCTATATACCGGGACAGCCGACAGTGAAAATCGACGACAAGTCTAGGCCCTAAGGTCCATAATGTGTGCGTTGAAGTCGCCGACTAGTATAAAAGCTTTGTGCGTGCAGGTGTTTTATATTGTCCTGTTCAATTATGATTGATATTAGTCGATTGTTAAACCTAATGTTTCGATTTTACACGGTGCTGTGCCGTGAGCACGGACGCCAAACGAACCCGGACGCGAAACGGACGGACAAACCTCGTCCCTTCGGTGCTTCGCCCCTAAAAAGCCTTTCGTTAGTCGGATATAACACGCACATTCCGAGCAATATAAAGTGCTGCTAGGGAGGAAAATGTGTCCTAGTAGATTTAGGTGCTTTTGAAAGTTCACACAGATGTAAACATTGAAGAACAATAAGAACACAGTTTCGCCGCAAGGGCGAGGCAATAAATGCAATATAAATAAATTGGAATGTTATCCTTAGTAAGCCTAACAGCTAACTCTTTTGGATCCCACCTCGCGTAACTCCACAAAACGCTGGTTTAAAGGTATACGGCCGCTCCACTGACCGAATCGGCTTTCTTGCTGTCAGTCCTCTAAACGCAAAGCGTTGAGAGCCCAGCAAGTTCATGAGCCTTCTCCTGATATCTGTCGAGATCATGATGTCATGATGTCGAGATCATGATGTTTCCATGATGTCTGTCGAGCTTGTGTGAATAAGTGCGTGAATGTGGAAATGCCAAGTTGCGCCAAGTTTCTTAAAAATGTCGAGATCAGCCCTCGCGACTGCGTCCTTGTGAGCAAAGTTTGCAGTTGCTGCTCTAGCGACCCGCCACCCCCAGACGACTCTCCTTCGCCTGGCAAAAGACCGCCTGGTCCTTTGCTCTCTGTTTGTGGAGCCATCCACTGCAGACCTCGCTCGTGGCGTGATGTTATTGCATGCAGCCTTCGTGCGAAGCCTTCGGCTGGTTTCGTCTCTGCTTCAGCTGCGTTCGTCCCTAGCGCTTGCATACTTTCTACTCGCGCTTAGAACATACGATGCATGGGGCGCTGTTATCGATTTGGAGTTTATGCGAAGCATGACGGCGATGCCTACAGCAAGATCACCCCTAGAGTATCCATATAATTGCTATCGCAATAAAACAGGGGCAATCTTTCGACGACTTGCTAATCATTGTGGCCAGTAGCACTACGAACGAAGACGGAGCAAAACCACACGCGACAAGCGCTGCACCTCAATAATTTTGAAATAACGGAAATAACATCCTTGAAGAATAACGAAACTAAACAAACGCGCCACTCACACACTCGACAACACAAGAAAACCAACTAGAAATTCAGCTAGTTCATCAGAGGAAACACACGCCACAAAAAACTTGCAGGACGCTTGAGCTTCTTCAAGAGTAGAACGCGATAGCGTAATCGGGCCCCGTGCGCATCACCCTCTCAATTGCTAGCCTAGCTTGGTTTCTCGATGCATGCCTCCACGGCGCCGTAAGGAAACGAACGTCTGTGCGCGTAACATCAGCCGTTTGACTCTCTCCTAGAATGCCCACTGCAATTACAGTTGCTAAGTGCCCAGTATGCCATAATTCTTCTTTTTGTGAATCGGCTACGCGTCCGTAAGGCAACACGCGAACCTACGCAGCTGTTCACTTTGTTGATGCTTTTACTGCTGATGATGATTTAATATGTCTAAACGCCTTGTAATGGGTGGGCCTTTAAAACACCCACTCATTGCGCAATTCACGTGTTTTGACGCCTGGAGCGATTCTACGCTTCTGCCACGCAATATAACACGCGTTAAGGAGACTCGACATTTATGTAGTGCACGTTTCCGAAGCACGTTGGTAGTACACCTGCTTGCCACGCAGACGGCCCGGGTTCAATTCTCACTCGAACCCGAAGATTTGTATTATTTATTGCATCTTTCTCAATTTTTCGGTCACGGACAAGATTATTTTTCGCTCACGACCAACGACGCCGACGCTGAGACCGACACCGAAATTTCTGTGAAATGAGCGCTTTTACGCTATCGCGTTAAAAGTGACATGCCTTTTTTCTATTCACTCGTGCCTCACCACGCGCTAGCCAAGTCCTTTTCGTGCAGATGGATTTCACTGTCGAACAGTGCTACTGAAGACTGGCTGGCACAGGCGTTTCCATGTTTCTTCGTATCACCACATCACATGCCCTTTGATTTTCAGTCTTTCGATTTGCGGCATCGTACTGCCTTGTATCGAGTGTTCAGAGGATTTTCTTAGCCAGAGCGCATACAAAAAGTAGCTATGCCGATCTTGACCAGCCTTGAATGAGTGGGAGTAAATCCAGGATAGTTTTAATTGATGTCGGGAGATATTGTCAGCAAATATGGGCGCCAGAAAAGTCAAGCCTGGGATTAAGGTACTGCAGCTTATTGTCTTTAGCAACCTCGGCCGTGAAATGTGGCCTCTGGCCAAGCTCATTATAGGCTTTTAAAGGGACACTAAAGACAATGAATCGGTTTAAATCGATGGGGTGTGCTGTGAGAAGTCTAATGTCGCTAATTTCGCCATCACAGATTTATTAATGTTCAAATCAAGTTCAAAGTTTCATTTTTAAATTTCGCACTGAAATCTCTCCGCGTGGCGTCATCAAAGCGTATTTCTCGTATTTTGGCGCCATTGGCTCAAAAAAATTACCCCAAACTTGGTATGTCAAGTCTATGGCCCCCTCAGAGGACAATGTACTTCATGTTTACCCCTACGTAGTCCCTAGTAGGCGCCATCAAACATGTGACGTCATGGCGAATGGTGCGGAAACTTCGAGGTGCTGTCGCCACCCACATTTTCTTTTTGCGCGATTTCTCGCTTACTAAGCGTCTTCTCGCAGCAAGCATGGTGTTTTTTGGTATCGTGAAAGAGTACTTTACTAATATGAGAAAAATCGCTTGGCTTTTTAGTGTCCCTTTCAGGTGTCAACAATCATCCTGTTAACATTTTTGTTCTTTTCAAATAAAATCAGATGACCAGTATACAGCAACGTTTTTTTTGCTCCCCCTCCCCCTTAAATTTCTTTCAACAGGTCTGTCAACCTTTGCTGGAAATGTTTTGCTCACGAAGGGGCCACCACCCTCGAACCGATGAAAACGCCAGAGCATTGACCAAATACTTTGTCATTCCACACAGGGAATGTTGAATACAGATATCTGGACAGGAGCTTCAGGAAGCTTGTTAGCTACTAAAGCACCGCGAGTAAACATAGTGTAAAGACTTCTACCACATGTTCACACGCGAGCTTATATCTTTTAAAGACGATAGTCTTTATTGGGGAACTTTGACGCAGAAATTATGGTCTGTCTTTTTGTTTGTCTGTCTGTCACCCGATTCAGCCGCCCGGCCATAGTTTAACCTCTTTCTGAACGCCCAGCCACCTTGCATTAGTATAGCCGTTCATACTTGTGAACATTATCGATCAACAAGCAAATGTTACGCACACCTGAGGCGCAACATCAATATGCAAGTATTAGGTGACGTGTTCCTTTACTAGAAAATACATAGATACGTAATTCTAAAGACGCTAGTGTTTCTTGCGCTGCGCTCAGAATGCTAGTGTTTTTCGGGCTGCGCTGCAAATGCGACGTTCAGGCCCGTAGCCAGGAATATTTTTCGGGGGGGGGGGGGGGCACTTGCCGAAATCCTTGTCTATTTGAGAAAAACGCCTATTTTCATGATTAATTTTCGACAAAACACCATGTGTCATAATACTGTGGGCCTCCACCCCCCCCCCCCCTGGCTACGGGCCTGGCGACGCTAGGAGCCACATACTGCGATTCAACATAGAGGAGGAGGACTCATGTAGCATGGCCGGCAGAAGACGTCTTTCGACGACATTTGCAGCGAAGCACGCAGATACGCGGCCAATTTTTGTTATCAAATCAGCTTTATGAATCTTCAGTTGACATGCACTTTGTTTTTTCCGGCTTGTGTATCTCATCCCAGTGCATGGTGATATCAACGTAAGTGCGGCTTGCGCGCTTGAGTCGTAACCCATCTTTGGAAACCACATGATTAGGGGTAATAGACCATGGAGGAAGGAATACTAAGGAGAGGCCCTGACGTCACATTCGTGAAGCCTCCACATCGCAAACACCCGCATCGCCTCCTAGCGAAGGCGCAGCGAAACATTTCGCGATTTCCGTCGCGACGTTTGCAAGCGCATGCGCGCATCGCGAAACTTTGCAGCCTTTTTTGTTTGTTTGTTTTTCGCCGTGCAAGCGGCGTAGTCGGTTCACGCTTGCTGTTCTTTGTGTGTGTTCTTTTGGAAAGCTACGCAATGCCCACGCGTGCACTGCGGACAGTACCGGGTGTCACTTTTCATGTGTACGTATACGTTCGCTTCATTACTGATCACTAAGGCATGGTATTTGCGTGCGAAGCTCTCGGATGTGCGCTCTGTTGCTTGTTACTCATTCTGTGAACCCGGAACACACGTGAAATTTTGTTTTTGGTGTCTGACGCGCCGTACATACCATGCGCTGAAGGCATCGTACGTTTTAGAGGCTGTGTCGTTCAAACAAAAGGGGAATAAACTTTTGCTGTTGTTATCGGACTACGTGATGTATATATTGTGCGGTGTGCGCTCGCTGCGTGCTTGTGTTGTGTGCGCACTGGAATTACAAACTTTACATGCGCCGTCGCGTATACAATACACCGCGGTGTCCTCTTTTCGACGTCAAGTTACGTCAACTGTAGGTTGGCGCTGCGCCGAATAGCTACTATGCTTACTCCATATACACGTGCAAAGAACCGCTAATCGGGCAATGAATCTGGAAATCGGGCTACGAGAAAGTAAAAGAAAGGCCTAACGTCCAGCAGAACGCGTAAGTCACTGCTAGGTGAGTCCGAATACGATAAGGCAGGGGCTGAATGTTTTTGATTACGGCACGTACCGGTACTTTCTGTACTGTTGCACAAAAACGCTCCACGAAGAATTTCAGCACGCAGCGCTCGGGCCTGCCACGCATGAACAGCCTGGTAAACATCTACTTGCAACATTTTACTGCGTGCGAACCACACAATACGCGCTAAGTTTACGCCGGGACTACAGATTCGAACAGAAGCGAACCACCGCGGAGAGCACGCCGCGGGGCGTCTGCTGTTTTGTTTGCCCCATACCGGTTTGTTTGCCCCATAAATCTGACGTCACTTCCGCCACACTTTTCGCAATGGATTGGGATACGATAGGGCCTCTCCTTAGTTTTTCCTTCCTCCGTGTAATAGACAGTGGTCTCGGTTATCACGTGCGAAATATGGTCTACTTTGTAATCTTTTGCTTGCGTTTTATTTGTCTATGACTGCACTTCTATGTGCTCGTACCGAATACCTCTGTATGAAATCACCTTCCCGCCCACATTGCCAAGAAAGAATAACAGAGAGCTGAGCTAGTTAGTAGGTATCCTTGTTAGAAAGACAGGACGTGCAAACACGTACACAAGAGAGAAGTCAAGACACCACAAACGCCGTTTGTGGTGTCTTGAATTCTCTTTTGTGCCCGTGTTTGCACGTCCTGTCTTTCTAACATGATCACCAGCAACATGATCATACGTCATTCATGACTGGCATTTCAAACATGCAATCTCGCTACTCTCAGCAACGACCTTACAACAGTGTGTGAAGTTAAATAAATGAACGGTTGTGTTTGAACGGAAAATAGAAAAATTTTCGTTGACACATCATTTCGTAATCTAGGGGCAAATTCACAAAGCTTTCACTTCGTAATTGCGCTCTGTAATTGGCCCGCCGCCATCGGTAATGATACGTCCAGCATCACGATCGGCTGAACCTTGTTTCTACGAACCATTCTAGCGTAAAATAGTTTTGTGAATATGGGCTCCTGTAGTGTCGAAGAGGCTGTCTCATTGCCGCTTTGCTTCAATTTCCATGGGAACTTTCACATACAAGGTAGACAACGCTTGATGTGCACTTGCTTGTGATCTTATGGCTTCATCTGTACAGCACTCAAGGATTGAAATGCAACAGTTTAGGGCTAAGTAATGCACGTGCTTTTCTTTCTACCATCTTGAGTTTGTGTCATATCGACGTAATTTTGACAAGAACACTTGTCAGACAAAACGCTGCGTTTAGCGGCCAGATTCGTAAAGACATTATGTCGTTATCTTTATAGATTGAACATGTCAGTCATTCTACTGACAAATTTGATGTCGAGTTTTAGCCCGTCAGCCCTGTATCTGCTAGTTATGTACAGCAAAAAGTCAATACTGACCTGAAAGCTTCAGGCGACACAGCAGCCACTCGGTCAACAAAAGTCACGTTTCCTATTCATCCAAGTTAAGCCTACTTTTTGCGCATACGGCATTCAGGGAGCCATTGTTCTGATCTTCGTCTGCGAGAACGAAGGAACAGCGGGCGGGACTCGCGCATTTCACGCCCTCAGAAGTTGCTGCAAAAGATGCCTCCCTCGCAAAAACAAGAAAAAACGCATACCGAAGCCCTTCATTGCGCATAGACAGTCAGGGTGCCCGCGTTTGTTCTGACTGTTAACGGGCGTAAAAATAATGGGATTTGCTTGTGCACCAGAAAATACAAACGAAGAGGAGACGGGAGGCTGTGCGTAGATTTGGAGACCGTAGAATAAAAAGAGAGCGACGCTGCCAAGCCGTAAGAGTTGCTGTTTCTGCGAGGGTAACAGGAGAGAGCTCCTTTTAAAATGCTAATTACTGTTGGCAGGAAAGTACACAAGAGGGCAAGAAAAGCTAGAGAAATCATTCGTACAGAGAAAACGAAGGCAGAGAAGTCGGACGGTAAAGTACAACGCCAGCCCTTAATGACCTTTTAATTGAATGGGTGATTAAGCCGTTTCGATTCCATTACGAGTCCAGCGAAAAGTTTGGGAGAGAGCTGGCTATTCGTAAGACTGAAAGTAAAATCAACTGCGAAGGCAAGAAGAAAGAAATTACTGCGAGCATCTGAGGCAAATTTCAAATAAACGAAGCGCAAACTTGAATACAAATTGCTGCCGTACATGAGTTTGTGGCTGTAACGACACTATACAACAAAAGAAACCAGAAAAGCAAAGCCTAACGGTAAAGTAACGATTTCTGCTTTGCGAGACGAAAACAGGTTTTTTGTATGTGTGTTCCCTCCGCTCGGTCATTGCTAATTAATTATTCATCACAGCTTCGTATCACCCATGAAAAAAGAAACCCGAAGGTCCGAACTGTGCATATATTTAGTCTGTAGCAGTTGTCTCGAAAGCGCATTTGCCTTTCAAATTCGGGGCCGCTGCATTTCGTCTGCTGGCTTTCTAATGGCCCTAACGGGAGCGGCGACTCCATCTGGCGTTCATTATTGGAAATCCGTGACGAAGTGCGTACACGGCGAACGGTGGGGGTTAAGAGTATATTTATTCATATACGATTTCATCGGCACACTTGTGTGTACGGACCGTAAGTTACATATCGCTCGTGGGCTTGATTGATTATACACTAGCAGTTTCGTTGACAGATTGAAAATGAAAACGCGAGCAACCGTTGAAAGGAGACAACGTCCCCACGTCGGTGTGTTGTGTACCGTCTGTTTTAATTAGTGATGAGAACGAATGATAATGCGTCTGGAGTGTGTAGCAGACGACAAAGCTGTTGCTTTTTTTTTGCGGGGGTGGGGGGTGGAGGGAGAGGGGGGGGGAGTGGCTAAACGATCGTCCGCTTGATGGACAGGACAGTTGATGGACAGGACACGTATATGTATGGCACGCGACACACAGATACCTACAGCATACGGTTAATCGAATGTCCGATGGCATACTTAGGGCAGCACAGTACGATTACGGCCGCCCATAACATTTTGTATCCATGCCTGAGAGATCAGAATTCCGCACCGTGTCTAATCGATGGTATCGTTAATGGAAATGGCTCGACTGATTATTTTTCATGCGCAGTTCGAAAACACAGCGCGAGATATTTGGCTCCACACGCCGCAAATATATGGCCATCGAATGAGCTAGCAGTGCCAGTACCAGTAAATACAGTGCGAGTTCCTATCTGGACACCTGCCAACATTTTTTGTTGAGCAGTTGGTACATATATTTATTTCTAGGGTGTTGATTCCGCGAAGGGCAGAGCATTTTTTTTTTTTTCACGACAACTCTTATATGGACAGTAAATAAGGTTGGGATGAGGGAACAAAACCATACAGATAGGTATAAAATCAGGAAAGCAAGATACCCTTCAGTTCTTACTCATGTTGAATGTACTACACTCTAAAGAAAAAAGAAGTTGGAAGATGCTTAGCAGAATGTGGCGTTGGGCGAGTTGGTGCATAGCTTAATAAAACATTTGTCGCTGAACTGAGACAAGCAAGAAAACAAGAGAAGACAGGATAGGGACTTTCAACTAGTTTATTTTCCTCACATCACCCAAATATATATGCTTCAAGATATGCGCACAAAGGGGGGATGCAGCACAAGCGACCATCACATAGCACAATCAGGAAAAAAAAAAACCTATCGCACAGCGCTATCTAAAAATAGGCATTCATTCTTGTACAGAGATATCGAAGGGACACTGACCCATTCTGCCCCCTTCTTCTGTATGTGGTATGCCTCAAGTACCTCACGGGCTAACGTTTGCCTGCTTCGTCCCATCACACGAGTTTATCCGGGCAGTGGTACGCAGCCGCACGAAGCACAATGGAACGGCAAGTGTGAGCCGACACCATCCTTAATTGATAATATACGCTCCCTAAGGTGATCATTAACACAACGGCCTGCTTGGCCTATGTACGACTTGCCACAGCTGAACGGAATTTCGCAAACAACGACCACTATACAGCGCAGAACTGGCCGGGCTTGTTTATTTTCACTTGAAAGCTTGGCTTTTTGCCAAGAAATGCGGGCACAAAGCTTCGAGAGCTTGCTGGGTGCCGAGAAGACCACTGGAACGTCATGCCTGTTCGCAACTTTTATCAAATTGTGGGCAATCTTGTGCACTTCAGGTAGAACCCCCCCCCCCCCCACACACACACACACACATTGTAAGATAAAAAACACACTACGAACATGTATGCACCTTTTCTATCTCTACCACACACCCTAAAAAAATCGAACTATTTACAGACAGTCGACTGTCTAAGTAAGATGTGTCAAGTCGAAATGTAAGGAAGCTACATGCAATGAAATGGAAGCTACATGCACCGGACGCTGGTTCAGTTTGCTACGCTATTCAACGAAGAGATCAGGTTAAGGAATGAGAACAGAACACAAAGAAACGACGGAAACCACAGCGCATTTCACTGGAAGTCGTGACAAGAGCTGAAGACCGCCTCTGCTACGGCGTTTCTCGGTGACGAGCAATAAGAAAAATAGCAATAAGGCAGTTATTACGCAAACAATATTAAATATATAAACAAGTCGAAGAGCGAATCTAACAAGGAATGCAACATAGCGAACGGAGAGTTCTGACGTCATGCACTGTCCGTCCTAGAGAAATACTTGCTTCGTTATGACCATCGGGCTCTCGCACAAAGCCACGCTTCAATGCCTATAGAAATAGGCGTGGCGTACGAATAATCAAGATAACGAAGCATCACAAACAAATAAAGCAGACTTTTTGGTGCCGGGATGCATGTTACAGTGCTTGACCGGAAGTGAAAGCACGTGATGTGGGGACTCAACTGACTCGCCCGGTCTCACGGAGCACTCCATCTTGTATGGCACTCACAACAGCGAGATCCACTAATAACAATCAAGTGGCTTGGCCCTAGCTTCTTTTCTGTATACATCCGCAAAGTCTGTTTTTTTTTGTTTTTACTCGCAACGTCTCAATTTTCGCGAATAATCGCGCGCTCCATGGCAGGCCACACGTTCCTCCCTTAATAACGCCTCGCGCTCCTATGGAGCGGGACGACACAATTCACTATGTACTAGACCAGGATGTTGAGATAAAGACGCACGGCGGCCACGTACAGTGAAACGAGCTAGGTATAAACGACTGAGCCCGCAGGGCGCAGTAGGATAGATTGGCGCGAAGAGATCGATTGGATTTCTTTCTCCTTCATCTTAAGTCTGCTCGCCATGTTTGCAGATCGCCCTTGTTATTGACAGCGCACCATCTTGGACGTGCATATTCAAGATGAATGGGTCGCAATGAGAGCTTCTGGAACGCTTTCGCAAGAACGCCGTTTTGAGGATGACGATACGAACGTTCCGGTCAAGACTCGGAGACACTTGTCGCATTTCTGAGACGGGAGCCAGTGTCACTGACTGCGGCACACCGTACACGCCATCAGAATGCGGGAAATACTGGACAACAAAAGCTTACAGCAAAATGCTGTCTTTCTGTATTCCCCACAGCCAATGCGCGCAGCGTTTGAGCACATTAGAGATACACGTAATTGACACAAACGAGGACAAATATCACGGCACTCCGTAGTCATCGCTGACGAGGTGTTTGTTAAGGTGCTTGTCTGTAACTGCGTTCAATTGAATAGCGAGTCGAGGGCACTACAACGTTCAGATATGTCTCAAGCGCCTCAAAGCACTGCAGGGCTCACGCGGGGGACCTTCTGAAGGGCGTTCTATATTTCGTCTGATAAGGTCCGCGCCTCTCACATGTGGCGTATTAGCGTATATACAGACCATACCGATTCGGTGCTAGAGGCCCAGAGTTCAAATCGGGCCATCGGTACATATTGAACATTGTTGGCTATCTTTATTTAGCGTGAATATGCGCTCCGCTGACGAAAATCACGCGCGTGTGCGGGCCTGACGTCACTAGCCGTTAGACAGGCGTTCAAACCACCGATGGTAAGTTTGGAGACGATCTACGCGCTAGCTGGGTCAACTTCCTGTGATGGCAACTGTCGAGGCTAGGTGGGCAGGAGAATCTCTCCTGAAGTTTGCCGGTATAATGTGGCCGCAGCAAGTACAGGACCGAGTTGATTGGCGGAACATGGGAGAGGCATTTACCCTGCAGTGGGCGCTGTCAGGCTGATGATGAAGACAACTCCATGTGGAATGCACAGTTTCGGCAAACTTTGAAGACACTTTATGTAAACTTATGGACTGTGTGAACGCACACCATTCGCTAGGAGCTGGTTGTTAAAGGGACACGAAAGAGCAAATGTATTTTTCTCATATTAGTATAGTACTCCTTCGCGATACCAAAAACACCACGCATGCTGCAAGAAGACGTTTAGTAAGCGAGAAAACGCGCAAAAACAAAATGGGGGTGGCGATGCTACATGGAAGTTTCCACACCATTCGCCATGACGTCACATGTTTTGACGGCGCCTACTAGGGACTACGCAGTTCCTAATCGATAAAAACGAAGTACATTGTCCTCTGAGGGTGCCAGAGACTTAACATACCATGTTCGGGGTAATTTTGATGAGCCAATGGCGCCAAGATACGATAAGTATACTTTGAAATTTGTGACGTCACGCGGGGAGATTTCAGCGCGAAATTTAAAATTGAAACTTTGAACTTGATTTTCTCCTCTAATAATAAACCTATGATGGCGAAATAATGACATTAGAGGGCTCAGAGCCCAATTTATCGATCTAAACCGATTCATTGTTTCTCTTTAGTGTCCTTTTAACAGTCGTACGCATTCATTGTACGCGAACGCAAGCGCGCACATGTATTACTCCTACGGGATCTAGCCAGGTGACGGCTGACGTGTCCGAACGCGTCGGCGCAAGCGAGCGCCGAACGAGAGGAGAGTAGCAAAGGAAGGAGAGGAGGGTGCGATGCGAGCGCCGTCACGAGAGCACAGTGAGAAGCGCAGGCTGAGCACCTGACGTAAGAGCAGTGGAGCGTACGCAGGTGCAGCCGGCTCAAGCGAAGCTCAGAGAGCTACGCGAGGGCACAGCGATTGACGTCAGCTGTTTTCTTCCCCTCAACTGACGCGAGGTGTGCGGTAAACTACTCTAGTTTACTATTGTACATCTAATGAGGCGCTCGGTTCACTTACGGAGGACCTTTAGGCGCTCTTCTGTGTCTTCAGGGCATAAGTTGACCTTTTAATTAGGTTTCAGTGAACTGTCCACAGCGCTAAGTAAACATTTTCGTCACTCAACTTCATCCTCATTATCCTATTTATCCTATATAGAACCATTATCTACAACCATTATTACCTTTCTATACGTCTTTTTTTAATCCTTCAACTTCCTTTGCACCTTTTCTGAGGTCACGAGGGGTCCGTATAGCCTTATATTGCTAAGAGCTAGCGCCATAATGGAGTACTGAAGTCTTCATTGTAAAATCACTCTGAAGGGTGTGAAAGAGTTTGGAGTGTAGGTACGTATAAGGCATAAGAAACGTGATTACGATAGAAAAATAGCCGCGTGCACGTAAACGAACGCCATCTTTGGGACTGTCAACACAAGTGCCGCACACATCCATTCTCTGAGTCTTCAGTGGTGGAAACACCAGACCTATCCTCATATATGTTCACATATTTGTAATATGGGAATCTAACCAAAATTCGCGACCTCGTATTTTGTCAAGTAAGTCTGTATAAGCCAACCGCAGCAAAATGTCCATTTGTTCATGATTCTCAGTCTGAAACAACACTCGTCAAGAATGTTTTACATTGATTAGATGGTTCTTTCGAAGTGAGATCTATAGATGCGAATAACAAACTTGACAAATATTTCAAATCTTTTAAGAAGACAGAGTCATACGTTGCGATGTCACGCTGACGCGGTAGCTTCCGTACGGTGTCGCCATCTACCTTTTTTTTTTAGCGCGGAGCACTTCGGAAGCGGCACTGTCGTCTCATGTCGTCGCTTGGCATCAAGCTCGAAGTACCAAAATATGAACCATCTGGCGCGCACCAAAGAAATAATTATGTCAATAAATTTTCTTTCCGGAGCTGTGGTTTAAACCTGTGTGCCACCGATGTGAAAACGAGTGCCTTGAGCACTAGGCCACGAGCCCATGCTTACCCAGTGTGAACTGAACTGAGGCATACGAATCCGTTCTACCGACGATGCAAAATAGGTCAAGAGAGGGAGCCCCTGCATCACAAATGAAGGTTTCCTTTGCCGCCATGAATGCTGAGCAGGCTGCACGTTTGAAACGCCAGCGTCGCCGAAGGGCTAATTCGTTTGTCCGAGCCAGTGAAGCGATAGCGAAACGCCAGCGCCGGGAGTTAGACGCATACATATGGAGACACCACTGAATGCGAGGTAACCCTCAGCTTCGGAAGACCCACCCGCAAGCCGAACGCCAATGAAGACGGGCGAACCCGCAGCTTCGACTCCGGCAAACGCGAATCAAGCGTCAATAGAGGCAGGCCAATCCTCAGCTATGTTCAGCAGTTCGTACAGCTTTCACGTTGTGGACCTGGCGCGAATTTGTTTTTTAACGTTGACTTAGTGACGGGTTCCTAAGCATTAGATATTGCACGACTCCACCAATGCTTCTGACATGGTTTCTAGATAGATAGATAGATAGATAGATAGATAGATAGATAGATAGATAGATAGATAGATAGATAGATAGATAGATAGATAGATAGATAGATAGATAGATAGATAGATAGATAGATAGATAGATAGATAGATAGATAGATAGATAGATGCGATTTTTACTGCCCTTTCTACAGCTTTTGTTCTTGTTTCTTTCGTCGTTAGCGCGCCCATGTGGAGGCCCATACCGATAACGGTAAGCGCGATGTTTGAGACATTCCCGAACGGTAACTTACCTGTTTGTCGTATCTTAATAAACCACTTACATGCTTCTTTTTTAAGCGCGATGAATATAATACCGCCTCACTGCTGAACAAAATCTCTCACGTGCAGCCATGGCATCCGCCACACTGCTCGTAATCGGGCAGCCACTCTGGCCAGACGGGCGTGTGCGGATAAGAGGGCGCGGCAACCATCTTAATCGGTGTCCGTAATCGATATCGACGACGGAATGGTTGAAGACGAGACGTCGTCGATGATTGCGTCCAGCCGTCGACGGAAACGTGCGCATTAGTTCCCATTACCGCACCGCTATATATATATATATCTGTGTGTCTTGTGTGTGTGTGCGTGCGTGTGTGTCTGTGTGTGTATTGAGGGGCAGGCCTACAAGTGAATGAACCAACTGCATAGCCGCGGCAACACGAAAAATGCGGCTCCATCGTCGGCTCGGTATGTTGGGCAAATGTGCACACAACTTGCATCCGGGTGGTTTTTGCGGGGCTTCACATGAACACACGGCGGTAAATTGAGGAGAGAACCTTAGCAACTTGCTGGGAAATGGCGGAAAGAGCTGAAGGAGGCCATTATGTGCTACGATACTCTGGATGTGTCATCAGGAGGCGACCGAACGGCGTACAGCGCACTCCTTTTCGTTTTTATTGCAATAGCAATTATATGGACACTCTCGGCTGAATTTTGCCGTCGGCGTCGCTAAGACAAATAATTCAGAAATACTTTCCGACAGGCGGAATCGAACGGGCGACTTCTCGCTCCGCAGCGCGCGACGTTAGACAGCTAGGCCACGAAGAGTACCTTCTCTCAGCATGCTAACGGCGAGCTATTTATATACACCATTAACTTCAGCATGCTTTCTTGCTCACCAGCGAGACGGCACGAAGTGCGCGAGGGGCGCGCTTTAAAGGTCATCGCACCGCTCGCAGCGTTGCGTGCGCGCCTCCGTGCACTTCGCCGAACAGAGCGTGGTCGCCTGCATGCGCGCTTGTCTTGTAGAGGGAGGAGGGGTGGTTGTATGTCTTGTGCTTTCACCGCGATGTCCGCGCTCGTGTTACAGAGCGTATGAAGGTCACTTCGCTAGCTGCAGCGGCCTCGTTTGAGAAACGAGCACGCTGTTGAAAGAGAAGTAAGTAACAACTGTGACACTTGATAGTTCGCACTTTTCCTGTGCGTGTTCTTTTCGTGCGTCCTTTGCGCTTGAGCGAAGCGCTGGAAATTTCGAGCTGCTTTCCGCTCTTCGCGTTACATTCCAATTTGTTGCTATCGCATTCATTGCTTCGCCATTGCGGCGAAACTGTGACTTTTTTACCTCAATCCTCGAGCGTATTATCTGCAACGGAGGTTATAACACCGGGGAACTGAACTAACGAACTGGACGCATACCGAGAGAAAAGGTTCGCAGTGCAGGACCGAACTATTAACTGAATTTATTCTTGACCAAAACCAGTAAACTTTACACCGAGCACATTCGCCAGCACCAGGCGACACCATACGGCCGCGCATTTGTGCGCGTGGATGTTATTTTATTTTTATATTTATTTAGACCCCCTACTAGCCAGTGGCTATGGGTCTAATCAGTGTTGTGTATTTTCATGTAATAAGAACTTGAAAAAAGCGATTGATTGATTGATTGATTGATTGATTGATTGATTGATTGATTGATTGATTGATTGATTGATTGATTGATTGATTGATTGATAATCGGAGGGCCTTCCGGTGCGTCCACACGTAACGATAAGCACTTGCTGAAGCTGCGTCCAGCGTGTTGACAAATAAGTGCAGCCTCTCAGCCCTTGGCTTTGGTGGCGCATCGGGTTAACGCGGTGTGCCCCGTTCGGTCTTGCGTCGAAGGTAGATTCAATCGCGCGTTTGCGTATTTCCTTTCTGTCGGCGTTTAATTTTTTATGTGTTATTTTAACATGCATGCTGTGAACACGGGCTGCTGCGAAGGAAAACCAGCCGCCATTTGCACACACGGCTTGTGTACATTCAGCTGTCGCGCCACCCGGGTTCATTGCTTCGCGTATTCACAACAGGTGGCTCTCCCATTCTGTCTTGTTGCGTTGAGGAAGTAGCTCACCTTTTCGCCGATTGCTGCGGTGGCTGTGGTTTTGATCGTTATCCCGGCGCCCATTACGCCTCGCACCGGAGTACGAATTTCTCCCTGCCCTCTTCGTCGCTTACTTCTCCCGAAAGACTACCTCCTTTCCTTTTCCCTCTCGCCCAGGATGGCGAGCAATTAGTCGGGCACACACCGCGTCCGCGAGAGACCTCACGCATCCCAACTCCTTCCTGTCTTGCCTCCTCGACACTAACCTCCGGAAAAAACGCCGCAGGATGCGTTCAGTTGAGAAAGGGGAAATGGATCAATCATTGTTTCGCTTTTGGCACTAAAGATATAGATCAAGACAGGTACTGCTACAAAAAAAAAAATGAAAGAAAACTAAAACAAGAAACACTAAAAGAAGCATGTGAGCCTTTGAACACGCTAGTGTCTATGTCCACTTATCTGCTTAGCCATGCTTCAAAAAAGGATAGAGAGAGGGGAATATTAGTTTTTGTTTATTGGAGACGGAGGAGGTGATATCTCTTCACAAGTGATGGCTATCTTTATTGTCATCCCCCTTGAAACGAGGCGGCAACAAGTACCAACCTGGGCTCTTTGTTAAAATCACGTGTTGCTTCACATATTCCACCTCAGCCTGGTCTCTTATTTATGTTTTCGCTATGTTTAAGCTTCTCTCAACCTAGTCTCGGCTTGCCCTTTCCCAAAAATATTCTAAACGCATTTTGCTTATATCAACCACCGACTCATCCACATTTCGAGGTCTTTCATCAGTACTATCTTTGCTCAGCGCATCTCCCACTTCAAAGGAAGCCCAGTCCACATCTCTTTGTGCTGCCTCTCTTTGTGCTAATCGGTTCGCTGCCCTTTCGTTGATTTCCAATAGACCGATCTTACCAGATGATTTGCGCATGCGCTTGTTTGCGACAGCGGCACTGCCGCCATCTTAGTTGGAGTACTCTGAGCACAGCTGGTGCGGCTGCTTGCTGCGTGCTTCTGGTATATATTGCCGTTTGGAATGAATCCTCGGCACAGAAGACAATTGAACGCTGTGTTAAACTATGTCCGGACTTTTAATGTATGTTGTTTTACTTCAGGTTACACTGCATATCCTAGCGTTAAGAGAAAAAAAAAGAACAGTAGACAACGCTTATATGTGGCCAGGTCGTCATATAGTCGTGTTGATGCGCTCCCGTCGCTTGGTTGAATAAGTATTAGTACAAAAAAAAAGAAACAACAACGAGAAATCACGTTCCTGTCGTCGTGAGAGCAAAAATCTTCTTTAGTGAACGTCAGCACGCGAGCGATACAAGTTACGGTGTGCGGGAAATAATTTGCCCAAATTGCGTAGAGCTCTCCGCGACTACGAAGACGAAGAAGGAGAACCGATGGGACGAAAAAAAAAAAGAAAAAGAAAGAAGGCTTTTTACGTTTCTTTTTTGTTCCAGCTGTACTTTCAATGTACTTACACTGTGTTGTCACCGCTGGACTTCTAGCACAGTGATGCGTAATGAAGTCGCCGTGAAGCAGGTTAGAATCGCGTCCGCGGGGCGACGACTGGCCGCATGACGTTTACAAAAGTTTAACGTAAGGGAAATCTTGAGCACGGCAAACTATTTCCTGCTGCACAAGGGATGGATGAGTCAGTGAGAGGTTTTGGTGACACACACAATGCGGCGGATGAGCAGTAGCCCGCTCAGGCTGGCGGCGGCAGCCTCAGCCGATGTCTCGGCGCCGATATCGTCGCTAGGCCTATACCGCTTCGAAGCTGCAGTGTACGGTATGCTAATAAGAGCCGCCTAGGCTCATATAAGAAGCTAAGCTTTGCTACCGCTGTTGCTGCTTTACGCTGCGTACGCGATAATATCATATTTTTAAAGGAATATGGAAATCCCGGCGACGAAGTTGGCTGCGATGCCGGCACGGTCGAATTCTCGCCGTGCACTCCACGGCGCGAGCTGTACACAGCATGCAGTTATAAGTTTGGCTTGTACCACAGGTCTCCTTCATACTAGACACTTGACAGTCGTCATCGCTGTTGATGATACGTTGGTTTAGGTATCGCTATATATTTAAGCGATCTCTGCTTTGCCCGGAAAACACGTTGTATCCAGTCTGTCGCCCCGGCGAGGGGATCGAGCACACGTTGTATGGAGTTTTGCTGTTGCTTATCGGCACATCAGTCGCGCAGAAATCTTGTGATGACGCAATAGAGCGCTGCTAAATTACCATGCATTATACACACGGAATTCACAAACACGTTGAACAATACGTTGAAAGTGCGGGGTAGTTGCCGCTCAGTCCGACTTCGTTCACTGTCGCACACATTCCTGTCGGAGCTTGACATCCTTTGAAATCACGTCAAATCAGAGTCCTTTTGCACCAGGTTGCTGTTCTAGCATGCCAGCACGCAGCACGTGAACCCAACCATCGCGATTCATCCAAACACGGCCGCTAAAACTCGTTAATGCAGCTCGCCGATGCACCAGCTATACGCAGCTGAACGTACCGAGTAAAGCCCCTCCATGCGTTTTCTGCCGGCTAGGTTAAGTAGCGCCAACTCGTCCGCCCCCTCTCCCTTTACACCGGTTCCCCGCCTAGCGGAAGCCGAAGTGCCGCCATGATCTTTCTGCTGCTTTTCGGGTTGATGCACCTGCCCCATGCCCGGCCATGCCCTCGCGACGCAGAAACACCGAGCGAAAACTCGCTCGGCGACAGGCAGTTTACGACGAATCTCAAAACAACAACACTTGCGAAACGGAGAAGCAAATATGTGCTTTCTCGCGTGTGCTCATGCGTGCGCAGCAACAAGATGGCAGGAAAAAGCGGAAGGAAGTGCCTCAAGAACTTCCTTCCGGAAGCTCCGGAACCGGAAGTGGCCGTCGTCGTCGAACAATAGATGGCGGTACTTAAAAAAGCGGCAGTAGACGCGATGGAGGGCTTTAGTACCGAGTACTCTAAGTACCGGCATGCACTGCGGCAGCGGTGGCGTAGTGCAACTCGCGGTGAGATCGGTCTATTGGAACCCTGGGAAAAGCTCCGATTTCAAGCAGATCTCAAGCATTTGCGAATGTTAGCTCTGATAACATACCGCATTTATAAATTCTACGGACCACCACATGCTCATTGTCGCTCCAAAATGATTTCAGTTCATTATTGCTGCTTTTCGTTTTGCTCTTATTCTCGCATTATTTTGGTAGATGCTTGCATACGTCGTTGTTCATGTATGCCCCAAAGTACTTTTAATGCTTGACTTTGGCAATGGCTTCCTGTTGAATCGATCCCACACCATTAGTTATCCCTTCAATAAAAATGATGATTCCCCACTTCTGTACGCTAAAACTGAGGCCTACATGTGTGTCCTTATCGCTAGTTGTGGTTGCCCATTCCTGAAAATCCGTTGTTTCGTCCTCTGCTTAGACAATGTTGTCCACACTATTATGTACAGGAATATTTCCTTCCTCCGTTTCTACATGGTACGCATGCGACACAAATGAAGCTACACGCCACCGCTCTCGAGTCGCTGTTCTATATGTTCAACGCACAACAACGGAGATCGGCATCCTCCCTACTGCTGCCATTAATGAATGTCCGCTAATTTGCGCTTCCCACCTTCCCGAACAGTCTTTACGTGAGTGTACCTACAGATCCTTTTCAGCAGTTCCACGAAGTTGTCGTCTAGGTCCATGTGTCTCAGAATATCCTTGTTTGTATTTCCCGGTATACGTCGTAATAAGCTCGCAGGCTATTTCGGTCTTTCATTCCTTTGCACCCCCTTTACCTTTTCCCAAGTACAGGGTAGCAAACCGGATATTTCCTCTATTTGACATCCGTCTTTCACTTCCCTTTCTCTCTCTCTTAAAAAGAGCTACAAACAGAGGCAGCGCCAGTGAACAGCGAGTTGCCGAAACGTGCGCCTGTATTTGTAACAATGCCAACGTCGCTTGGCTGTCGTTGACCACAAGTGCCCTTGAGCAGTGAAACATCATGTGTCATCATCATCATCATATCGGCACATACCAACAGCACCGCATATGTCAGCGCGCGTCGTTGGCCAACACGAGTGAAACGAACTACATCTATATAAATATATATATAACTGCAAAAATGGCATGCGTTCCAAGAATTACTAAAAGAATACGGTTACACTTCCTCTCGCTGTGCTTTGGTGAGACAAACAATGCGGTCAAGTATTGTGGTAAAGTATACAAGAACAAGGCAGTGCAATGGTGCTCTCGCAGCGCCACCTGTCTCGAGAAGACAAAGAGAAGAAGGTCAAACGCTGGTGGCAGACATGCACCACCTCAACTGCTGAAGGCACCACCATCGACAGAATACGAGAGACAAAGACGGTAACGCCCCCTAAGAGGCTCTTTTGAGGATGTAGGAGTGGCACGAACCTTCATCGTTTTCCTAACCGTCGCTCTTCAAACTCTGCTCATGGATTATTCCAGAGCGTCATGGTAGCGCACGTTTCAGTGTGCTCTAGTACCTGCCGTTTGGCTGCGTCGCTTTCGTTTGTTGATTCATTGGGCGAACAATACGTACGCATTCGCCGTACTTTTGTCTCCTGCTGATGGTGCTACACGCAGGTGCCAAATGGTCGCCACGAATATGTGCGGGTGCATTCGAAATGACCACGGCGTTCTTTGTTTCTCGACTGCGGTGCCGCGCGCTGGATACTGACGCCACTGCCGACCACCAAAATACGAGGAAAACAAGAAAAGGTCGTAACGTCCATGTGTGTGTATGCGTATTTAGCCCCGACTACGCCTTGTGCACCGCCTTCGCGGGACACAAAATGGCGGGTGGTTGGCTTCTCGGTTGTGTCTCGGTTGTTCCCTTTGTTTCTTCTCTTCGTACTTTTGCTACACACGTACGGCTACTGTAGGCAAGCTGCGTTTGCGGACAACAGGCACCGATCTTAGAGCGCCACGACCACAATGTGAAGCCACTGTCTCTCATCACAACGCGCATACGATACTCACAGCTTCGTCATTCTTGTTTTTTTTCTTTCAATGCGCAGCATTTCTAAGCCAACTAAACGCACTTCGACCGTTTCTGTCTATCATCTATTAGCCTACGTATTGCTGCTCTCGCGGTCGTCTCCTTAACTCGTATTTACCAAAATTAGCATACGAGGACGTGAGTGTGTGGCGAACATGATTCACAGGTCACGACATGCATAACGTTACTGTTGCATGTCGCGCACGTCATGAAAGCTTTGCCACCGGTCACGTGTGGCACATGCCCTCATAACACGACCCGTGGTAAGCAGGTATGCGCCACAGGTGATTCACAGTGTATATCAAGTGATGGACAGCGAGAACAGACTTTGGACATCATAACGCGATAGCGTTAAGGAGTCCGTGTTGTAGAAGATTCGGTGCCGCTATTAACGGCGTTGTCAATGAACGTAAAATCCCTATGATAGCAAAAGAATAAAAAGTCACAGTTTCGCCGCAACGGCGAAGCAATGAATGCGATAGCAAGAAATTAATGCTATACGAAGAGAGGCTCGCCAATGGATACTCTCAGTTTGAACAGCGCTCCTGTTGCAAAGGCGGCCGAAGCAGCGAAGGAAACTAGCGTGCTTCAAGTGTCGATCTGCGGCACTTGATAGTTCGCGCTCATCTTCTGTCTGTTCGTTTAGCGGCGTCCCTTGAGCTCGAGTGACTTTCGTACGCTCCGTAACATCAGTGCGGACATCACGGTGAAAGATTGAAACATCCCTCTTCCCCTCACCACGAGAAAACCGCGCGAGCAGACAGCGGAAGGGCAAGGTTCTCCCTGCGCAAATACAAGAAGAAGCGAGCGAGCGAGCCGATGACTTTTAAATGCGCCCGTCGCGCTCCTAGCGCCATCTCGCTGGTAATGAAGAAACGCTTATTATCGCCTGCCGTCTCTGAGTCCTTCCAGCGGTAAAGGGTGTGTATATAACGCTCACCGTTAGCTACGTGGAAGATCTGCGTTTCGTGGCGTAGTGGATAGCGCCACTCGCTGCGGTGCAAGAGGTCCCTGGTTCGATTCCGCGCTTCGGAAGCAATTTTCTGAATTATTTTTCTTTGGGGCTTATATATATATATATATATATATATATATATATATATATATACTTATACATATACGGTGCATAACGACGGCGACGGCAAAATCCAGCCGACACTGTCCATATAATTGCTATCGCAATAAAAGCTTCGGTTCGAACTGGAGTCGAACCCAAGCATTCTGCATCGTAGTCCAGTATTCTAACACAGAGCCACGCCAGTGCGCAAAACTACTTAGGAAAAAAGTCACAGTTTCGCCGCAAGGGCGAAGCAATGAATGCGATAGCAAGAAACTAATGCTATACGAAGTGAGGCTCGCCAATGGATACTCTCAGTTTGAACAGCGCTCCTGTTACAAAGGCGGCCGAAGCAGCGAAGGAAACTAGCGTGCTTCAAGTGTCGAGCTGTGACACTTGATAGTTCGCGCTCATCTTCTGTTCGTTTAGTGGCGTCCCTTGAGCTCGAGTGGCTTTCGTACGCTCCGTAACATGAGCGCGGACATCACGGTGAAAGCGTGAAACATCCCTCTCCCCTCAGCACAAGGAAACCGCGCGAGCAGACAGCGGAAGGGCAAGGTTCTCCCTGCGCAAGTATAAGAAGAAGCGAGCGAGCGAGCTGACGACTTTTAAATGCGCCTGTCGCGCTCCTAACGCCATCTCGCTGGTAATGAAGAAGCGCTTATAAGCGCAGCTGTCTCTGAGTCCGTCCAGCGGTAAAGGATGTGTATATAACGCTCGCCGTTACCTACGTGGATGGTCTGCGTTTCGTGGCGTAGTGGCTAGCGCCACTCGCTGCGGAGGAAGAGGTCCCTGGTTCGATTCCTCGTTCGATTCCGCGCATATATACATACTTATACATATACTGTGCATGACGGCGGCGACGGCGACGGCGACGGCAAAATCCAGCCGAGACTGTCCATATAATTGCTATCGCATTAAAATACCTTATAGAAGCGCTATGTCGGCGGAACGATAACTGTGGTTGCAGTGTTGGCTATCGGCTTTTATAACAATGTGTATTAAACATTGACTGCGCAGGCTATACTCAAGCGTTGCTCGAATTCGCCAAAGACCTCTACTTACTATGTAGAGGCCTGGCTGAGAGCAATAGGACGCCCTCGATCATGCGTATGTGCACCTTAAATAAGGAACGCACCCTCTTGCATAAGCTTGCTTAAAATTTATGCTAGATAAAATTTACCACATTGGCTCTTCTAAGAGCTACTGTGTAACTGTCGTGTGTTAGGTTCGAACGTTAAGTACTGTCACTTCCAACGGTTCTTCTTCCAACGAGCCACAACAAACTTCTTATGCACTGGAAAGGACCTTTTGTAGTGACAGCCCAGAAGAATGACTTCGACTACTGGATTGACGTCGGCCACACGAAGAAGCTGTTTCATATTAATATGTTGAAAAAATATGAGGAACGCCAACCGAACGTACCTGCACAGGCCTCATCGTTCGTTGTGGTAGAAGAAGACGTGACCGACAATCCTGTACCAAGTTTCACTGTGGAGAAAACTTCCGGGATTGAGAGCATTCGGAAATCATCTGCTCTCAGTACAGACCAGCTTCAAGAACTTCAACATCTCCTGGAAGATTACCAGGATATTTTTTCTGACGTCCCGGGCAAGACAAACTTGTTGCAATGTCGTCTTGAATTAACGACAACGGAGCCGGTAAATACGCCGCAATACCCTTTACCTTTCGCCATGAAGGATGCCGTCGAGAAGGAAGTGGCCGATATGCTCAAGCTCGGCATAATCGAACCCACAGAATCACCATACAACTCTCCACTTGTTCTGGTCAAGAAGCCAGACAAGTCATATCGAGCATGCATCGACTTCCGCCGCATCAACAGTGTGCTCGTTGCGGACGCTGAGCCGTTCCCAAGAACCGACATCATGTTCACGGAGGTGGGAAATAAGAAATATTTTTCAAAACTTGACCTGACGAAAGGATATTGGCAGGTGCCCTTGGAAGAGAGTTCCAGGCCTAAAACGGTGTTTTCTACACAGTCTGGTCATTACCAATTTTTATTCATGCCATTCGGAATAAAAACGGCATCAGCAGTGTTTACCCGACTTATGCGACGACTCTTGACAGGGCTTCGGAACGTAGTGCACTACATCGACGATGTCCTCGTCGCAACATTCACGTGGGACGAGCACCTGCAGACGCTCCAACGTCTTTTTGATAGGATTAGGGGCGCCGGTCTCAAAGTAAAGCCACAAAAATGCGAGATCGGAGCAACCACCATCACTTTCCTCGGCCATCGTCTCGGCGAAGGAAAGATTCAACCGAACGAAGAAACGATTGAAAAAATTCTTCAAGCACCTAAGCCTCAGACAAAGAAACAAGTGCGCTCGTTCCTCGGTCTAGCAGGCTATTATCGTGACTTTGTTCCACGATACGCTGAGAAGGCGCAGCCTCTGGTTGACATGCTCAAGAAGGGAGAAGCCAATCGGGTGACCTGGACTCCAGAAAGAGAAGCGGCCTTCGTAGACCTCAAGCATGCGATGTGCACTAAGCCCGTCATAAGAGCGCCAGACCTTAAGAAGGAGTTCGTTTTTCGACTTGATGTTTTAATGGTGTGAACCATGGCGAGCACGTGGGAATTATTGGAATTGGCCGAACGTATGGGTCTCGAAGGACCAGAGTTCAGAGCGTGGTATCAAGAGCGGATGGCGTGAGAGCGAGAGGAACGGGCTGCAGAACGAAAGGCAAAGAAGGAGAAGCTCGAATCGGAGCTTAGGGCTAAAATGGAACAGCTCGAAGCGGAGAGGCGAGCACTTGAGCGGCGACTCGAAGCGGAGAGGCGAGCACTTGAGCGGCGACTCGAAGTGGCGATGGATGAGAAGACGCACCTTGAGAGCCAGAGTTATGGGCAAGTGGTTGATGGTTGCTCCGATAGCGGTTTTTGCGGAAGCGAATTGGATTTCTGCAGGGTTAGCTTTGAACCTCGCCATAGCCTTTCAATAGAGCCAGGAGCTCAGATAGAGGATGGCAGAGAGGTAGGCGGCCAAGAAAGCAAGATTCTTGCAGAGCTTGATGAAGCGGAGGATAGCTTCGCAAGCGTGGAACAAGGTAGTTCCATTGAGAGTGGGTGGCTGGCTTTTGGAACGTCGAAGGGAAGGCGTGCGTTGCCTTCGTTGCCGACTGATCGAGGTGGTCTCAAGGCAGTTGGGTTCCGGACCCGAGCCAGCAGACTCGATGGCAACCTCTTCGACCCGCAAGGACGACGCCTGCTGTACCACGTGGCTGTGGTAATTGTATCCAGGGTGCACTCGGCAAGCTCTCCATTGACCCGTTGACCGAGCCTTCAGGAAGAACCGGCCCTCTTCGCTCCTGCCCTACCGACGCCTACATCACCGACGTCTCGCCGCAGCCTCGCCACAGCACCCCGACGTCTACCTCTACCAAAACCGTGAGAGGAACTTTGCTAATTTTGCCGGACTTTAATTTTTGTAGTCAGATTTGGACTCTTACTTATTCTTTTTGTATAAATACAGTTTTTTCCCTTTCTTCATTGTACTTTCTTTCTTTAAGTTATTTTTAGAAATAATGAAGGAATGTTTTTCCACCACACGGTTTTTCGTTGATTGTGTCACTGAAACAATTATTTCAGTGACAGTACTTAACGTTCGAACCTAACACACGACAGTAACATTGGTCATGCCTGTGCAGTGCGTCAGACGAACTCTCCTAGGAATCTGAAATCCTGAAATGCCGTATATTTAGATTTAGAGTTCCGGAGCGCTCCACTACGGCATCTCTCATAATCATATCGTAGTTGCGAGACGTTTAACCCCAACAATTATGATTAAATCCTGAAATGAATTTGAGCGCCAATGGACGAGACACAAGAAGAGAAGACGACTACACGAGCACTCATTTTTATCTGAAATCCTACACCGAGATTTATCTCGGTCGCGGCACAGGCAATGTTACCGATCACTTATCTGTGGCTACTGCTGCATTCTTACGCCTCTTCTTTGGTTACATCAGTTATCCTGTCTGCCGAGACATTACCCGAGACACTCCCCGAAAGGCTTGTCTCTATTAGACGCAGTCAGGCCTGCTACCGGAGAAAGAAGCCTTTCGGGATAATGTTGCTTTGCGCGTCGGTGTGGTCTGGGCGTTCAGGAGAACCGTCGACTAAACGTGGCCTCCAACCAACCATAATGTAACGTATACAACAACACTGTGGCGCGGCAATCTGGAAACCATTTGCATCAGGGACCAAGGCACTGCCCGGGGCTGAAACACGATGACCGCGTATGCAGGCTACGAGAGACGAGGTGCAGGAAATGGCTGCCGGTGGTCACAAATCTAATGACTGTGGCGCCAATTATGACACCGAAATTCTTCATGTTCTCCTCCGAGCCATGGGAGAGACAACGAAAATAATTTGTGGCGTGGATTGGTAGAAACACGCAAGCTTGACGGACACCATTTGCATGCCGTCTGTGGCCGAACCTGTAAGCAGGCAACTGTAACTGCGCAAATTAATGGGAAAGACAGGCGAGCGAGCTAGCGAAACAACACATGGAACGAAGCAGACGAAACCCGCGGCGTCGCCGGCTTCGTTCCGTCTGTTATTCTTCTCGAAACCAGCGTCGTCTACTGACGCCCATTAGGTGCTAATTTCTGGCGTCTCCCCTCTTCCACTCACATTATATGAGGAACGAGACAGGCAAGGCGGTAAGATGAAACCATTCCTCCCTCCCATCTTCTGTAGCCCCGAGCAGGTGTGTACAAAACGCAACGAAGGATGACCCCTCTACGTGACGCGTGAGTGCGTGCATGAACCGTGGTCTGCTACGCGCGCCACTACTTTTTTGCAGCCGCCCGCAAGCTTGAAACTAGGGTGCCTGCTCGAAAATGTTCATCTGTTGTTCGCTACGCCCAGCTCACAGCCAAACTGCGTCATCCGTTGCGAGTGTCACTACTTTCCGTGAGCCGTCTGCTTATAAAGTTCGCCCGGTACCTGCCAGATCCAGCTCCCAGCCGAGCCAAACCGAAGCTCGATCAGTCTGCTTGGTGGGACTTTTATTCAGCACATCTTTTTATCCCTTACACGAATGACACCCCGTTTGGTACACCGATAATTGACCCATTATTCCCTCGTAACACATTCCCCGTATCCTGTTTCAGGATGTACCAAAATACGGCTATTTCAATATTATTTCCGGTGTCGCGGACGTACCGCTTTAATTATTCTTTTGTTGAGGCGTCCAGTAGCGGGCGCTGCCATCAGCTGGATCTGTAGGTGCCTCAGAGGTCATTTGGGGGCGTGGCAGCAATTATTTCGGGCAGGCTCCAACATTTGTATGGGAGCGTAGAAGAAGAAGAAATAATAAGATTCAGAAGTAATAAGATTCAAATAATAAAAGGCTGAGACGTACCGGAATGAAACACAGCATGTCGCAATCGGAAGTGGGTGATTACGGTAATGACCTTATCGGCATACGCTTTAAGACACGCATAATGACATGTTTGATATGCCATATCTTTGGTACACTCCTAGCGGTCGTGTTTTGTTCGGCTCTCCGTCACCTCCGTCAACGCACCAGGCCCGTAGCCAGAGGTGGGGGGGCAAGCCCCTGCCCCGCCCCCCCCCCCCGAAATTCTGATAAAATAAAGGGGTGAGTTTTACCGAAAATAAGTAATGAAAATAGGTGTTTTTCAAAGCCTTCAGCAAGTGCCCCCCCCCCCCCCCCCAAGATAAAAAAATTCCTGGCTACGGGCCTGTAACGCATTGTAGCATAAGAAACGAGCGCATTAGGTTTTCTACAAGATCCAATGTCCGAGCCCAATTATAAAATCATTATCAATGTAGCATTATCAGGGTATCAAGTAATACAGGTAGTATCACATGAATGTGTGTACCATTAACAGATTTCGAAATGCGGCACTGAATAGGCAACGCATTTGTATGAAAGACGTTCACTCATGCAATATATATATATATATATATATATATATATATATATATATATATATATATATATATATATATATATATATATATATATATATATATATATATATATATATATATATATATATATATGACGTGTGAAAGGATGCACATTTGGGCGAGTTGGTGATCGTACATGTTGTCAAGAGACAGCGCAGATGGACAACGACGACAAAAGTAGGAGCAAACACACACGATGAGAGCTGACTATCAACTCAAGTTTTTATTTGAAAAACAACTTGACAGGTTGGGAGAACATTGTGTCAGCAAATCCTCGGCGTGTCTCGTTGATAAGGAGGTTATGCTCCTTGACAGCTCAGAGCATGTAACTAAAAGCACATGTACCTGTTTCATCAGTTCCGGACACGTGTTCATGTCTGAGCAAAAAGTTATTTGCTTATACTATGTTGTTATTCCATTAAAACTTTCTGCTGATATTCAGCGCTCGTGTGCTTCCTCCCCTTGTCCTTGTTTTCCATCTGTGCTCTCTCTTGACAACATCTTGCTGGCTATTGCATGGGGTAAGTCACACTATTATTTGTGTTCTGCTTAATTGCTTAATTAGGCAACGTTAATTTAGCAGCATTTGACGCAACGAAGCTGAGTGAAAAAATCCAATTACAAGGTTTTGGATCGGTTCGGAAAGCATCTCATTAGATGGTCTCTAACTTTC
This sequence comes from Rhipicephalus sanguineus, assembly GCF_013339695.2. Classification (NCBI taxonomy): domain Eukaryota; kingdom Metazoa; phylum Arthropoda; class Arachnida; order Ixodida; family Ixodidae; genus Rhipicephalus; species Rhipicephalus sanguineus. Next base: position 18,409,574 of record NC_051182.1, on the reverse strand, counting down.
TGTCTATTAGGCATTAGTCGTTTTTGCTTACTACAGAGGCTCGATAAATACAAAAAAAAGCATGGTGCATTTGGTCGCTTCCGAGTGCAGTGCGTCGGCATATTATCAAACTATGGCTAGAGTTAGCTGAGGCACACTGTATCAGTTGTATACCACAGGATATGGCCTTTTCGTGTAATATCCATAAAACAGTAAATTTGAACATCGACAATTACGCGACAGTAATCATATATACGATATATACGCTAAGATTTCATTTCTGCTTAGATAAAATAGCGGTTTTGCTGAGTCGTGACAAGTTTCAAAACGAAATAATGTCTTGAGATCACGTCCTTCCTTAAGCGAAAGACCTCGGAGGTGCAAATTAAAATATAACCCGCCATCTCGAACCCTTATGTCGGCGGAATAGGACCGCATAAATTCGTGAGCGCTCGACAGCGTTTACTTGACGCCATTTCGCAATTGTGTAGAGCGCAAACGTCGCCGCCGTGTAAGTTCCACTTAAAAGACAACGCTTTCAGTGGGACATGTGAAGCCCATTTCACCAAAGTATACGTGGAGATCGTAGCCCTCGGATGTGTCATCGCTAACGACGACATATGGGTATTCCAGAGGCGGCTACCGGTTAGTTTAGTCCTCGCGTGCGAAGAGTCACGTGCAGCCAAGATGGTTCCTTCTTCTAAAGTATCGAAATGATTCATATTGAATAAGAGCTGGGAGGTAGTGCATACAAAGGCGCGCAACAGAGAGGGACAAAGGAGAATCGTAGGGCTGCCCTTGGAAGAAAAAAAAAACTTAATTTGAAAAAGGCATAATGTTGGAGATGCACATGAAGATAATCAATCGCCAGCAGAACGAAATCGAAATAAACAAACAAACATAAACACGAAACCGGATTGCACAGCATTTAAACTTGAGATGAAAGCAGTGCCGCTGCAGCTGAAAACAAAAGAAAGCGAGCAAAATCGCGCCAAAATAAGTCCTACTTCTCCACAGAGCCGAAAGTGCAGCCCCTTCCCACCCCTATGGAACTTGAGCCCGGTATACATACACATATATAACGACCGACCATTTGCATAAATCCCGCGTTAGACCTCTGCAGAAGCCGCAACCGACGCGCGCCACCGCGTGCTTTGAATGTGCTTCATTTGTTCTTTGTTTTTTTCCCGCCTAAATCATCGAGCGTCAGTTTTTACACCCGCGGGAATCCTAGGACACTTTCCTCCTTGCGTGCTGACGCCGCTGGGACGGCGCGTCACGCCTTCACGGTCTGCGCTCCTCACGCATCTAAGTCAGAAATTACGGCGCGGGCGTCGTTCATTAATCATTCCGGAGAGACATTCCCTGCGGCCCACGGGTAACCTATATATGAGAGACGAAACAATAACAAGCGGAAAACATCCTATCAAAACGAAACAAGAAAATCGAACTAATGGCGTTCAGGCCTCCACGTTGGGTCGCAATAAAACGACCTTCTGCCCAAACCGAGTCTTCATGGAGAAGCAGGTGACAACGGAAACCACGTGACTGCATAGCCTTCAATTGTTACCGTGACGCTCTACTCTGCGAGTTAGGTCCAGATAGGAACACGGCACTTTGCAAGAAATGTCTGCAGACTTCACAACAAAAGTGCAGAAACTATATAATCAACACGCTATAATGAATTGCTTGGGCTTTCACCCAGCAAGACCCGTGGAAGACTTGCTTCTTAAATGGGCTTTGAGTTTCAATGTGCATGGAAGCATTAGACAGTTTGAGAATTGGGGACCCAATACGCTGGGTCCCCAAGCTGCGTTGGGCAGACTGCGCTTGCGTTCGCATGATCAGCAGAGTTTGAGAATTGGGCCAACGCAGGCCGCGCGTTGGGTCAAGGGCATGGAGCGCCACACGCGACGAAATTAAATCATGCGAGGTGCGGGCCATACTGCGCTATGGCGCGCGCTGCGTCTGTGTCTTCTCGCTGGTGACCCAAGACGCATTGGGGAACCACGCTATTTTTCAATTTTTGCGTCTTGGGTCAACGCGAGCGCAAGAGCCCAAGAGCGGCTTGGTTTCTGCGCATGCGTCCTGGCGGCTCGCAAGCTTCTTAGGTCCCCAAGCTCCTTGTAGCCCCCATTCTCAAACTCTCTATTAACCTGTATACATGCAAGCATAGTACGTATTCAGTGGTGATAAAAAGTCACAGTTTCGCCGCAAGGGTGAAGCAATGAATGCAACAGCAGAAATTGAATTGCCACACGAAGAACGGCAAGCAGCTCGAAATTTCCTGCGCGGCGCTCAATCACAAAGGATGCACGAGAAGAACACACACAGGACGAGTACGAACTATCAACTGTCACGGCTCGACACCTGCAGCGCGCTGCTAGGTATACAAAGAACAAGTCCGAACTAACAACTGCCACAGTTGCATCTTCTTTGTGTTTGAGCAGCGCTCTGCAAGTGTCGACTATGCACAACCGAACGCTCTTAGATATTTCTTCTTAGTCTTTTTTTTTTTAATTGTAGCGCGTGGGGTGACCCCTTTGCATCTCCTGCCGTACGGTGGCGTCCCAGAGAACATCTATCACTTTAGAGAACGGAAACTGCACCTTTGACTGTAGTACGGAAATAAGGGTAGCGGCGGCGTACTGAACTGCAATAGAGCGAGGCGAGACGCGCTGCAAGTACTATCATCATCATTAGACAAACGCGTTCTTGCGGCTGGTTCGCCCTGGTCGCGCTACTGCGCTTTTTTCTCCCTGTGGTATTTTGTTCTTTGTCATTGCTAAATGGCGGCTCGCGTGTGTAATAGTTATCGCCAGGTGACCTAACTGGCCTCGACTGGCAAAAAGAACGTCAACGAAGTAAGGTTTGCGTCGTTTAGTGTGAGTGCCCAAGCCGGTACAAGCAGTACAGTCAGTCAGTCAAAAACTGCAGCAAAGGGTTTTTACTCACTGGTCCGTATATTCTCGGGCTTGAAACGAGTGTCATCCGGTGAAAGCTTCAATGGTCCCTTCGTTCCCCCGAAGTCAGCTGAATGCACTTCGCGAAAGCATTTTAACGAATCAAAACAAATAGAACGAAAGCGAGTGTGTCAGCCGGCAGTGGCTCGAAACATTTACAGCGAAACGAAACAGCGCGAGAACCATCCGAATGCACCGGGAACCGTTAAGCCGTGTTCAGACTACAGTCGCATCTGTCACAAATGTCGTGTCGCGTAACAGATGCATCATCCGCTTGCGTTGCTATCGACCTAGCATGTTCACATTGAGCTTTTCGGTAAGCTACGTTTTTTACGACGTTTTAATCACCGTTTTGAAAATGCGTTGCGTCCTCGCTACAATTGTTGCAGCCTAGCAAGGCTCGTGTGTTTGGCCATGGCTGGGCTGGCTGGGCTACGGGTCATGGTTACAGGCGACGGGCACGCAACACAATAAACACCGGCAAACCAACTGTACAGACACGCTACTGCATGACTTGCAAGACGCCCATGAAGACGCGGAATCTGGGGAGGACGGAAGCCCCGTGAACGGAAAATGAAAACCGGAACTGCTTTGCCCTTTGGTCGTACGTAACGGTCGCATCGGTAGTTGTCGTAAAAGTCGCGGGCCCGCGACTTTGTTTATAATGCATTGTTTAAATGCATTGTTTATAATGCATTGCATACGAGAGCTTGTAGAATGCATACTGTTGTTTGGCAGATATAGCACCGCTTGATGTAGACGCACTCACGTTGACGCTTAGTGGCACTTCGTACCGATGACCGACGCCCATGATCATCATTTAACCCTTGCGGTAGCTGAAGTTATACCTGGACACCCCATGTGGTGAATCCCGCGCAAAGATGCGTCAACAACCACATAATAAGCACTGATACTCGGTATGTACTGCTTCAAAGCATCGTGAAACGCGAAGAGAAACGGTGCGACAGCCAGGCGAGTGTCGGAGAGCTATTTTTCGGCATGGATGGATGCTATAAGTGAGGCTTGGGCTAAAGCCTCCACCTCGCGGTGTGCTAAAGCGTTGACGAAATTGCACTTATTGGAAACGCGCCGAATGAGACGGTCGTAGCCACGGCGCGTTGCCGGAGCTTATTGCGGAGGCAATGAAGTTTTTTTTTGAAGGGGGGGGGGGGGGTTCGAGCCTGGTGGCACACATATGTCACCACCCCGTTATAAAGAGGATGCTCATAGCATCCATCCATCCAAGAGCACTGTCAGAGGGAAATGTGAAAGATAAAAGGCGCGTTCATGTAGCCTCCGCTATGTGTTTGACGGTGGTTCAGTGGGCTAAACGCCAGCCTGCCATTGTCGTGGACCGAGAGGTGGTTGGTTCGACTTCTGTCAATGCAACTCTTTCTTAACAGATTTTTCCTTTAACATATGATGACGTTCATTTTGCTAACATATTTCTGTGACGGAAGTACGTCATGAAAGTGTTGGTGGACCCCAGCATGAAAAACTTTCGTGTTAAAAAAAATTGACACTATTATGAAGCCCCATTCAATAGAGTATGCTACAAAACCACAACAAAAAACATTTGCAGTGGCTTAGCTCGGCTATGCCAGGATATACGTAGCGTTAGCAAAGGTTCAGCTTATTATTCTGAGCTTTCCAGATTTCCGCAGCACGTTTAGCTTTCCGCAGCACGTTTAGCGTTCCTCTGTTCATTCTTCTTACGCTGAAGCGCTAATTGCCAGGCAGCTACTTCGGGATCCGATGACATAAGCTTCTCGGCTATTCTGCGCCGTTGAGCGGCATTTGCGTTCTCCTTCTCCATGGCGTTACCCACCTGCAAACGCCAGTCAGAGGCGCTATCAAGCGGCACCAGCGCACTGTTAGACGGCGACTGCACAGAGAAGGCGAATACACCATCTCTCGCTAAAGGGGACCACGAGTAGATGCGAAGCCGGAGCACTTGCACGATCGCGTTCCGTTGGCATTCGTTGGGCATGCTACCGAGCTCGCGTCGTGGAACGCGAAGAGCGACGCTACGCGCGTCGTATCTTCCATCTAGCCTGGCCGTTAATTCTCACAGGGCGAGCGGGGAACGCGGTCGACCGGCGGGCGAGAGGGGGCAGCGTAGGAGAGGAGAGAGAAGGGGAGGGGACGCGCATGCGCTCGAGCTCATCGCGGCGTTGCGCAGGAGAGAATTTCGGCATGTCTAGCCCGCGTTTCAGAGGAAGAGTGTAAAGGGGAAGGGGAGAGGGGAAGTGGAGAGGGTAATGAGAGAGGGAAGGGGAGAGGGAAAGTGGAGAAGGGAAAGTGGAGAGGAGGTGTGTGGAGAGGGTATGCGCGTGCGCAGTAAAGGTGGTCACGCCGCACACCACCACCGGATAGGCCTCCAACGCTCAAGTTTGCGCAGCGCCGTCCGCCGCCCCAGCGGAGAGAGGGGAAAACTCCGGTAGCTGGGACGGGTCGCTCTTGCTTGGTTTTCCCATCGCGCGCGCGGAGAACGTGCTCCCCGGGGCTTTTATCTCGCATTTTTCACGCTATGGGTGCCGTTCCTTCGTCGTACTCGAAAGCAGGCACGCAGTCCTGCTGCATTGTGAACTGTCACAAAAGTTTAAAAATGTCGAAGAGCCGAAAACTTCCTGTCATGTTCTACCGTTTCCAATGCAAGCAGTCCGAGGAGCAGAGGCGTCAAGAGTGGATTATGGCAGTTCGCCGCGATGCTTTCGCGGTCTTGTCACCTTGAAGCAGTTTTTGTCGTACACAGTATTACGAACTATTAACGGGGAGAAACGCGATGATCGTGCTCATTTGAAAGGGAAGTGCGTTTGTGAACCGAAGTTACAACAAATAGACAGCCGCTGTACGTTTCGAGATTGCGCGCTGGCTTTCCGAGTCAACCATTTGTAATGTTACAGCAGCGGAGCATTTGGGCTTATTACACCACAGTTTAAATAACGTACCGTGAGTACTAAGTGTTTAATTCAGCTGATTGCGGTACATTTCCCGTCGCGGCTCCCTGTAAACAGAATTAAGCTGTATGTTTGCACTGAGCGTTTATATTGGCCTTGCATGCGACACGCCGTGATTGCTTAGAAGGCTGAAGTGTTGCGCTGCTAAAATCGTGGTCATGGGTTCGATTCACGCATACAGCAGCTGCATTTCGATGGGAGCGAAATGCACTAACACCGGCGTACTTAGATTTACGTACACGTTAAAGAAACCCAGGTGGCCGAAATTAATCCGAATTAATCCACCACGGCGTGCCTCGTATTAATGTCATGCGTTCGGCACGTAATAAAAAGCCTTGCATGCCGCTTTGGAAACGAGCTGAAAAAAGAACCAAGGTGGCAATTAAATTTTCGATGGCTTCGCGAATTCAGATGCGCTTATTATTGGGCACAAATCTCGGCATAATCATACACATGCGCGATCCCAGTGGGTATTGCATAGTATCAGGGGCGTAGCCAGAAATTTTTTCGGGGGGGGGGGGGTCCAACCATACTTTATGTATGTTTGTGCGTGCGTTTGTATGTGTGCGTGTACATATACGCAAGCAAAATTGAAAATTTTCGGGGAGGGTTTGACCCCCCCCCCCCTGGCTACGCCCCTGTATAAAGCGAGCTGTCGAAACAACCAAAGCGACATTCGAATAAGCGAACACGGTGCGTGATGAGGCGTCGATATTATTCGAAATGAAACACGCCTCTGCAAGAAACATGCATCGTCGAAGTGGGCATGAAATATTTATTTTTTTTTGTTTGCGTATATCATTATGCTGTCAAAGGGAGCTCTAAAAAAATCCAACGCGACATTAAACTTGCGATCCGACGATGTTATCATTCGATGCAAACCTCGGCAAAAGTGAAACTCCCACGAAACTGAACACTGCGCATTGCGATGCAGCCAGTGACTCAACAGGGCAGATGTAAATTTATGCTCTTCACACTGAGCTCATAATAAATTTAAAGCCGCACGACAAACTTGGCATCTAAGCAATTGAAAAGTTATCAATAGAAAACGCACTCGAAAGCGTGCTGGTTGGTTGCTGACAGCTCCGAGTATACACGACTGCCGCAACGAATGTGCGTTTTACCGGTAACATAATTACAGAACTCGCGCAGTCACCTCCCTACTCATGTCAAAGAAATGTGCCCGTTCAGCATCTGCACGCACGTAGCGCTCGCACAAACAGCATCGCCCTTGACGACCTGCTCGGTCCCGAAAAGGTGGTCGATCAACCGTCCTCCTCTGGTAAGATTCCCACCGTTAAAACGTTTTTTTCCATCTCTGGGATCTTTCTAAACCTTCAGAGCAAGCGACACGTGAAGCTGCACGTGCACGGCGAGCAGAGAACAGCGCGTGCAGGGTGCCTGAACGTGCGGAGACAGCGCAGTCAAAAGGCAGGCGCGGAGAGGGGAGCGACCGGTTTTCGCTAGAAAGGCGGCGAAACGCGTGCGCCGCAGCGCCCCCTGGCCGAGCTTGGGAGGCCTATTGAGCTCCGCCTTAAGATACTTCGCATCTAATAGCTGCGCGCGCCATGGCTACGACGTCACCCCTCTCGAATGCGCAGAGCAGCAGCGGCGAGTCACGCGCGCATGCGCAGCACGGCTCATGATGACCCCCGCGAAACCTGCTCTGGCTAGGCAAGTGTAGCTAACGCTACAAAAGTTGAAAGACGAGTAGCGTTTTATGCACTGGAATTCGTAATTGCTTTGGAGAGTCTGAATGCGCAATGCGCAGAAATGGTCCATTTAGCACACCGCGCTAACTATTAAATGCGAATCATTTCTCATTGAACCCAACGTACTTTCAGCATTGCTATCGTTCTATCTATCTGTCTCTCTAGCCGCCTAAGTCTGGGTATAGTCTGGGTGCTCTCGTGATCGCCCTTGTAAACATGGTGTAGACCAAAATTGGCATGAAACTGTAAGAGTAAGAATGTTTGACGAATATGAATGCCTGGCCATGACCTGAATAACCTGAAAATCATCAGAAGCATAGACTGTTGGGCAAGTTGGTAATTCATTCTGGAAACAAATAGTGCGAAAAAAACGTGGGACTAGTAGAAGAAAGCAGCACGACCAGCGCGTCCTGTTGCTTTTTTCTACTAGTCCCACGTCTTTTTTTTTTCACGTTATTTGTTTCCAGACTGAAAATCCTGTCTCGTACGTCGTCAAACCCCTTCCTCCAGACGCGTGTGGCACAAACCCTAATACAACGGGGTGCGGTATGCGAGTATGCGCCACAGGTGGTTGGCAGTTTATATCTACCCAGGAACGGCGAGAACAGTCATTGATAATTTAAATGCGCGAGAGTGAAGTAAACCCGACATCGACAGCATTGACCCGACGAACGCAAAGAATAAAAATCTGGATCCCAGCAGGAGTCGAACCCAAGCATTCTGCGTGGCACTCAGGTATTCTACCACAGAGCTTACGCCAGGTCTTTAAACTGCTTTGGAAAAAGACCAATTGCAGGCGTAATGTCGGTGCAACGTCAAGTGTGGTTGCAGTGCTGGCCATCTAATTTTATAAGAAGGCAATAAACATTACATATATCCTCTTATGATACCGGCGTCATGTCGGGTTAACTGAGGGTTAACCCCGGAGGAACACACCAATAAAAGTTACGTAGGATATTGACACCATCGCACCGTAAAATGCACTTCGTTGTGATAATACTCACGTGTGTACTCTAACATGAGTGCTGACGTTACGTCAAAAACCCTAAGCTGCCCTTTGAATGGCAGTCTAGTCAACGTACCTGGTAAGCCCATGATGTGCACACAACTACCCCATTTACATAAACACATGGATCCACCTCGTGATGCTTGGCTCAAAACCAAAAATCCTGCTTAGTCGCGACTACTTACTGACTACTACGCATAAAACTGATTCCCACCAGGCGTGGAATCTGCGGAATTTTTCAGTAACAGAACGTCGGACTAAGAAGTATCGCGTGTCAGGTGGTGCCTTTGGAATATATGAAACCACCGGAAGCGTCCAAGAACTGTGTGAGAGAGACTCACTGGGCGCCCCCCTGGAGGCAATGGGAGAAAGACCTGGTTGCAGTTAGGAAGAAATGCGACGGAGGTAGTCAGCGGTAAGGTATAAATCATATGAAAATGCTTTGTGGGCGAGAGAGAATTGCGATGGTACGCGAGAAACAAAGAAAATAAAGGAAGGAAGATGATGTAGCCATGCCTTGGTTCTCTTAAACGCGCAAGGCCGAAGGGGCGCCATCTGCTGAATATCAGCAAAGCCCCCGCCGTCCAAACCTGCAATTAGAATCACTTGTCCGCCGTCGACGTCACCCGCTTAAGATGGCGCTGGCATCCTTCGGGGCGCTAATCGCTCCCGCGGACTCCGCAGCCATCGTTTTCCAAGCTGCCCTTTCTCTTTGTTCTGGCTTCGAAAAAGGAAGATCCTGGAGCACTGAGAGAAGTGGTGCGCAGGCAGAACGCGTGAGAACGACGTGTGTCCATGTAATCGGAATATTGTTTCCGATTGTCGACAGCGACGCCCTCTTTCTCGCCCCTGCGCGCACCGAATGCCGCTTGCGCAAACATGCACGCCGCGCACGCACAAAGCGCGCCTACGTATGGACGCCCATCGATCTTGTAAAATTGAGCACCGTTGACAGCCGGGACCGGTTTTCAATTACACGTTCTGAGCCCAAATATCAGCGGCAAGCGTTGTGTCCAGCAGCCGAAGCATTTGTTGAGATGCTGCACCTTCGAGGAATGTCAAGCCAAGGCTTGTGAAAAAGAGTCTCTTCGCGCCCGTTGCGGACGGATCGGCTCCTCCAGATCGGCGGGACGCAGTGGCGCCACCTTTAAGCATTCAAGTACCGTGAAATTACGAGGACGTGGTGGTAAACCAGAGGTCCTAGAATACCTTGAATTCAAATATAAGGATTCTAAGCAGTGTATAGTTATTACTGAGCGCTTTCACTTTCTCCTGGAGTAACTTCAAACACTTCGATTGTTTCAGGGAACAGCAGGCAGAAAACTTAAATTAGGCGAAGCTTCATATATTCACTTCGCTCGCGGCATGGGCATAATGAATAAGGTAAGAACACGGCATACTGTACTGATGGGCGACTTCGATGCCAATGCAGGCAAGAAGCAGTCTCGAGACCAGGCATTGGGGGAATATGGCATCGGTTCTAGGAATGCCAGAGGGATGTTATTAGTAGTGTTCGCAGGACGCAATAATTTACGGATCTTAGAAAAGCCTTCTCCAGAAAGTGAGAGCAGCAGAAGTGGACGTGGAGGAGCCCTAATGGCGAATACCAAGAATGAAATAGACTTCACACTGTGCATCATGCAGGATGTGGAAGTGCTTGGAGAGATACGATGCAGTGACCATAGCATGCTAAGTCTCGAATTCGCCTAAACTTCAGGAAAGAACGGAAGAAATTGGCACGCAAGAAGCCAATTAATAAGTTAACACTGAGAGGAAAAATACAGGAATTCAGAACCTTGCTACAGAACAGATTCTCGGCTCTAACCAAGGAAGCCGACCTTAGCGTTAACGCTCTAAGGGGTAAATCTTCGAAGCAACATCACGTAGTGTGCAACAGAAGTCGGAGGTACGGTCGTTGGACACTGGCAAGCTCTGTAATGATGGATTCAGACGACGGACCTTTTGGCCCGCGGCCTCACCGTCACGTGACCCTCCACTTCCGGTTGGAAGAGGGTGTAGCTGGGCAGGGAACCATCAGGGACCCACAATGCTCAAAACATTTTCACAAACCGCCCGTCCCCATCCTCGGCTGCGTGCCGAGCGCTCGGATAAGTCGGGCGACAAAAAGACACTTTTTTTTTTTTTTGGCCGCCCAGTACGCCGGCAGCTCTTCGAACATGTGGTTTCTACTCGAAGACGCGCGCGTGGCATCGTTTGCGGTTGGAACAGGCCTCGGTCCGGGCTTTATCCCTCCCGTTTCTGACAGCACGTGTGTATGGCGCAAGCGGATGGGCTACTCGCGTTCTTACCATCCCGTGACTCAGCCGTCCGCGGGTTGGTCCGTCGTCTGGATACATCACACGGAGACGAAGCACTATATTGGAAAATGTGAAAGCATGAAAGCCTCAAACACAACAGAAAAAATAAAACTCGTACATCTTTCGAAGTTAATCAGCAGCGTAAGGTAGCCGACATAACAAGGTATAATATGGATATAATTCAACATGCTCTAAAGAACGGACAAAACCTAAAATTGGGGAAGAGGAAAAGCGGACAGGTAAAAACCAGATGTGCGCACTAAGAGACAGAGAAGGCAAGGACACTACCAGTAGAGATAAGATGGTTAAAGTAACTGAGGAGTTCTACAGAGATCTGTACAGTGGCCAGGGCAGCCAGTAAGAAGTAGTAGTAGTCCAGAGGAATAAGACATCCCACCAGTAACGAAAGGGGAAGTAAAAGAAACCTTGAAGGGAATGCAAAGAGGCAACGCCTCTGGTGAAGATCAAGTGACATCAGATCTGATGAAAAACGGTGGACAGTTCGTGCAAGAAAAACTGGCCACCCTGTATACGAAGACTGTCTTGACGGTGAGAGTACCAGAATCTTGGAACAATGCTAACATAATCTTAATTATAAGAAAAGGGACTTCAAGGACTTGAAAAAGGCCGATCAGCTTAGTGGCCGTTGTCTACAAGCTACTAAAAAATGTAATAGCTAATAGAATTAGGACCATCTTAAAATTCAGTCCATCAAAGGACCAAGCAGGATTTCCTAGGAGCTACTCGACAGTAGACCACATTCACACTATCGATCAGGTGGCAGAGAAATGCGCGGAATATAACCAACCCCTATATATAACCTACGTAGATTACGAGAAAGAAAGGAGATGACTCTTAAGGGCTCATTTTTCTTTGTTAGACACAATATTATTGAGAACTAACAGACAATAACGCCAAGGAAAGTATAGGGGGTGTTATCTGTAGTATTTAGAATATAATGTGAAGGAAGTAAAGTGGACGAAAAGATAACTTGCCGCCGGCAGGGATTACTTGCCGCCGACGGATTACGAGACGGCATTTGATTCGGTCGGGATGTCAGCATTCATGCAAGTACTGCGGGATCAGGGCGTCGAAGAACCATATATAAAAATACTGTACGAAATGCAATCTACAGCGGCCCCGCGGTCCTGCTGTATAACGTAAGGGACAAAATACCGAAAAATATGGGCGTAAGGCAGGGAGAAACGATCTCCCCAATGCTGTTCACCAAGTACTTACAGGGGGTTTTCAGGGCCCTTGATTGGGAACAGTTAGGGATTTGTGTTAATGGAGAGTGACTTAGTAAGCTTCCATTCGCTGATGACATTGCCTTGATGAGTAACTTAGGGGAGGATTTGAAAATCACCACTACTCGATTGGACAAGGAAAGCAGAACGGCAGGTCTGAAAATTAATATACAGTAAATGAATGTAATGTTCAACAATCTGGGAAGAAAAGAGCGCTTTGCGGTACGTAGCGAAACACTGGAAATGGTAAAGTAATACGTCTGCTTAGCACAGCTAAAGGCCGCGGAGGAGAACCGCGAGCCTGAAGTACCTAGAAGAACAAGAATGCGTTGGAGCGCATTCGTCAGGCATTCTCAAATCATGCCTGGTAGTTTACCACTGTGTCAAGGGAAAGGTGTATGACAGCTGCGTCTGACCGGTACTTATCTACTTAGCAGAAAGCTGGAAGGTAACAAGGAGGGTACAATTTATTGAGGACGTCGCAACGAGCCCTGTAAAGGAAATGTATAGGAGATAGCCTTAAGGGACAAGAAGAGAGCAGACTAGGTCAGGGAACAAACGGATGGTAAGGTAATCTTAGTCGAAATCAAGAAGTGGTCATGGGCAGGGCATATAGCCCGTTGGCAGGATAAGCGCTGGTCATACTGAGGAATAGACTGGATTGTACAAAAAGGCGAGCGGACGAGGGGGAGGCAAATCATTAGGTGGGCAGATTAGTTTAAAATGTTTGCGGGGTAAACTTGGCCGCAGCAAGCACAGGACGAGGTTGATTGGCGAAACGTGCAAAGGCCCTTGCCCTGTTGTGGGCGCAGTCAGCCGGATGATGGTGACCACATACGCAGTTATTTAATGTTGTAACGAAGGAAGGATAGTTTCTTGGTATGTTCGGAGAGCAAGCTCACTTTTGTGTATGTCACCATTCCTCTAGTCAACAAAAACCGCTGCTCGCTACACACGCACCTCTTGTCGCCATAGTTTATTCCTCTACAGGTGCTTTCTCAATTAGGTGCAGCAATGACAACTGATCAACACGATGTTCACTGCAGCAACTACATCTTAGGACAATCCAGAATATTGCTGGGATTGCTCGTGTTTGGACAGTTCTGGTTAATTTTGAAATCGCCGCCCACTTGTTTCGGTGGTTTTTGCAGTATAATTTCGACTATCTATTGCATCAACCTGCTAGGCCTCCGACGCAACGCAACGCTCTTGTCACTCCACTAGAATACTTGCGCAACATTTACAAAAACCTAAGAGGGGTGAGGGGGCGGATGAGGCAAAATACTATTTTGTCTATTTCATCATCAAATTTGGCGAAAATTAGCACGCGTATGTAATTTTGTGTGCTGATTTCTACATTTTTCTAGGAAATTCTTCGATGTCCGCATATTTAGAATAGCACAGGTGTCTTGCAAATCAAATCAAACACCGAAACATTCGAATAGAATGCTCAGAGTTTCGAACATTCGCACGCGACTATCTGCAATGTCTCCCGCCTACTAAGAAAGAGCTGTGTGTGTGATACAAATGGTGCCCCAGTGGCATGGCGCTAATCCTGGGTTACCTAAGAAACACAGCATGGTTAACTGGTTTTAAGCGCTTATGAGGTCTTAAGTCCTCTCTTTAGTTCGCGTTGTCACTTTTATTCTTCGCATGAGCTAAATATGCTCACAGCGGACAACTACTGCTTGCAGCATTCACAGCATTTCATCAAATAAATCAAACTGTGGAACCAAATCTAGAAAAAGAAAGAAAATGCTTTTGGAGCATGTTTGCATCGTCACGGTTCCTACTTAGTAATAGCGATTTTACGACACAGTAGGTGAGGTTGAGTAAAAAGAAGAGGTACATTTTTTTCACCTGCCGAGCCTTTTTGCAAATAATTCCTATGAAAAGTCCGCAAGGCAAAGGAAGAAACTGCCGCACAGGCGCTTGCAGCACGAGGCAAAAAAATGCAATCCACATGTTTCTAGTAAAGAATACTCTATAGTTGGCGTGCAGTCGGACCAGGACGAATTTCTCATAAACTATTGAAGACTTCACGCGCCTGAACTTCCGTGTCGTGGAGTGGCTACCGTTAAAGTACTAATTAGGCAAATCAAGCAATGACAGTATCAATCGCTGTTCCTCTGGAACAACGAACATACCTGCTCTATTTCCATTTGCTGAATCGGTCGCTCGTGTGCTCCTTTCACCAGCATGCGCATCCTGTAAGGTTCTACGAGTTCGTGGCGCGCATAAGCCCGGAATATCATATAACGTCTACATTCAACCGCGTCACGCAACTGCAGATATACCGTGCCGACATTGCAGCGGATGCTCATGCAAGAAGGCCAAACAAACGGCAACAATGAAGCCCACTGAAATAGATAAACTCGATTCACGCTTTTGAAAAGGCTGCTATGCAGAAAAACAAGTACAGGAAAGAAAAGAAGCGAGAGAATGAATAAGCTGCCAAGCGGTTTGGCCATTTGGCTCCGCAAACAGCGCAGGCGTGGTGTGTGAAGTCATGAAGCCACCATGGTCTGCAGGGTTGTGTCTATACCTCGGCTTAGCTTCGAGCCCATGGCGTGACTAGACAGCCGCCACGAACGCCACACTCTTTTTGGAACGGTGTGGTCCCATGCCTCCTGGTGAAATCATATTCGACGGCAGGGCGCGCTGGTAACGACTCTTCGCACCGAGTTTCACTCCGTTCTGCGCCGTCTCCTTTGACTCGCCTCGGCTTTATGTCGTGTCCAAGGGACGAACGTTGGGACGGCGAAGGTTTCACGATTGCACTCAAGCAAGCACTCTTGTCTTCAGTGATTCGACCCTATCGTCACCGCCACCAGCAGAAGCGGCATCCTATTTACGGTAGAAAGAAAGCGTGCATACATGAACATATGAGAAGGGAGAGAGAGAGAAATAAAAATTTTATTCATGCATTGATGACGGATCTTCCTAGTAGGGTGGAGCCCTTCGTTCAGGGCCTCATTGACTCGCGCCACTCCACGTGCCTGCTGGATCAGCTGACGCTGTTTCTGCGGCTCTGAACTGGTCAGCGCAGTCTCCCAGGTGGACAAGCATGCTGCAGACTGGGAGGGCAAGTACTGCAGATTGTTCTCTGTGCCAGAGAAACTTAGTCGACTATGCAAGTTCACGAATCCTAAGAAGGAGTCGCAACCCGCCTGTGGAAAGAGGCATGTGACTAAGTTTGTTGAATGTTCCCTACCTGTCGTGTATATGTTCCCTCTGTCATGCGATGGGGTTTACATAGGAAAGACAGGCAGGTGTATCAATGACCGCCTGCGCGAGCACTGTTGCAATGTAAAAAACAAGGTTTACTCAGGCAGTTTCTTGGCTATGCATTGTAAGACGTGTGCATGCACTGCATGGTTTGACGGTTGTGTTGTTTTGGGCCGCAGTCGTAATCAGTTGACACGTGAGATCATTGAGGCGAATGCTATTGCAAAATGTGTGAAGCTGTGCGTGAGTACGCAATCTATAGCCTTATCTGAAAAAGAGATCGATTTTCTTGAGCGTGTGCAGTGAAGTGCGAATGTAGAATTGTTAATGTGGTTTTTTGCGTAAACGGCATTTATGGTCACGTGTGCTGCGCCACATGTTTAGTTGTTTTTTTGGTCAGGTTGCGGCGTCACGTGGGCTCTGAGGTGAGCCATATAATGTGCTGTAGGGTCATGCAATAAACAAAACTTGGAAGTTTACCGCTCATCCTGTTGCCTGTGTTTCCTTCTCCGCTGTTGCCTTTTTCCTTCATGCTCAAACTGAGCTGCGCTACACCAGTACGATATCCCAGGAGGAATGTGAGGAGGCAAAACTAGGGTATCGACGAGTGTAGACATTCCCCGGTGCAGTGATACACTGTGGGCTGCGCTCCACAGCAGGGGTAGTATGAGGGATATTTTTTGGGGTGAAAGAGATGTATTGTATGAAAAGACGGGGGAATGAAATAGTCTGAAGATGCCACCAGGCAACAGCTTCCTCTAGGTTGAGTTATTTGTGTGGTGGTGGGAAGTAGTACATCCGGCTTTGTCTGTGATGTTGTAGCGTTTCAGTGTAGCTCAATGGTTCTGTTAGTGCGTCGTCTGGGTTGGGCAGCTCTTCCAATGGCTCCCAGCTTGTGAGCTCCCAAGCGACAGCATAGACAGCACAAACACGAACACCGACTATCAACCGAACGGTGCCACCGTGGTGGAAAGAAAAGTTCCTACATGGTGGCACCTACGGTGGCGCCTACGAGAGTCCACAAAAAACTGTTTCGGCACGACACTTTGTCCTTAGTATGGGCAATAGAGTACGTGTTCGTAAGCCAGCCTGCAGCGAGTTTTCAACACTGGTTGTACTATGCACAAGCTGTGCTGAATAAATAGCGAAGAGCGACTGAGCAGGATAGATTATATGTGTCTAAGCCTACTTTCTCTGATGAAAATTCTTAGAACACGGGACATTCGAAGGATTTTAGGGGCAAAGCTCCTTATGCCGTGGGTCTGTCCATCCTCCGTTTGTAGGTTTGTTTGTAGTAGCTACCTCTAGTTCATGAGAACCGCGCGTTCTGGTATGCAGTAGAAGAAGACGACGTTGACGAGTGAGGCTCTCGTGCATGTTCGCCTGTGTGGCATTCTTTCTTCTTTACTGCGCGCGTTCTGGTATGCAGTAGAAGAAGAAGACGACGTTGACGAGTGACACTCTCGTTTTCCGTGTTCGCCTGTGTGGCGTTCTTCCTTCTTTACTACGTCTCGTTTTTTGAACGACACTGCCGTGTCGTTCTCTTACTGCGGTGGACGTTCTCTGTCTTACCGAGACGTGGAACGCCAAAAGACCGTATATCAAAGGATACGTTCCAGTCGTTTGCATCGATGATGCAGAGCGTCCTGCAGGTGGTGTGGCCGTATACGTCAAAAAAACAAAACAGAAAAGGCACAAGATCTCAAACTACTACCAACGACACAAAGCCACAACGGTGAATATGCTGCCATCGATTTTGATGGATGCATCATCATGACCATGTACCTTGCACCCAATTTGTCGAGTGGGAATATCAAAACATTCATTGACACGGCATTGTGTAATTATGACAAGTACATGAATAGACCATTTGTGTTAGTTGGTGACATGAATGTCGATATTACCGAAAAGAACAATGAGTGGTTCATACAACATATGGCAGCCAAATATGCTCTCACGTGCACGTCTTTTGATCATATGAAACCAACGACCATCCGAGGGACGTGTATAGACCTGGTATTTTCTAATTTCCAGTTGCAACCCGTACAAGAACCGCTGTCCCTCCACTTCACGGACCATAAAGCCGTGATAATAAAGGGACAACGCAAGCCAAGCATCATCTAATTAAGAAAAATAAAAGTTTGATGCTTGTAATATACACACACTGTTTCTCACTCTTCATATGACGATTGATGGGGCGTTACACATAACATTCACGGTTTACCGACGATTCTCTCCGCAGCTTCGGCCCAGTCATCATCATTCACCACGTGGATATGCTGTGATTTTTTTTTTCATCTCTTCAAGATCACATCTTCCCCTTAACTTGTGCCTTATTTGGTTTTGGGAAATTATATCGCGTCGGCGCGTATCACTCAGTCAAATTGATCATAATGATGTTATGCGCACTTACACGAACACCATGGTAGACCTGTATTCAGATGATACGCAAAGTAACAACATCTGTCAAAACTACCACGTATCTTCGTCGAGTCCTCAATATTCACGGCAATAAGTAGGTTCCGTCTGCTACCATTGTATCCGACCATGACAATGTAAAGGAAGGCAAGCGCATAGGACCGGGTCGTCTCACTACTCAGGACATTGATGCACACAGGGGCACCCGCAGCTTCCGCTTCGAGCTAGCTGTGCAACCATAATCGTTCGCGAGCTGATTTAGCCTCGCCGATGTGAGCAGAAAGTGTCATCTGTGTGTGCAGGTCGCAAGCGTGCGTAGAAGACATAATTACCTATCTTGCTTTTCCCTCAATCCATCGAGTAAAAGTAATAAACTCATGTGCCTGATTCTTCCCAACCATAAAGAATCCAGGATGTTCCCATTTCAGGGTGCTGGCTCAAGACGAGAGAGAAATCCTGCCTCGCGAGGTGTAAATCACGGATGCCCATTTCTTTTCCCCACGAAGGAGCAAAAAAAAAATTCGGATGAACAAATCTGAAAAAAAAAACGAGTGATCGGCTGTGGCGTGCGCCGTCATATTAACGCGCGTTTTCCTCTGGCATTAGAGGGCGTTGTCAGCGCAGCGCATACCCACAACTGGTGGGCGAGCAGGCGATCCGACACTTTTTCGTTATGATCAGCAGAAGTGCTTCGTACTTCTGCTTATGCTAAGTGTGCGGCCCGTCATACCGTGATGACTGCATTAGAGTGCAACCCGAGAGAAGCCATGCGTCTCGAATCGTGTTTGCCAGAGCGACCACTGCGGGGCGCGCTCAGCCGACACAGTGAACCTCCTTCCTCAATGAGTGCATATACACATAACTGAAAACGGTGCCAGCTCCATGGGCGTGCACCACGGCGTGTCTTTATGACGCGCCTAATGTTGAAACAAGAGAACAGCTCCGCACGTTCGCTGAAAGCAATGGCCTTCCCCTTCCCCAAAATTATGCCGGCGAGGACTAAATAGATTAGAGAAAATGGCCTCAAGCAAGACGTCGTCAAACATAGATGATGTGCTTGCGGCAGCCAGTGCAGTATACACAACAGAACAAAGGCGACTGCATTTCATACGCCAGGAAAGTTGTTATTGCGAAAGCTCCCCTAAAATTGCTTGACGTAATCGTGGCATGACGTAATCGTTGATACCTTCAACGATTACGTCATGCCACGTGGTCCATTCCCCGGCTATAAGAAGCCCTTCAAGTCAACTCTTCGGCAGTGGGCTCGGCTACAGCACTGGCGGCAACATGCTTAGAAATCCGCTTTGCTTCGCTATCCAGGTTAGTGACTACTTGTCTGCAAGTTGTTACCGAAGCGATAACCGTTTCCTAGTGCTGTTGCCTTGCCCACTGTGTATAAATTGGTTTTTAAATTGTGTTTTACCCGCCAACAACGATCTCTTAAGTTGCGGTGATGTTGAGGCCAATCCTGGGCCTTCTGATAGGGAAATGTTATCTGAAATATTGAAAGGTCAAAAAGCTATCAGTTCGACAGTTGAGGGCATACAGAGTGCACAAAAAGAGATAGAAAAAAAGCTTACCAGAATTACTGAACGTATTGATGGCATCGATGAACAGTTGCAAAAACTGAATACTCTAGCCTTGAAGGTTGAAAATATGGAATCATCAGTTTCTAAACTTGAATCCCAGGTAATGGCACTTCGAGACCATATAGATGACTTAGAGAACCGAGGTCGTAGAAACAATTTAATTATATACGGTCTAGATGAGCCAACTGATGAGTCAAACGATGAACTACTTAAAAGGGTACAAGAACATATTTTTTTGAAACATTTCGGCAGGAAGGTAGACGGCATAGAAAGATGTCATAGATTAGGAAATAAACAAAGCAAGTCACGTCCTGTCATCATAAAAATTCTCGACTATCGCGAGAAAGTGTCGATATTGAAATCAGCGCCTAAATTAAGAGGTACAAATCTATCTTTATCTGAAGACTTTTCCAAGCGGCTTCGTGACATAAGGCAGAAATTATGGAAGAGCGCGGCAGGAGAGAAAGCAAATGGTGCGAAAGTAAAATTAGTTTATAATAAGGTGAGCATAAATAACACTTTGTTCGGTTGGGATGAGGAGAGAAATGCACGCTTTCAGATATCCAAGGGAAGGACTGGCTGACATCAGTATACTAACACCCGGTCCTTGACGATACTAAATGTAAATTGTAGGAGCGTTGTTAACAAGGTCTCTGAGTTAGAGGCTCTTGTCCTTTCACATAATCCTGCTGTTGCAGTTCTGACAGAAACGTGGCTAAATGACTCAATATATGACAGCGAGTTTGTTCCCTCTGGCTACAGAGCGTATAGGAAAGATCGAGACAGTAGAGGTGGTGGTGTCTGTATTCTGTTCAAGTCCTCACTAAATATCCTGCGAATGCCGAATATACACAATATTGAAGGTATTTTTTGTACGGCTTATTTCAATGGCATCAGGTACATTATAGGAGCTATATACAGACCTCCTAATGCTCCAGTCTCCATGTTTGAGGAACTTGAAAACTACTTGCATGAAAATATACGACCTAATGACCGAATCATTCTTTCAGGTGATTTTAATTTACCTAATGTACACTGGCCGACATTCACACTCGCAAAACACGACCTCGTAGGAGAAGCAATGCTAAACATTGCGTTTACATTTGATCTTCTTCAAGTTGTACAGGATTACACCAGAACTCAGGGATCTTCCAAATCTATTTTGGATTTGTTTTTTGTCAGCGGATCAATCGACGCTAGAACAAGCTGCGAGGTAGTTCCGGGAATTTCGGACCACCAAGCCACTGTCCTAAGGTTAAGTAATACCGTATTAGACAAAAAATTGCAACGTTTATCTTTCCCTGATTTCTCTCGGGCAGATGACGTTTCAATAATTGATACTCTCGCGTTTCATTTTAATGAATTTGAAAACAGCGAATGCGATGTAAATGAACTTTGGATTCAGTTTAAAAACATTATAAACACTTCAATTACTTCTTTTGTACCACGAGTAACTAAAAAGAAGAAACGTAAGAATCCCTGGATTTCTCGTAAAACACTTCAATTGAAAAGACGGCTAAAACGATTAAAGAAAAAAGGAAGAATTTATCTCTTGATGACAACGAAGTCCGTGAACTAACCTTAAAACTTAAAAACCAAGTCAGTAGGGATAGGCAGTGCTATTATGATGACTTATTACCGAGGTACATGACATCAGCCCCAGAGAAATTTTGGAGAAGTATTAGCCCCAAGTCTGAGGAGTGTGATGTGTTCGACGTAAATGGTGCGTTGATTCATGAAACCAAAGAAATTGCAAACCTATTCAATGAACATTTCAAATCTGTATTTACTCGAGATAATGGCATTTTACCAGTTTACGACATCGTCCTGCCTCCTATACCTGACGTTCAGATCACTGAAGAGGGCATTTTTAATATATTACTAAATCTAGACATCAGAAAATCCTCTGGCCCAGATGACATTCCTAATTGTTTTCTTAAACGCTATGCGGAATGGGTATCCAAATATTTAAGGGTTTTGTTTGAGAAATCCTTAAAATTTGGCCAGGTGCCGGGCGACTGGAGGATCGCCAGAGTTAAGCCACTCCACAAAACCGGGAATAAGCAGCACATCAAAAATTACCGCCCTATTTCATTAACTTCAACTGCATGCAAAATCTTGGAACACATCATTCACAAACACATTTTGGAATTCCTTGAGAAACATAAATTTCTAACAATCAATCAGCATGGATTCCGTAAAGGCTATTCGACAATAACCCAATTGGTACAAACCGTGCATGACTTTGCAAACAACATAAACAATGGAAAACAGACAGACGCTATATTCATGGATTTTTCGAAAGCTTTCGATAAAGTCTCTCATCAGAAACTACTGTATAAATTAGACATAATTCTTAAAAACCCTAGACTAATTAATTGGATTTCAAATTACCTTATTGGACGTAGCCAATTCGTTACCTTTCAGAACCACGACTCTGATAACCTTTCCGTTGACTCTGGCGTTCCCCAAGGTTCGGTTCTTGGGCCTCTCTTCTTTTTGCTGTATATAAATGATCTTGCGAGAGATCTACCTGTTAAGATTAAATTTTATGCCGACGACTGTGTTTTATACTCCGAAATAGATAATCCTTGCGATCAAATATTACTAAATGATGCATTTCAGAAGGTTGTTGCCTGGTGCGAAGATTGGCAGATATCGGTGAATTTCGAGAAAACTGTTTTCATGTGCATTACTCACAAAAAGAATAAGCAGAGTTTTACTTACTCGGCTAACAATGTTTTTCTATCTGAGGTAACAGAATATAAGTACCTGGGCCTGTGGATTACTAACAACCTAAAATGGAACCTACACATCGATAAAGTAACCGCCAACGCCTGCCGGAAATTGTTTTTTCTTAGGAGGGCATTAAAACAGTCTACATTTTCCGTACGCTCATTAGCATATAAAACAATTATACTTCCAGTCCTTGACTATGCCGCCATCATTTGGGACCCCTATACGCAAACTAACATTAAAAAACTCGAGCGGGTGCAGCGGAAGGCAGTTCGCTTCATTTACAATAACTACACCCGTACCTCTGCAACTGAACTCCTAAAACAAGCCAACTTGCCTGCACTTACGGAACGCAATCGTGTTTCCCGACTAAAATTCTTATTTCAACTTATCAATAAACATTACAATATTAACATATCTGATATAATTACTTTTTCTTCTGGGTATGCCACAAGACAGAGGCATCACCTAACAATTACCCCATTCAGCGTAAAAAACAATTGTTTCAAATATTCCTTTTTCCCAAGGACTGTGACTGAATGGAATAACCTGACTAATACCCAAGTTACTCAACCTTCACTGTCTTTATTTGCTGCAAACATCTGTTAATTACCTTCCAATATGACCTCCTTCATAATATGTATTTCTTTTTGCCGAGTTTTGTTTATTTAGTTGTTGTTTTGTATAAGGGCTGTATTTGTATACGCAATAGCCTAAAACAATGTATTCGTTCGCATACGATGTATTTGTATTTTTGAAGCAATGTATTACACTCTGTTTTGTTTTGTTGCCTACATTGTTCCATAATATGCTGTATTTCCACCCTGCTAAAATCCCCTATGGGGATTGCAGTATCTGTAAATAAATAAAATAAATAAAAATAAAAGATTATTATATTACTAGTCCTTTGTAATTAGCAATCATTTTCTCTTATATACTAGCAGAATGTATCATTATGCAGTTGTGTTACTGCATGACCAACGCCAGGCTCAGCCTGGCGTTGGTCTGACGCAAGAGTATATTTTGCCCTGAGCCAAAAGCGTAAGTTACGCTTTTGGCTCAGGGCAAAATATACTCTTGCGTCAGACCCCCGCCGCAAAGAATCTAATTGTTATGCCTGCAATCACGGATTGAAAAGCCCACGCTATTGCAAGGTCATTATTGCAACAATGAAATAATAATCGCTTTAGGCCGTAGCGTTGCAACCGATCACTCATTAGATATTACAGACAGAGATCCGAGCTCGCAGCAAACTGGCCACCTTAGGACATGGAAGGCCATTAATGTAGATACGACGAAGGGCATAGGATAATCGGCGGCTCACGATAACGTTTCCAACTGAAGGATCGACACAAAGTCGAGTGCCCATAGCCAACGAAGAGAGATATATATGTGTGGGGGAGAGAGCAGACGGTTTTCTTTTACAATCATCTGGTCAGAGAGAGTCCTCTAATAACAGTCATAAACATTATTCGTAACTCCCGGGACCACCCGCGTCAAGCGAAACTCGCTCTAGAGTTTATGCGTCTATGCGTGAACTCGCGAGAAGGTTAAACGGGCGACGCGGCCCCTGCAACCGTCTAGCCAAATAAGATCGGCACGACAATGATATACACTCTAGGCTCACAGTCCTCCAGGGTACATACGGGCCGCGCAATCGTCATGCCTACGGAGATACACCCATATTCGGTTATCTGCTGAGGGGAGGAGAAGGCGACAATTCAATATCAGCAAGCTGTCATTCCGGTGCAGGACGCCATATTATTGGGGACAGCACAAGATATAACAACATCACTGCACAGAAGTTCACTAAATCCATGGACAGAGCTTGCCATTCACGTAGCAGACGACAAACGCTTGGCAAAGCACAGGACAAGCACAGCACAAAGTCTCCGTGTCGTGGACTATTTCGCCCACCGCCCCAGCAGCGCCAGCCGCGGTGAGCAGTGACCCTACTGGAGTGCGCTAGCAAAAACCCGCGAGTGAAACAAAATCGCGAATGAGATAGGAAATGCAACAAAAGCAATGATAAAAGGATTAGACTTTAGGGGACACGGAGCGCCACGTGTGCGAAACGAAAAAAAAAATAAATAAAGAGGTACACCCGATACTTCGTTTTGTTCTACTTCCAGTTAATGGGCGCGAATTATTTATTACGCCGAACCGTTTTCGCCCTGTGCAAACCAATGCTGGGAGGTATTAAAGGAAAACGCTCGAAGAATAAGCGATGATGGAGAAATGGCAGTACGTGCCGCCATCCAGCAGACGCGGCTGGAGAGAAACAACACCCGTGCTCGGAGCGTTCTCTTCCTCGCTAAGTATAGTGCGTCGACGGCTCGTTGGCGCAGCCGAGGGTCGAGCCAAGCCAAATCGAGTGAATGAGGGTGGCTGAAGAAGAGGAGGATGAAACGAGAGAGGTAACGACTCCGACGGAAGTGTAAGTAGACACCAGAAGAGCAGAATTCAACGACTACGGCGCCCTGTTAAGGCGAAGGCAGCTTGTTTGGTCATGGCCGTTACAGACGTCGCGGACGCAATTACCTGGCTCATTATTTCAACGATCCGGCGATCCACGTCGCTCAATTGGGGGAACGCCGCATAAGGTTCGCGGTGTTGAGGCGGCAAGAAAAAACTAAATAAAATAGACATAGGCAAAGCCAGCTAAGCAAGTAAACGTATGGAGGCAACGCGAGAAACAACTCGGTGCCGAAACGTAGAAAAGGAGTGGTGAAACCGAAAAAAAATATTGAAATCTGGTAGATCAAGTCCGTGCGATGTCGCTCTGTACAACAGACGACCAACAGCAGGTGACACTATCAGAAAGAAAGAAAGAAAGAAAGAAAGAAAGAAAGAAAGAAGAAAGAAAGAAAGAAAGAAAGAAAGGAAGAAAGATAGGAAGGAAGAAAGGAAGAAAGATAGGAAGGAAGGGAGGAAGGAAAGGAAGAAAGAAAGAAATATAGGAAGGACAGAAAGAAAGAAAGAAAGAAAGAAAGAACAAAGAAAGATAGGAAGGAAGGAAAGAGAGAAAGAAAGAACAAAGAAAGGAAGAAAGAAAGAAACCAAAGAAAGATAGGAAGGAAAGGACAGAAAGAAAGAAAGAAAGAACAAGAAAGGAAGAAGAAAAGAACAAAGAAAGGAAGAAGAAAGAAACAAAGAAGATAGGAGGAAGGACAGAAAGAAAGAAAGAAAGAACAAAGAAAGGAAGAAAGAAAGAACAAAGAAAGGAAGAAAGAAAGAAACAAAGAAAGATAGGAAGGAAGGAAAGAAACAAGCAAGAAAGAAACAAAGAAAGATAGGAAGGAAGGACAGAAAGAAAGAAAGAACAAAGAAAGGAAGAAAGAAAGAACAAAGAAAGGAAGAAAGAAAGAAACAAAGAAGATAGGAAGGAAGGAAGAAGAAAGAAGAAAGAAAGAAGAGGAAAGAAGAAAGAAAGATATGAAGAAAGAAAGAAAGAAAGAAAGGAAGAAGAAGGAAGAAAGAAGGGAAGGAAGATAGGAAGAAAGATAGGAAGGAAGGGAAGGAAAGAAGAAAGAAAGAAATATAGGAAGGAGACAGGAAAGAAAAGAAAGAGAAAGAAAAAGAAAAAGAAAGATAGAAGGAAGAAAGAGAGAAAGAAAGAACAAAGAAAGGAAGAAAGAAAGAACAAGAAAGATAGGAAGAAGGAAAGAAACAAGCAAGAAGAAACAAAAAAGATAGGAAGGAAGGACAGAAAGAAAGAAAGAAAGAACAAAGAAAGGAATAAAGAAAGAACAAGAAAGGAAAGAAAGAACAAAGAAGATTAAGGGGAAAAAAAGAAGGAGGAAGAAAGAAATAACAGAAGAAAGAAGAAAGAAAGAAGATATGAAGAAAGAAAGAAAGAAAGAAGAAAGAAAGATAGGAAGGAGAAAGGAAGAAAGATAGGAAGGAAGGGAGGAAGGAAAGGAAGAAAGAAAGAAATATGGAAGGACAGAAAGAAAGAAGAAGAAAGAAAGAACAAAGAAAGATAGGAAGGAAGGAAAGGAGAGAGAACAAAGAAGGAAGAAAAAAAAGAAAGAAACAAAGAAAGATAGGAAGGAAGGACAGAAAGAAAGAAAAAGAACAAAGAAGGAAGAAGAAAGAACAAAGAAAGGAAGAAAGAAAGAACAAAGAAAGATAGGAAGAAGGAGAACAAGCAGAAAGAAACAAGAAAGATAGGAAGGAAGGACAGAAAGAAAGAAGAAAGAACAATGAAAGGAAGAAAGAAAGAACAAAGGAAGAAATAAAGAAACAAGAAAGATAGAGAAGGAAGAAAGAAAGAAAGAAAGAAAGAAGGAAAGAAAAAGAAAGAAAGAAAGATATGAAGAAAGAAAGAAAGAAAGAAAGAAAGGAAGAAGATAGGAAGGAAGAAGGAGAAAGATAGGAAGGAAGGGAGGAAGGAAAGGAAGAAGAAAGAATATAGAAGGACAGAAAGAAAAAGAAAGAACAAAGAAAGATAGGAAGGAAGGAAAGAGAGAAAAAAGAACAAAGAAAGGAAGAAGAAAGAAACAAGAAAGATAGGAAGGAAGGACAGAAAGAAGAAAGAACAAAGAAAGAAGAAAGAAAGAACAAAGAAAGGAAGAAAGAACGAAACAAAGAAAGATAGGAAGGCAGGACAGAAAGAAAGAAAAAGAACAAAGAAAGGAAGAAAGAAAGAACAAAGAAAGGAGAAAGAAAGAAACAAGAAAGATAGGCAGGAAGGACAGAAAGAAAGAAGAAGAAACACAAGAAAGGAAGAAAAAGAACAAAGAAAGGAAGAAAGAAAGAAACAAAGAAAGATAGGAAGGAAGGACAGAAAGAAAGAAAGAAAGAACAAGAAGGAAGAAAGAAAGAACAAAGGAAAGGAAGAAAGAAAAGAAACCAAGAAAGATAGGAAGGAAGGAAAGAAACAAGCAAGAAAGAAACAAAGAAAGATAGGAAGGA